>NC_142166.1:30024546-30647403 GCF_029865625.1 Vigna umbellata
GAAGAAGAAGACGAAGAAGCGAAGAAGTCGAAGAAGTGGACGAAGTGGTCGAAGTGGACGAAATGGTCGAAGTTGACGAAGGAGGAGAAGAAGAAGAAGATGATGATGATGATAATTATGAAGAAGAAGAAGAAGAAGAAGAAGAAGAAGACGAAGAAAGGGAAGAAGCAGAAGGAGGGGACGAAGTTGACGAATTTGACGAAGTTGACAAAGTGGTCGAAGTGAACGAAGGAAAAGATGAAGAAGAAGAAGAAGAAGATGATGATGATGATGATGAAGAAGAAGAAGTTTAAGAAGAAGAAGGAGAAGGAGAAGAAGAAGAAGAAGACGAAGAAGCGAAGAAGTCGAAGAAGAGGACGAAGTTGACGAAGTGGACGAAGTGGACAAATTTGACGAAGTTGACGAAGTGGTGATAATAGTTGAAAAACTGTTATTTTCATGCTTAAAATTGACACTAAAAGCAACCTTTATACTTAGAAACTAGCTTGAAATCATGCTTTTATCCATATTTTCATAAATAAGAGAGCTGGACAGGTTTATGCTTGATTTCAGTGTTTTTGTGCAGGTTTTAAGGTGAATTTAGTGAAAGAAGTAAAGAAGGAGAGAGATGGAATCAGAAAAGACATCAAAAAGTGCAAAAGGAGAAGCCGAAGTTACCGCTCAGCGGCAGTTTACCGCTGAGCGGCACTCAGGAAGTCATGGGAGGTCCGCTGAGGGGCAAAATGGCCGCTGAGGGGAAGAAACAACTCACGCACTTACCGCTGAGCGGCACACTTATGGGCTTGGGCCTAGATTTTCTATAATTTTAGAATAGTATATAAGCTTTAGGACGCCCTAGGGTTTGTATCTTTGGCAAAGACGAAGCAAACACTCTCTCTTCCACCCCTTTGAAGGAGGATCTTGGATGCTCAGGCTACCTCTTCACCTTTCTAGGGTTTTATCTTTCATTCTTTCATTATTGTTCATCTAGGTTCACCATGAATATGGTGAACTAAACCTTGTATGTTTGTTGGGGAATCAATGGAATCTTTTGAAGCTCTCATATATGGAATTTGTGCTTGCATCTTAATCTAAGACTTATGCTTTCTTTCATCATTAGTTAGGGTTTTTCCTCTTTGCTCAAGGCTTGCTTTGTTTAACTCATTCAATGCATGATTATTGATTTTGTCGATACGGGAACGTACGGGGAAGTCTAGATCCGGGGAATTACTCCCAATATTATATTGGTTTTCGTTAAGCTCCTGTGCTAAAAGAACTAATTACTAGGAATGCTAGGAATTGTATGAACTCGTAATTGGGGATAGGCCTTCTTGACAAGGTAATTTAGAGAGTGGCATTAACAATGATGACTTGAATGTCGAATTCCTAAAATATATGAGAGTGGATAAGATGAAATTGACCCCAACAACATATTCATATATATATTTCATTGAAAGTGCTTGTCTTTTGCTTTTTCCATTGATCAAAACCTCATGCATACATGTTTATTTTCGTCTTTTGCAGAATACAATCCAATTATTTCGTCCTTAAGTCTTAGCTAATCAAAGAATCACATAACTAAACTAGGCCGTGAGTCCTTTGGGAGAACGATACTTGGTCTTACCGAGTTTATTACTTGAAACGATTCGGTCATACTTGCCGATTGTTCAACAAGTTTGTGACATCATATTTTGGTGATCATAAATTTGTGCATCAAGTTTTTGGCGCCGTTGCCGGGAACTCGTGGTTGAACTAGTTAATTTGTGTGATTATTGATTATCTTTGACTTTAATTTTGAATTTCTGTTTTTATTTTTCTGTTTTTATTTTTCGGTTTTTATTTTATTTTATTTTATTTTATTTGATTTTATTTGATTTGATTTTATTTTATTTTATCTTCTGAATCTTATATCTTCTCCTATATCTTTTTGTGCTAACCAATTTTTTTTAGGGTTTTGTTTTCTTGTGCATGCAGGAAGCAATTAGAACAAGGAGCAAGAAAACAACAGAACCTCTTCTTGAAGGTCTAGACGAGAGTAGACGGAGGAGAAGAATCCGAACATCTAGAGAACTTTTTCCTTCTCTAGAAACTCTCTTACAATCATCACCACAAGGTTCTGTTCATAGCACAGAAAATATGGAGAACAACAATGTCAGAAGAACTCTTGCTGACTACACCAATATAGCTGGGCCTCAGCACTTTAACAGCATAGCTAGACCTAGAGTCAATGCAGCTAATATGGAGGTCAAACCAACACTGATTCAACTGGTGAAAAGCAACCAATTTAATGGGTTATCTCATGAAAGCCCATATGAGCACCCCACTACATTCAATGAGATTTGCAACACAGTCAAGATTAATGGGCTGCCAGACGAAGAAGCTATCAAACTTAGCTTGTTTCCTTTCTCATTGGGAGGCAATGCTAAGCTTTGGTTGAATTCTTTCCCAGAAGAGAGTTTCACAGAGTGGGAAGCAGTGGTAACAAAGTTCTTAAATAAGTACTTCCCACAATCTAAGGTGACAAAAGGCAAGCAAGAGATTTCTTCATTTAAGCAGGGCATGGAAGAATCACTGGGGCATGCATGGGACAGGTATAAAAGCTTGTTACGTAAAACTCCCACGCATGGTTTTGAAGATCAGGAAGTAGTCTTAACTTTCCTTGGAGGGCTTGGTTCACAAACCAAGATGATGCTTGATGCCTTAGCAGGAGGCAATACTAAATGGAAAACTCCAAAGGAAGCAACTGAAATTATAGAAAACATGGCTACTAGTGATAATGAGCTACACAGTGAGAGAGGAGCTCCTATGCAACAAAAAGGAGTTCTCCAATTACAGACACATGATGCCCTGCTAGCTCAAAACAAAATTCTAACTCAACTGCTGGAGACTTTGACTAAAACTCTTGCACAATTACCCAAAGAGTTGAAAACTGCTACACAGGTACAAACCCAGTTGTGCGAATTGTCTGGAGGCGACCATATCAATGGTCAATGTGCCTTTCCAGTTGAAGTCGTAGAGGATGTAAACTACATGACCAATCAGTACCGTCATGGGAGCTACAATCAAGGGTGGAAACCACACCCAAGTATTGGTCAAGGGCAAACTGGGCAAGCTGGTCAATATAATAAGCAGCAGCAGCAACCCACCTTATGGTAACAATTATCTATGCTTAATGAAAGGTCCATGAGGATGGAGGAAACTCTCAAAAATTTCATACAGAAAACTGAGTCTACCAAAAAGAGCACTGAAGCTGCTATCAAAAATTTGGAGACTCAGATGGGGCAGATGATGGACAAATTTATGATCACCAAAATATGATGTCACAAACTTGTTTTACAATCGGCAAGTATGACCGAATCGTTCAAGTAATAAACTTGGTAAGACCAAGTATCGTTCTCCCAAAGGACTCACGGCCTAGTTTAGTTATGTGGTTTGTTGATTAGCTAAGACTTAAGAACGAAATAATTGGATTTTACTATGCAAAAGACGAAAATAAATATGTATGCATGAGGTTTTGATCAATGGCAAAAGCAAAAGACAAATACTTTCAATGAAATATATGAATGAATATGTTGTTGGGGGTCAATTTCATCTCATCCACTCTCATATATTTTAGGAATTCAACATTCAAATCATCATTGTTAATGCCACTCTCTAAATTACCTTGTCAAGAAGGCCTATCCCTAATTACGAGTTCATACGATTCCTAGCATTCCTAATAATTAGTTCTCTTAGCACAGGAGCTTAACGACAACCAATATAATATTGGGAGAGATTCCCCGGATCTAGACTTCCCTGTACGTTCCCGTATCGACAAAATCAATAATCATGCATTGAATGAGTTAAACAAAGCAAGCATTAAGCAAAGAGGAAAAACCCTAACTAATGATGAAAGAAAGCATAAATCTTAGATTAAGATGCAACCACAAATTCCATATATGAGAGCTTCAAAAGATTACATTGATTCCCCAACAAACATACAAGGTTTAGTTCACCATATTCATGGTGAACCTATATGAACAATAATGAAAGAATGAAGGATAAAACCCTAGAAAGGTGAAGAGGTAGCCTGAGCATCCAAGATCCTCCTTCAAAGGGGTGGAAGAGAGAGTGTTTGCTTCGTTTCTGCTAAAGATACAAACCCTAGGACGTCCTAAAGCTTATATACTATTCTAAAATTACAGAAAATCTAGGCCCAAGCCCATAAGTGTGCCACTCAGCGGTAAAATACCGCTCAGCGGTGAGTGCGCGTCTCGTTTCTTCCCCTCAGCGGCCATTTTGCCCCTCAGCGGACCTCCCGTGACTTCCTGATTGCCGCTCAGCGGTAAACTGCCGCTGAGCGGTACTTTCGGCTTCTCCTTTTGCACTTTTTGATGTCTTTTCTGATTTCATCTCTCTCCTTCTTCACTTATTTCACTAAGTTCACCTTAAAACCTGCACAAAAACACTGAAATCAAGCATAAACCTATCCAGCTCTCTTATTTATGAAAATATGGATAAAAGCATGATTTCAAGCTAGTTTCTAAGTATAAAGGTTGCTTTTTGTATCAATTTTAAGCATGAAAATAACAGTTTTTCAACTGTTATCAGCAGATCACCAAACAGGTGGAAGAAAGGCCAAATAGAAATTTTGGGGCTAATACTGAGGTTAACCCCAGAGAAGAGTGTAAGGTGGTAGAGAGTGTTGATGATGAGAAAGTTGAGTTAGATACAGAAGAGAGAAGAGAAATAGACAGCAAAAGCACTTTTCCTTTTCCAATCCATCAAGGGAAACAACTGGACTTCACAGAATTATTCAAAATGGTGGATAATGATGCACCTTGGGAACCAATTCTACAACAGATTATGGTTTACACTAAATCTAATGAAGAAATCTCTACAAAGAAAAGACGTAGAGATGATGAGGCAAAGGAGTGTATAACTGTTAAAAAAGAGCCATTCCCTCCTAAAGCAACAGATCCAGGCAGTTTTTCTATCCCTTGCGCCATAGGGAAGAAAAGGGTGAAGAAAGCTCTTCTTGATTTAGGTTCAAGTGTTAACTTGATACCTTACTCTTTACTGGAGCAAATCGGCAATGTTAATGTGAAACCTGTAAAGGTTAATCTAGTAATGGCCGATGGATCTTCAAAGGAGCCATGTGGGATTGCAGAGGACATTATAGTTTGTGTTGGCAAACTTCAGTTCTTGGCAGACTTTGTGGTGATGAAGATGGAAACAGGGAAGATACCTATCATACTTGGAAGACCGTTTATGAAAACGGCCAGAGCTATCATTGATGTAAATTAAGGTATAGTGGTGCTCCAGGACAGGGAGGAGAGAGTGGTTATAGACGTCTTTAAAGATGAGACGCAAAAACAGGAGGAAGAAGCTAGTAATAAAACTGCATTTCAAGATGCACACATGACTAGCCATAAAGATGAAAATCCCAAGGTTGCAGGTAACCATTGTTTGTTGTTTCAGGTGAAAAAGGAAGAAAAGATTGGAAGAGGAGGAGAAATTCCTGATGACTGGGAGAACAGAAGACCCCAACTTGTTCACCAGTGAGAATCAAAAACAAGTTGTGGGTTATGAAGGGCTTTAAAGAGAAGGAGATGTTAGAGATAGAATCTCCACATCTTAGAAGAATCAAAACAGTTCACAGGAAACAGCTGAGGAGTTGGTGGGATGACAACATCAACTATAAAGAAGGAACTTGAGCTTTACTGGGTCAAGCTAATGATGTTAAAAGAGCGCTTGCTGGGAGGCAACCCAGTGGATTTAAGAACTTTTTAATTTTTCTTTGGTTTGTAAATTTTTAATCTGTTGAACATTACGTTGTCATTATTTTTGGAGATAGCATCTACTGAAGGATGCTAGTTTGACATAGCATCTACTGATGGGTGTTGGTGAGAAAATTTTGCACCTACTGATGGGTGCTGGTAAGTCTGTAACACCTACTGATAGGTGTTGGTAAGTTTGAAACACCTACTGATGGGTGTTGGTCGTTTTTGGGTCAGGCTCGTGACGTTAAACAAGCGCTACGTGGGAGGCAACCCAGTTGATTGATTGTTTTTGTTTGTTTTATTTTAGTTAGGGTTTGCATAAGTATTTTAAGCATTGAATTGCAGGGAACCAGTGAGGGGCATGTCTAGGAGGCACATAGGTTAAGAAAAGAAGGAGAAGAGCACATCACGAAAGTGCCGCTGAGCGGCAACTTACCGCTGAGCGGTACTCTCGCAGAATGGGCTTTAGTTCCCCTTAGCGGGACCCGAGCCCATTAGGGTATTTTTATACCCCGAGCTGCGTTTTAGGTTTTCTTTTCAGGCTCTTCTCTGCACACACACTCCTATATACCTTCTCAAAGGTTCTCTACAACTTTTCCCTCATCCCTCTTTAGAAAATCTCCCTTCCACTCACTTGCTCACTAGTTTTCCATTTAAGTTTGGGGTTGGGAGAGAGCATCATTGAAGGGGCTGATTTCTTCATTGTGGTTTACTAATGCTTAACAATGTATCTTTTGGTTTTGTGAATTATGTTTGATGCAGGGATGGCCTCCTCATCATGCTAAAAGAATCAAGACTATAAGATCCAAGAAGAAGGACAGGAAGAAGATACAGATGACAGCTCAGATTGATGAGGAGCTGAGATAGCATTTACTGATGAATGCTATCATATGCTTATGCTTTTGTTGGTTTAAGTTTTCTGAACTTATTTGTTTTTGTTTTTTAGATTAGGGTTTGATGTACTCTATTGGAAACCTGGTTTGTTATGATGGTTTGCTATTAACTGTGATTTTTTGTTAAGTAATGCTTGATGATGCTTATTGATTGATTGATGTTGAGATAGATGTGCACATTATATGCTTATACAGGTGGTTCACAAGCTTTGTGAACAAATGCAGGATATTATGATTATGATTGTGAAATTAAGCAGGATGTGTATGTCAAATGTGAATGAGCTTATATGTGAGGTTTTGAGCTCCAGAGTTTTTGGTATGATTGAATGCTGTTACTTTGAAAGCATGAATGACTTTGCCCAGGTTTTCTATGATTGAATCAATTGCTTGTTTTGCATCATATGATCAAGGTCGTTTGTTGGAACCCTTTTTATTGGCCAAATTCATAAAGTTAGCCCACTAAAAGAGAACACTTTGTGTTCTATCCTTTGAACCCTTAGCCTTGAACATAAATTGAAAAACCCTTGTTGAAAAACTTTACCTTGAGTTAAGTAGAAAATATTGTGTGGTATTGTTAAATGTTCAAGTTTGGGGTTGTTGGGAAATCATGAAAAAGTAAAAGCATTGAGCTAAGAATATGCAAAGAAAAAGAGAAAGAAAAGAAAAGAAAAGAAAAAGCAAAGCTCAATGCAAATGCAAAAGGCAAGTTGGGAAAAATAAGACTAATTGTGTTATTATCATTCTCTTAACTCAAGGATTTTGTGATCCATAAAAACCAATTTTCTTGTTAGCCCAGCCACATTATAAGCCATTGAAAAGTCCTTGTGATGATGCATGCTTGTGAATGTTTTTGATTGTGGTTAAATGAAAGGCAAAGTTGATTCATGTGACATTGTGATAGTGGAGTGAATGAGTGATTACCTCTTATACACTTGTGTGTTGAGTGAAACACTTTACCTGGTGGGGAAATATTCCATGAGCACATGAACATCCATGCTTAATTGATTGATCATTCATGAAAAATAGCATTTGTTGGATATTAACTGACTTTGTTAAACACTAAAGCATGTGCAAATCTTGATTGAACTCTTGGTCATAAGTTTGATTGAAGTTTTTACTTATCTTGAAAAAGAGGATTTTTGGATGAGTGAACCATCATATGAATTGGTTGAAGATTGAGTTACATCTTGTTTGCTTGAGGACAAGCAAAGTTCTAAGTTTGGGGTTGTGATAATAGTTGAAAAACTGTTATTTTCATGCTTAAAATTGACACTAAAAGCAACCTTTATACTGAGAAACTAGCTTGAAATCATGCTTTTATCCATATTTTCAGAAATAAGAGAGCTGGACAGGTTTATGCTTGATTCAGTGTTTTTGTGCAAGTTTTAAGGTGAATTTAGTGAAAGAAGTAAAGAAGGAGAGAGGTGGAATCAGAAAAGACATCAAAAAGTGCAAAAGGAGAAGCCAAAGTTACCGCTCAGCGGCAGTTTACCACTGAGCGGCACTCAGGAAGTCACGGGAGGTCCGCTGAGGGGCAAAATGTCCGCTGAGGGGAAGAAACAACTCACGCACTTACCGCTGAGCGGCACACTTATGGGCTTGGGCCTAGATTTTCTGTAATTTTAGAATAGTATATAAGCTTTAGGACGCCCTAGGGTTTGTATCTTTGGCAAAGACGAAGAAAACACTCTCTCTTCCACCCCTTTGAAGGAGGATCTTGGATGCTCAGGCTACCTCTTCACCTTTCTAGGGTTTTATCTTTCATTCTTTCATTATTGTTCATCTAGGTTCACCATGAATATGGTGAACTTAACCTTGTATGTTTGTTGGGGAATCAATGGAATCTTTTGAAGCTCTCATATATGGAATTTGTGCTTGCATCTTAATCTAAGACTTATGCTTTCTTTCATCATTAGTTAGGGTTTTTCCTCTTTGCTCAAGGCTTGCTTTGTTTAACTCATTCAATGCATGATTATTGATTTTGTCGATACGGGAACGTACGGGGAAGTCTAGATCCGGGGAATTACTCCCAATATTATATTGGTTGTCGTTAAGCTCCTGTGCTAAAAGAACTAATTACTAGGAATGCTAGGAATTGTATGAACTCGTAATTGGGGATAGGCCTTCTTGACAAGGTAATTTAGAGAGTGGCATTAACAATGATGACTTGAATGTCGAATTCCTAAAATATATGAGAGTGGATAAGATGAAATTGACCCCCAACAACATATTGATATATATATTTCATTGAAAGTGCTTGTCTTTTTCTTTTGCCATTGACCAAAACCTCATGCATACATGTTTATTTTCGTCTTTTGCATAATACAATCCAATTATTTCGTCCTTAAGTCTTAGCTAATCAAAGAATCACATAACTAAACTAGGCCGTGAGTCCTTTGGGAGAACGATACTTGGTCTTACCGAGTTTATTACTTGAAACGATTCGGTCATACTTGCCGATTGTTCAACAAGTTTGTGACATCATATTTTGGTGATCATAAATTTGTGCATCAAGTGGACGAAGTTGACGATGTGGACGAAGTGGAGGAAGTGGTCGAAGTGGAGGAAGTAAAGAAAGAGGAGGAAGTGGAGGAAGTGGCAGAAGTGGAGGAAGTGGACGAAGCTGACCTAGTGGAAGAAGTTTACGAAGTGGACAAAATAAAAGAAGAAGAAGGAGGAGAAGAAGAAGACGAAGAAGAAGAAGTAGAAGTGAAATAAGTGGTCGAAGTGGACGAAGTTGACGAAGTGGTCGAAGTAGACGAAGGAGAAGAAGATGAAGAAGAAGTTGATGATGATGATGATGAAGAAGAAGACGAAGAAAAAGAAGAAAAAGAACAAGAGGAAGAAGAAGAAGGCGAAGAAAGGGAAGAAGCGGAAGAAGGGGACGAAGTGGACGAAGTTGACGTAGTAGACGAAGTTGACTAAGTGGACGCAGTGGACGAAGTGGACGAAGTGGACGAAGAAGAAGATGATGATGATTATGAAGAAGAAAACGAAGAAGAAGAAGAAGAAGAAAAAGAAAAAGAAGAAGAAGAGGAAGAAGAAGAAGACGAAGACGAAGAAAGGGAAGAATGGGCTGAAGTGGATGAAGTTGACGAAGGCGACGAAGTGGACAAAGCGGACGAAGTGAACGAAGTTGACGAAGTGGATGAGGTGGACGAAGTTGACGAGGTGGACGAAGTTGACAAGGTGGACGAGGTGGACGGAGTGGATGAAGTGGATGAAGTGGACGAAGTGGACAAAGTGAACGAAGTGGACGAAGTGGACGAAATGGAGGAAGTGGAGGAACGAAAAGAAGAAGAAGATGATGATGATGATTATGAAGAAGAAGACAAAGAAGAAGAAAAAGAAGAAGAAGAAGAAGGAGAAGAAGAAGAAGAAGAAGACGAAGAAAGGGAAGAAAGGGACGAAGTTGACATCTTTGACGTTGTAGACGAAGTTGACGAAGGGGACGAAGTGGACAAAATGGACAAACTGGACGAAGAGGACGAACTTGACGAAGTGAACGAAGTTGGCGAAGTAGACGAAGTGGAAAAAGTGGACGCAGTGGACGAAGTGGACGAAGTCGACATAGTGGTTGAAGTGGACGAAGGAGAAGAAGAAGATGATGATGATGATGGTGATGAAGAAGTAGTAGAAGAAGAAGAAGAAGAAGAAGGAGAACGAGACCAAGAAGAAGAATACGAAGAAGGGGAAGAAGGGGAAGAAGGGGACGAAGTTGAGGAAGTGGACGAAGTGGACAAAGTGCAGGAACTGGACGAAGTGGACAAAGTGCACGAAGTTGACAAAGTTGACGAAGTTGACAAAGTTGACGAAGTTGATGAAGTTAACGTAGTGGACGAAGTGGACAAAATTGACGAAGTTGACGAAGTGGTCGAAGTGAACGAAGGAGAACAAGAAAAACAAGAAGAAGAAGAAGAAGAAGAAGAAGAAGAAGAAGAAGAAGAAGAAGAAGAAGAAGAAGAAGAAGATGATGATGATGATGATGATGATGATGATGATGATGATGAAGAAGAGGAAGAAGAAAAAGAAGGAGAAGAAGAAGAAGAAGACGAAGAAGGGGAAGAAGTGGAAGAAGAGGACGAAGTGAACAAAGTGGAGGAATTAGATGAAGTTGACGAAGTTGATGAAGTAGACGACGTGGACGAAGTTGACGAAGTGGACGAAGTTGACGAAGTGGACGAAGTGGAGGAAGTGGAGGAAGTGGAGAAAGTGGCAGAAGTGGACGAAGAGGACGAAGCTGACCTAGTGCAAGAAGTTTACGAAGTGGACAAAATAGAAGGAAAAGAAGAAGGAGGAGAACAAGAAGAAGAAGAAGAAGAAGTAGAAGCGGAATAAGTGGATGAAGTTGACGAAGTGGACGAAGTGGTCGAAGTGGGCGAAGGAGCAGAAGAAGAAGAAGATGAAGAAGAAGAAGTAGAAGAAGGAGAAGGAGGAGAAGAAGAAGAAGAGGAGGAAGAAGAAGAAGAAGAAGAAGAAGAAGAAGGGGAAGAAGTGGACGAAGGGGACGAAGTGGACGAAGTGGAGGAAGTTGATGAAGTTGACGAAGTTGACGAAGTGGCCGAAGTGGACGAAATTGACGAAGTTGACGAAGTGGTCGAAGTGGACGAAGGAGAACAAGAAAAACAAGAAGAAGAAGAAGAAGAAGAAGAAGAAGAAGAAGATGATGATGATGATGATGATAATGATAAAGAAGAAGTAGAAGAAGAAGGGGAAGAAGTGGAAGAAAGGGACGCAGTAGAAGAAGTGGAGGAAGTGGAGGAAGTGGACGATGTGGAGGAAGTGAAGGAAGTGGACGAAGTGGATGAAGTGGACAAGGTGGAGGAAGTGGAGGAAGTGGAGGAGGTGGACGAAGTGGACGAAGTGGACGAATTGGACGAAGAGGACGAAGTGGACGAAGCACACGAAGCGGACGAGGTGGACATGGTCGACGAGGTGGACGAGGTGGATGAAGTGGACGAAGTTAACGGAGGGGAAGAGGAAGAAGAAGCTGATGATGATGATTTTGATGATGATGATGATGATGATGATGAAGAAGAAGAAAAAGAAGAAGAAGAAGAAGAAGAAGAAGAAGAAGAAGAAGAAGAAGAAGAAGAGGAAGAAGAAAAAGAAGAAGAAGAAGAGGAAGAACAACATGAAGTAGAAGTGGAAGAAGTTGAAGAAGTGGACGAAGTGGATGAGGTGGACGGAGTGGACGAAGTGGATGAGGTGCACGAGGTGGACGAGGTGGAGGAAGTAGAGGAAGTTGACGGAGGAGAAGAAGAAGAAGAAGAAGAAGATGATGATGATGATGATGATGATGAAGAAAAAGAAGAAGAAGAAGAAAAAGAAGAAGAAGAAGAAGAAGAAGAAGAAGAAGAGGAAGAGGAAGAACAAGAAGTAGAAGTGGACGAAGTGAACGAGGTGGACGAAGTTGACGTAGTAGAAGAAGTGGACGAGGTGGACGAGGTGGACGAAGTAGAGGAAGTGGAGGAAGTGAAGGAAGTGGGGGAAGTGGAGGAAGTGGAGGAAGTGGAGGAAGTGGACGGAGTGGCCGAAGTGGCGGAAGTAGAGGAGGTGGAGGAAGTGGAGGAAGTGGAGGAAGTGGACGAAGTAGTCGAAGTGGACGAAGAGGACGAAGTCGACGAAGTTGACGAAGTGGAAAAAGTGGAGGAAGTGAACGAAGTGGACGAAGTTGACGAAGTGGACAAAGTGGATGAAGAGGAGGAAGTGGAGGAAGTGGAGGAAGTGGTCGAAGTGGAGGAAGTGGAAGAAGTGGCGGAAGCGGACGAAGTGGAAGAAGTGGACGAAGTGGAAGAAGTAGACGAAGTGGACGAGGTGGACGAGGTGGACGAGGTGTACAAAGTGCAAGAAGTGGAGGAAGTGTAGGAAGTGGGGGAAGTGGGGGAAGTGGATGAATTTGCCGAAGTGGACGAATTGGAGGAAGTGGACGAAGTGGTCAATGTGGACGAAAAAGACCAGGTGGACGAAATCGACGAACTGGACAAAGTGGACGAAATGGAGGAAGTCGACGAAGTTGGAGTAAGTGGAGGAAGTGGAGGAAATGGATGAAGTGGTCGACGGGGACGAAAGAGAAGAAGTAGAAGAAGAAGAAGAAGAAGAAGAAGAAGAAGAAGAAGAAGAAGAAGAAGATGACGATGATTGATGACAAATTTATCAACATCGAAATACGGCGCCACAAGCTTGTTGAACAATCGGCAAGTGTGACCGAATCGTTTCAAGTAATAAACTCGGTAAGACCAAGTATCGTTCTCCCAAAGGACTCACGGCCTAGTTTAGTTATGTGATTCGTTGATTAGCTAAGACTTAAGAACGAAATAAGTAGAGTTTAATATGCAAAACAGAAAATAAACATGTATGCATGAGTTTTGATCAATGGCTAAAACAAAATACAAACACTTTCAATGGAATATATGGATGAGTATGTTGTTGGGGTTTATCAATTTCATCTTATCCACTCTCATATACTTTAGAAATTTAACATTCTTTTCATCATTGTTAATGCCACTCTCTAAAGTACCTTGCAAGAAGGCCTATCCCTAATTACGAGTTCATACAATTCCTAGCATTCCTAATAATTAGTTCTTTTAGTGCAGGAGCTTAACGACAACCAATATACTATTGGGAGAAATTCTCCGGATCTAGACTTCCCCGTACGTTCCCGTATCGACAAAACCAATAATCATGCATTGAATGAGTTAAACAAAGGAAGCATTGAGCAAAGAGGAAAAACCCTAACTAATGATGAAAGAAAGCATAGGTCTTAAATATAAGATATAAGCCCAAATTCCATATATGAGAGTTTCACAAGACTACATTGATTCCCCAACAACAATACAAGGTTTAGTTCACCATATTCATGGTGAAACTAGATGAATAATAATGAAAGAATGAAAGATAAAACCCTAGAAAGGTGAAGAGGTAGCCTGAGCATCCAAGATCCTCCTTCAAAGGGGTGGAAGAGAGAGTGTTTGCTTCGTTTCTGCCAAAGATACAAACCCTAAGACGTCCTAAAGCTTATATAATATTCTAAAATTACAGAAAATTTAGGCCCAAGCCCATAAGTGTGCTGCTCAGCGATAAAATGCCGCTCAGCGGTAAGTGCGTGAGTTGGTTTCTTCCCCTAGCGACCATTTTGCCCCTCAGCGGATCCAACGTGAACTCCTGAGTGCCGCTCAGCGGCAGTTGCGGCTTCTCTTTTTGCACTTTTTGGTGTCTTTTCTGATTTCATCTCTCCTTCTTCACTTCTTTCACTAAATTCACCTTAAAAACTGCACAAAAACACTGAAATCAAGCATAAACTTGTCCAGCTCTCTTATTTATGAAAATATGAATAAAAGCATGATTCCAAGCTAGTTTCTAAGTATAAAGGTTGCTTTTAATATCAATTTTAAGCATGAAAATAACAGTTTTTCAACTGTTATCACAACCCCAAACTTAGAACTTTGCTTGTCCTCAAGCAAACAAGATATAACTCAATCTTCAACCAATTCATATGATGGTTCACTCATTCAAAAATCCTCTTTTTCAAGATAATTAAAAACTTCAATCAAACTTATGACCAAGATTTCAATCAAGATGTGCACATGCTTTAGTGTTCACAGAGTCATTTAAATTCCAACAAATGCTATTTTTCATGAATGATCAATCAATTAAGCATGAATGTTCATGTGCTCATGGAATATTTCCTCACTAGGTAAAGTGTTTCACTCACACACAAGCGTATAAGAGGTAATCACTCATTCACTCTACTATCACAATGTCACATGAATCAACTTTGCCTTTCATTTAACCACAATCAAAAACATTCACAAGCATGCATCATCACAAGGACTTTTCAATGGCTTATAATGTGGCTGGGCTAACAAGAAAATTGGTTTTTTCTGGATCACAAAATCCTTGAGTTAAGAGAATCATAACAACACAATTATTCTTATTTTTCCCAACTTGCCTTTGCATTGAGCTTTGCTTTTTCTTTTCTTTCCTTTTCTTTTTCTTTTTCTTTGCATATTCTTAATTTTTAGCTCTTAGCTCAATGCTTTTCCTTTTTCATGTTTTCCCAACAACCCCAAACTTGAACATTTAACAATACCACACAATATTTTCTACTTAACTCAAAGTAAAGTTTTTCAACAAGGGTTTTTTTTTTTTCAATTTATGTTCAAGGCTAACGGTTCAAAGGATAGAACACAATGTGTTCTCTTTTAGTGGGCTAACTTTATGAATTTGGCCAATAAAAAGGGTTCCAACAAACGACCTTGATCATATGATGCAAAACAAGCAATTGATTCAATCATAGAAAACCTGGGAAAAATCATTCATGTTTCCAAAGTAATAGCATTCAATCATAACAAAAACTCTGGAGCTCAAAACCTCACATATAAGCTCATTCACATTTGACATACACATCCTGCTTAATTTCACAATCACAATCACAATATCATGCATTTGTTCACAAAGCTTGTGAATCACCTGTATAAGCATTTTATGTGCACATCTATCTCAACATCAATCAATCAATAATCACCATCAAGCATTACTTATCACACAATCATAGTTAATAGCAAACCATCATAACAAACCAGGTTTCCAATAGAGTACATCAAACCCTAATCTAAAACAAAAATAAATAAGTTCAGAAAACTTAAACGAACAAAAGCATAAGCATATGATAGCATTCATCAATAAATGCTATCTCAGCTCCTCATCAATCTGAGCTGTCCTCTGTATCTTCCTCTTCTTCCTGATCTTCATCATCTTCAAATGCATCATCATCATCAGCTTCATCTTCTTCCATCTCCCTAACTGAAGCTTCAACTGCTTCAGCTCCTCCTCCTTGCACTGGCTCCTCTGGCCAAGCTACCATATTATGGAATTCATCCATAGTCCACCTGTGAGTTGGAGGTGTATCATACATCCCCACCATCATCTCAGCAGTAGCCACCTGCCCTCTCCGAATGGACTGTAACTGAGCACCTATAAGAGACATGTACATGTCCCTCATCTGGAACGGTTCTGCTTCATGTGTCTCAGCAGATGTATGGTTCTGTGCTTGTCCTCTCTCTCTGCGAGCATGGCGTGGTGGAACTGGCTGAGCTACCTCCTCACCTCCACAGTACTATCTGTAATAGGCCTCATCAATGGTTTTTCTTGGCCTCTCAAATGGTGGAGCAGAAGTGTCCACCCCAGCTATCTTGCAAAGGTGAGTGATTAAGGAGGGATGTCCTAGGGGTGCTTTGTTATTTGAGGTATTGGCGCATACACTAATCTCATCAGCTATCACCTGCCCAATATTAACATTTAAGTTCCTGATAGCACAGTAGATGAATGGTGCCCTGCTGAGAGTAATATCTGACACATGTGAACATGGCTGAATGTTGGCATGGAAAAATGTCATCCAATACTTTGCAAGAGGAGTCAGATCAGTCCTCCTAATGTTTACCACTGAGCCAGATCTATTCCTTCGGAAGTGTCTGTATACATAGTACTCTCTCTACATCCTCAAAATCAGCCCCTTCCTCCATGCAAAGAGCAAACTGGCATTGCTCACCAGCCCACACAGTATCCAGGAAGTTATTGATAGAATCAGGATCATACCTGATAGCATGGCCTCTGACATATCCTAGATAATTCTCAGCTGGATAATCACCAATCTTCTTTGCATTGGTGTAGACTTCTTTTACCACAGCTATGTTGGCATGTGCAGGATATGTGGCTAGCTTTCCCCAGTCATTCCCTAACAATTGCTCTCCAAATTGAGGAGCAAAGTTAAGTATCATTCCAACCTTTCTCTCCATAAGGAGTCTCCTGTCTTGAACCACTTTGAAGTGCTTCTCATGTTTCCGAGAGAGGAACCTACTAGAATGGGGCTGTTCTGGTTCCTTTTCTTTTCTCTTGGTTGCCATGGTCTTCAATCGTTTTCCTGAAGAGGATGCCATTCCTGCAATCAAACACAGATACAAAACCACAGAACATGATGTTAATCATTAGTAATACACAGAATACAACTTCTTTCAAAGCTAAACCACCGCTGAGGGTCAGAATTACCCCTCAGTGCCACCAGTGCCACATTCCCGAACGCAACAAACCAAAAAAAATCAAGTCTGGCCGAGTGCCGCTTAGCGGCAATTTACCCCTGAGCGGTAACTCTGCAACATTTAGAAAAACCTCTTTAAGCTGTCCTAACTCCACCCAAATGCAATTTTCAGTTTTCCAGATCAAAATCATGCAGTTTAATCAGTTCAAACATCAATTATATCATCAAATCATGCATAGAAATCAAAACCCCTATATATTCATGCTTTGACAATCACATTCAAAATAAAGAACCCTAGAATGAACAAAATGCTTTACTTACTTGGGTGGAGATACTAGATGCAATGAGAATGCTTCCAAGCTAAGATGCTCTCTTTCAATCTCATGCACAAATTTATGATCACCAAAATATGATGTCACAAACTTGTTTTACAATCGGCAAGTATGACCGAATCGTTTCAAGTAATAAACTTGGTAAGACCAAGTATCGTTCTCCCAAAGGACTCACGGCCTAGTTTAGTTATGTGATTCGTTGATTAGCTAAGACTTAAGAACAAAATAATTGGATTATACTATGCAAAAGACGAAAATAAACATGTATGCATGAGGTTTTGATCAATGGCAAAACAAAATACAAGCACTTTCAATGAAATATATGGATGAATATGTTGTTGGGGTCAATTTCATCTTATCCACTCTCATATATTTTAGGAATTCAACATTCAAGTCATCATTGTTAATGCCACTCTCTAAATTACCTTGTCAAGAAGGCCTATCCCTAATTACGAGTTCATACAATTCCTAGCATTCCTAATAATTAGTTCTTTTAGCACAGGAGCTTAACGACTACCAATATACTATTGGGAGTAATTCCCCAGATCTAGACTTCCCCGTACGTTCCCTTATCGACAAAACCAATAATCATGCATTGAATGAGTTAAACAAAGCAAGCATTGAGCAAAGAGGAAAAACCCTAACTAATGATGAAAGAAAGCATAAGTCTTAGATTAAGATGCAAGCACAAATTCCATATATGAGAGCTTCAAAAGATTACATTGATTCCCCAACAAACATACAAGGTTTAGTTCACCATATTCATGGTGAACCTAGATGAACAAAAATGAAAGAATGAAGGATAAAACCCTAGAAAGGTGAAGAGGTAGCCTGAGCATCCAAGATCCTCCTTCAAAGGCATGGAAGAGAGAGTGTTTGCTTCGTTTCTGCCAAAGATACAAACCCTAGGACGTCCTAAAGCTTATATACTATTCTAAAATTACAGAAAATTTAGGCCCAAGCCCATAAGTGTGTCGTTCAACGGTAAAGTACCGCTCAGTGGTAAGTGCGTGAGTTGGTTTCTTCCCCTCAGCAGCCATTTTGCCCCTCAGCGGATCTCCCGTGACTTCCTGAGTTCCGCTCAGCGGTAAACTGCCGCTGAGCGGTACTTGCGGCTTCTCCTTTTGCACTTTTTGGTGTCTTTTCTGATTTCATCTCTCTCCTTCTTCACTTCTTTCACTGAATTCACCTTAAAACCTGCATAAAAATACTGAAATCAAGCATAAACCTGTCCAGCTCTCTTATTTCTGAAAATATGCGTAAAAGCATGATTTCAAGCTAGTTTCTAAGTATAAAGGTTGCTTTTAGTGTCAATTTTAAGCATGAAAATAACAGTTTTTCAACTGTTATCACAACCCCAAACTTAGAACTTTGCTTGTCCTCAAGCAAACAAAATGTAACTCAATCTTCAACCAATTCATATGATGGTTCACTCATTCAAAAATCCTCTTTTTCAAGATAAGTAAAAACTTCAATCAAACTTATGACCAAGAGTTCAATCAAGATGTGCACATGCTTTAGTATTCACAAAGTCATTTAAATTCCAACAAATGCTATTTTTCATGAATGATCAATCAATTAAGCATGGATGTTCATGTGTTCATGGAATATTTCCTCACTAGGTAAAGTGTTTCACTCACACACAAGTGTATAAGAGGTAATCACTCATTCACTCTACTATCACAATGTCACATGAATCAACTTGGCCTTTCATTTAACCACAATCAAAAACATTCACAAGCATGCATCATCACAAGGACTTTTCAATGGCTTATAATGTGGCTGGGCTAACAAGAAAATTGGTTTTTTCGGATCACAAAATCCTTGAGTTAAGAGAATCATAACAACACAATTATTCTTATTATTCCCAACTTGCCTTTTGCATTTGCATTGAGCTTTGCTTTTTTCTTTTCTTTTCTTTTCTTTCTCTTTTTTTTTGCATATTGATGAACGGGTCGCACCGCTCACAAAAGTTGAGCATAATAGAAATGCAGTATAGGACTAGGAAGTGACTCCTAGGTCGTCTCTCAAGGACCAATTTTGATGGTTCAGTCTCAGATCAGTCACGAAGTGGGGGGGTGGTTTTGTGGATATTTTTGTGCGGAAAAATAAAATAAATTGAAAACAACAGTGCAGAAAACGTAAATGACAGCAATGAAGAAAATACAGAAAAACGGTAAATTTGGGAAAACGGTAAAAAAAATGGAATTTAACTTTTTTTGAAAACATAAATTGGAAATGAAATTTTTGACAAAATTAAAATACAAAGCTGAAATTCACAACAGAACAGAAAATGAAAGTAATTGCATCCAAAATACAAAATTGAAAAAGGAATTGTAAATGAACTGAAATACAGTAGATGAAAATAAAATTCAACAACATCAATTGAGAAATGCAGAATGGAAATTACAATTGAAACTGAAAATTAAAGCAAATCCAAAACCTCCCCAAAGGGGAGGAGGAAAAATGAACACTCAGAATTAAAACGTCCGTGGCTGCACTAAATCCTACTCCTAAAATCTAATACTCTGCTTCTTTGCTGCTGCTCCATTTTATAGCCATTTCTCTGACACATTCCCGTAGGAAATCTGCTGCCAGCTGCCAGTTTTGGTTTGTAGCAGGTTTTGTTTTTGTCTCTCGTAGGTTGAAGACTTTCTTCACTCCTATATTTGCCAAAGAAATAGGGTGGGACCCCTCCATTTCTTGTCTTCTTCAATCAGTCGTAGCACACCCTTCTCTTCTTCCTCATGTGTTTGCTTCTAGATGTGGCTGGACCGTGAGTTTCATCCTTGCGCATATTCCAGCCCCTCACGGCTTTTGCTCCTCCAAGCTGCTGGCCGAGACACCTTCTTCTCCTTATTTATGTGAATTACCATGCTTCACTTCTCCCAGGACCGTGAAGGTTTTCTTCAAGGTGTTGGACTAAATTGTTATAGTTGCTGCACTTCTTCTTGCTTCCAACAGGAATAAAACCGTGAACTCCCTTCCTTGTGGACGTGAGAATTGCCAAGCCATCAACTCCACTTTCCTCTTCTTCTTTACGTGAACTTTCACAAATTGTGGTCCCTTTTGATTCCATTGCTGAATGCTTTTCCAGATTGACTTTTCTATGGCCCCTAGGCCATATAACCGTGAGCTCCTTGTTTGAAAGTGGCCCCTCTTTTCCATTCAGCATTTAATGCCAAAATGAATGAAGAAAAAAAAAATCCGTGTGCTTTGCCTCTTGGTTTTGAGTTTTGCTGAAACACTTTCTTAGTGATGGTCCCCATAATTCAACATTTGTTGTTCCCTTTTAACACCTTGCACACTTCTCTCTTTTGTTGCAAGCCAAAACCGTGAGAGTGGTGGCACATTCTCCATGTCCTTAATCATTTTAAAGAAAGAATATTCCAAGCTGCCATATATACATGCACAAAACCGTGAGCTTACTTACAAGGTGGTCCCCTCCATTGGTTCAATTTGCTTATGCTTTCTCATTTACAAAATTCTTCATTAGAAAGAAAGGAGTTGCATGAAACACATTCCCGTGAGCTTTAGTGGTGGTCCCTTGTGTTTGTTTTTTTCTTTGGTGTATGGTTCCCAAATAAAACCGAGAATTCCAATCTTAGATCAAGGCATCCTTCTTTCTTCAATTAATTGCTAAAGTGTCAAAGCCATATGGGTCCCTCCAAGCTACTCCTACCGTGACATGTTAAAAACCAAAACAATGCTTCCATTATTCTTTGCAGAATGCGTGACATGGCAAGGGGAATAACTTCCCAACGTCTATTTTCAATAAGTGTGGCCCACTTCCTTTACTAACACTGCAAATAAAATTCAGCACTTCCTTGGACTTCTCTTGGCCGTGAAGTGTGTAGTAGTTCCAAATCAAATTTTCCATTTCAACACACAAATTAAATCAATGCAGCGTAGCTTCTTCCAACAGAGTGTGTAAATGAATATTCTTCTAAATGTCCTAAAATATTTTTAGAATTTTCCCTGCACTCAATAATGTAAATAATTAGTCTCAGATAATTCAAATTAATTAAAATAAGAATTTCTGATCATATTAAGCACAATTAAGAAAAATGGGAAAATACTGGAGAATTAAGCACAATTCCCTGATTAATTCTAGTGCAGTAAACTAAGTGAAGTGAAGAAAATAATGATTCATCACATATTCTTAGCTCAATGCTTTTACTTTTTCATGTTTTCCTAACAACCCCAAACTTGAACATTTAACAATACCACACAAGATTTTCTACTTAACTCAAGGTAAAGTTTTTCAATAAGGGTTTTCAATTTATGTTCAAGGCTAAGGGTTCAAAGGATAGAACACAAAGTGTTCTCTTTTAGTCGGCTAACTTTATGAATTTGGCCAATAAAAAGGGTTCCAACAAACGGCCTTAATCACATGATGCAAAACAAGCAATTGATTCAATCATAGAAAACCTGGGCAAAGTCATTCATGCTTTCAAAGTAGGTTTAATCCTTTTCGACATCCCTATTTATGTACGAATGTCTCAATTGGGTCCTCGTTTTTTAAAGTGTATCAAAATGGTCCTTAATTTTGAAAATTGATATCAATTGAGTCCTTTCCGTTAAGTTGGCTGGACGGCGTTAAAAAAATTGATGAGTGGATGCTGAGATGACGAACGAACGCTCGTCCACCAGCGGACGAACGCTCGTCCATCAGCGAACGAACGCTCGTCGACCACCGAACGAACGGTATTCCAGTGTGGAACGAACGGTCGTCCAGCAGTAAGAGGTCGACGAGCATTCGTTTGCTGGTGGACGAGCGTTCGTCCGCTGGTGGACGAGCGTTCGTTCGTCATCTCAGCATCCACTCATCAATTTTTTTAACGTCGTCCAGCCAACTTAACGGAAAGGACTCAATTGATATCAATTTTCAAAATTAAGGACCATTTTGATACACTTTAGAAAACGAGGACCCAACTGAGACATTCGTACATAAATAGGGATGTCGAAAAGGATTAAACCTTCAAACTAATAGCATTCAATCAATAAAAACTCTGGAGCTCAAAACCTCACATATAAGCTCATTCACATTTGACATACACATCCTGCTTAATTTCACAATCACAATCATGATATCCTGCATTTGTTCACAAAGCTTGTGAATCACCTGTAAAAGCATTTTATGTGCACATCTATCTCAACATCAATCAATCAATAATCATCATCAAGCATTACTTATCACACAATCACAGTTAATAGCAAACCATCATAACAAACCAGGTTTCCAATAGAGTACATCAAACCCTAATCTAAAACAAAAAATAAATAAGTTTAGAAAACTTAAACCAACAAAAGCATAAGCATATGATAGCATTCATCAGAAAATGCTATCTCAGCTCCTCATCAATCTGAGTTGTCTTCTGTATCTTCCTCTTCTTGGATCTTATAGCCTTGATTCTTTTTGCCCGATGAGGAGGCTATCCCTGCATCAAACATAATTCACAAAACCAAAAGATACACTGTTAAGCATTAGTAAACCATAATGAAGAAATCAACCCCTTCAATTATGCTCTCTCCCAACCCCAAACTTAGATGGAAAACTATGGAAAGGAAATTTTCTAAAGAGGGATGAGGGAAAAGATGTGGAGAACCTTTGAAAAGGTATGTAGGAGTGTGTGTGCAAAGAAGATTCTGAAAAGAAAAACTAAAACGCAGCTTGGGGTATAAAAATACCCTAATGGGCTCGGGTTCCGCTAAGGGGAAACTAAAACCCAATCTGCGATAGTACCGCTCAGCGGTATTTTTCCGCTAAGCGGCACTTTTCGTGATGTGCTCTTCTCCTTCTTTGCTTAACCTACGTGCCTCCTAGACATGCCCCTCACTGGTTCCCTGCAATTCAATCCTCACATGCACAACCCTATTACTACTACAATGAAACAAACAAAAACAATCAATCAACTGGGTTGCCTCCCAGGTAGCGCTTGTTTAACGTCACGAGCTTGACCCAAAATCCACCAACACCCATCAGTAGGTGTTACAAACTTAGCATCCTTCAGTAGATGCTATATCCAGCTAGCATCCTTCAGTAGATGCTATATCCAACAAAATATTTACAAAATAATGTCCACAGATTAAAAATTACAAAATCAAAATAAATTCAAAAATTCTTAAATCACTTGGTTGCCTCCCAGCAAGCGCTCTTTTAACGTCATTAGCTTGACCCAGTAAAGTTCAAGTTCCTTCTTTTTCTTCTTTCTACTGAACTTCTTCAGAAATTTGATCAAACCAGGAACCTGTTGCAGTGTCTCAATCATAGGAACTTTAATCTCCAATTTCTTGAAGATTTCCATAAAGCACTTAAATTTCTTTTCCTTCCTATGATTCTTCTTTAGATGAGGATGGGATTTTTCATATGATTCCTTCTTCTTTCCTCTCATCTTCTTTTTCTTATGCTTCCTCTCCCCAAATTTTCTCTTTTTCTTTTCTCTTATTTTTTTCTTCCCTTCTCTTTTTCTTCTCAACTTCTATATTTTCACACAAATTTTCTTCCTCTCTTCTCTCTCAACCACTTCTTTTTCTTTTCCATCATCTTTATCTTTCTCACTCAACTCTTCTTTTTCTTCTCTCTCTATCTTTTCCTCATCTCTCTCTATTTTTTTCTCAGCAAAAATCTTGTCACTTTCAGTGACAATGGCTTGACCTTCCTCCTTAAGGTTAACTTCAGTATTAACCTTAACATTCAATTTTTGACTAATGAAACGAAGGTGCATGTCCATCCTTTTACATGATTCTTCAATGCTTTTCTGAATAGATTCGGAATTTTTCAAAAATCGTTGAAGGGCGTCTTCCAAATTTACTGATAGAGAGGGTTGTTGCTGCCATTGTTGTGGTGGCGGCCTATCAAATTCTTCGGCAGCTTGAGTGCTTTTTGTGATGACAATTAGGTATCTGTATGTACTGTTGAACTGCCTCCTCCAACGTTATCCTTTTTCCTGATAGAGAGGGTTTTTCCTGCCATTGTTATGGTGGTCGATTCTTAAATTGTTTGACAGCTTGCCAAAATTGATCATTATCCATGCTTGAGTGAGGTCCCATCAGTGGTTGAAATTACCTTAGTAGAATTGAGTGCCCATATAGTTAAATTCTTGACCAAATTGCATCCTGCAAACATTAGGCACAAAACCCTAAAAAATATTTGTTAGCACAAAAAGATATAAGAGAAGATATAAGATTTAGAGAATAAAATAAAATAAAATAAAATAAAATAAAATAAAATAAAATAAAATAAAATAAAATAAAAACCGAAAAAATAAAAAAAGAAAAATAAAAACAGAAAATCAAAATTAAAGTCAAAGATAATCAATAATCACACAAATTAACCAGTTAAACCACGAGTCCACGACAACGGCGCCAAAAACTTGATGCACAAATTTATGATCACCAAAATATGATGTCACAAACTTGTTTTACAATCGGCAAGTATGACCAAATCGTTTCAAGTAATAAACTTGGTAAGACCAAGTATCGTTCTCCCAAAGGACTCACGGCCTAGTTTAGTTATGTGATTCGTTGATTAGCTAAGACTTAAGAACAAAATAATTGGATTATACTATGCAAAAGACGAAAATAAACATATATGCACGAGGTTTTGATCAATGGCAAAAGAAAATACAAGCATTTTCAATGAAATATATGGATGAATATGTTGTTGGGGGTGAATTTCATCTTATCCACTCTCATATATTTTAGGAATTCAACATTCAAGTCATCATTGTTAATGCCACTCTCTAAATTACCTTGTCAAGAAGGCCTATCCCTAATTACGAGTTCATACAATTCCTAGCATTCCTAATAATTAGTTCTTTTAGCACAGGAGCTTAACGACAACCAATATACTATTGGGAGTAATTCCCCGGATCTAGACTTCCCCGTACGTTCCCGTATCGACAAAACCAATAATCATGCATTGAATGAGTTAAACAAAGCAAGCATTGAGCAAAGAGCAAAAACACTAACTAATGATGAAAGAAAGCATAAGTCTTAGATTAAGATGCAAGCACAAATTCCATATATGAGAGCTTCAAAAGATTACATTGATTCCCCAACAAACATACAAGGTTTAGTTCACCATATTCATGGTGAACCTAGATGAACAAAAATGAAAGAATGAAGGATAAAACCCTAGAAAGGTGAAGAGGTAGCCTAAGCATCCAAGATCCTCCTTCAAAGGGGTGGAAGAGAGAGTGTTTGCTTCGTTTCTACCAAAGATACAAACCCTAGGACGTCCTAAAGCTTATATACTATTCTAAAATTACAGAAAATCTAGGTCCAAGCCCATAAGTGTGTCGTTCAGCGGTAAAGTACCGCTCAGCGGTAAGTACGTGAGTTGGTTTCTTCCCCTCAGCGGCCATTTTGCCCCTCAGCGGATCTCTTGTGGCTTCCTGAGTGCCGCTCAGCGGTAAACTGCCGCTGAGCAGTACTTGCGGCTTCTCCTTTTGCACTTTTTGGTGTCTTTTCTGATTTCATCTCTCTCCTTCTTCACTTCTTTCACTGAATTCACCTTAAAACCTGCATAAAAACACTGAAATCAAGCATAAACCTTTCCAGCTCTCTTATTTATGAAAATATGCATAAAAGCATGATTTCAAGCTAGTTTCTAAGTATAAAGGTTGCTTTTAGTGTCAATTTTAAGCATGAAAATAACAGTTTTTCAACTGTTATCACAATCCCAAACTTAGATGAAACACTAGTGAGAAAGTGAGTGAAAGAGAGATTTTCTTAAGAGGGAAGAGGGAAAAGATGTGGAAAACCTTGGAAAAGGTATGTGGGAGTGTTTGTGCAGAGAAGAGCCAGCAAACAGAAGCTTATGCGCAGCTTAGGGTATAAAAATACCCTAATGGGCTCGGGTCCCGCTAAGGGTATAAAAATACGCTCAACGGTAAGTTGCCGCTCAGCGGCACTTTCGTGATGTGCTCTTCTCCTTCTTTTCTTAACCTACGTGCCTCCTAAACATGCCCCTCACTGGTTCCCTGCAATTCAATCCTCAGATTAGTTATGCACAACCCTATTACTACTATAATGAAACAAATAAAAACAATCAATCAACTGGGTTGCCTCCCAGGTAGCGCTTGTTTAACGTCCCGAGCCTGACCCAAAATTCACCAACACCCATCAGTAGGTGTTACAATCTTACCAACACCCATTAGAAGGTGTTACAAACTTACCAACACCCATCAGTAGGTGTTACAAACTTAGCATCCTTCAGTAGATGCTGTATCCAACTAGCATCTTTCAGTAGATGCTATGTCCAACAAAATATTTACAAAATAATGTTCAACATATTAAAAATTACAAACCAAAATAAAATTAAAAGTTCTTAAATCAACTGGCTTGCCTCCCAGCAAGCGCTCTTTTAACGTCATTAGCTTGACCTAGTAAAGCTCAAGTTCCTTCTTCATAGTTGATGTTGTTATCCCACCAACTCTTCAGCTGTTTCCTGTGCACTGTTTTGATTCTTCTAAAATGTGGAGATTCTATCTCTATCATCTCCTTCTCTTTATAGCCTTTCACAACCCACAACTTGTTTTTGATTCTCACAGGTGTACCAAGTTGGGGTCTTCCTTTCCTCCAGTCATCAGGAACTTCTCCTCCTCTTCCAATCTTTTCTTCCTTGTGCACCTGAAACAACAAACAATGGTTACCTGTATCCTTGGGCTTTTCATCTTTATGGCTAGTCATGTGTGCATCTTGAAATGCAGCTTTATAACTAGCTTCTTCCTCCTGTGTTTGCGTCTCATCTTTAAAGACATCTACAAGCACTCTCTCTTCTCGGTCCTGGAGCACCACTATACCTTCGTTTACATCAATGATAGCTTTGGCCGTTTTTATAAACGGTCTTCCAAGTATGATAGGTATCTTCTCTGTCTCCATCTTCATCACCACAAAGTCTGCCAAGAACTGGAGTTTGCCCACACAAACTATGATGTCCTCTGCAATCCCACATGGTTCCTTTGAAGATCCATGGGCCATTGATGAGAGGGTCGCACCTCCCAACAAAAGTTGTGCATAAAAGAATGCAGTATAGACTAGGAAGTGACTCCTAGGTCGTCTCTCAAGGACCAAATTGGGTTCAGTCTTAGATCAACACGTAGTGGGGGGGTTTTGAAAATTTTTGTGAATGCGGATGAACTTAAATAAAAATGGAAATTAAATACAACCAAACATAATTAAAAAAAACACTGAAATAAATGAACAACGCGTGAAAACCGAACGGTCCTACAGATTTCTGAACGGTTTTACATTGAGGCCGAACTATCTCTAAATCAAATAAGAAAATTGGAAATGCAAGAAAATTAAAAAGCCGAATAGAATAAACAGCATAATGAACAGAAACAATAAAGCGAAATAATAGACGTCACAGTGAATTGAAAAATAAACTAAACAATGCCAGAGATAAATATCCAAATACAACTAAAACTATTAAAATGCAACACTTAAATTGAAACATTAAATGCCCAATGTTGTAAGCTAAACATCAAAAACAATTCATCACCACCAGAAGAAAACGCTTGAAGAGTTAATTTAAATAATTTAGTAAACTGTTGTAAAATAAAATTTGTGTTGCACCGTTTTTCCATCCAAGGTCGTGGCCTATCCAGTTGATGCATGCATCTACTTCTTCATTCAAAGCTAAATAAAAATAGCCACTTGCAGCATATCCCAAAACCAAAATAACTTCTATCTTCTATCATTGAAATCCACGGCAAACTCCTTTTGTAAAAGCAAATACAATAATGATGAAAATTCATTCCCCCTGCAGCAGCTTCAGCGTTCCTCTTAAAAGAAAATAAATGCATTTTTTTTTCACTCAAAATGAAATCACCGCTTCTTCACTCAGCTTGCAACCAAACATTAAGCAACCATTCAATGCAACAGTGAACTTCTGTGATGATGAGCTTTGAAAGACAGAAATGAAAAATCAGCAAAGATAAAAATGCTTCTAAGTGGGTGGCGGCTGCCATGTCCAGCACATCCCATTTTCTACAAGAAAGAAAACTAAATCTACTAGACACCACCGTTCATTAATGCACCGTTTGCTTCCTTCACCAAGATTACAGAAGACTAGAATAAATTATATAAAGGTGCAGAAAACCAAATGGAAGATGCCATCAGAATTCAACATAAACATTAGCTATTCCTTCAACATGAAATATGTTCCCAGTTCTCTTAAAGAAAAACATTCAAAGTAAAAGAAAACAAACAACACCACTATATTTCTCTCTGCCCTTCTTGAACCAGCACCACTGTTGCATCCAGCTCACCGTGCAGCACCTCCTACACCATCCAGCTCAACCATTCTCCATCCCGTAACAGTGCCTTCTTTTTCTAAATGAAAGATGATGCCTACTCCCAGGTGGCGGCTGGACTGCCCTCACACACTACCCTACTGAAAACTCCTTCTCAATAGTGTTCAAAAGCCAATAAAATAGTAACCTCCTCGCGGCTCCTACGCACGCCCTCTTCTCACCCATTCCTCTGGACCAACTTCCCCGTGAAGCCCTTGGATGTGTGCTACTGGGCTGCTTTTTGCTACCCCCGTGGACCACCTGCACACTACTGAGCCCTTGCTTGTGCCATCTGTCCAGCCCCTTACGCGTGGAGTGCTGCTACCATTTGCAACCCTTTCCTCAATCTAGATGTGGGCCGCGTGTGCTTAGACCGTGCATGCCATCTCTGGACTTTTCCTCATTGCTGGATTGAAAACCAAGTTGCTGTTGTTACTGTGTGCACCGCTTCTTTCATGCTCCGCTGGATCGTGGATGTGCAAAGTCTTCCTTTTCTTCAAGCTTGCTGGGTAGAATCAGCTCTCAAGGGCCGTGGAGTGTGCTGGGCCATGGCTTCTTCGTGCACCTCCCAGAATGCTTCTACTGGACCGCTTGTTGGACGCTCCAAGTGTGCTCATGGGCTGCACCTCCTGCTTTTTCCCAATCTCCGCATGAAGCTGCTGGACGTGTGGATGTGCTTCTCTCCTCTGGATACAACGCTGCTGGGACGCGTGCTGCTGAATGGTGGAGATGAATGTCCTGGACGTGTGCAGCCAAGTGTGGGACGTGGAAGTTGCACAAGGGCCGTGTGTTGCCTCTCTTCCGGGTGCTTCTAGATGTGGGTCGTGGGTGCAGATGGTGGAACGCTTCATGTGTGGGCCGCATGCATGGATCTGGATGCTGCTCAGCTGGAAGCATGAAAGAATGGGCGTGTGACGTGTGATCCCCAAAACCGAGACACCACTCTCCCTCGTGTGCACTGGACAAAACCCCTTTTTTCTCTTTTCTCCTGGACCGTGAATGATCTTCCAGCACCACGTCTTCACAGCTGCTGGGCCTCCCGTGTGCGTGGACGTGGGAGGTGCGTGTGAGTGTGCTCACCAAATTGCTAACCGTCACCTCTGCTCCAATACTCACACCACTTCCAAACTGCTGGACCTGCTTGCTTTTGACACCCTTCACGTGTTTCTGCTTATCACACCTCAAGTTTGCTGAATGCGTGAAGTGCTGGCTGGAGTGTGCTTTTGGGACGCGTGAATTGGACTAAGGGCGTGATGTGCAAGCAGTTCAATTGCCGAGTGCACCCGTAGAAAAATAAATCCACACTTCTTCTCTCATCTTAGTTTAAAGTATAATTGATGTGGCATTTCTTTTCACCTCCAAATGTCCCAAATAATATCCAACAATTTCCCTACAATTAATAATGCAAATAATTAGTCCAAATAATTCAAATTAATTAAAATAAGAATTTTTGGTCAAATTAAGCACAATTAGCAAAAACGGGAAAATACCGGACAATTAAGCACAATTCCCCGATTAAATTCGGTACAATAAACTAAGTGAAGTGAATAAAATATTGACTCATCAGCCATTACTAAATTAACCTTTACAGGTTTCACATTAACATCGCCGATTTGCTCCAGTAAAGAGTAAGGTATCAAGTTAACACTTGAACCTAAATCAAGAAGAGCTTTTTTAATCCTTTTCTTCCCTATGGTACAAGGGATAGAAAAGCCTCCTGGATCTGTTGCTTTAGGAGGGAATGACTCTTTTTTAACAGTTTTACACTTCTTTGCCTCATCATCTCTACGTCTGTTCTTTGTAGAGACGTCTTCATCAGATTTAGTGTAAACTGTGATTTGTTGTAGAATCTGCTCCCAAGGTGCATCATTATCCACCATCTTGAATATTTCTATGAAATCCAATTGTTTCCCTTGATGTATTGGAAAAGGAAAAGTATTTTTGCTCTCTATTTCTCTTTTCTCTTCTGTTTCTCCTCCTTCTAACTCAACTATCTCTTCATTAGTACTCTCTACCACCTTGCATTCTTCTCTGGGGTTAACCTCAGTATTAGCCCCAAAGTTTTTACCTGGCCTCTCTTCTACTTGCTTAGTAATCTGGCCCATCTGAATCTCCAAATTCTTTATAGCAGCTTCAGTGCTCTTTTGGGTAGACTCAGTTTTCTGTATGAAATTATTAAGAGTTTCTTCCATCCTCATGGACCTTTCATTAAGCATAGAAATCTGCTTCCATAAGGTGGGTTGCTGCTGCTGCTTATTAAGTTGACCAGCTTGCCCAGTTTTCCCTTGACCAATACTTGGGTGTGGTTTCCACCCTTGATTGTAGTTCCCTTGACGGTATTGATTGGTCATGTAGTTCACATCCTCTACGGCTTCTGCTGGAAAGGCACATTGACCATTGATATGGTCGCCCCCACATAATTCACACAACTGAGATTGTACCTGTGCAGCAGCTTTCAACTCTTTAGGCAATTGTGCAAGTGTTTTCGTAAGAGTCTCCAGCTGTTGAGTTAGAATTTTATTTTGTGCTAGCAGGGCATCATGTGTCTGTAATTGTAGAACTCCTTTTTGTTGCATAGGAGCTCATCTTTCACTGTTAAGCTCATTATCACTAGTAGCCATATTTTCAATAATTTTTGTGGCTTCCTCTGGAGTTTTCCATTTGATATTGCCTCCAGCTGAGGCATCAAGCATCATCTTGGTTTGTGAACCAAGCCCTCCAAGGAAGGTAAGGACTACTTCCTCTTCTTCAAAACCATGCATGGGAGTTTTACGTAACAAGCTTTTATACCAGTCCCATGCATGACCCAATGATTCTTCCATGCCCTGCTTGAATGAAGAAATCTCTTGCTTTCCTTTTGTCACCTTCGATTGTGGGAAGTACTTGTTTAAAAACTTTGTTACCACTGCTTCCCACTCTGTGAAACTTCCTTCTGGGAAAGAATTTAACCAAAGCTTAGCGTTGCCTCCTAATGAGAAAGGAAATAAGCTAAGTTTGATCGCTTCATCTGGCACCCCATTAATTTTCACTGTATTGCAGATCTCATTAAATGTGGTGAGGTGCTCATATGGGCTTTCATGAGATAACCCATTGAATTGGTTGCTTTTCACCAGTTGGATCAGTGCTGGTTTGACCTCCATATTAGCTACATTGACTCTAGGTCTAGCTATACTGTTAAAGTGCTGAGGTCCAGCTATATTGGTGTAATCAGCAAGAGTTCTTCTGATGTTGTTGTTCTCCATATTTTATGTGCTATGAACAGAACCTTGTGGCGATGAAGAATAAGAAGTAGAAGAAGAAGAAGAAGATGACGATGATTGATGACAAATTTATGAACACCGAAATACGGCGCCACAAACTTGTTGAACAATCGGCAAGTGTGACCGAATCGTTTCAAGTAATAAACTCGGTAAGACCAAGTATCATTCTCCCAAAGGACTCACGGCCTAGTTTAGTTATGTGATTCGTTGATTAGCTAAGACTTAAGAACGAAATAAGTAGAGTTTAATATGCAAAACAGAAAATAAACATGTATGCATAAGTTTTGATCAATGGCTAAAACAAAATACAAACACTTTCAATGGAATATATGGATGAGTATGTTGTTGGGGTTATCAATTTCATCTTATCCACTCTCATATACTTTAGGAATTCAACATTCTTTTCATCATTGTTAAAGCCACTCTCTAAAGTACCTTGCAAGAAGGCCTATCCCTAATTACGAGTTCATACAATTCCTAGCATTCCTAATAATTAGTTCTTTTAGTGCAGGAGCTTAACGACAACCAATATACTATTGGGAGAAATTCCCCGGATCTAGACTTCCCCGTACGTTCCCGTATCGACAAAACCAATAATCATGCATTGAATGAGTTAAACAAAGCAAGCATTGAGCAAAGAGGAAAAACCCTAACTAATGATGAAAGAAAGCATAGGTCTTAAATATAAGATATAAGCACAAATTTCATATATGAGAGTTTCACAAGACTACATTGATTCCCCAACAACAATACAAGGTTTAGTTCACCATATTCATGGTGAAACTAAATGAATAATAATGAAAGAATGAAAGATAAAACCCTAGAAAGGTGAAGAGGTAGCCTGAGCATCCAAGATCCTCCTTCAAAAAGGTGGAAGAGAGAGTGTTTGCTTCGTTTCTGCCAAAGATACAAACCCTAGGACGTCCTAAAGCTTATATACTATTCTAAAATTACAGAAAATTTAGGCCCAAGCCCATAAGTGTGCCGCTCAGCGGTAAGTGCGTGAGTTGGTTTCTTCCCCTCAGCGGCCATTTTGCCCCTCAGCGGATCCAACGTGAACTCCTGAGTGCCGCTCAGCGGTAAACTGCCGCTCAACGGCAGTTGCGATTTCTCTTTTTGCATTTTTTGGTGTCTTTTCTGATTTCATCTCTCTCCTTCATTTATTTCACTAAATTCACCTTAAAACTTGCACGAAAACACTGAAATCAAGCATAAACCTGTCCAGCTCTCTTATTTCTTGAAATATGAATAAAAGCATGATTCCAAGCTAGTTTCTAAGTATAAAGGTTGCTTTTAGTATCAATTTTAAGCATGAAAATAACAGTTTTTCAACTGTTATCAATGATCATGATCATCATCATTGTGATGACGAAGTAGAAGAAGAAGAAGAATAAGAAGTAGAAGAAGAAGACAAAGAAGGGGACGAATTAGACAAAGATGACGAAGTTGAAGAAGTAAACGAATTTGACGAAGTGGACGAGGTTGACGAAGGGGACGAAGTGGACGAAGTGAAGAAAGTGGAGGAAGTAGAGAAAGTGGAGGAAATTAAGGAAGTGGAGGAAGTGTAGGAAATGGAGGAAGTGAAGGAAGTGGAGGAAGTGGACGAAGTTGATGAAGTGGGGAACTGGACGAAGGAGCTGAAGAGGAACAAGAGGAAGAAGAAGAAGAAGTGGAAGAAGTGGACGAGGTGGAGGAAGTGGACGAAGTGGAGGAAGTGGACGAAGTGGAGGAAGTTGAGGAACTGGAGGAAGTGGACGAAGTGGTGGAAGTAGAGGAAGTGCAGGAAGTGGAGGAAGTGGAGGAAGTGGAGGAGGTGGAGGAAGTGGAGGAAGTGGAGGAATGGTCGAAGTGGACGAAAAGGACGAAGTGGACGAAGTTGACGAAGTAGACAAAGTGGACGAAGTGGAGGAAGTGAACGAAGTGGACGAAGAGGACGAAGTGGTCGAAGTGGAGGGAGTGGAGGAAGTGGAGGAAGCGGACGAAGTGGAAGAAGTCGACGAAGTGGAAGAAACAGACGAAGTGGACGAGGTGTACAAAGTGGAGGAAGTGGAGGAAGTGTAGGAAGTGGGGGAAGTGGAGGAAGTGGACGAAGTGGACGAAGTTGCCGAAGTGGACGAAGTGGAGGAAGTAGAGGAAGTGGTCGAAGTGGACGAAGACGACCAGGTGGAGGAAGTGGAGGAAGTCGACGAAGTTGGAGTAAGTGGAGGAAGTGGACGAAGTGGACGAAGGAGAAGAAGAAGAAGAAGAAGAAGATGATGATGATCTTGATCATGATCATGATTATGAAGATGATGAAGTAGAAGAAGAAGAAGAAGAAGAAGAAGAAGAAGAAGAAGAAGAAGAAAAAGAAGAAGAAGAAGAAGAAGAAGAAGGAGAAGAAGAAGGAGAAGAAGAAGAAGAAGACGAAGAAGGGGACGAACTGGACGAAGATGACGAAGTTGACGAAGTAAACGAATTTGACGAAGTGGACGAAGTTGACGAAGTGGACGAAGTGGAGGAAGTGAACAAAGTGGACCAAGTGGACGAAGTGGTCGAAGTGGAGGAAGTGGAGCAAGTGGAGGAAGCGGACGAAGTCGAAGAGGTCGACGAAGTGGAAGAAACAGACGAAGTGGGCGAGGTGGACGAGGTGTACAAAGTGGAGGAAGTGTAGGAAGCGGGGGAAGTGGACGAAGATGACGAAGTGGACAAAGTGGAGGAAGTAGACTGATAAGTCAATATTTTATTCACTTCACTTAGTTTATTGTACTAGAATTAATCGGGGAATTGTGCTTAAATGTCCGGTATTTTCCCATTTTTCCTAATTGTGCTTAATTTGATCAGAAATTCTTATTTTAATTAATTTGAATGATTTGAGCTAATTATTTGCATTATTAATTGTAGGGAAAATTTTGGAAATACAATTTGGGACATTTAAAGGCTAAATGAGTGAGGAGGTGTGAATTTCATATTTGAGGGTGCACTTGGAGATGTGCATGTTGCTTGCTGGAACGAAAAACACATCACTGGTCCACTTGAAGAGGTGCTTGGAGTAAAGAGCACCCAACAACTTTGAAGAAAGCACCGCGGCCCACATGAGAAGCAGTCCACATTGAAGCACACGTCCAGTAAACATCACGCGCGGCACACATCTTTCATTTTCCAGCAGCCACATGGGAAGAGGGGAGTGTCCAGCAACAGTCCAGCAGCAAAGCACTAAGGAAAGCAGGAGGTGTGATGAGAGGGTCGCACCTCCCACAAAAGTTGTGCATAAAAGAATGCAGTACAGTGCTAGGAAGTGACTCCTAGGTCGTCTCTCAAGGACCAATTTGGGTTCAGTCTCAGATCAAACACGTAGTGGGGGGGGTTGTGAAAGTGTTTTTGAATGCGATTGAACTAAACTAAACATGAAATTAAACATAACAGTAAGGCCCAACGGTAAAAGATAGTAAAATCAGAAAATGCAGAATTCATCAGGATTTGAAAATAAGACTCTGGAAAAGTAAACGCGCAGAAAACATAACAGCAACCTAATTGAATTGCACCAAATGAACTTAAAGTCTAAACACAACAATAGAAGTATCAGTAAAAGCAAACCGAGATTGAACAGTAAAATGTAACAGAAAATAAAGAAACCCTTCTAATGCTATTCAAATGTATCATTAAGCTAAAACATTAAATACGCAATGTAGCTTGGAAGTAAAATTAAATGCTCAAGTTGCATGATAAATTAAAACACACGTAAGCATGTGGAGCTCCAAAGTGAATAATTCCAAAGTGAATAAAAGATAATGTGTTCTCCTACTAATCCCCTGTCCAAGATGTAATAAAATGAAATGTGCTCTTCATTGCAAATTGTGACGTGACTACTCCCTGTCACCGTACTACTATTCTTTCTAGCAAAACTAATGAGCTATTCCTACCTAAAAGCAATTTAAAAATACTCTCCCAAAATCAAGCCCCGCATGTGCTCTTCTCCCAATGAATTAACATTTCAATCTCTCCTCGGTGGCAGCTCTCCAATAATGAAGCACTTCTTCCAGCAAAATAAAGAAAAGAAATTAAACCATTCCAGCACCACATTACCTTGCACGTACACCTACATATTCCACTTCTTTTTATTCTATTCTAATCTACCGTGGCACCACTTCTACTCATGCTTTCTTCTCCAAAGTCAATCACGCTCTCTTCCTCAACCGTACCCCTCCATCTCTCAATCTCCTGGCTGTAACTCCCTTCTGTAACAGCCCCTAAGGTGGCGGCTCCCACTGTTCTCTCGTAACCCCCACGTCCTAGGTCACCATCCTCCCCCAACAGCCCACCTGTAACGTCCTCCTAAAAGCCAACAAAACCAGCCCTTATTGGATGCTCCGTAACAATTGTCATGGGCCGTCCGTGTTGCTGCTGGATGTTTCTTCTCTTTGCCACTTCTTTTCCATGTGCTGTGCTTCAAGTTGGACCGAGAACTCCCTCAACTCCGTGCATTGTTGGATCGTGAAGGCTTCTCTCTGTTGCCATGTATGTGTGTGTGGAGTGTGCTGGGCCGTGGCTTCTTCGTGCACACCCGTTGCTGCCAGCATGTTGTTGCTTGACGTGATGGAGTGCTGGACGCTCCAAATCCCATCCTCTGTGGGCCGTGGCATTCTCTTTCCTTCCAGCACCGTGTGATTACTTGGACGTGAGACAGCAGCGTGTCCTGCTTCCTTCCAGCCCAAGCTATGACACTCCAGCCCATTGCTTTTTTGAAGCACCGTAACAACCTAATGCTCATGGGCTGCCCTTTCAATTGTGGGCCGTAACACCACTTCCCTTTTTCTCCTTTGCTTCCCGTAACATTGCTTTCTCAAAATGAAATCAGCACTTTCAATTCTAAAAGCCAAATTAAATGAATTTTTCTTCACCCAAAATCAATGACCACATCCCTATGCTTGGACGTGACAACAGCAGCTCACCAAATGGAATGTGCTTTTCAAAATGAATAAAAAAATATATCACCTCCTTCTTTTCTCATTCTTGCACCGCTTTCGTTCAAACCCAAAATGGGTCCAGCAATGCTTTTCTTCTTTTCGTAACCCCTTCACTTGTTGGACCTCAAAATCCCCCTCATCCGTGATAGCATGGTACCTCATTTTTTTAAGCCAAAAACCCTTCAACTGTCCCAAAATATATTTCCAAAATTTTCCTGAAATTTATAATGCAAATAATTAGCTTAGATAATTCAAATTAACCAAAATAAGAATTTTTGGTCAAATTAAGCACAATTAGCAAAAACGGGAAAATACCGGACAATTAAGCACAATTCCCCGATTAAATTCGGTACAATAAACTAAGTGAAGTGAATAAAATATTGACTCATCAAAATAGACCACACTTAGTCTTTTGCACTCCTGGGCAAAATCAAGACGCAGCTCAAGGAATAGTTCAAAGGACATCAGGAAGTGACACAAACTTAGCACACAGAAAACAAAGACTCACAAGGAAACAAACAGAATTTACACAGTCCTCAAGAAATCTGGACAGAGAAAAGAAGTAGACAATTCCAACACAGAATGAATCAGAGAAAGCAGATACTCATGAAATTCATCCAAGCAATTCAAAACATGGCAAAATGATCAATCAGTTCAAGAGGTGAATCAAAAGAAACAAAACCTCACAGATGCACTATCAGTGTTTCTCTCAAGTGTATAAGGTAAAGAATTTCAACTCAATGCACTCAAGAAAGCAAACACAACAGACTTGGCAAACCTCTAATATCAACACTCAAAACATATGCATGTTCAAATCAAAAGGTCTTTTATGGGTGAAATGGGGCCAAGGACAAAGGAGGATAAATATGGATGAGAAGCTACAAACCAAAAGAAATAGAGGAGCAATGGGGAACAAGTGTAAACACAGTAAAATCACACCCAGACCTCTAATTCAATCCTCTTCTTGACTTCATTATTCACAAAATTTTTTTTTTCACTTTTTTTTTTATATATTTTTTTTTTCATCCTGTCTCTTTTCTTTACTCTATTCAGCACACAATTTCAAGAGACAAGATACACCAAATATTTACCAAAACAAAACAAGAAGAGGAACCAACTAGCCAACTCATCAGAAACCCCCAAGAGACCACACTTGTTCCCAAAACACTTCCAAAGCTCCAAAATTCCCTAAGGTTAAGTTAAACATGGTTTTTCACTTAGGGCTAGTGTATGAGCTTCAAAACAAAGAAATGAGGAAAGTATAGGCTCAAAAGGGGTTATCAAAGGATTAGAACAAGGTAAGCTTATTTGGCTAGAGAGGCTCAAGAACAAAACTGCCTTTATCACTTCCAAACATGCATATCAATCAAGAATTATCAACAAGAGTCAAGCCAAGGCATATGTGCAAGCAATCAAGAGACATATCACACACAAGAAAGAACATAAAGTGGCTCAAATTCTCACACAGGGCATTTGTGTCACAATCAATTCAACTCTCAAACATCATGATCATCTTCCAAGCAAAGAAAAGCAAGAATTTCAAACTAATCAGAGTATCAATGAAGTGAAAGACACATCTACAACCTAATCAAAGTCCAGAAATGAAGAGAATCATGCAAAACTGTATACAAGACACGACAAAAACTACCTAAAAGAAAGAAAGAATTTAACACGGAAAACAAAAACTAACAAAGAAAAATCAGAATCTCCCCCAATAGACCACACTTAAACTACACAGTGTCCTCAATGTGTCATAAGCATAAGATCAGAAATCATAACAGTCAACAGATCATGGACAAGTGCAATAAAAGTAGGGAAAGGGGAAGAAGAGAGAAAGGAAACTCCCCTGATCATGGTGGCAGTTGCCAATTTTGGACTTTCAGGGAGATGTCTTCCACCATAGTATCCAGCAAGGAGGTTTTGAGGACGAACTGCTTCATCCTCGAAATCTGATCTAGCAGTGAAATGTTTTCCACAGCTGGATCTATGCAATGATTGTTGATGAGCAGGTTCAGCAGGTGCCTGTTGATCTTCAAACTATTGTGTATGTAAGCACCCTTGTCTTCCACTGGGGGTGCATGTTGGTCAAATTCATATGTACCTCCTGCAGCATGGTTAGTACATTGTGGCTCCAAAGAATTGACACACAGGGGTATAACACCCAATCCCAGTGTAACAGGCTGAACAACAGATAAACTCTCAGAACATGAATCAATTTCAAATTCAGAAACAATATCAACCACAGACTCAGATTCATGTTCAGTGCATGGAGAATAAACATACGAATTTGATATCAAAAATTGATTCTCATCATGCAGAGAGGAAGAATTAAAAACAGACTCATCAACAATACAATCATCAGCATACCTCTCAATAACATAATCATCAACATAATCAAATTGAGGTATGCTTACCTCCTCTTCCTTGAAGATTGCTAAAGTGTGGGAAGATGAAGGTGGTCTACCTGGTTCAGGGTTACTGCTTATTTCTGCCTGCTCCTCAAAATACTCATCACTATCCTCAGGTGCAAGGGTAGGGACATAGGATGATGGGAAAGTAGGTGGCGCAAGAGCAAGCTCATGACTCTTCTCCCCAACTTCTATGTTGATGCCACTATCATCATCATCTGGAATCTGAACAGTCTGAAATGGTAACTCTGAATCTTGAGACTGTTCCTCAGTGAGTTGAGTGGCCATCTGCCCTATCTGATCAGTCATACTCTGAATGGCAGCTCCTATTTCTTGCTGGAACTGCATGTTCTCTTGCTGAAACTGAAGGTTCTGCATGGTCATCTGCTCCAACAACTCCTGCAATGTAGGCTCAGAAGTAGAAGGCTGAGGAGCTATTTGGGCAGGAGCATCATATTGCTGACTCTGATATTGCTGGACTGGTGGAGGCATGAAAGTACTCTGGAATGGTGGTTCTTGATATTGATGCTGTGGAGCATTATACCATCCCAAAGTAGGGTCATTCCATCCAAGACCGTTGCTGTAAGCATATTGCACAAGGGAAAATTTGCTCAGAAACTGATGCTCAAGATATCCCCAATTGGTAACGGATCTTAGAGGAAGAGAGTCTTTCCAATCCTTAGCTGCTCCTTGTAATGAATGCGGAAATGCGCTCAAGAAAATGTAATCAAGAGGGACATCTGGAGGCTTCATTGAAGAGCACATGATGTGGAGCTCCTCCAAATGTCTGTGTGGGCATTCTCCTGCAAAACCATGAAACTTAGGCAGCAAATGTATCAGTCCAGGGGTGAGATCGCAATGAAGATCATCCTCCTTAAGTGAAACCGGCTCACAAAGAGCACTCTCAGAAATTAGAGGATGAGTCGTATTGTTCTCAACATAGAAATCAGTAGAATATGAATTACAATCAGAGTAACATGCAGAAGGAGAATCATAATCAGAGGCACTAGAAAAACAAGCAGTGTTCACGAAATCAAAATAGGTAGACATGGAAAAAGAAGAATACTAAAAATCACGAAACAAATAAAACACAACACATTTATACATGCAACACGCACACTCAAAACAGAACATCACATCACAACACATCACAACACAAGACAAAACACAACACACACAAACACAACAAAAAAGACCTAAGACTGAACCGTTGGTCCCCGGCAACGGCGCCATTTTGATGAGAGGGTCGCACCTCCCACAAAAGTTGTGCATAAAAGAATGCAGTACAGTGCTAGGAAGTGACTCCTAGGTCGTCTCTCAAGGACCAATTTGGGTTCAGTCTCAGATCAAACACGTAGTGGGGGGGGTTGTGAAAGTGTTTTTGAATGCGATTGAACTAAACTAAACATGAAATTAAACATAACAGTAAGGCCCAACGGTAAAAGATAGTAAAATCAGAAAATGCAGAATTCATCAGGATTTGAAAATAAGACTCTGGAAAAGTAAACGCGCAGAAAACATAACAGCAACCTAATTGAATTGCACCAAATGAACTTAAAGTCTAAACACAACAATAGAAGTATCAGTAAAAGCAAACCGAGATTGAACAGTAAAATGTAACAGAAAATAAAGAAACCCTTCTAATGCTATTCAAATGTATCATTAAGCTAAAACATTAAATACGCAATGTAGCTTGGAAGTAAAATTAAATGCTCAAGTTGCATGATAAATTAAAACACACGTAAGCATGTGGAGCTCCAAAGTGAATAATTCCAAAGTGAATAAAAGATAATGTGTTCTCCTACTAATCCCCTGTCCAAGATGTAATAAAATGAAATGTGCTCTTCATTGCAAATTGTGACGTGACTACTCCCTGTCACCGTACTACTATTCTTTCTAGCAAAACTAATGAGCTATTCCTACCTAAAAGCAATTTAAAAATACTCTCCCAAAATCAAGCCCCGCATGTGCTCTTCTCCCAATGAATTAACATTTCAATCTCTCCTCGGTGGCAGCTCTCCAATAATGAAGCACTTCTTCCAGCAAAATAAAGAAAAGAAATTAAACCATTCCAGCACCACATTACCTTGCACGTACACCTACATATTCCACTTCTTTTTATTCTATTCTAATCTACCGTGGCACCACTTCTACTCATGCTTTCTTCTCCAAAGTCAATCACGCTCTCTTCCTCAACCGTACCCCTCCATCTCTCAATCTCCTGGCTGTAACTCCCTTCTGTAACAGCCCCTAAGGTGGCGGCTCCCACTGTTCTCTCGTAACCCCCACGTCCTAGGTCACCATCCTCCCCCAACAGCCCACCTGTAACGTCCTCCTAAAAGCCAACAAAACCTGCCCTTGTTGGATGCTCCGTAAAAATTGTCATGGGCCGTCCGTGTTGCTGCTGGATGTTTCTTCTCTTTGCCACTTCTTTTCCATGTGCTGTGCTTCAAGTTGGACCGAGAACTCCCTCAACTCCGTGCATTGTTGGATCGTGAAGGCTTCTCTCTGCTGCCATGTATGTGTGTGTGGAGTGTGCTGGGCCGTGGCTTCTTCGTGCACACCCGCTGCTGCCAGCATGTTGCTGCTTGACGTGATGGAGTGCTGGACGCTCCAAATCCCATCCTCTGTGGGCCGTGGCATTCTCTTTCCTTCCAGCACCGTGTGATTACTTGGACGTGAGACAGCAGCGTGTCCTGCTTCCTTCCAGCCCAAGCTATGACACTCCAGCCCATTGCTTTTTTGAAGCACCGTAACAACCTAATGCTCATGGGCTGCCCTTTCAATTGTGGGCCGTAACACCACTTCCCTTTTTCTCCTTTGCTTCCCGTAACATTGCTTTCTCAAAATGAAATCAGCACTTTCAATTCTAAAAGCCAAATTAAATGAATTTTTCTTCACCCAAAATCAATGACCACATCCCTATGCTTGGACGTGACAACAGCAGCTCACCAAATGGAATGTGCTTTTCAAAATGAATAAAAAAATATATCACCTCCTTCTTTTCTCATTCTTGCACCGCTTCCGTTCAAACCCAAAATGGGTCCAGCAATGCTTTTCTTCTTTTCGTAACCCCTTCACTTGCTGGACCTCAAAATCCCCCTCATCCGTGACAGCATGGTACCTCATTTTTTTAAGCCAAAAACCCTTCAACTGTCCCAAAATATATTTCCAAAATTTTCCTGAAATTTATAATGCAAATAATTAGCTTAGATAATTCAAATTAACCAAAATAAGAATTTTTGGTCAAATTAAGCACAATTAGCAAAAACGGGAAAATACCGGACAATTAAGCACAATTCCCCGATTAAATTCGGTACAATAAACTAAGTGAAGTGAATAAAATATTGACTCATCAAGGTGCAACAGCAATAAACAACATCCAGCACAACAACACATGATGGGCTTCATATCCAGCCTTCACACGGACATTTACGTGGGCAGCAGCAAACCTTGGAGAGGTGTACGCTGCTAGTTGGATCCAAGCGGTGCAGGGAAAAATGGGCTGCACGGAGATGAGGGAAGTTCACGCTCACGGTCCAGTAGAAACAGCGTCCATGCTGGATTCAATTAGAAGAGCACGTGGCTGGAAGGGAGGTGCACAACACAGCAATAAACGACCTTTGAGCAAGCATCACCGTCCAACAACTTGGGAGAAAAAAACCTGGTCCAACATCACGCCACGGACACGCTCTTTTGGGCTGGAGTTTTCTGGAAGATTGAAGTGTTACGGTTGGGAGCACAAGGAGCTCACGGACGGCCCAATTTCAGCACAACCCAGTAGACTGCCTGCACACGGAGGGCTTCAAGCGGACAACATGCTCTCGGTTCAGCAGCACAGTGAAGTGACATCCAGCAAATGGAGGCACACGGAGAACAGAAGTGCTTCACGGGCTGAAGGGAATTGAAGATTTGAAGATGTGGTGCTTGAGAGAAAAGGGGTGTCAAAAGCAAGGTCCAGCAAGAGAGGAGGTTTTCACGTCCAGTAGGTTGGATGGAGGAGGAGGAACATGTAAGCTTAAAGAAAGAAAAAGCAGAGACGCCACAGAGTGGGGGGAGAAAAATGGGATGAAGGAGAGAGCCGGCCACCACTTGTTTTGAGGGTGTGCGAACTTGGTCTTCTTTTGTTTTTCTTTGTTCCTTTCTTTGAGAGTACTTTACAGGGGATGAATGGGAGAGCATATTCTGAATTTTATTTCATTTAAGTAACATGCGTTGGACTCATCTTTAGTTTTCTATTGAATGAAAAAGAATGTGCACAAGAGCTTATGTTAATTGTTATTTGCTGCATTTATTTCTTGCCTCTTTCATTTTGGATTTTTATGCACCTTTGCTTGAAGCCTTTATTGCTTTCATGCTTGAATGTTCACGCGGTTGAGGGGACGATGAAGTGATGTTTTATGATTTTATTTTGATGCCTTGGGAATGAAAAGGAGGCAAAGCAATTGGTGACATGGTTGGTGCAGGGATGTTACGGCTAGTAGAGGGAAAGTAGCTAAGGTTTTGGAGATTTTTTTTTTCTTAGGAAATGAAGAGGTGGTGGAGAGAAAGCTCACGGTGCCGTCACATCCAGAGAGCAGTGATGAGTCGTTATTTCTTGAATTATATTTAGTTTATTGCACTTAAATAAACCAGGGAATTGTGTTTAATTGTTTGTTATTTCCCCGTTTTCCGAATTCCGCTTAATTTGGTCAGAAATTTGTAATTGTGCTAATTTGGATTTTCTGAGCTGATTAAGTGCATTTTTGAAATGCAGGAAAATTTCGGAAATACATTTTGGGACATCAGGAAGAATGCCAAATAAATTCAAGACTCTCCAGACAGACATTTTTGAATTAATTAAATTGTAATTCAGTAGTTTAGAATTTCTGTATCAACTCTTATATTTTGGGTCAATTTTTGGTAAATTAGATTAGACCCAAAATTAGAAATTAATGACTTGGCACCCTAGGGTTTTATTTGTGTGGACCCTACCCTAAAACAAAGTGACACACGGCCCTTAGAAAAGTGCAGCCGCCACTTGGAAAAAAGACGGAATCTCTTTCATTTTTTTTGGGGACCTTAGTCTTTTTCCAAAACGCTGTTTTTCTTTTGATAATGAAGGAAGAACAAATATTCTCTTTTTCTTTGAGGATGAAACAGTGATTCATTGTGCCCTTGTTTCTGCTACACTATGCACGTTATTTTTCTTGGCTTGGAGAAATGATGATTTAAGTTGGGAGGGGCTGGAACGTTTTTTTTTTAAGTATTCACTTTTCAAAGAGAGGGGAGCTGATTCCAGTAGCTGCACGGAGAAGGAGATGATTCATTTCGGAAGAAGCTTGTGCAGGTTGCAGTGTTGAGCTGGAAGAATGAAGAGCTGCTTGTTACTCCTCTTTGCTGATTTATTCATGGCCTATTTATTTTGAGAATGAGAAGCTGATGTGAAACAGAGTTGAAGAGAAGCAAATGGATTTATTTTTATTGTGCTGGAATGAACAAAAGGTGCACGCTGTGATGTTGGACTGAGTGTGCACGGTGAAGAGTTTGGGATGTACGCACACGGAGAGAGAGAAATGGAATTGGTGTGTTGAAGCGGTGATTCACGTGGAGCTGGAAGAAGAGCAGCTGACACGTTCTTTGTAGAATGGAGTTGGATGTGCCACGGCTGGAAGCATGAGGTGTTGGTGTGCACGGAAAGTGGAGCTGGAATGGTGATTTCGAATGGAGAGAAGGAGCTGGAAGCATTCCAGAAGCACGTCTAGGGGGAGAGAATGAACGTACTGGATTGGTGATTCAAGGTGCTGGAAGAAGTGAAGCACCGAGAGAAGTTGGCAGACGCACGTTGGAAGGCTTTGAAAAAGTGCAGCACGAGAAAGGAAGAGGTGATTGGACGGAGGGGCAGCTGTACTTGGAAGAGGAGAAACCATTTTTTTGGAGAAAGGCACGGTGATTGATAATGGAGAAAAGAAAGAGAACTTTGCAGGAAGTGGGAAACATTTCCATTTTTATCTTTCTTTGAATGAAACACATTAGGTGCAGGGATGCTACGGCTTAGAGGAAAAGTATAGCTTTGCTTTTGATTATTTTTTTGGAGATGGAGTGCACAAGTGGTGGAGAGGTGTGGATGTTGAAATGCTGCAGCACGGGATTCAAAGGGCATTGGTGTCACGTTTGTGCGGTGCTACATTGGCTTTGATTCACGGCCTGGGAAAATGCTCAAGCGGTGAATGTTTTTATTCATTTTGTTGATTAAGGAGATGAGTCACGTGAAATGGTAGAAAAAAATTTATCTTTTCTTATTTCTTTTGCCTTAGGATATTTTACATTATATGTGGAATTGCTTGTCATCTTTTTAATTAAGTGTTGCATTTTAATAGCATGAAATTGTGTTGGGATATTTATCTGTTGCTGTGTTCAGTTTAGTGTTTTTATGCACTTGAATACCGTCAATTATATTCGGTTGTGTTAGATTTTCAAGTTTTAATTTAGTTCATCCGCATTCACAAATTTTTCACAAACCCCCCCCACTGCGTGTTTGATCTGAAACTAAACCCAAATTGGTCCTTGAGAGACGACCTAGGAGTCACTTCCTAGTCTATACTGCATTCTTTTATGCACAAATTTTGTGGGAGGTGCGACCCTCTCTTCAGCAGCACGCAGGATTTTTTTTTCTTTCTTTTAAATAGAAGCACATGGGGTAGGAAAAGAATGGTGTCATGGTGGAAGCTTTGCAGAATGGCACATGGAAGAGCTGGGACGTGTTGGCTGCTGCAATGGAGAGCTGGAACGTGTTGGAGTTCCACGCTAATTCCAATTTTGTTTTACTCCTTGCCCCTTTTTCATTTTTGTTCATGCAATTTTTAAATTAAATGTATCACTCCATCAATGTCACGGCTGGAAGGAGAATTCACCACTTTCATTTAATTTCCATTTGAAAAGCACATTTAATTTTCATTTTACTAGAAGCGGTGCACACACTCTATTCCGTGAATTAATTGCATTTTAATGTGTCGTGCACTTTGGCATTTCATTTATACTCAATGCATTTAAATTTGAATTGAAGTTTATTAGCTAAGTGTGTTTCTTTAATTCCACTGCAATGAGCATTTTAATTATTAGCTAAACCTTGTTTCTTTTATTCTAGTGACTTTGTGTTTCAATTGGTTAACATCTCTGTTTCTTTGAATTTACATTCCAAGTTGTAATGTGCATTTCATTTTTAGCTTTAGTGTTGCATTTGAATAATACTTTAATTGTGTTTGGAAATTTATCTTTGCATTGTTCGGTCTAATATTTTCATTCACTTTAAGGTTGTCAATTATGTTCGGTTGTGTTTAATTCTCATTTTAATTTAAGTTCAATTACAGTCACAAATCTTGCACAAAACCCCCCACTACGTGTTGATCTGAGACTGAACCCAATTTGGTCCTTGAGAGACGACCTAGGAGTCATTTCCTAGTCTATACTGCATTCTTTTATGCACAACTTTTGTGGGAGGTGCGACCCTCTCATCAAAATGGCGCCGTTGCCGGGGACCAATGGTTCGGTCTTAGGTTTTTGTTGTGTTTGTGTGTGTTGTGTTTTGTCTTGTGTTGTGATGTGATGTGATGTGATGTTCTGTTTTGTGTGTGCGTGTTGCATGTATAAATGTGTTGTGTTTTATTTGTTTCGTAATTTTTAGTATTTTTCTTTTTCCATGTCTAGCTATTCTGATTATGTGAATACTGCTTCTTTTGCTTGTGCCTCTAATTACGATTCTCCTTCTGCATGTTACTCTGATTGTAATTCTGCTGACTTTTATGCTGAGAACAATATGACCCATCCTCCAACTTCTGAGAGCTCTCTTTGGGAGCCGGTTCCACCTAATGAGGATGATGATCATTTAGTTCTCACCACTGGATTGATGAATTTGTTGCCCAAGTTTTATGGTCTTGCAGATGAATGCCCACATGAACATTTGGATAGGTTTTATCGAATTTGCTCTTTAATGAAACTTCCAAATGTCCCGGACGATCTAGTTTTCTTAAGGGCATTCCCGCACTCATTAGAAAGAGCAGCAAAAGATTGGAAAGACTCTCTTCCTCCAGGATCCATTACCAGATGGGAAGACCTTGAGCATAAATTTCTGAGCAAATTCTCCCATGTGCAAGATGGATACGACAACGGTCTTGGATGGAATGACCCTACCTTGGGATGGTACAATGCTCCACAACATCAATATCAAGAACCACCATTCCAGAGTACTTTCATGCCTCCACTAGTCCAGCAATATCAGAGTCAACAATATGATGCTTCTGCCGAAATAGCTCCTCAGCCTTCTATTTCTGAGCCTACATTGCAGGAGTTGTTGGAGCAGTTGACCATGCAGAACCTGCAGTTTCAGCAAGAGACCAGAGCGTCCATTCAGAGCTTGAATGACCAGATAGGGCAGATGGCTACTCAACTCAATCAGGAACAATCTCAAGATTTAGAGGAATCACCATTTCAGACTATTCTGATTCCTGATGATGTTAGTGTCATCCACATAGAAGATGGGGAGCAGAGTTATGAGCTTACTACTGCGCCACATACTTTCCCACCTTCAGATGTCTCTACTCTTGCACATGCGGAGACTTATGAAGATTTTGAGGACCAGGCAGGTATAAGCAGTAATTTTGAGCCAGGTAGACCATTTTCATCCTCCACCACTATTCCAATCTTTAGGAAAGTGGAGGTAAACATACCTCAAATTGATTATTCTGTTGATGATTGTGCTATGTGATAACAGTTGAAAAACTGTTATTTTCATGCTTAAAGTTGATACTAAAAGCAACCTTTAGACTTAGAAACTAGCTTGAAATCATGCCTTTTGTTTATATTTTCAGAAATAAGAGAGCTGGACAGGTTTATGCTTGATTTAAGTGTTTTTGTGCAGGTTTTGAGGTGAATTTGGTGAAAGAAGTGAAGAATAAGAGAGAGGACATTAGAAAAGACAAGAAAGAGTGCAAAAAGGAGAAGTCGAAGGCACCGCTCAGCGGCAAACTACCGCTGAGCGGCACTCAAGAGGTGACGTTGGAACCGCTGAGGGGCAAAATGGCCGCTGAGGGGAAGAAAGAAGACGCGCAATCACCGCTGAGCGGTAAATACCGCTGAGCGGCACTTTTTGGGCTTGGACTTTTGTAATCTTTTGTAACTCTAGATTAGTATATAAGGGCTTGCACGTCCTATAGTTAGCATCTTTGGCAGAAACGAGGCAAACACTCTCTCTTTCACCCCTTTGAAGGAGGATCTTGGATGCTCAGGCTACCTCTTCACCTTTATTGGGTTTATTCTTTCATACTTTCATTGTAATTCATCTAGGTTCACCATGAATATGGTGAACTAAACCTTGTATGTTTGTTGGGGAATCAAAGTAATCTCTTGAAGCTCTCATATATGGATTTGCTGAGTACATCTTTGAATTAAGACATATGCTTTCTTTCATCATTAGTTAGGGTTTTTCCTCTTTGCTCAATGCTTGCATTGTTTAACTCATTCTAATGCATGATTATTGGTTTTGTTGATACGGACACGTACGGGGAAATCTAGATCCGGGGAATTTCTCCCAATATTATACTGACAATATTATATTGGTTGCCTTTAAGCTCCTGCACTCATGAACTAATCATTAGGAATGCTAGGAATTGTATGAACTATTTGATTAGGGAGAAGCCATCTAGAATGGTACATTAGAGAGTGGCATTAACAATGATGATTTGAATGTTGAATTCCTAAAATATATGAGAGTGGATGAGATGAAATTGACCCCCAACAACATATTCATTCATATATTTCCTTGAAAGTGTTTATCTTTTGTCTTTGTCATTGATCAATTCATGCATACATATTTAATTTTCGTCTTTGCATATTAAACTTCAATTATTGTGTTCTTAAGTCTTAGCTAATCAACAAATCACATAACTAAACTAGGCCGTGAGTCCTTTGGGAGAACGATACTTGGTCTTACCAAGTTTATTACTTGAAACGATTCGGTCATACTTGCCGATTGTGAAACAAGTTTGTGACATCATATTTTGGTGCTTACAAATTTGTCCATCAAGTTTTTGGCGCCGTTGCCGGGGATTCGTGGTTTAACTGGTTAATTTGTGTGATTATTGATTATCTTTGACTTTAATTTTGAATTTCTGTTTTTATTTTTTCTGTTTTTATTATTTTATCTTTTTAGATTTTATTTTTTTTTCCTTTAGGTTAGATTTTATTTTTATCTTTTTAGATTAGATTTTATTTTAATTTCGAATTTTTATTTTATTTTATTTTTCTGTTTATATTTTTCAGTTTGTATTTGATTTGATTTTATTTTATTTTTCTGTTTTCTATTTTTCTGTTTTCTGTTTTTATTTTCTGTTTTTTATTTTTCGGTTTTTATTTGATTTTATTTTATTTGATTAGATTTTATTTTATTTTATTTTATTTTATTTTATTTTCTGTTTGTATTTTATTTTATTTTATTTTATTTTATGTTTTTATTTTTCTGTTTTTATTTCCTATCTTCTTATCTTTTCAATTATATCCTTTGATTTTTTTTCTTTTCTCTATCTTTTTGTGCTAACAATTGTTTTTAGGGTTTTGTGCCTAATGTCTGCAGAATGCAATTTGGTCAAGAGTTTAACTATAGGGGCACTCAATTCTACCAAAGTAATCTCAACCAATGGTGGGAACCTCACTCAAGCATGGATCAAAGCCAATTTTGGCAAGCTGCTGGACAATTTGAGAACCAACCACAACAACAATGGCAGCAACAACCCTTTCTATCAGGAAGTTTGGATAGGTTGGAGGACATCCTTCAACGATTTTTGAAAAATTCCGACTCTACTCAGAAAAGCATTGAAGAATCATGTAAAAGAATGGAGATGCAACTTCGTCACATTAGTCAGATATTAAATGATGATGTTAATACTGATGTTAACCTTAAGGAGGAAGGGCAAGTCATTATCACTGAAAGTGACAAGATTCTTGATGAGGAAAAATTAGAGGGAGATGAGGAAAGGGTAGAGAGAAAAGAGAAAGAAGAGTTGAATGAGAAAGATAAAGATGAAGAAAAAGAAAAAGAGTGGGTTGAGAGAAAAGAGAGAAAGAAAATTTGTGTGAAGATAAAGAAGTTGAGGAGAAAAAGAGAAAGGAAGAAAAAAATAAAAGAAGAGAAAAAGAGAAAATTTAGGGAGAGAAAAAGGAAGAAAAAGAAGATGAGAGGAAAGAAGAAGAAATCACATGAAAAATCACATCCTCATCTAAAGAAGAATCATAGGAAGGAAAAGAAATTTAAGTGCTTTATGGAAATCTTCAAGAAATTGGAGATTAAAGTTCCTATGATTGAGACATTGCAACAGGTTCCTGGTTTGATCAAATTTCTGAAGAAGTTCAGTAGAAAGAAGAAAAAGAAGAAGGAACATGAGCTTTACTGGGTCAAGCTAATGACGTTAAAAGAGCGCTTGCTGGGAGGCAACCCAGTGGATTTAAAAACTTTTGATTTGGTTTTGTAACTTTTAAGTTGTGGATATTATTCTGTAATTATTTTTTGTTGGATTTAGCATCTACTGAAGGATGCTAGGTGGTTAAGTATCTACTGAAGGATACTAAGTTTGTAACACCTACTGATGGGTGTTGGTGAGAAGATTTTGCACCTACTGATGGGTGCTGGTAAGTTTGAAACACCTACTGATGGGTGTTGGTGGATTTTGGGTCAGGCTCGTGACGTTAAACAAGCGCTACCTGGGAGGCAACCCAGTTGATTGATTGTTTTCTGTTTGTTTATTTTTAGGATTTGCATAAGCATTTTTAACATTGAATTGCAGGGAACCTATGAGGGGTATGCTAGGAAGGCACGTAGGTCAAGAAAAGAAGGAGAAGGGCACATCAAGAAAGTGCCGCTGAGCGGCAATTACCGCTGAGCGGTACTATCGCAGATGGGCTTAAGTTCCCCTTAGCGGAACCCGAGCCCATTGGGGTAATTTTAAACCCTAAGCTGCGCGTTTGTACATTCTTTCAAGCTCTTCTCTGCACTAAGACTCCCACATATCTCCTCTTAGGTTTCCCACATCTTTTTACTCTTCCCTCTTTAGAAAATTTCTCTTCCACTCACTTTTACACTAGTGTGCTATCAAAGTTTGGGGTTGGAAGAGAGCATTCTAGTTTGGAAGCATTCTCATATCATCTAGCATCTCCACCCAAGTAAGTAAAATGCATTTTGTTCATTCTAGGGTTCTTGAAATTGACTGTGATTGTCAAAGCATGAATATTTAGGGGTTTTGATTTCTATGCATGATTTGATGATATATTTGATGTTTGAACCGATTAAACTGCTTGATTATGAACTGGAAAACTGAAAATTGCATTTGGGTGGAGTTAGGACAGTTTAAAAACGAGATTTGCAAAAATCTGCAGATCACCGCTGAGCGGCATTTACCGCTGAGCGGCACTCTGCCAGATTTGCTTTTTCTGGTTTGTTGCGTGTTTGAATGTGGCACTGGTGGCGCTGAGGGGAAATTCTGGCCCTCAGCGGTGGTTTAGCTTCAAAAGGAGTTTTGTTTTGTGTTTACTAATGATTAACATCATGTTCTGTGGTTTTGGATTTATGATTGAATGCAGGAATGGCATCTTCTTCAGGAAAGAGATTGAAAACCATGGCAACCAAGAGAAAGGAAAAGGAACCAGAGCAGCCCCATAATGGCAGGTTCCTCTCTAGGAAACATGAGAAGCACTTTAGGGTGGTTCAGGACAGGAGACTTTTAATGGAGAGAAAGGTTGGAATGATACCTAACTTTGCTCCTCAATTTGGAGAGCAAGTGTTAGGGAATGATTGGGGGAAGCTAGCCACTTATCCAGCACCTGCCAACATAGCTGTGGTGAAAGAATTCTACACCAATGCAAAGAAGATTGGTGATTATCCAGCTGAGAATTATTTGGGCTATGTTAGAGGCCATGCTATCAGGTATGATCCTGACTCCATCAATAACTTTCTGGATACTGTGTGGGCTGGTGAGCAATGCCAGTTTGCTCTTAGCATGGAGGAAGGTGCTGACTTTGAGGATGTTGTGCATACCTGGAGGACACTTCCAAAGGAATAGATCTGGCTCAGTGGTTAATATTAGGAGGACAGATTTGACTCCTCTTGCAAAGTATTGGATGGCATTTTCTCATGCCAACATTCAGCCATGTTCACATGTGTCAGATATTACTCTCAGCAGGGCACTCTTCATCTACTATGCTATCAGAAACTTGAATGTTAATATTGGGCAGGTGATAGCTGATGAGATTAGTGTGTGTGCTAACACCTCAAACAACAAAGCACCACTGGGACATCCTTCTTTGATCACTCACCTTTGCAAGCTAGCTGGGGTGGACACTTCTGTTCCACCATTTGAGAGGCCAAGAAAAGCTATAGATGAGGCCTATTACAGACAGTACTGTGGAGGTGAGGAGGCAGCCCAGCCAGTGCCACCACGCCAGGCTCGTAGAGAGAGAAGGCCAGCACAGAGCAGGACTTCTGCTGATACTCATGAGGCAGAACCATTCCAGATGAGGGACATGTATATGTCTCTTATAGGTGCTCAGTTGCAGTCCATCCACAGAGGGCAGGTGGCCACGGCTGAGATGATAGTGGGGATGTATGATACCCCTCCAGCACACAGGTGGACTATGGATGAATTCCATAATGTGGTAGCTTGGCCAGAAGAACCATGGCATGGAGGAGCTGAAGCAGCTGAAGCTTCAGCCCGAGACATGGATGAAGATGAAGCTGAGAAGGAGGATGCATTTGATGAAGATGATGATGAGGAAGAAGAGGAAGATACAGAGGACAGCTCAGACTGATGAGGAGCTGAGATAGCATTTACTGATGAATGCTATCATATGATTATGCTTTTGTGGTTTAAGTTTTCTGAACTTATTTGTTTTTGTTTTTAGATTAGGGTTTGATGTACTCTATTTGAAACCTGGTTTCTTGTGATGGTTTGCTATTAACTGTGATTGTGTGATAAGTAATGCTGAATGATGCTTATGATTAATTGATGTTGAGATGATGTGCACATTAAAATGCTTATATAGGTGATTCATAAGCTTTGTGAACAAATGTGTAATATCATGATTGTGATTGTGAAATTAAGCAGGATGTGCATGTCAAATGTGAATGAGCTTATATGTGAGGTTTTGAGCTCCAGAGTTGTTATTGTTGAATGCTATTACTTTGAAAGCATGAATGACTTTGCCCAGGTTTTCTATGATTGAATCAATTGCTTGTTTTGCATCATATGATCAAAGGCCGTGTTTTTGAAACCCTTTTTATTGGCCAAATTCATAAAGTTAGCCTTCTAAAAGAGAACACGTTGTGTTCTATCCTTTGAACCCTTAGCCTTAAATATACACTGAACACCCTTGATTGAAAATCTTTACCTTGATTTAAGTAGAAGATCTTGTGTGGTATTGTTAAATGTTCAAGTTTGGGGTTATTGGGGAAACATGAAAAAGGAAAAAGCATTGAGCTAACAGCTAAAAAGTAAGAGTATGCAAAGAAAAGAAAAGAAAAAGAAGCAAAGCTCAATGCAAATGCAAAAGCAAAGGCAAAAGAAAGTTGGGAATGAATAAGAAGATTGTGTTGTTATGATTCTCTTAACTCAAGGATTTTGTGATCCAGAAAAACCAATTTTCTTGTTAGCCCAGCCATATTATAAGCCATTGAAAAGTCCTTGTGATGATGCATGCTTGTGAATGTATTTGATTGTGGTTAAATGAAAGGCAAAGTTGATTCATGTGATTGTGATAGTGGAGTGAATGAGTGAAACACTTTACCTCTTATACACTTGTGTGTTGAGTGAAACACTTTACCTAGTGAGGAAATATTCCATAAGCACATGAACATCCATGCTTAATTGATTTATCATTCATGAAAAATAGCATTTGTTGGAATTTAAATGACTTTGTGAACACTAAAGCATGTGCACATCTTGATTGAACTCTTGGTCTTAAGTTTGAGTGAAGTTATTACTTATCTTGAAAAGAGGATTTTGAATGAGTGAACCATCATATGAATTGGTTGGAGATGGAGTTACATTTTATTTGCTTGAGGACAAGCAAAGTTCTAAGTTTGGGGTTGTGATAACAGTTGAAAAACTGTTATTTTCATGCTTAAAATTGATACTAAAAGCAACCTTTAGACTTAGAAACTAGCTTGAAATCATGCCTTTTGTTTATGTTTTCAGAAATAAGAGAGCTGGACAGGTTTATGCTTGATTTAAGTGTTCTTGTGCAGGTTTTGAGGTGAATTTGGTGAAAGAAGTGAAGAATAAGAGAGAGGACATTAGAAAAGACAAGAAAGAGTGCAAAAAGGAGAAGTCGAAGGCACCGCTCAGCGGCAAACTACCGCTGAGCGGCACTCAAGAGGTGACGTTGGAACCGCTGAGGGGCAAAATGGCCGCTGAGGGGAAGAAAGAAGACGCGCAATCACCGCTGAGCGATAAATACCGCTGAGCGGCACTTTTTGGGCTTGGACTTTTGTAATCTTTTGTAACTCTAGATTAGTATATAAGGGCTTGCACGTCCTATAGTTAGGTATCTTTGGCAGAAACGAGGCAAACACTCTCTCTTTCACCCCTTTGAAGGAGGATCTTGGATGCTCAGGCTACCTCTTCACCTTTATTGGGTTTATTCTTTCATACTTTCATTGTAATTCATCTAGGTTCACCATGAATATGGTGAACTAAACCTTGTATGTTTGTTGGGGAGTCAAAGTAATCTCTTGAAGCTCTCATATATGGATTTGTTGAGTACATCTTTGAATTAAGACATATGCTTTCTTTCATCATTAGTTAGGGTTTTTCCTCTTTGCTCAATGCTTGCATTGTTTAACTCATTCTAATGCATGATTATTGGTTTTGTTGATACGGACACGTACGGGGAAATCTAGATCCGGGGAATTTCTCCCAATATTATACTGACAATATTATATTGGTTGCCTTTAAGCTCCTGCACTCATGAACTAATCATTAGGAATGCTAGGAATTGTATGAACTATATGATTAGGGAGAAGCCATCTAGAATGGTACATTAGAGAGTGGCATTAACAATGATGATTTGAATGTTGAATTCCTAAAATATATGAGAGTGGATGAGATGAAATTGACCCCCAACAACATATTCATTCATATATTTCCTTGAAAGTGTTTATCTTTTGTCTTTGTCATTGATCAATTCATGCATACATATTTAATTTTCGTCTTTGCATATTAAACTTCAATTATTGTGTTCTTAAGTCTTAGCTAATCAACAAATCACATAACTAAACTAGGCCGTGAGTCCTTTGGGAGAACGATACTTGGTCTTACCAAGTTTATTACTTGAAACGATTCGGTCATACTTGCCGATTGTGAAACAAGTTTGTGACATCATATTTTGGTGCTTACAAATTTGTCCATCACTATGCATGATTATGATGTTGATAGGTGTGTTGATGATTATATTGTTGATGAGTCTCTTCTTAATTGTCCTTCTCTGCATGATGAGAACCACTTTTTGCTATCACATCCAAATGTTTATTCTCCATGCACTGAACATGAACCTGAGTCTGTTGTTGATATTGCTTCTAAATTTGAAACCGATTCATGTTCTGAGAGTATATCTGGGGTTCAGCCTGTTACACTGGGATTGGGTGTTATACCTCTGAATGTCATTTCTTTGGAGCCACATTGCACTAACCATGTTGCAGGAGGTACACATGAATTTGACCAACATGCACCCACAGTGGAAGGAAAAGGTGCTTACATACACACTAGTTTCAACATCAATAGGCACCAGCTGAACCCGCTCATCAACAATCACTTCTTCTTAGATCCAGCTGTGGATGATATCTCCCTGCTAGATCAAATCTGGAGGATGAAGCAATTCTTCCTCAAAACTTGCTTGTTGGATCCTGTGGTGGAAGACATCTCCCTGAAAGTCCAAAATTGGCAACTGCCACCATGATCAGGGGAGTTTTCTTTCTCTCTTCTCCCCCTTTCCCTACTTTTATTGCACTTGTCCATGATCTGTTGACTGTTTTGATTTCTGATCTTATGCTTATGACACATTGAGGACACTGTGTAGTTTAAGTGTGGTCTATTGGGGGAGATTTTTATTTTCCTTTGTTAGTTTTTGTTTTCCGTGTTAAATTTTTTCTTTTCTAGGTTATTTTTGTCGTGTCTTGTATACAGTTGTGCATGATTCTCTTCATTTCTGAACTTTGTTTGGGTTGTAGACTTATCATTTCCTTCACTTCATTGATACTCTGAGATGTTGGATTCCTTGCTTTTCTCTGCTTGGAAGATGATTATGATTTTTGAGAGTTGAATTGATTGTGACATAATTACCCTGTGTGAGATTTGAGCCACTTTATGTTCTTTCTTGTGTGTGATATGTCTCTTGATTGCTTGCGCATATGCCTTGGCTTGACTCTTGTTGATAACTCTTGATTGATATGCATGTTTGGAAGTGATAAAGGCAGTTTTGTTTTTGAGCCTCTCTAGCCAAATAAGCTTACCTTGCTCTGATTCTTTGAAAACCCTTTTTGAGCCTATACTTTCCTCATTTCTTTGTTTTGAAGCTCATACACTGGCCCTAAGTGAAAAACCATGATTACCTTAACCTTAGGGAATTTTGGAGCTTTGGAAGTGTTTTGGGAACAAGTGTGGTCTTCTTGGGGATTCTTATGAGTTGGCTAGTTGGTTCCTATTATTGTTTTGTTTTTGTAAATCTTGTCTTTTACAGTTTTGTTTTGAAAAGAAAGAAAAGAAAAGAGACAGGATGAGAAAAAAAAATGAATGAAAAAAAAATTTTGTGAATAATGAAGTCAGGAAGAGGATTGAATTAGAGGTTTTGGGTGTGATTTGACTGTGTTTACACTTGTTCCCCATTGCTCCTCTATTTCTTCTGGTTTGTAGCTACTTATCCATATGTTATCCTCCCCTGTCCTTGGCCCGTTACAACCATGAAAAGACCTTTTGATTTGAACATGCATATGTTTCTGAGTGTTGATATTAGAGGCTTGCCAAGTCTGTTGTTGTTTGCTTTCTTGAGTGCATTGAGAGACATTGATTTACCCTAAACACTTGAGAGAAACACTGATAGTGCATCTGTGAGGTTTTGTTACTTTTGATTCACCTCTTGAGCTGATTAATCATTTTGCCATGTCTTGAATTGCTTGGATGATTTCATGAGTATCTGCTTTCTCTGATTCATTCTGTGTTGGAATTGTCTACTTCTTTTCTCTGTCCAGATTTCTTGAGGACTGTGTAAATTCTGTTTGTTTCCTTGTGAGTCTTTGTTTTCTGTGTGCTAAGTTGTGTCATACCCTTAATGTCCTTTGAACTATTCCCTGATCTGCGTCTTGATTTTGCCTAGGAGTGCAAAAGACTAAGTGTGGTCTATTTTGATAAGTCAATATTTTATTCACTTCACTTAGTTTATTGTACTAGAATTAATCGGGGAATTGTGCTTAAATGTCCGGTATTTTCCCATTTTTCCTAATTGTGCTTAATTTGATCAGAAATTCTTATTTTAATTAATTTGAATGATTTGAGCTAATTATTTGCATTATTAATTGTAGGGAAAATTTTGGAAATACAATTTGGGACATTTAGAGGCTAAATGAGTGAGGAGGTGTGAATTTCATATTTGGGGGTGCACTTGGAGATGTGCATGTTGCTTGCTGGAACGAAAAACACATCATTGGTCCACTTGAAGAGGTGCTTGGAGTAAAGAGCACCCAACAGCTTTGAAGAAAGCACCGCGGCCCACATGAGAAGCAGTCCACATTGAAGCACACATCCAGCAAACATCACGCGCGGCACACATCTTTCATTTTCCAGCAGCCACATGGGAAGAGGGGAGTGTCCAGCAACAGTCCAGCAGCAAAGCACTAAGGAAAGCAGGAGGTGCAACAGCAATAAACAACATCCAGCACAACAACACATGATGGGCTTCATATCCAGCCTTCACACGGACATTTACGTGGGCAGCAGCAAACCTTGGAGAGGTGTACGCTGCTAGTTGGATCCAAGCGGTGCAGGGAAAAATGGGCTGCACGGAGATGAGGGAAGTTCACGCTCACGGTCCAGTAGAAACAGCGTCCATGCTGGATTCAATTAGAAGAGCACGTGGCTGGAAGGGAGGTGCACAACACAGCAATAAACGACCTTTGAGCAAGCATCACCGTCCAACAACTTGGGAGAAAAAAACCTGGTCCAACATCACGCCACGGACACGCTCTTTTGGGCTGGAGTTTTCTGGAAGATTGAAGTGTTACGGCTAGGAGCACAAGGAGCTCACGGACGGCCCAGTTTCAGCACAACCCAATAGACTGCTTGATGCCTTGGGAATGAAAAGGAGGCAAAGCAATTGGTGACATGGTTGGTGTAGGGATGTTACGGCTAGTAGAGGGAAAGTAGCTAAGCTTTTGGAGATTTTTTTTTTCTTAGCAAATGAAGAGGTGGTGGAGAGAAAGCTCACGGTGCCGTCACATCCAGAGAGCAGCACGCAGGATTTTTTTTTTCTTTCTTTTAAATAGAAGCACATGGGGTAGGAAAAGAATGGTGTCACGGTGGAAGCTTTGCAGAATGGCACATGGAAGAGCTGGGACGTGTTGGCTGCTGCAATGGAGAGCTGGAACGTGTTGGAGTTCCACGCTAATTCCAATTTTGTTTTACTCCTTGCCCCTTTTTCATTTTTGTTCATGCAATTTTTAAATTAAATGTATCACTCCATCAATGTCACGGCTGGAAGGAGAATTCACCACTTTCATTTAATTTCCATTTGAAAAGCACATTTAATTTTCATTTTACTAGAAGCGGTGCACACACTCTATTCCGTGAATAAATTGCATTTTAATGAGTCGTGCACTTTGGCATTTCATTTATACTCAATGCATTTAAATTTGAATTGAAGTTTATTAGCTAAGTGTGTTTCTTTAATTCCACTGCAATGAGAATTTTAATTATTAGCTAAACCTTGTTTCTTTTATTCTAGTGACTTTGTGTTTCAATTGGTTAACATCTCTGTTTCTTTGAATTTACATTCCAAGTTGTAATGTGCATTTCATTTTTAGCTTTAGTGTTGCATTTGAATAACACTTTAATTGTGTTTGGAAATTTATCTTTGCATTGTTCGGTCTAATATTTTCATTCACTTTAAGGTTGTCAATTATGTTTGGTTGTGTTTAATTCTCATTTTAATTTAAGTTCAATTACAGTCACAAATCTTGCACAAAACCCCCCACTACGTGTTGATCTGAGACTGAACCCAATTTGGTCCTTGAGAGACGACCTAGGAGTCATTTCCTAGTCTATACTGCATTCTTTTATGCACAACTTTTGTGGGAGGTGCGACCCTCTCATCATAGACGAAGTGGTCGAAGTGGACGTAGATGACCAGGTGGACGAAGTGGAGGTAGTCGACGAAGTTGGAATAAGTGGAGGAAGTGGAGAAAGTGGACGAAGTGGTCGAAGTGGACGAAGGAGAAGAAGAAGAAGAAGATGATCATGATCATGATCATGATCATGATCATGATCATGATTATGATGATGATGAAGTTGATGATGATGATGATGATGATGATGATGAAGAAGTAGAAGAAGAAGAAGAAGAAGGAGAAGGAGAAGAAGAAGACGAAGAAGGGGAAGAAGTAGAAGGAGGGGACGAAGTTGACAAAGTGGACGAAGTTGACGAAGTTAACGAAGTGGACGAAGTTGACGTAGTAGACGAAGTGGACAAAGTTGACGAAGTAGATTGTTGAGAGGGTCGCACCTCACACAAAAATTGATTGCAAAAATTATGCAGTATAGTACTAGGAAGTGACTCCTAGGTCATCTCTCAAGGACCAAATTGGGTTCAGTCTCAAATCAAACACGTAGTGGAGGGTTTTTGGTGAAAGATTTTTACTTTGATGTGGTAAAATTAAATTAAACTGAAATTAAATAAAACACAACCGAATATAATTGAAAGGATTAAAGTGCATGAAAACAAAATAGTGCCGCTCAGCGGTAAGTGCATGAGTTGGTTTCTTCCCCTCAGCGGCAATTTTGCCCCTCAGCGGATCCACCGTGATCTCTTGAGTGCCGCTCAGCGGTAAACTGCCGCTGAGCGGCAGTTGCGGCTTCTCCTTTTGCACTTTTTGATGTCTTTTCTGATTCCATCTCTCTTCTTCTTCACTTCTTTCAGCAAATTGTCCTTAAAACCTGCACAAAAACACTGAAATCAAGCATAAACCTGTCCAGCTCTCTTATTTCTGAAAATATGACAAAAAGCATGATTTCAAGCTAGTTTCTAAGTGTTAAAGGTTGCTTTTAATATCAATTTTTAAGCATGAAAATAACAGTTTTTCAACTGTTATCACAACCCCAAACTTAGAACTTTGCTTGTCCTCAAGCAAACAAGATGTAACTCAATCTTCTACCAATTCATATAATGGTTCACTCATTCAAAAATCTTCTTTTCAAGATAAGTAAAGACTTCAATCAAACTTATGACCAAGATTTCAATCAAGATGTGCACATGCTTTAGTGTTCACAAAGTCAGTTAATATCCAACAAATGCTATTTTTCATGAATGATCAATCAATTAAGCATGGATGTTCATGTGCTCATGGAATACTTCCTCACCAGGTAAAGTGTTTCACTCACACACAAGTGTATAAGAGGTAATCACTCATTCACTCCACTATCACAATGTCACATGAATCAACTTTGCCTTTCATTTAACCACAATAAAAAACATTCACAAGCATGGATCATCACAAAGACTTTTCAATGGCTTATAACGTGGCTGGGCTAACAAGAAAATTGTTTTTTCTGGATCACAAAATCCTTGAGTTAAGAGAATCATAACAACACAATTATTCTTATTTTTCCCAACTTTCCTTTGCATTGAGCTTTGCCTTTTCTTTTCTTTTCTTTTTCTTTCTCTTTTTCTTTTCTTTTCATATTCTTAATTCTTAGTTAGCTCTTAGCTCAATGCTTTCCTTTTTCTTTTTCATAATTTCCCAACAACCCCAAACTTGAACATTTATCAATACCACAAAAGATTTTCTACTTAACTCAAGGTAAAGCTTTTCAACAAGGGTTTTCAAATTATGTTCAAGGCTAAGGCTTCAAAGGATAGAACACAAAGTGTTCTCTTTTAGTGTGCTAACTTCATGAATTTGGCCATAAAAAGGGTTACCAACAAATGGCCTTGATCATATGATGCAAAACAAGCAATTGATTCAATCATAGAAAACCTGGGCAAAATCATTCATGCTTTCAAAGTAATAGCATTCAATCAATTAAAACTCTAGAGCTCAAAACCTCACATATAAGCTCATTCACATTTGACATACACATCCTGCTTAATCTCACAATCACAATCACAATATCATGCATTTGTTCACAAAGCTTGTGAATCACCTGTATAAGCATTTAATGTGCACATCTCAACATCTATCAATCTCTAAGCATTATCAAGCATTACTTATCACACAATCACAATCTTAAGCAAACCATCATAACAAACCAAGTTTCCAATTGAGTACATCAAACCCTATTCTACTAACAGAAACAAATAAGTTTAGAACACTTAAACCAACAAAAGCATAAGTTCATGATAACATTCATCAGTAAATGCTATCTCAGCTCCTCATCAATCTGAGCTGTCCTCTGTATCTTCCTCTACTTCCTCATCTTCATCATCTTCAAATGCATCATCATCATCATCAGCTTCATCTTCTTCCATCTCCCTAACTGAAGCTTCAACTCCTCCTCCTTGCACAGGCTCCTCTGGCCAAGCTACCACATTATGGAATTCCTCCATAGTCCACCTGTGAGCTGGAGGTGTATCATACATGCCCACAATCATCTCAGCAGTAGCCACCTGCCCTTTGTGGATAGACTGTAGCTGAGCACCTATAAGAGACATGTACATGTCTCTCATTTGGAACGGTTCTGCCTCATGTGTCTCAGCAGATGTTTGACTCTATGCTTTCCCTCTCTCTCTGCGAGCACGGCGTGGTGGAACTGGCTAAGCTGCTTCCTCACCTCCACAGTACTGTCTGTAATAGGCCTCATCAATGGCTTTTCTTGGCCTTTCAAATGGTGGAGCAGAAGTGTCCACCCCAACTATCTTGCAAAGGTGAGTGATTAAGGAAGGATGTCCTAGGGGTGCTTTATTATTTGAGGTATTGGCGCACACCCTAATCTCATCAGCTCTCACCTGCCCAATATTAACATTTAAGTTCCTGATAGCACAGTAGATGAAGAGTGCCCTGCTGAGAGTAATATCTGACACATGAGAACATGGCTGAATATTGTCCTGGGAAAACGCCATCCAATACTTTGCAAGAGGAGTCAAATTAGTCCTCCTAATGTTCACCACAAAGCCAGATCTATTCCTTTGGAAGTGTCCTCCAGGTATACATAGCACTCTCTCTACATCCTTAAAATCAGCCCCTTCCTCCATGCAGAGAGCAAACTGGCACTGCTCACCAGCCCACACAGTATCCAGGAAGTTATTGATGGAATCAGGATCATACCTGATAGCATGGAGGAAGGGGTTGGATAATTGATGGACAAATTTATGATCACCAAAATATGTTGTCACAAACTTGTTTTACAATCGGCAAGTATGACCGAATCGTTCAAGTAATAAACTTGGTAAGACCAAGTATCGTTCTCCCAAAGGACTCACGGCCTAGTTTAGTTGTGTGGTTTGTTGATTAGCTAAGACTTAAGGATGAAATAATTGGATTGTATTATGCAAAAGACGAAAATAAACATGTATGCATCAGGTTTTGATCATTGGCAAAAGCAAAAGACAAGCACTTTCAATGAAATATATATATGAATATGTTGTTGGGGGTCATTTCATCTTATCCACTCTCATATATTTTAGGAATTCAACATACAAATCATCATTGTTAATGCCACTCTCTAAATTACCTTGTCAAGAAGGCCTATCCCTAATTACGAGTTCATACGATTCCTAGCATTCCTAATAATTAGTTCTCTTAGCACAGGAGCTTAACGACAACCAATATAATATTGGGAGAGATTCCCCAGATCTAGACTTCCCCGTACGTTCCCGTATCGACAAAATCAATAATCATGCATTGAATGAGTTAAACAAAGCAAGCATTAAGCAAAGGGGAAAAACCCTAACTAATGATGAAGGAAAGCATAAATCTTAGATTAAGATGCAAGCACAAATTCCATATATGAGAGCTTCAAAAGATTACATTGATTCCCCAACAACAATACAAGGTTTAGTTCACCATATTCATGGTGAACCTAGATGAACAATAATGAAAGAATGAAGGATAAAACCCTAGAAAGGTGAAGAGGTAGCCTGAGCATCCAAGATCCTCCTTCAAAGGGGTGGAAGAGAGAGTGTTTGCTTCGTTTCTGCCAAAGATACCAACCCTAAGACATCTAGGTCTTTAAATAGGACATAAAAATAATAGAAAACGGGTCGAGGCCCAAACAGATCATAAAATCGCATAAAACTGGCCCAAAACTCGTCTGGTTGACTTTTTTCGTATTCTAGTTGACTGGTTGACTTTTTGGTTGACTGGTTGACTTTTCTGGTTGACTGGTTGACTTTTCTGGTTTCTAGTTGACTTTTCAGCATTCCAATCATTCGGTACTTCAATTCTTCTTTCAAATCATTCAATTAGCCTACAAAATCAAGGGAATCTTGCACAAAACCATTAAATTCACTTTCAACTCTCTCCTTCTTCACTTCTTTCATTAAATTCACCTTAAAACCTGCACAAAAACACTAAAATCAAGCATAAACCTGTCCAGCTCTCTTATTTATGAAAATATGGATAAAAGCATGATTTCAAGCTAGTTTCTAAGTGTAAAGGTTGCTTTTTGTGTCAATTTTAAGCATGAAAATAACAGTTTTTCAACTCTTACCAATAATCACCAATCTTCTTTGCATTGGTGTAGAACTCTTTTACCACAGCTATATTTGCAGGTGCAGGATATGTGGCTAGCTTTCCCCAGTCATTCCCTAACAATTGCTCTCCAAATTGAGGAGCAAAGTTAGGTATCATTCCAACCTTTCTCTCCATAAGGAGTCTTCTGTCTTGAACCACCTTGAAGTGCTTCTCATGTTTCCGAGAGAGGAACCTACTAGAATGGGGCTATTCTGGTTCCTTTTCTTTTCTCTTGGTTGCCATAGTCTTCAATCTTTCGCCTGAAGAGGATGTCATTCCTACAATCAAACAGAGATACAAAACCACAGAACATGATGTTAATCATTTGTAAAACACAGAATACAACTCCTTTCGAAGCTAAGCCACTGCTGAGGGTCAGAATTACCCCTCAGCGCCACTAGTGCACAATCCAGAACACAAATTTTCAGAAAATTCCAGGTCTGGCAGAGTGCCGCTCAGCGGCAATTTACCCCTGAGCGGTGACTCTGCAGATTTTTGAAAAATCTCTTTTTAAGCTGTCGTAACTCCACCTAAATGCAATTTTGAGTTTTCCATATCAAAATCATGCAGTTTAATCGGTTCAAACATCAATTTAATTGTCAAATCATGCATAGAAATCAAAACCCCTAAATATTCATGCTTTGACAATCACATTCAAAATCAAGAACCCTAGAATGAACAAAATGCTTTACTTACTTGGGTAGAGAAACTAGATGCAATGAGAATGCTTCCAAGCTAGGATGCTCTCTTCCAACCCCAAACTTAGATGACACACTAGTGAGAAAGTGAGTGGAAGAGAGATTTTCTCAAGAGGGAAGAGGGAAAAGATGTGGAGAACCTTGGAAAAGGTATGTGGGAGTGTTTGTGCAGAGAAGAGCCTGAAAGTAGGAGTTTATGCGCAGCTTAGGGTATAAAAATACCCTAATGGGCTCGGGTCCCACTAAGGGGAAACTAAAGCCCAATCTGCGATAGTACCGCTCAACGGTAACTTACCGCTTAGCGGCACTTTCGTGATGTGCTCTTCTCCTTCTTTGCTTAACCTAGGTGCCTCCTACACATGCCCCTCACTGGTTCCCTGCAATTCAATTCTCAGATTACTTATGCACACCCTATTATGCACTAAAATAAAACAACAAAAACAATCAATCAACTGGGTTGCCTCCCAGGTAGCGCTTGTTTAACGTCACGAGCCTGACCCAAAATCCACCAACACCCATCAGTAGGTGTTACAATCTTACCAACACCCATCAATAGGTGTTACAAACTTACCAACACCCATCAGTAGGTGCAAAATTTTCTCACCAACACCATCAGTAGGTGTTACAAACTTAGCATCCTTCAGTAGATGCTATATCCAACTAGCATCCTTCAGTAGATGCTAGGTCCAACAAAATATTTACAAAAAAATAATGTCCACAGATTAAAAATTACAAAACCAAAATAAATTCAAAAGTTCTTAAATCACTGGGTTACCTCCCAGCAAGCACTCTTTTAACGTCATTAGCTTGACCCAGTAAAGTTCAAGTTCCTTCTTCATAGTTGATGTTCTTGTCCCACCAACTCCTCAGTTGTTTCCTGTGTACTGTTTTGATTCTTCTAGAATGTGGAGACTCTATCTCTATCATCTCCTTCTCTTTATAGCCTTTCACAACCCACAACTTGTTTTTGATTCTCATAGGTGTACCAAGTTGGGGTCTGCCTTTCTTCCAGTCATTAGGAACTTTTCTTCCTCTTCCAATCTTTTCTCCTTTATGCACCTGAAACAACAAAAAATGTTTACCTGTAACCTTGGGCTTTTCATCTTGATGGCTAGTCATGTGTGCATCATGAAATGCAGCTTTATAACTAGCTTCTTCCTCCTGTATCTGCCTCTCATCTTTAAAGACATCTACAACAACTCTCTCCTCTCGGTCCTGGATCACCACTATACCTTCATTCACATCAATGATTGCTTTGGCCGTTTTCATAAACGGTCTTCCAAGAATGATAGGTATATTTTCTGTCTCCATCTTCATCACCACAAAGTCTGCCAAGAACTGGAGTTTGCCCACACAAACTACGATATCCTCTGCAATCCCACATGGTTCCTTTGAAGATCCATCGGCCATTACTAAGTTAACCTTTACAGGTGTCACATTAACATCGCCGATCTGCTCCAGTAAAGAGTAAGGTATCAAGTTAACACTTGAACCTAAATCAAGAAGAGCTTTTTTAACCCTTTTCTTTCCTATGGTACAAGGAATAGAAAAGCCTCCTGGATCTGTCGCTTTTGGAGGGAATGGCTCTTTTTTAACAGTTTTCACTTCTTTGCCTCATCATCTCTACGTCTTTTCTTTGTAGAGACATCTTCCTCAGATTTAGTATAAACTGTAATTTGTTGTACAATCTCCTCCCAAGGTGCATCATTATCCATCATCTTGAATAATTCTGTGAAATCAAGTTGTTTCCCTTGATGTATTGGAAAAGGAAAACTATTTTTACTCTCTATTTCTCTTTTCTCTCTTTTCTCTTCTATTTCTCCTTCTTCTAACTCAACTATCTCTTCATTTGTACTCTCTAACACTTTGCATTCTTCTCTGGGGTTAACCTCAGTATTAGCCCCAAAATTTCTATCTGGCCTCTCTTCCACCTGCTTAGTGATCTACCCCATATGAATCTCCAAATTCTTGATAGCAGCTTCAGTGCTCTTTTGGGTAGATTCAGTTTTCTGTCTGAACTGGTTAAGAGTTTCTTCCATCCTCATGGACCTTTCATTAAGCATAGAAATCTGCTGCCACAAGGTTGGTTGCTGCTGCTGCTTGTTAAATTGACCAGCTTGCCCAGTTTGCCCTTGACCAATGCTTGGGTGTGGTTTCCACCCTTGATTGTAGTTCCCTTGACGGTATTGATTGGCCATGTAATTCACATCCTCTACGGCTTTTGCGGGAAAGGCACATTGACCATTGATATGGTCGCCCCCACATAATTCACACAACTGAGATTGTACCTGTGCAACAGTCTTCAACTCTTTAGGCAATTGTGCAAGTGTTTCGTAAGAGTCTCCAGCTGTTGAGTTAGAATTTTATTCTGTGCTATCAAGGCATCATTTGTTTGTAATTGTAGAACTCCTTTTTGTTGCATAGGGGCTCCTCTTTCACTGTTTAGCTCGTTATCACTAGTAGCCATATTTTCAATAATTTTTGTTGCTTCCTCTGGAGTTTTCCATTTAATGTTTCCTCCTGCTGAGGCGTCAAGCATCATCTTGGTTTGTGAACCAAGACCTCCAAGGAAGGTAAGGACTACTTCCACTTCATCGAATCCATGCGTGGGTGTTTTTCTTAATAAGCTTTTATATCTATCCCATGCATGACTGTTGAGAGGGTCGCACCTCCCACAAAAGTTGTGCATAAAAGAATGCAGTATAGACTAGGAAGTGACTCCTAGGTCGTCTCTCAAGGACCAAATGTGATTCGAGACTTAGGTCAAACACGAAGTGGGGGGGTTTTGAAAGTGTTTTTGTGATTCGAAAATGATGTAAATTAAGACTGGAAATTAAATACAACCAAACATAATTGAAAACAGTGAAATGAATTAACAAAGCGTGAATACCGAACGGTTTCTAAAATAAGTGAGGAAATTGGAAATGCAAGAAGATAAATAAACTGAACAGAACAGACAACATGATAACAGTAAATTAAACATTCCTAAAGCCAAAACTAATTTAAATGCATTAGAGAAATAACAAAAAGGAATCCAAAACTATTAAAATGCAATGATGAGCTAAAAAGTTAAATGCACTTTGTAATCATCTAGATGAAGTACATCCATCATTGAAACGACATTAAAAACAATGCATGAAAAGTAAAAGAATCAAACGTGGCAGCAAATGAAATAGACTAAGCAAGTAAACTACTCCAAGCTGGAATAAAAAATTAAAATTTGCTTCTCATTGTGTGTTTCTCGTTCTGTGCTTCTCACTGCTGGAATAAAAAATTGAAAGCACCCAACGCAAAATGAATCAGCGTTTCCCTCAAATAATCGTGCAGCAGTCCATCCGAGCCGTGACACCACGCTACCTAACATGTTGCTTCCTCATCATTAATCACCGTTTGCGCCTCTAAAGAAAGAAAGTTGAAAGCATCCTGCTGGTGGAATAAAATGAAAAGAAATGTGTGCTTCCCAACACTGCTCTGCTTCATCCAATACCGTGCAGTTGTCCATCTACTTTAGAAGGAAGAAGACCCTGCACTACATTGCTTGTTGCAGTGGCCGAGAATCAAAGCCAAAATGAAGTACCTCTCTCCCTTCTATCCCAAGTAACTACTGGACCTACATGCTACTCCCTCTCTTTAAAGCAAAGAAAAACCCAACTAATAGGTGGCGGCTCGCTGTTCATTCCATCCAGCTCAACCGTAACCCTTCATTTTTCCAGTGCCTTTTTTTCTAAGTGAAGATGATTCCTCCTCTAAAAGAAATTGAATGCCAGCTGTGATTGTCCCTGCACCGTGACCCTACGTGCTGCTACTTCCCTTCTCTTCCAGCTCAACAACGTGCAGCACCTCCTACACCATCCAGCTCAGCCATTCTCCATCCCGTCACCTTTCTCTCCCTCTCGGCTACTATGCTTTTTCCAAATAAAAATCCCACATCTGCACCGTTTCATTCAATGCTTGGCTCAAAAAAAAATAAATAAAACCTTTAGCCTTGACCGTGACAACAGCAGCATGTGCTGCCCCTTTTCCAAATCATAGAATGCTAGTAGACATTGAATAATTGTGCACAAAACCAAGCGAGAAATGCAACCAGAAATTAGGAAAAGGAATAAAATATCAGCTCTCCATTCGTTCATTCAAAAACAGCGTTCCCCCAAAAAAACGTTCTAAGCCAAAAGCTCAAATCAAAAAAATCGAGAGAGTAAAAGTGCCCTGCAAGTGGCGGCTGGACCTTTTCAAGGGCCGTGAGTTTCTCCTTTTTTTAGGGTAGGGTCCACACAATAAAACCCTAGGGTCCAAGTCACTAACTTCTAATTTTTTGGGTTTAATCTAGTTTACCAAAAATTGACCCAAAATGTAAGAGTTGATACAGAAATTCTAAACTACTGAATTACAATTTAATTAATTCTAAAATGTCTGTTTGGAGAGTCTTGAATTTATTTGGCATTCTTCCTGATGTCCCAAAATGTATTTCCGAAATTTTCCTGCACTTCAAAAAATGCACTTAATCAGCTCAAAAAACCCAAATTAGCACAATTACAAATTTCTGACCAAATTAAGCAGAATTCGGAAAACGGGGAAATAACAAACCATTAAACACAATTCCCTGGTTTATTTAAGTGCAATAAAATACATATAATTCAAGAAATAACGACTCATCAATGACCTAGCGACTCTTCCATGCCCTGCCTGAATGAAGAAATCTCTTGCTTGCCTTTATTCACCTTTGATTATGGGAAGTATTTATTTAGAAACTTTGTCACCACTGCTTCCCACTCTGTGAAGCTTCCCTCTGGAAAAGAATTTAACCAAAGCTTAGCATTGCCTCCTAATGAGAAGGGAAACAAGCTAAGTTTGATCGCTTCATTTGGCACCCCATTTATTTTCACTGTGTTGCATATCTCATTAAATGTAGCGAGGTGCTCATATGGGCTTTCGTGAGATAACCCATTGAATTGATTGCTTTTCACCAGTTGGATTAAAGCTGGTTTGACCTCCATATTAGCTGCATTGACTCTTGGTCTAGCTATGCTGTTAAAGTGCTGAGGCCCAGCTGTATTTGTATAATCAGCAAGAGTTCTTCTGATATTGTTGTTCTCCATATTTTCTGTGCTATGGTCAGAACCTTGTGGTGATGGTTGCAACAGAGTTTCCGGAGGATGGAAAAGTTCTCTAGATGTACGGATTCTTCTCCTCCGTCTACTCTCGTCTAAACCTTCAAGAAGAGGTTCTGCAGTGTTCTTGCTCCTAGTTCGAATTGCCTCCTGCATACACAAGAAAACAAAACATTAATAAATTGGTTAGCACAAAAAGATATAAGAGAAGATATAAGATTCAGAAAATAAAATAAAAAAATAAAATAAAATAAAATAAAATAAAATAAAAACCGAAAAATAAAAATAGAAAAAATAAAAACAGAAATTCAAAATTCAAGTCAAAGATAATCAATAATCACACAAATTAACTAGTTCAACCACGAGTCCCCGGCAACGGCGCCAAAAACTTGATGATAATTTTATGAACATCGAAATACGGCACCACAAACTTGTTTAACAATCGGCAAGTGTGACCGAATCGTTTCAAGTAATAAACTCGGTAATACCAAGTATCGTTCTCCAAAAGGACTCACGGCCTAGTTTAGTTATGTGATTTGTTGATTATTTAAGACTTAAGAACGAAATAAATGAAGTTTAATATGCAAAAGACAGAAAATAAACATGTATGCATGAATTTGATCAATGGCTAAAACAAAATACAAACACTTCAATGAAATATATGGATGAGTATGTTGTTGGGGTTATCAATTTCATCTTATCCACTCTCATATACTTTAGGAATTCAACATTCTTTTCATCATTGTTAATGCCACTCTCTAAATCACCTTGCAAGAAGGCCTATCCTTAATTACGAGTTCATACAATTCCTAGCATTCCTAGTAATTAGTTCTTAAGTGTAGGGCTTAACGGCAACCAATATACTATTGGGAGAAATTCCCCGGATCTAGATTTCCCCGTACGTTCCCGTATCGACAAAATCAATAATCATGCATTGAATGAGTTAAACAAAGCAAGCATTAAGCAAAGAGGAAAAACCCTAACTAATGATGAAAGAAAGCATAGGTCTTAAAATAAGATGTAAAAACAAATTCCATATATGAGAGTTTCACAAGACTACATTGATTCCCCAACAACAATACAAGGTTTAGTTCACCATATTCATGGTGAAACTAGATGAATAATAATGGAAGAATGAAAGATAAAACCCTAAAATGGTGAAGAGGTAGCCTGAGCATCCAAGATCCTCCTTCAAAGGGGTGGAAGAGAGAGTGTTTGCTTCGTTTCTGCCAAATATACAAACCCTAGGACGTCCTAAAGCCTATATATTGTTCTACAATATACAGAAAATTAAGCCCAAGCCCAAAATAGTGCCGCTCAGCGGTAAACTGCCGCTCAGCGGTAAACTGCCGCTCAGCGGTAAACTGCCGCTCAGCGGTAAGTGCGTGAGTTGGTTTCTTCCCCTCAGCGGCCATTTTGCCCCTCAACGGATCCACCGTGATCTCTTGAGTGCCGCTCAGCGGTAAACTGCCGCTCAGCGGTAAGCTGCCGCTGAGCGGCAGTTGCGGCTTCTCCTTTTGCACTTTTTGATGTCTTTTGTGATTCCATCTCTCTCCTTCTTCACTTCTTTCACCAAATTCACCTTAAAACCTGCACAAAAACACTGAAATCAAGCATAAACCTGTCCAGCTCTCTTATTTATGAAAATATGACAAAAAGCATGATGTCAAGCTAGTTTCTAAGTGTTAAAGGTTGCTTTTAATATCAATTTTTAAGCATGAAAATAACAGTTTTTCAACTGTTATCGGAGAGTTTCACAAGACTACATTGATTCCCCAACAACAATACAAGGTTTAGTTCACCATATTCATGGTGAAGCTAGATGAATAATAATGAAACAATGAAGGATAAAACCCTAGAAAGAGGAAGAGGTAGCCTGAGCATCCAAGATCTTCCTTCAAAGGGGTAGAAAAGTGAGTGTTTGCTTCGTCTCAGCCAAAGATACAAACCCTAGGACGTTCTAAAGCTTATATACTATTCTAAAAATACAGAAAAATTAGGCTCAAGCCCATAAAAGTGCCGCTCAGCAGTAAACTATCACTCAGCGGTAAGTGCGTGAGTTGTTTTCTTCCCCTCAGTGGCATTTTCACCCCTCAACGGATCCAACGTGGGTTTTTGAGTGCCGCTCAGCGGTAAACTGTCGCTGAGCGGTAACTTCGACTTCTCCTTTTGCACTTTTTGATGTCTTTTTTGATTCCATTTCTATCCTTCTTCACTTCTTTCACCAAATTCACCTTAAAACCTGCATAAAACACTGAAATCAAGCATAAACCTGTCCAACTCTCTTATTTATGAAAATATGACCAAAAGCATGATTTCAAGCTAGTTTCTAAGTGTTAGAGGTTGCTTTTAATATCAATTTTAAGCCTGAAAATAACAGTTTTTCAACTGTTATCAACTGTATGTATTTAAACACAACTACACAAAACAACAAAGAACATGGTTACAATTAAAAGGTTATGTGATATACTACAGTAAAGTACAAACAACCTCTAATATGCTTCGATGATTCAAAGTTTAAACTCATTTTGATGGTACTTCAAAACAGATTGAGAAAGACTCTTTTGGTATCACTGAAGCTACTGGATTGAACCACAAAGTCTTCACAGTAATAAAAAATCACACAAAATTAGCACCAAAGAAGATCATAAACTGCACCATAATTGGTTACTGGACAATAGAAAATTTTAGACTTTAAATTGACAACTTGGATGGCCAAAGATTGAACAGCAATTAAGAAAATTTCAGAAACGAAGTAGGCACTAAAATGTAACCTAGGAAATGCTCTAGATCACATTAATAAAGCAAATAAACACAAATCAAGTTGAATCAAACTCAATTCAAAACTTTTTGATCACTTTAGATAACTCTATATCAGTGTCTGTTTTGACACTCTTTGTTTGTAGGATAATAAATAGAGAGAGAGAATAAAAGCAAAAGAGTGGGGTATAAGAAGTGAATGATATTGTGGAACGGTGACACTAATTAAGGCCTAAACAAAACATAATGTGTGTTGTTAAAACAACCAGAGTGATCATTATTTTTTTTTATTTCTTAAGGTTTGGTCACTTAGCAAGCTGATAGACAAATTTATGAACACCAAAATATGATGTCACAAACTTGTTTTTCAATCGGCAAGTATGACCGAATCGTTCAAGTAATAAACTTGGTAAGACCAAGTATCGTTCTTCCCAAAGGACTCACGGCCTAGTTTAGTTATGTGGTTTGTTGATTAGCTAAGACTTAAAGAAGAAATATTTGGAGTTTAATATGCAAGACAGAAAATAAACATGTATGCATGAAGTTTTGATCAATGGCAAAAAGCAAAAGATAAACACTTTCAATGATATTAATGTATGAATATGTTGTTGGGGGTCAATTTCATCTTATCCACTCTCATATATTTTAGGAATTCAACATTCAAATCATCATTGTTAATGCCACTCTCTAAAGTACCTTTCTAGAAGGCTTCTCCCTAATCACGAGTTCATACAATTCCTAGCATTCCTAATGATCAGTTCATAAGTGCAGGAGCTTAACGACAACCAATATCATATTGGGAGAAATTCCCCGGATCTAGACTTCCCCATACATGCCCGTATCGACAAAACCAATAATCATGCATCGAATGAGTTAAACAATGCAAGCATTAAGCAAAGAGGAAAAACCCTAACTAATGATGAAAAGAAAGCATAAGTCTTAATTAAAAGATGTAAAAACAGATTCCATATATGAGAGTTTCACAAGATTACATTGATTCCCCAACAAACATACAAAGTTTAGTTCACCATATTCATGGTGAACCTAGATGAATTACAATGAAAGAATGAAAGAATAAACCCTAAAAAGGTGAAGAGGAAGCCTCAGCATCCAAGATCCTCCTTCAAAGGGGTGGAAGAGAGAGTGTTTGCTTCGTTCCAGCCAAAGATACCTAACCCTAGGAAACCCTAAAGCTTAAATACCATTCGTAAATTACAAAAACTTAGGTCCAAGCCCATTAAAGTGCCGCTCAGCGGTAAGTGCGTGTCTTGTTTTCTCCCCTCAGCGGCCATTTTGCCCCTCAGCGGATCTCCCGTGAGTGCCTGAGTGCCGCTCAGCGGTAAACTGCCGCTGAGCGGTGACTTCGGCTTCTCCTTTTGCACTTTTTGATGTTTTTTCTGATTTCATCTCTCTCCTTCTTCACTTCTTTCACCAAATTCACCTTAAAACCTGCACAAAAACACTGAAATCAAGCATAAACCTGTCCAGCTCTCTTATTTCCAAAAATATGAAGAAAAGCATGATTTCAAGCTAGTTTCTAAGTATAAGGGTTGCTTTTAGTGTCAATTTTTATCATAAAAATAACAGTTTTTCAACTGTTATCACAACCCCAAACTTAAAACTTTGCTTGTCCTCAAGCAAATAAGATGTAACTCAATCTTCAACCAATTCATATGATGGTTCACTCATTCAAAAATCCTATTTTTCAAGATAAGTAACAACTTCACTCAAACTTATGACCCAGAGTTTAATCAAGATGTGCACATGCTTTAGTGTTCACAAAGTCATTTAAATTCCAACAAATGCTATTTTCATGAATGATCAATCAATTAAGCATGGATGTTCATGTGTTCATGTAATATTTCCTCACTAAGTCAAGTGTTTCACTCACACTCAAGTGTATAAGAGATGATCACTCATTCACTCTGCTATCACAATGTCATATGAATCAACTTTGCCTTTCATTTTACCATAATCAAAAACATTCACAAGCATGCATCATCACAAGGACTTTTCTATGGCTTATAATGTGGCTGGGCTAACAAGAAAATTGGTTTTTCTGGATCACAAAATCCTTGAGTTAAGAGAATCATAACAACACAATCATCTTATTCATTCCCAACTTTCTTTTTCCTTTGCATTGAGCTTTGCTTCTTTTTCTTTTCTTTTCTTTTTCTTTGCATATTCTTACTTTTTAGCTCTTAGCTCAATGCTTTTCATGTTTTCCCAACAACCCCAAACTTGAACATTTAACAATACCACACAAGATCTTCTACTTAACTCAAGGTAAAGATTTTTCAATCAAAGGTTTCAGTGTATGTTCAAGGCTAAGGGTTCAAAAGGATTGAACACAAAGTGTTCTCTTTTAGTGGGCTAATTTTTACAAATTTGGCCAATAAAAAGGTTTCCAACAAACGGCCTTGATCATATGATGCAAAACAAGCAATTTATTCAATCATAGAAAACCTGGGCAAAATCATTCATGCTTTCAAAGTAATAGCATTCAACAATAACAACTCTGGAGCTCAAAATCTCACATATAAGCTCATTCACATTTGACATACATATCCTGCTTAATTTCACAATCACAATCATAATATCATGCATTTGTTCACAAAGCTTGTGAATCACCTGTATAAGCATTTTAATGTGCACATCATCTCAACATCAATTAATCATAAGCATCATTCAACATTACTTATCACACAATCACAGTTAATAGCAAACCATCACAAGAAACCAGGTTTCAAATATAGTACATCAAACCCTAATCTAAAAACAAAAACAAATAAGTTCAGAAAACTTAAATCACAAAAGCATAATCATATGATAGCATTTATCAGTAAATGCTATCTCAGCTCCTCATCAGTCTGAGCTGTCCTCTGTATCTTCTTCTTCTTCCTCATCTTCAGCATCTTCAAATGCATCATCATCATCAGCTTCATCTTCTTCCATCTGTCTAGCCGAAGCTTCAGCTGCTCCAGCTCCTCCTCCATGCACTGGCTCCTCTGGCCAAGCTACCACATTATGGAATTCATCCATAGTCCACCTGTGGGCTGGAGGTGTATCATACATCCCCACAATCATCTCAGCAGTGGCCACCTGCCCTCTGTGAATGGACTGCAACTGAGCACCTATAAGAGACATATACATGTCCCTCATCTGGAATGGTTCTGCTTCATGTGTATCAGCAGATGTCTGGCTCTGTGCTGGCCCTCTCTCTCTACGAGCCCGGCGTGGTGGAACTGGCTGAGCTACATCATCACCTCCACAGTACTGTCTATAATAGGCCTCATCAATAGCTTTTCTTGGCCTCTCAAATGGTGGAGCAGAAGTGTCCACCCCAGCTATCTTGCAGAGGTGCGTGATCAAAGAAGGATGTCCTAGTGGTGCTTTGTTGTTTGAAGTATTGGCGCACACACTAATCTCATCAGCTATCACCTGCCCAATATTAACATTCAAGTTTCTGATAGCACAGTAGATGAAGAATGCCCTGCTGAGAGTAATATCTGACACATGTGAACATGGCTGAATGTTGGCATGAGAAAACGCCATCCAATACTTTGCAAGAGGAGTCAAATTCGTCCTCCTAATGTTAACCACTGAGCCAGATCTATTCCTTTGGAAGTGTCCTCCAGGTATACACAATACTCTCTCCACATCCTCATAATCAGCACCTTCCTCCATGCAAAGAGCAAACTGGCACTGCTCACCAGCCCACACAGTGTCCAGGAAGTTATTGATAGAATCAGGATCATATCTGATAGCATGGCCTTTGACGTAGCCCAAATAATTCTCAGCTGGATAATCACCAATCTTCTTTGCATTGGTGTAAAATTCCTTTACCACAGCTATGTTGGCAGGTGCAGGATAAGTGGCTAGCTTTCCCCAGTCATTCCCTAAAACTTGCTCTCCAAATTGAGGAGCAAGGTTAGGTATCATTCCAACCTTTCTCTCCATCAGAAGTCTCCTGTCCTGAACCACTTTAAAGTGCTTCTCATGTTTCCTAGAGAGGAACCTGCTAGAGTGGGCTTGCTCTGGTTCCTTTTCCTTTCTCTTGGTTGCCATGGTTTTCAATCTTTTTCCTGAAGAGGATGCCATTCCTACATTCAAAACACAAATACAAAACCACAGAACATGATGTTAATCATTAGTAAAACACATAACACAACTCCTTTTGAAGCTAAACCACCGCTGAGGGTCAGAATTCCCCCTCAGCGCCTCCAGTACCACATTCCATAACACAAAAAACCAGAAAAACCAAATCTGGCAGAGTGCCGCTCAGCGGCAGTTTACCCCTCAGCGGTAACTCTGCAGATTTTTTTGAAAAACCTGTTTTAAAGCTTTCCTAACTCCACCCAAATGCAATTTTCAGTTTTCCAGTTCATAATCATGCAGTTTAATCGGTTCAAACATCAAATATATCATAAAATCATGCAAAGAAATCAAAACCCCTAAATCTTCATGCTTTGACAATAATATTCAAAATCAAAAACCCTAGAATGAACAAAATGCATTTTACTTACTTGGGTGGAGATACTAGATGCAATGAGAATGCTTCCAAGCTAGAATGCTCTCTTCCAACCCCAAACTTTGATGGCACACTAGTGAAAAAGTGAGTGGAAGAGAAATTTTCTTAAGAGGGAAGAGTGAAAAGATGTGGAAAACCTTGGAGAAGGTATGTGGGAGTGTTTGTGCAGAGAAAAGTCTGAAAGTGTGAAAGAATACGCAGCTTAGGGTTTAAAAATACCCTAATGGGCCCGGGTCCCGCTAAGGGGAACTAAAACCCAATCTGCGAAAGTACCGCTCAGCGGTAAAGTACCGCTCAGCGGCACTTTCGTGATGTGTTCTTCTCCTTCTTTTCTTAACCTACGTGCCTCCTAAACATGCCCCCCACTGGCTCCCTGCAATTCAATGTTCAAAATGCTTATGCAAACCCTCACTAAAACAAATCAAAAAAATATTCAATCAACTGGGTTGCCTCCCAGGTAGCGCTTGTTTAACGTCACGAGCCTGACCCAAAATCCACCAACACCCTTCAGTAGGTGCAAAATTTTCTTACCAACACCCATCAGTAGGTGTTACAGCCATTGTATCCTTCAGTAGATACTTAACCACCTAGCATCCTTCAGTAGATGCTATATCCAACAAAATAAATACAAAAATAATGTTCACAAATTAAAAAGTACAAAACCAAATCAAAAGTTTTTAAATTCACTGGGTTGCCTCCCAACAAGTGCTCTTTTAATGTCATTAGCTTGACCCAATAAAGTTCAAGTTCCATCTTCTTTATAGTTGATGTTGTCATTCCACCAACTCCTCAGCTGTTTCCTTTGAACTGTTTTGGTTCTTCTAGAATATGGAGACTCTATCTCTATCATCTCCTTCTCTTTAAAGCCCTTCACAACCCACAACTTGTTCTTAATTCTAACAGGTGTGCCAAGTTGGAGTCTTCTTTTCTTCCAGTCTCTAGGAATTTCTTCTCCTCTTCCAATCTCTTCTTCCTGGGGTACCTGAAACAATAAACAATGGTTACCTGAAACCTCAAGATTTTCATCTTTACGGCTAGTCATGGGTGCATCTCGAAATGCAGCTTTATAACTAGCTTCTTCCTCCTTTGCTTGCGTCTCATCTTTGAAGACATCTACCACCACTCTCTCCTCTCTGTCCTGGAGCACCACTATACCTTCATTTACATCTATGATAGCCCTGGCCGTTTTCATAAACGGTCTTCCAAGTATGATAGGTATCTTCTCGGTCTCCATCTTCATCACCACAAAGTCTGCCAAGAACTGAAGTTTGCCAACACAAACTATAATGTCCTCTACAATCCCACATGGCTCCTTTGAAGATCCATCGGCCATTACTATTTTAACCTTTGCAGGTTTCACTTTAACATTGCCGATTTGCTCCAGTAAAGAATAAGGCATCAAGTTAACACTTGATCCTAAATCAAGGAGAGCTTTCTTTACCTTTTTCTTCCCTATAGAACAAGGGATAGAAAAACTGCCTGGATCTGATGCTTTAGGAGGGAATGACTCTTTCTTAACAATTATACACTCTTTTGCCTCATCATCTCTACGTCTCTTCTTTGTAGAGATTTCTTCATCAGATTTTGTGTAAACTGCAATTTTCTGTAGAATCTGTTCCCAAGGTGCTTCATTATCCACCATTTTGAATAATTCTGTGAAGTCCATTTGTTTCTCTTGATTTATTGGAAAAGGAAAAGTATTTTTGCTCTCTATTTCTCTTCTTTCCTCTGTTTCTCCTTCTTCTAACTCAATTATCTCTTCATTCACACTCTTTACCACTTTGCACTCTTCTCTGGGGTTAACCTCGGTATTAGCCCCAAAATTTCTATTTGGCCTTTCTTCCAATTGCTTGGTAATCTGACCCATTTGAATCTCCAAATTCTTTATAGCAGCTTCAGTGCTCTTTTGAGAAGATTTAGTTTTCTGTATGAATTGCTGAAGAGTTTCTTCCAACCTTGTTGATCTTTCATTAAGCATAGATAACTGTTGCCAAAAGGTTGGTTGCTGCTGCTTATTATATTGATTTGCTTGCCCAGTTTGTCCTTGACCAATGCTTGGATGTGGTTTCCACCCTTGATTGTAATTCCCTTGACGGTATGGAAATTGATTAGCCATGAAATTAACATCCTCCACGGCTTCCACTGGAAAAGCACATTGACCATTGATATGATCACCTCCACATAATTCGCACAACTGGGTTTGTACCTGTGCAACAGTTTTCAACTCTTTAGGTAATTGTGCAAGAGTTTTAGTCAGAGTCTCCAACTGTTGAGTTAGAATTTTATTTTGAGCTAGCAAGGCGTCATGTGTCTGTAATTGGAGAACCCCTTTTTGTTGCATAGGAGCTCCTCTCTCACTGTGCAGCTCATTATCACTAGTAGCCATGTTTTCTATAATTTCTGTGGCTTCCTCTGGAGTTTTCCATTTAATATTGCCTCCTGCTGAGGCATCAAGCATCATCTTGGTTTGTGAACCAAGCCCTCCAAGGAAAGTTAAGACTACTTCCTGTTCTTCAAAACCATGCGTGGGTGTTTTTCTTAGCAGACTTTTGTATCTATCCCATGCATGCCCCAGTGATTCTTCCATGCCCTGCTTAAATGAAGATATCTCTTGCTTGCCTTTTGTCACCTTTGATTGTGGAAAGTACTTGTTCAAAAACTTTGTTACCACTGCTTCCCACTCTGTGAAACTTCCTTCTGGAAAAGAATTCAACCAAAGCTTAGCATTGCCTCCCAATGAGAAAGGAAACAAACTAAGTTTGATCGCTTCGTCTGGCACCCCATTGATTTTGACTGTGTTGCAAATTTCATTAAATGTAGTAAGGTGCTCATATGGGCTTTCATGAGATAACCCATTAAATTGATTGCTCTTTACCAGTTGGATCAGTGCTGGTTTGACCTCCATGTTAGCTGCATTGACTCTAGGTCTAGCTATGCTGTTAAAGTGTTGAGGTCCAGCTATATTGGTGTAATCAGCAAGAGTTCTTCTGATATTATTGTTCTCCATATTTTCTGTGCTATTGTCAGAACCTTGTGGTGATGGTTGCAACAGAGTTTCCGGAGGAGGGAAAAGTTCTCTAGATGTTCTGATTCTTCTCCTCCGTCTACTGTCTTCTAATCCTTCAAGCAGAGGTTCTGTTGTTTTCTTGCTCCTAGTTCGAATTGCCTCCTGCATACACAAGAACACAAAACCCTAGAAAAGATTTGGTTAGCACAAAAAGATATAAGAGAAGATATAAGATTCAGAAAATAAAAACAGAAAACAGAAAAACAGAAAACAAAAAAATAAAATAAACAAAATTCGAAATTTAAATTAACAATAAAAAAAATAAGTCAAAGATAATCAATAATCACACAAATTAACCAGTTAAACCACGAGTCCCCGGCAGCGGCGCCAAAAACTTGATGGACAAATTTATGAACACCAAAATATGATGTCACAAACTTGTTTTTCAATCGGCAAGTATGACCGAATCGTTCAAGTAATAAACTTGGTAAGACCAAGTATCGTTCTTCCCAAAGGACTCACGGCCTAGTTTAGTTATGTGGTTTGTTGATTAGCTAAGACTTAAAGAAGAAATATTTGGAGTTTAATATGCAAGACAGAAAATAAACATGTATGCATGAAGTTTTGATCAATGGCAAAAAGCAAAAGATAAACACTTTCAATGATATTAATGTATGAATATGTTGTTGGGGGTCAATTTCATCTTATCCACTCTCATATATTTTAGGAATTCAACATTCAAATCATCATTGTTAATGCCACTCTCTAAAGTACCTTTCTAGAAGGCTTCTCCCTAATCACGAGTTCATACAATTCCTAGCATTCCTAATGATCAGTTCATAAGTGCAGGAGCTTAACGACAACCAATATCATATTGGGAGAAATTCCCCGGATCTAGACTTCCCCGTACATGCCCGTATCGACAAAACCAATAATCATGCATCGAATGAGTTAAACAATGCAAGCATTAAGCAAAGAGGAAAAACCCTAACTAATGATGAAAAGAAAGCATAAGTCTTAATTAAAAGATGTAAAAACAGATTCCATATATGAGAGTTTCACAAGATTACATTGATTCCCCAACAAACATACAAAGTTTAGTTCACCATATTCATGGTGAACCTAGATGAATTACAATGAAAGAATGAAAGAATAAACCCTAAAAAGGTGAAGAGGAAGCCTCAGCATCCAAGATCCTCCTTCAAAGGGGTGGAAGAGAGAGTGTTTGCTTCGTTCCAGCCAAAGATACCTAACCCTAGGAAACCCTAAAGCTTAAATACCATTCGTAAATTACAAAAACTTAGGTCCAAGCCCATTAAAGTGCCGCTCAGCGGTAAGTGCGTGTCTTGTTTTCTCCCCTCAGCGGCCATTTTGCCCCTCAGCGGATCTCCCGTGAGTGCCTGAGTGCCACTCAGCGGTAAACTGCCGCTGAGCGGTGACTTCGGCTTCTCCTTTTGCACTTTTTGATGTTTTTTCTGATTTCATCTCTCTCCTTCTTCACTTCTTTCACCAAATTCACCTTAAAACCTGCACAAAAACACTGAAATCAAGCATAAACCTGTCCAGCTCTCTTATTTCCAAAAATATGAAGAAAAGCATGATTTCAAGCTAGTTTCTAAGTATAAAGGTTGCTTTTAGTGTCAATTTTTATCATAAAAATAACAGTTTTTCAACTGTTATCACAAGCACCCTTCCATGTAAACAATAGTTTCGTGCCTTCTGGGCTTTAGGCTCATCTTCTTCCTCCACATGGGTTGCATGATATATATAATGCCTCACACTAACCAGGACAGGACCAAGTGCGTCTTTCAAATAGGGTAAAGTAAAAGCAGTAGTGTAAGTTGTGATTGCAAGCTAAAGCAAGAAAACAAACTTAGTTGTAAAAAGGAAGTGTGTGTATTTTAGAAAGTGGAACTAGTAATGTCGTGTGTGATGGTGGAAGTAGTGATATAGTGTTTTTAAACTTGATTTAGTGTTTTTCAACTTGTTCAAACTTTGAATTGGGTCAAATCCAAACTGTTACTCAAAAACACCTTGCCACTTCCCAATTTTTACTCAAAATTGATGGTTTAGTATACTATTATGCACTTAGACCATTATATCACTATTTGAACTCTGCTAGTAAGTTTTAAACATCATTTTAGACTTGCTCAAAACTGAGTTTATAAGATTCAATGAACTAGGCAATGTTAAAAGTTACTCTAGATTGTGTGACCACACAAGACCAAGCTGGAAAATAATATCTAGGTGGAGTTAAACTCAAATTAGACTCACACACAACTGAAACAGCATAGTCCAAACTGCACTAAATTAGAATGCACTAATGGTCAAATTTTGCTAACTACATTTAACTAGCCTAAGAAACTACAAAGAAATTGTCCTAAGAAGTTTAGAATGATAAAAGAAGGCTAACTACAAACTCACACTACAAAGACAACGTAGAACTCAAAATATGACACCTTATAACCTAAAAAGTGTACTAAATAGGTGACAATTTCGAAATTCACCTAAACTAACCTAAGTATGTTGATGTATATATTGTATGTTCCTGTATATTGTATATTCATTTATTAGGCTACAACTTGATTAAGTTAAGTAGTAATTTAAAGTTTTATGGTACTACACACATTCTCAATGGAATGAGAAGGGTAAAAGTACCTTAAACACTTACAATGTACAAAATATGTGGAAGTACTCTATAAAAGAGAACTTTAGTAATGTCAGAAAATTGACTCCCCCAAATTTAATACACAACCACTTAGGATGTGAAAGTCATTTCAATACTGAGGACTTCTCTTTGCATGCCCTTATTGAATGCTTATGACAATAGTGTTCAAATTGCCTTCCATGTTCGACGTGAGTAGTAATAGGTTTATTACTTATGTTACATGGAGTGTTGTTGTTTTGGCTAATTTTTTATTTGTTTGGCTTGTCACAGAACATGGCCCATTTTCCCAACCATCGTGGTTGGATGTACAACCGTTGTTATAGTGGAAGGAGAGGTTTAAAGGAATCTTTTGTCATCGGAGTTGAAGAGTTTGTGGAGAGGGCCTGACGATATCAATATTATGCTCTTGATGGAGGAATTCGATTTCCATGCATCAAGTGCGAATGTACACAGATTTTGAAAGATGAAGTCGTCAAACTTCACCTTTACCAAAAAGGGTTCATGCCTAATTACACGATTTGGACATTTCACGGTGAAGATATTCCTTCGACCTCCACTACAACTGGAAAGCGGCTTGCATCAGGTTCGAATACTATTCTACATACATCTGAGATAGATCAATTTGCCTATATGCAAGAGATGGTCGACAATGCTCTTCATCGCCATGTTGAACAAGAAGCAAACGATAGTCATGATGAAGAGTATCCAAATGAAACCACTCAGAGGTTTTACAATTTACTGACAGAGGCAAATCTACCTGTATTTGAAGGTTCCACTGAGTCAAAATTGTCAATGTGCATTAGACTCATGGTTGGCAAATCTAATTGGAACGTTCCCATTCAAGCAGTGGACTTCTATACAAAATTGATGTAAGATTTAACACCACCAAACAATTTTATGCCGAAGAATTATTACCAAGACAAAAAATGTGTTTCAGAGTTGGGATTGGAAGTCAAGAAGATTGATTGTTGTGTTAATGGATGTATGTTATTCTATGACAATGATAGTGGCAAAAATGAGTAATTGTTGGTTGAATGCAAGTTTTGTGGCTCACCTCGATATTATACGATGCATGCTGGACGGAGGCCAAAAAACCAATTCTCTTAAAGTCCATGTTCTACTTGCCTATGATTCCAAGATTACAAAGAATGTTTACTTCAATGCAAACATCAGAACACATGACATGGCATGATGGTAATAAAACTAAAGGATTTTTGCATCATTCTTTTGATGATGAAGCTTGGAAGCACTTCAATCGTAAACATCCATCCTTTGCTAGTGAACCGCGTAACGTTAGACTTGGTCTATGCTCTGATGGGTTTACCCCATACATTCAGGCGTCTGCATCACCATATTCATGCTGGCCCGTGATAGTTACCCCATACAATCTACCACCTGAGATGTGTATGACAAAGCCTTACATGTTCTTATCGTGTATAATACCAGGTCCATCTAACCCTAAATCAGCGATTGATGTTTATTTGGAGCCTTTGATTGATGATTTGAAGAAGCTATGGAATGGTGTTTGGACGTATGATGTTTCAAGGAAGCAAAATTTCCTTATGAGGACAACCTTGATGTGGATTATTAATGACTTCCCAGCGTATGGCATGTTATCTCGTTGGAGCACGCATGGTCGATTAGCTTGTCAACATTGCACGAAACATACAAAGTCATCCAATTAAGTTTTGGTCAGAAAAGTAGTTGGTTTGACTGCCATCGACGGTTCTTGCCCATTGATCACCCCTTTAGAAGAAACAAAAGGGCATTTCGCAAAGGGCAAGTTGAAACGGATATGCCCCCGCCGAAGTTGACTGGATCACACGTTTGGAGAAGAGTGAAAGACTATCAAAAAGTCACTGAATCTGGTCAGGATAGGATAGAAGGGTTTTGAGAATGACATAATTGGACTAAAAGAAGCATATTTTGGGATCTTCCCTACAGAAAGACAACTTGCTAAGACACAACCTCGATGTCATGCACATAGAGAAAAATTTCTTTGACAATGTCTTCAACACAGTTATGAATGTTATTGGTAAGACAAAAGATAATGACAAAGCAAGAAAAGATTTACCTTTGTATTGTGGACGAAAAGACTTAGAGTTGAAGGCGCAAGGTAACGACCGATTATTTAAACCAAAAGCAAATTACACCATGTCAAAAGATGAGGCAAGTATAGTGTGTGGATGAATCAAAGAGCTTAGAATGCTAGATGGATATGCTTCTGATAACAGTTGAAAAACTGTTATTTTCATGCTTAAAATTGATACTAAAAGCAACCTTTAACACTTAGAAACTAGCTTGAAATCATGCTTTTATTCATATTTCAGAAATAAGAGAGCTGGAAAGGTTTATGCTTGATTTCAGTGTTTTTGTGCAGGTTTTAAGATGAATTTAGTGAAAGAAGTGAAGAAGGAGAGAGATGGAATCAAAAAAGACGCCAAAAAGTGCAAAAGGAGAAGCCGCAATTGCCGCTGAGCGGCAATTTACCGCTGAGCGGCACTCAGGAGTTCACGTTGGATCCGCTGAGGGGCAAAATGGCCGCTGAGGGGAGAAAAACAACTCACGCACTTACCGCTGAGCGGCAGTTTACCGCTGAGCGGCACTTTTATGGGCTTGGGCCTAATTTTTCTGTATTTTTAGAATAGTATATAAGCTTTAGGACGTCCTAGGGTTTGTATCTTTGGCAAAGACGAAGCAAATACTCTCTTTTCCACCCCTTTGAAGGAAGATCTTGGATGCTTAGGCTACCTGATGAGTCTTTATTTCTTGAAAAATATTTAGTTTATTGCACTTAAATAAACTAGGGAATTGTGTTTAATTGTCTATTATTTTCCCGTTTTCTGAATTCTGCTTAATTTGGTCGGAAATTCGTAATTGTGCTAATTTGGGTTTTCTGAGCTGATTAAGTGCATTTCTGGTTGCAGGAAAGTTGTGGAAACATCATCTGGAGCATTGGGATATGGCGTGTGATGGACAAATTTGTAAGCACCAAAATATGATGTCACAAACTTGTTTCACAATCGGCAAGTATGACCGAATCGTTCAAGTAATAAAACTTGGTAAGACCAAGTATCGTTCTTCCCAAAGGACTCACGGCCTAGTTTAGTTATGTGGTTTCTTGATTAACTAAGACTTACAAACGAAATATTTGAGTTTAAAATGCAAGACAGAAAATAAACATGTATGCATGAATTTTGATCAATGGCAAAGACAAAAGATAAACACTTTCAATGGAATATATGAATGAATATGTTGTTGGGGGTCAATTTCATCTCATCCACTCTCATATATTTTAGGAATTCAACATTCAAATCATCATTGTTAATGCCACTCTCTAATGTACCATTCTAGATGGCTTCTCCCTAATCAAATAGTTCATACAATTCCTAGCATTCCTAATGATTAGTTCATGAGTGCAGGAGCTTAAAGGCAACCAATAAAATATTGTCAGTATAATATTGGGAGAAATTCCCCGGATCTAGACTTCCCCGTACGTGTCCGTATCGACAAAACCAATAATCATGCATTAGAATGAGTTAAACAATGCAAGCATTGAGCAAAGAGGAAAAACCCTAACTAATGATGAAAGAAAGCATATGTCTTAATTCAAAGATGTACTCAACAGATTCCATATATGAGAGCTTCAAGAGATTACATTGATTCCCCAACAAACATACAAGGTTTAGTTCACCATATTCATGGTGAACCTAGATGAATAACAATGAAAGTATGAAAGAATAAACCCAATAAAGTGGAAGAGGTAGCCTGAGCATCCAAGATCCTCCTTCAAAGGGGTGAAAGAGAGAGTGTTTGCCTCGTTTCTGCCAAAGATCTCTAACTAAAGGACGTGCAAGCCCTTATATACTAATCTAGAGTTACAAAAGATTACAAAAGCCCAAGCCCAAAAAGTGCCGCTCAGCGCCATTTACCGCTCAGCGGTGGTTACGCGTCTTCTTTCTTCCCCTCAGCGGCCATTTGCCCCTCAGCGGTTCCAACGCCACCTCTTGAGTGCCGCTCAGCGGTAGTTTGCCGCTGAGCGGTGCCTTCGACTTCTCCTTTTTGCACTCTTTCTTGTCTTTTCTAATGTCCTCTCTCTTATTCTTCACTTCTTTCACCAAATTCACCTCAAAACCTGCACAAAAACACTTAAATCAAGCATAAACCTGTCCAGCTCTCTTATTTCTGAAAATATACACAAAAGGCATGATTTCAAGCTAGTTTCTAAGTCTAAAGGTTGCTTTTAGTATCAACTTTAAGCATGAAAATAACAGTTTTTCAACTGTTATCAGCGTGACACACTCAAAGGCTCAGCATTTAGTCATTTAGATTCTAATTAAAATTGTAATTTCGTTTTCTAGAAGCCCTTAATTAGAATTAGGTGTTTTGGACCCTTTTAGGGGCAATTTTGTCAAAAGACCCATTTGTAGGACATGTGCCTTTTTGATTAGGGTTTTTAATTGATTGTGGACCCCATTTGGAAGAGAAACTCTCGGCATTTTAGAGAGCCTTAGCCAACCACACAAAAAGACTCTTACACACTTCATTTTTTTTCACGTTTTGAAGCTTTTCTCTCTTAGGGTTTCTTGTATGAACACTCTTATGGAGAGCTTGACTTGGGTGTCTCGTTTTTGGCCATTTCAATGAGCAAGATGCAGATTTTCTTCTTCTCTTAATTTACTCTTGGTTGTCTTAGCTTATTGGTGGTGAAAAACTATTCATTTCCACTTCCATTTGCTTGTTCTTGGTGCTTGGAGTTTGAGTTTTGGAGCTTGTCTTTGCATTTCCATGGTGGATGTTGGGTTTGAGTAACTTTATATTTCGTTTTCCTCTCCCTTTGCTTCTGTTCCTCTTGGTTTTTATCTCATTCTATATGGTTGGATGATAAAAATGAAGTTCTATGTAGTTTTAGGTTGAAGAGAGCTTAAGATGATGTGTGGGTGTTGTGGGTTTAACTCTTTTCTTGCATTTTTCGGTTTTGAAGCTTGAGACGAGGTTGGGATCAGATCTTGGTGATGTTATGGAGGCTGGACAGAACTGGAATTAATGGTCTAAGTATTATTTTCGTTTTTGCAAAGAAACTTGAAGAAATGGTAGTGTTAAAGATGGGTTGATGAGTAGAAGTTTGGGTTTATTGTTCTTGTGTTCATTTGCAACTTTAACTTTGGTTTCTTGAAGTTGTTCTCTGTATTGAAGAGTGGAAGAAAGCTTTTGGATGCATAATTCTTGAAGAAAAACCGTTTGGAGTTTGTAGGAGAGAGGAAATTGCTTCATTTAATTTTTACCACTTTTGGACCAACACAAAAGATGCTTGTTTTGACCCAAGGAATGTTTCCACTTTGAGATTTGGCCTTTGCTTGTTCCAGCCGTGAATTGCAATGAGAAATGGAGGTTTTAAGAGTTTGTTTTCATTTGATTTAGCTTACTTGGCACATTGGTAGGAGCACCCATGGTATCTTCCATTTGCACATTGGTCTTTGAAGCATTCTTTGGCATTTCCACTTGGTGGTTCACGTAAATTGTGTGCTTTGGTGTATAAAATCATTTCTTTGCTGCATGGAAGGAGAGAGGGGACAATCTTGGAGAGTGTGGAAGGCACATGCTTAATTTCTTGAAAAATGGTGCACATGGGAGAAGAAGTCAACACATTTTGTGGCTTATTTAAGGTGAAATTGAAGTTTGACTTGGGTGCATGATGACTCACGGCCATGTGTTCCTTCTTTGGCCAATTGGACTTTTAAATTCATTTGTTAATTGCCATTATGACAAGTAATTTGCTAGGATTAAATTAGGCTTGTTGGTTTCTTTGGTTTTTAATTAATTTAATTAATAGGTTGAGTTTATGTGTTTGAGTTAGTGTTGCATTTAATTATTTTTAACTGTGTTTGTTAATCAGTTTGTAACAGTTTTTGATGTTTGAATGTTGTCTAAAGCTTTTAATAGTGCTAGTTTAATAACCATGCTAGCTTAAATTAGTTTGTTTGCATCTGTGTCTTTATTAAGTTCTTTAATTTTTGCAAAACCTTTTCAAACCCCCCCCCCCTAATGTGTTCGACCTATTACCTGAACCACAATTGGTCCTTGAGAGACGACCTAGGAGTCACTTCCTAGTACTATACTGCATTCTTTTATGCACAACTTTTGTGGGAGGTGCGACCCTCTCAACACTACCTCTTCACCTTTCTAGGGTTTTATCTTTCATTCTTCCATTATTATTCATCTAGTTTCACCATGAATATGGTGAACTAAACCTTGTATTGTTGTTGGGGAATCAATGTAGTCTTGTGAAACTCTCATATATGGAATTTGTTTTAACATCTTACTTTTAAGACTTATGCTTTCTTTCATCATTAGTTAGGGTTTTTCCTCTTTGCTTATTGCTTGCTTTGTTTAACTCATTCATTGCCATGATTATTGATTTTGTCGGTATGGGAACGTATGGGGAAATCTAGATCCGGGGAAATTCTCCTAATAGCGTATTGGTTGCCTTTAAGCTCCTGCACTTCAGAACTAATTACTAGGAATGCTAGGAATTGTATGAACTCGTAATTAAGGATAGGCCTTCTTGCAAGGTGATTTAGAGAGTGGCATTAACAATTGATGAAAAGAATGTTGAATTCCTAAAGTATATGAGAGTGGATAAGATGAAATTGATAACCCCAACAACATACTCATCCATCTATTTCATTGAAGTGTTTGTATTCTGTTTTCGCCATTGATCAAATTCATGCATACATGTTTATTTACTGTCTTTTGCATATTAAACTACAATCAACTTGTTCTTAAGTCTTAAATAATCAACAAATCACATAACTAAACTAGGCCGTGAGTCCTTTGGGAGAACGATACTTGGTCTTACCGAGTTTTATTACTTGAAACCATTAGGTCACACTTGTCGATTGTTAAACAAGTTTGTGGCGCCGTTTTTCGGTGTTCATAAATTTGTCATCAGCTTCTAACTTGTCCAGATGTGCCAATGTTCAGAACGGTACTATTCAAGGGCTGAAGAGTCATGATTGTATGTATTCATGGAGACTTTCATCCCTCTTGCGTTTAGTTGTTTGCCAATGCACGTGTTAAATCCACTTATAGAAATCAGTAACTTCTTTAAAGATTTGTGCTACACGACTCTAAAGGAAAATTCCCTTTGAAAGATGGAAGAAAATATCCCAATTATTCTCTAAAAATTAGAAAGAATATTCCCTCGTGCATTCTTTGATTCAATGAAGCATATTCCGATTCATCTTGCATATGAAGCTTGTCTTGGGGGACTTGTGTAATTGATGGACAAATTTATGATCACCAAAATATGATGTCACAAACTTGTTTTACAATCGGCAAGTATGACCGAATCGTTCAAGTAATAAACTTGGTAAGACCAAGTATCGTTCTCCCAAAGGACTCACGGCCTAGTTTAGTTGTGTGGTTTGTTGATTAGCTAAGACTTAAGAACGAAATAATTGGATTTTACTATGCAAAAGACGAAAATAAATATGTATGCATGAGGTTTTGATCAATGGCAAAAGCAAAAGACAAATACTTTCAATGAAATATATGAATGAATATGTTGTTGGGGGTCAATTTCATCTCATCCACTCTCATATATTTTAGGAATTCAACATTCAAATCATCATTGTTAATGCCACTCTCTAAATTACCTTGTCAAGAAGGCCTATCCCTAATTACGAGTTCATACGATTCCTAGCATTCCTAATAATTAGTTCTCTTAGCATAGGAGCTTAACGACAACCAATATAATATTGGGAGAGATTCCCCGGATCTAGACTTCCCCGTACGTTCCCGTATCGACAAAATCAATAATCATGCATTGAATGAGTTAAACAAAGCAAGCATTAAGCAAAGAGGAAAAACCCTAACTAATGATGAAAGAAAGCATAAATCTTAGATTAAGATGCAAGCACAAATTCCATATATGAGAGCTTCAAAAGATTACATTGATTCCCCAACAAACATACAAGGTTTAGTTCACCATATTCATGGTGAACCTAGATGAACAATAATGAAAGAATGAAGGATAAAACCCTAGAAAGGTGAAGAGGTAGCCTGAGCATCCAAGATCCTCCTTCAAAGGGGTGGAAGAGAGAGTGTGTGCTTCGTTTCTGCCAAAGATACAAACCCTAGGACGTCCTAAAGCTTATATACTATTCTAAAATTACAGAAAATCTAGGCCCAAGCCCATAAGTGTGCCGCTCAGCGGTAAAATACCGCTCAGCGGTGAGTGCGCGTCTCGTTTCTTCCCCTCAGTGGCCATTTTGCCCCTCAGCGGACCTCCCGTGACTTCCTGATTGCCGCTCAGCGGTAAACTGCCGCTCAGCGGTACTTTCGGCTTCTCCTTTTGCACTTTTTGATGTCTTTTCTGATTTCTTCTTTCTCCTTCTTCACTTCTTTCACTAAATTCACCTTAAAACCTGCACAAAAACACTGAAATCAAGCATAAACCTGTCCATCTCTCTTATTTATGAAAATATGGATAAAAGCATGATTTCAAGCTAGTTTCTAAGTATAAAGGTTGCTTTTTGTATCAATTTTAAGCCTGAAAATAACAGTTTTTCAACTCTTATCACAACCCCAAACTTAGAACTTTGCTTGTCCTCAAGCAAACAAGATGTAACTCAATCTTCAACCAATTCATATGATAGTTCACTTATTCAAAAATCCTCTTTTTCAAGATAAGTAAAAACTTCATTCAATCTTATGACCAAGAGTTCAATCAAGATGTGCACATGCTTTAGTGTTTCACAAAGTCAGTTAATATCCAACAAATGCTATTTTTCATGAATGATCAATCAATTAAGTATGGATGTTCATGTGCTCATGGAATATTTCCTCACTAGGTAAAGTGTTTCACTCACACAAGTGTATAAGAGGTAATCACTCATTCACTCTACTATCACAGTGTCACATGAATCAACTTTGCCTTTCGTTTTACCACAATCAAAAACATTCACAAGCATGCATCATCACAAGGACTTTTCAATGGCTTATAATGTGGCTGGGCTAACAAGAAAATTGGTTTTTCTGGATCACAAAATCCTTGAGTTAAGAGAATCATAACAACACAATTTTTCTTATTCTTCCCAACTTGCCTTTGCATTTGCATTGAGCTTTGCTTCTTTTTCTTTTCTATTCTTTTTCTTTTTCTTTGCATATTCTTACTTTTTAGCTCTTAGCTCAATGCTTTTGCTTTTTCATGTTTTCCCAACAACCCCAAACTTGAACATTTAACAATACCACACAAGATCTTCTACTTAACTCAAGGTAAAGATTTTCAATCAAGGGTTTTCAGTGTATGTTCAAGGCTAAGGGTTCAAAGGATAGAACACACATTGTTCTCTTTTAGTGGGCTAACTTTATGAATTTGGCCAATAAAAAGGGTTCCAACAAACGGCCTTGATCATATGATGCAAAACAAGCAATTGATTCAATCATAGAAAACCTAGGCAAAATCATTCATGTTTCCAAAGTAATGGCATTCAATCAATAACAACTCTGGAGCTCAAAACCTCACATATAAGCTCATTCACATTTGACATACACATCCTGCTTAATTTCACAATCACAATCATAATATCCTGTATTTGTTCACAAAGCTTGTGAATCACCTGTATAAGCATTTTATGTGCACATCTATCTCAACATCAATCAATCACTAATCATCATAGAGCATTACTTATCACACAATCACAGTTAATAGCAAACCATCATAACAAACAAGGTTTCCAATAGAGTACATCAAACCCTAATCTAAAACAAAAAATAAATAAGTTTAGAAAACTTAAACCAACAAAAGCATAAGAGCATATGATAGCATTCATCCGTAAATGCTATCTCAGCTCCTCATCAATCTGAGTTGTCCTCTGTATCTTCCTCTTCTTGGATCTTATAGTCTTGATTCTTTTTGCCCGATGAGGAGGCCATCCCTGCATCAAACATAATTCACAAAACCAAAAGATACATTGTTAAGCATTAGTAAACCACAATGAAGAAATCAGCCCCTTCAATGATGCTCTCTCCCAACCCCAAACTTAGATGGAAAACTAGTGAGCAAGTGAGTGGAAGGGAGATTTTCTAAAGAGGGATGAGGGAAAAGTTGTAGGGAACCTTTGAAAAGGTATGTAGGAGTGTGTGCGCAGAGAAGAGCCTGAAAATAAAAGCATTTGCGCAGCTTAGGGTATAAAAATACCCTAATGGGCTCGGGTTCCGCTAAAGGGTAACCAAAGCCCACTCTGCGATAGTACCGCTCAACGGTAATTTGCCGCTCAGCGGCACTTTCGTGATGTGCTCTTCTCCTTCTTTGCTTAACCTAAGTGCCTCCTAGACATGCCCCTCACTGGTTCCCTGCAATTCAATGTTTAAAATACTTATGCAAACCCTAACTAAAATAAAACAAACAAAAACAATCAATCAACTGGGTTGCCTCCCAGGTAGCGCTTGTTTAACGTCACGAGCTTGACCCAAAATCCACCAACACCCATCAGTAGGTGTTTAAAATCTCACCAACATCCATCAGTAGGTGCTTCAAACTTACCAACACCCATCAGTAGGTGTTACACACTTAGCATCCTTCAGTAGATGCTATATCCAACTAGCATCCTTCAGTAGATGCTATGTTCAGCAATATGATGTTCAACAGCTTTAAAAATTACAAACCCAAGAAATATTAAAAAGTTCTTAAATCCACTGGGTTGCCTCCCAGCAAGCGCTATTTTAACGTCATTAGCTTGACCCAGTAAAGCTCAAGTTCCTTCTTTATAGTTGATGTTGTCATCCCACCAACTCCTCAGCTGTTTCCTGTGAACTGTTTTGGTCCTTCTAGAATATGGAGACTCTATCTCTATCATCTCCTTCTCTTTAAAGCCCTTCACAACCCACAACTTGTTTTTGATTCTCACAGGTGTACCAAGTTGGGGTCTTCTTTTCTCCCAGTCATCAGGAATTTCTCCTCCTCTTCCAATCTTTTCTTCCTTGTGCACCTGAAACAACAAACAATGGTTACCTGCAACCTTGGGCTTTTCATCTTTATGGCTAGTCATGTGTGCATCTTGAAATGCAGCTTTATAACTAGCTTCTTCCTCCTGTGCTTGCGTCTCATCTTTGAAGACGTCTACAACCACTCTCTCCTCTCGGTCCTGGAGCACCACTATACCTTCATTTACATCAATGATAGCTCTGGCCGTTTTCATAAACGGTCTTCCAAGTATGATAGGTATCTTCTCTGTCTCCATCTTCATCACCACAAAGTCTGCCAAGAACTGAAGTTTGCCAACACAAACTATAATGTCCTCTGCAATCCCACATGGCTCCTTTGAAGATCCATTGGCCATTACTAGATTAACCTTTACAGGTTTCACTTTAACATTGCCGATTTGCTCCAGTAAAGAGTAAGGTATCAAGTTAACACTTGAACCTAAATCAAGGAGAGCTTTCTTCACCCTTTTCTTCCCTATGGTACAAGGGATAGAAAAAATGCCTGGGTCTGTTGCTTTAGGAGGGAATGGCTCTTTTTTAACAGTTATACACTCCTTTGCCTCATCATCTCTACGTCTCTTCTTTGTAGAGATTTCTTCATTAGATTTAGTGTAAACCGTAATCTGTTGTAGAATCTGTTCCCAAGGTGCATCATTATCCACCATGTTGAATAATTCTGTGAAGTCCAATTGTTTCCCTTGATGGATTGGAAAAGGAAAAATGCTTTTGCTCTCTATTTCACTTCTCTCTTCTGTATCTAACTCAACTTTCTCATCATCAACACTCTCTACCACCTTGCACTCTTCTTTGGGGTTAACCTCAGTATTAGCCCCAAAATTTCTATTTGGCCTTTCTTCCACCTGTTTAGTGATCTACCCCATCTGAGTCTCCAGATTTTTGATAGCAGCTTCAGTGCTCTTCTGTGTAGACTCAGTCTTCTGTATGAAATTGTTGAGAGTTTCCTCCATCCTCATGGACCTTTCATTAAGCATAGATAACTGTTGCCATAAGGTAGGTTGCTGCTGCTGCTTATTATATTGACCAGCTTGCCCAGTTTGCCCTTGATCAATACTTGGGTGTGGTTTCCACCCCTGATTGTAGCTTCCTTGACGGTACTGATTGGTCATGTAGTTTACATACTCTACGGCTTTAACTGGAAAGGCACATTGACCATTGATATGGTCGCCTCCACACAATTCGCACAACTGGGTTTGTACCTGTGCAGCAGTTTTCAACTCTTCGGGTAATTGTGCAAGAGTTTTAGTCAGAGTCTCCAGCTATTGAGTTAGAATTTTGTTTTGAGCTAGCAGGGCGTCATGTGTTTGTAATTGGAGGACTCCTTTTTGCATAGGAGCTCCTCTCTCACTGTGTAGCTCATTATCACTAGTAGCCATGTTTTCTATAATTTATGTTGCTTCCTCTGGAGTTTTCCATTTAATATTGCCTCCTGCTGAGGCATCCAACATCATCTTGGTTTGTGAACCAAGCCCTCCAAAGAAAGTTAAGACTACTTCCTGATCTTCAAAGCCATGCGTGGGTGTTTTTCTTAGCAAGCTTTTATACCTGTCCCATGCATGCCCTAGTGATTCTTCCATGCCCTGTTTAAATGAAGAAATCTCTTGCTTGCCTTTTGTCACCTTAGATTGTGGGAAGTACTTGTTTAAAAATTTTGTGACCACTGCTTCCCACTCTGTGAAACTTTCTTCTGGGAAAGAATTCAACCAAAGCTTAGCATTGCCTCCCAATGAGAAAGGAAACAAGCTAAGTTTGATAGCTTCGTCTGGCACCCCATTAATCTTTACTGTGTTGCAAATCTCATTGAAGGTAGTGAGGTGCTCATATGGGCTTTCATGAGATAACCCATTGAATTGGTTGCTTTTCACCAGTTGAATCAGTGCTGGTTTGACCTCCATATTAGTTGCATTGACTCTAGGTCTAGCTATACTGTTAAAGTGCTGAGGTCCAACTATATTGGTGTAGTCAGCAAGAGTTCTTCTAACATTGTTGTTCTCCATATTTTCTGTGCTATGAACAGAACCTTGTGGTGATGATTGTAAGAGAGTTTCTGGAGAAGGGAAAAGTTCTCTAGATGTTCGGATTCTTCTCCTCCGTCTGCTCTCGTCGAGACCTTCAAGCAGAGGTTCTGTTGTTTTCTTGCTCCTTGTTCTAATTGCTTCCTGCATACACAAGAAAACAAAACCCTAGAAAATATTTGTTAGCACAAAAAGATATAGGAGAAGATAAAAGATTCAGAAGATAAAATATTCAGAGGATAAAATAAAATAAGATAGAATAAAATAAAATAAAAAAAATAAAATCTAATCAAATCAAATCAAATAAAATCTAATCAAATCAAATAAAATAAAATAAAAACCGAAAAAATAAAAACAGAAATTCAAAATTAAAGTCAAAGATAATCAATAATCACACAAATTAACCAGTTAAACCACGAGTCCCTAGCAACGGCGCCAAAAACTTGATGGACAAATTTATGATCACCAAAATATGATGTCACAAACTTGTTTTACAATCGGCAAATGATAGCATTCATCAGTAAACCAACAAAAGCATAAGCATATGATAGCATTCATCAGTAAATGTTATCTCAGCTCCTCATCAATCTGAGCTGTCCTCTGTATCTTCCTTCTTCTTGGATCTTATAGTCTTGATTCTTTTGCCCGATGAGGAGGCCATCCCTGCATCAAACATAATTCACAAAACCAAAAGATACATTGTTAAGCATTAGTAAACCACAATGAAGAAATCAGCCCCTTCAATGATGCTCTCTCCCAACCCCAAACTTAGATGGAAAACTAGTGAGCAAGTGAGTGGAAGGGAGATTTTCTAAAGAGGGATGAGGGAAAAGATGTGGAAAACTTGGAGAAGGTATGTGGGAGTGTTTATGCAGAGAAGAGCCTGAAAGTATGAGCATATGCGCAGCTTAGGGTATAAAAATACCCTAATGGGCTCGGGTCCCGCTAAGGGGAAACTAAAGCCCATCTGCGAGAGTACCGCTCAGCGGCACTTTCGTGAAGTGCTCTTCTCCTTCTTTTCTTAACCTATGTGCCTCCTAGACATGCCCCTCACTGGTTCCCTGCAATTCAATGTTTAAAATACTTATCCAAACCCTAACTAAATTAAAACAAACAAAAACAATCAATCAACTGGGTTGCCTCTCAGGTAGCGCTTGTTTAACGTCACGAGCCTGACCCAAAATCCACCAACACCCATCAGTAGGTGTTTCAAACTTACCAACACCCATCAGTAGGTGTTACAGACTTACCAGCACCCATCAGTAGGTGCAAAATTTTCTCACCAACACCCATCAGTAGGTGTTACAAACTTAGTATCCTTCAGTAGATACTTAACCACCTAGCATCCTTCAGTAGATGCTATATCCAACAAAATATTTACAAAATAATGTCCACAAATTAAAAGTTACAAAACCAAATCAAAAGTTTTTAAATCCACTAGGTTGCCTCCCAGCAAGCGCTCTTTTAACGTCATTAGCTTGACCCAGTAAAGCTCAAGTTCCTTCTTCTTTTTCTTCTTTCTATTAAACTTCTTCAGAAATTTGATCAAACCAGGAACCTGTTGCAGTGTCTCAATCATAGGAACTTTAATCTCCAATTTCTTGAAGATTTCCATAAAGCACTTAAATTTCTTTTCCTTCCTATGATTCTTCTTTAGATGAGGATGGGATTTTTCATATGATTCCTTCTTTTTTCCTCTCATCTTCTTTTTCTTATGCTTCCTCTCCCCAAATTTTCTCTTTTTCTTTTCTCTTATTTTTTTCTTCCCTTCTCTTTTTCTTCTTAACTTCTTTATTTTCACACAAATTTTCTTCCTCTCTTCTCTCTCAACCACTTCTTTTTCTTTTTCATCATCTTTATCTTTCTCACTCAACTCTTCTTTTTCTTCTCTCTCTATCTTTTCCTCATCTCTCTCTATTTTTTTCTCAGCAAAAATCTTGTCACTTTCAGTGACAATGGCTTGACCTTCCTCCTTAAGGTTAACTTTAGTATTAACCTTAACATTCAATTTTTGACTAATGAAACGAAGGTGCATCTCCATCCTTTTACATGATTCTTCAATGCTTTTCTGAGTAGAGTCGGAATTTTTCAAAAATTGTTGAAGGGTGTCATCCAAATTTACTGATGGAGAGGGTTGTTGCTGCCATTGTTGTGGTGGCGGCCTATCAAATTCTTCGGCAACTTGAGTGGTTTTGTGATGACAATCAGGTATCTGTATGTACTGTTGAACTGCCTCCTCCAACGTTATCCTTCTTCCCGATAGAGAGGGTTTTTTCTGCCTTTGTTGTGGTGGTAGATTCTTAAATTGTTCGACAGCTTGCCAAAATTGATCATTATCCATGCTTGAGTGAGATCCCACCAGTGATTGAAATTACCTTAGCAGAATTGAGTGCCTATTAAATTCTTGTTCGAATTGCATCCTGCAAACATTAGGCACAAAACTCTAGAAAATATTTGTTAGCACAAAAAGATATAGGAGAAGATATATATTCAGAAGATAAAAGATTCAGAAGATAAAATAAAATAAGATAGAATAAAATAAAATAAAATAAAATCTAATCTAATTTAATAAGACAAAATCAAATCAAATCAAATCTAATCTAATCAAATCAAATAAAATAAAATAAAATAAAATCAAATCAAATAAGATAAGATAAAATAAAATAAAATAAAATAAAATAAAATCAAATCAAATAAAATAAAGCCAAATCAAATAAAAACCGAAAATAAAAACAAAAATTCAAAATTAAAGTCAAAGATAATCAATAATCACACAAATTAACTAGTTAAACCATGAGTCCCCGACAACGGCGCCAAAAACTTGATGGACAAATTTATGATCACCATAATATGATGTCACAAACTTGTTTTACAATCGGCAAGTATGACCGAATCGTTCAAGTAATAAACTTGGTAAGACCAAGTATCGTTCTCCCAAAGGACTCACGGCCTAGTTTAGTTGTGTGGTTTGTTGATTAGCTAAGACTTAAGAACGAAATAATTGGAGTTTAATATGCAAAACAGAAAATAAACATGTATGCATGAGTTTTGATCAATTGCAAAAGCAAAAGACAAGCACTTTCAATGAAATATATGGATGAATATGTTGTTGGGGGTCAATTTCATCTTATCCACTCTCATATATTTTAGGAATTCAACATTCAAATCATCATTGTTAATGCCACTCTCTAAATTACCTTGTCAAGAAGGCCTATCCCTAATTACGAGTTCATACGATTCCTAGCATTCCTAATAATTAGTTCTCTTAGCACAGGAGCTTAACGACAACCAATATAATATTGGGAGAGATTCCCCGGATCTAGACTTCCCCGTACGTTCCCGTATTGACAAAATCAATAATCATGCATTGAATGAGTTAAACAAAGCAAGCATTAAGCAAAGGGGAAAAACCCTAACTAATGATGAAGGAAAGCATAAATCTTAGATTAAGATGCAAGCACAAATTCCATATATGAGAGCTTCAAAAGATTACATTGATTCCCCAACAACAATACAAGGTTTAGTTCACCATATTCATAGTGAACCTAGATGAACAATAATGAAAGAATGAAGGATAAAACCCTAGAAAGGTGAAGAGGTAGCCTGAGCATCCAAGATCCTCCTTCAAAGGGGTGGAAGAGAGAGTGTTTGCTTCGTTTCTGCCAAAGATACCAACCCTAAGACATATAGGTCTTTAAATAGGACATAAAAATAATAGAAAACGGGGCCAGGCCCAAACAGATCATAACATCGCATAAAACTAGCCCAAAACTCGTCTGGTTGACTTTTTTCGTATTCTGGTTGACTGGTTGACTTTTTGGTTGACTGGTTGACTTTTTTGGTTGACTGGTTGAGTTTTCTGGTTTCTGGTTGACTTTTCTGATTCCATCTCTCTCCTTCTTCACTTCTTTCACTAAATTCACCTTAAAACCTGCACAAAAACACTGAAATCAAGCATAAACCTTTCCAGCTCTCTTATTTCTGAAAATATGGATAAAAGCATGATTTCAAGCTAGTTTCTAAGTGTAAAGGTTGCTTTTTGTGTCAATTTTAAGCATGAAAATAACAGTTTTTCAACTGTTATCAGGGGGCAAAATGAATCATGCGCTAGTACCGCTCAACGGTAAAATACCGCTGAGCGCCATTCTAAATGGGCTTGGACCGGTTTTTTGTTACTTTTATGGGCTTGGGCTTAATTTTCTGTATTTTTTAGAATATTATAAAAGTTTTAGGATGTCCTAGGGTTTGTATCTTTGGCTGGAGAAGATGCAAAACACACTTTTCATCCCTTGGGGCTAGAATTTGTTCATAAGTCTTAAATAATCAAGAAATCATATAACTAACTAGGTCGTGAGTCCTTTGGGAGAACGATACTTGGTCTTACCGAGTTTATTACTTGATACGATCCGGTCACACTTCCCGAGGGTTAAACAAGTTTTTGGCACCATTTTTCGGTGTTCATAAATTTGTCATCACTACATTCCAACATCTACAAGTTCATTTTAGCTGTTTAATTTTATGCACGTTTCGATTCTGCAGATTTTATTGTTTCTCCATTTTAATATCGTACGGTTTTAAATTAATTCCGTTCAGTCTCTAACATGCTTCATTGTTAGAGAACATTCGGCTTTGTTTGCATTCAATTGTTTAGTTTTCAATCTCGTTTCCATTCGGTCTTGCTTAATACCGTTTGACTGTCTTATTTTTTAATTCGTTTTCATTTTGTTGCTTTGATTCCGTTCGACCTACGTGTTTGCGTATGTTTACCATTCGGTCCATCGTTAGGACCATTTGGCTTTTACTTCTGCTATGCAATTTACCTCCCACTATTCGGTCACTACTTTAGACCGTTCGGGCCTTTCATAGCATCGTTTGGTTTTAACACTTGTTGTTAAAACCGTTCGATTTTCTGATTTCATTTACCTTAATGCTTCCCAGTTTTAATTTAGTTTAATTTTCCTTGCAAAAACACTTCCAAACCCCCCCCCCACTACGCGTTTGTCATATGACACGAAAAACATTTGGTCCTTGAGAGACGACCACATTTGGTCCTTGATGAATGTTCAAGTTTGGGGTTGTTGGGAAGTCTAAAAAGGGAATATGAAAAGCATTGAGCTAAGCTGATAACAGTTGAAAAACTGTTATTTTCATGCTTAAAATTGATATTAAAAGCAACCTTTAACACTCAGAAACTAGCTTGAAATCATGCTTTTGCTTATAGTTTTAGAAATAAGAGAGTTGGACAGGTTTATGCTTGATTTCAGTGTTTTATGCAGGTTTTAAGGTAAATTTGGTGAAAGAAGTGAAGAAGGAGAGAGATGGAATCAGAAAAGACATCAAAAAGTACAAAAGGAGAAGCCGAAGTTACCGCTCAGCGGCAGTTTACCGCTGAGCGGCACTCAGGAGTTCACATTGGAACCGCTGAGGGGCAAAATGGCCGCTGAGGGGAAGAAACTACTCACGCACTCACCGCTGAGCGGTACTTTACCGCTGAGCGGCACACTTATGGGCTTGGGCCTAGATTTTCTGTAATTTTAGAATAGTATATAAGCTTTAGGACGTCCTAGGGTTTGTATCTTTGGCAGAAACGAAGCAAACACTCTCTTCTCCACCCCTTTGAAGGAGGATCTTGGATGCTCAGGCTACCTCTTCACCTTTCTAGGGTTTTATCCTTCATTCTTTCATTATTGTTCATCTAGGTTCACCATGAATATGGTGAACTAAACCTTGTATGTTTGTTGGGGAATCAATGTAATCTTTTGAAGCTCTCATATATGGAATTTGTGCTTGCATCTTAATCTAAGACTTATGCTTTCTTTCATCATTAGTTAGGGTTTTTCCTCTTTGCTCAATGCTTGCTTTGTTTAACTCATTCAATGCATGATTATTGATTTTGTCGATACGGGAACGTACGAGGAAGTCTAGATCCGGGGAATTACTCCCAATATTATATTGGTTGTCGTTAAGCTCCTGTGCTAAAAGAACTAATTACTAGGAATGCTAGGAATTGTATGAACTCGTAATTGGGGATAGGCCTTCTTGACAAGGTAATTTAGAGAGTGGCATTAACAATGATGACTTGAATGTCGAATTCCTAAAATATATGAGAGTGGATAAGATGAAATTGACCCCCAACAACATATTCATATATATATTTCATTGAAAGTGCTTGTCTTTTGCTTTTGCCATTGATCAAAACCTCATGCATACATGTTTATTTTCGTCTTTTGCATAATACAATCCAATTATTTCGTCCTTAAGTCTTAGCTAATCAACAAACCACACAACTAAACTAGGCCGTGAGTCCTTTGGGAGAACGATACTTGGTCTTACCAAGTTTATTACTTGAAACGATTCGGTCATACTTGCCGATTGTAAAACAAGTTTGTGACATCATATTTTGGTGATCATAAATTTGTCCATCACTCTCCCTATTTTTTTCTCAGCAGAAATCTTGTCACTTTCAGTGACAATAGCTTAACCTTCCTCCTTAGGGTTAACTTCAGTATTAACCTTAACGTTCAATCTCTGACTAATGTAACGAAGGTGCATCTCCATCCTTTTACATGATGCTTCAATGCTTTTCTAAGTAGAGATGGAGTTTTCCAAAAATCGTTGAAGGGTGTCATCCAAACTTTCTGATAGAGAGGGTTGTTGCTGCCATTGTTGTGGTGGCGGCCTATCAAATTCTTCGGCAGCTTGAGTGCTTTTGTGATGACAATTAGATATCTGTATGTACTGTTGAAGTGCGTCCTCCAACGTTATCCTTCTTCCCGATGGAGAGGGTTTTCGCTGCCATTGCTGTGGTGGTTGATTTTTAAATTGTTCGACAGCTTACCAAAATTGATTTTTATCCATGCTTGAGTGAGCTTCCCGCCAGTGGTTGAAATTACTTTAGTAGAATTGAGTGCCCATATAGTTAAATTCTTGTCCAAATTGCATCCTGCAAACATAAGGCACAAAACTGTAAAAAATATTTGTTAGCACAAAATGATATAGAAGAAGATATAAAATAAGAGATAAGAAGATAGAATAAAAAATACAAAAAATGAAAACAGAAAAATAAAAACTCAAGAAAGAAAAACAGAAAATAAAATAAAATAAAATAAAATAAAATAAAAATCGAAAAAATAAAAACAGAAAATAAAAACAGAAATTCAAAATTCAAGTCAAAGATAATCAATAATCACACAAATGAACAAGTTAAACCACGAGTCCACGGCAACGACGCCAAAAACTTGATGACAAATTTATGAACATCGAAAAACGGCGCCACAAACTTGTTTAACAATCGGCAAGTTGATAACAGTTGAAAAACTGTTATTTTCATGCTTAAAGTTGATACTAAAAGCAACCTTTAGACTTAGAAACTAGCTTGAATAAGAAAGTTGTGTTGTTATTCTCTTAACTCAAGGATTTTGTGATCCAGAAAAACCAATTTTCTTGTTAGCCCAGCCACATTATAAGCCATTGAAAAGTCCTTGTGATGATGCATGCTTGTGAATGTATTTGATTGTGGTTAAATGAAAGGCAAAGTTGATTCAGGTGACATTGTGATAGTGGAGTGAATGAGTGAAACACTTTACCTCTTATACACTTGTGTGTTGAGTGAAACACTTTACCTAGTGAGGAAATATTCCATAAGCACATGAACATCCATGCTTAATTGATTGATCATTCATGAAAAATAGCATTTGTTGGAATTTAAATGACTTTGTGAACACTAAAGCATGTGCACATCTTGATTGAACTCTTGGTCTTAAGTTTGAGTGAAATTATTACTTATCTTGAAAAGAGGATTTTGAATGAGTAAACCATCATATGAATTGGTTGGAGATGGAGTTACATTTTATTTGCTTGAGGACAAGCAAAGTTCTAAGTTTGGGGTTGTGATAACAGTTGAAAAACTGTTATTTTCATGCTTAAAGTTGATACTAAAAGCAACCTTTAGACTTAGAAACTAGCTTGAAATCATGCCTTTTGTGTATATTTTCAGAAATAAAAGAGCTGGACAGGTTTATGCTTGATTTAAGTGTTTTTGTGCAGGTTTTGAGGTGAATTTGGTGAAATAAGTGAAGAATAAGAGAGAGGACATTAGAAAAGACAAGAAAGAGTGCAAAAAGGAGAAGTCGAAGGCACCGCTCAGCGGCAAACTACCGCTGAGCGGCACTCAAGAGGTGGCGTTGGAACCGCTGAGGGGCAAATGGCCGCTGAGGGGAAGAAAGAAGACGCGTAACCACCGCTGAGCGGTAAATGGCGCTGAGCGGCACTTTTTGGGCTTGGGCTTTTGTAATCTTTTGTAACTCTAGATTAGTATATAAGGGCTTGCACGTCCTTTAGTTAGAGATCTTTGGCAGAAACGAGGCAAACACTCTCTCTTTCACCCCTTTGAAGGAGGATCTTGGATGCTCAGGCTACCTCTTCACCTTTATTGGGTTTATTCTTTCATACTTTCATTGTTCTTCATCTAGGTTCACCATGAATATGGTGAACTAAACCTTGTATGTTTGTTGGGGAATCAATGTAATCTCTTGAAGCTCTCATATATGGATTTGTTGAGTACATCTTTGAATTAAGACATATGCTTTCTTTCATCATTAGTTAGGGTTTTTCCTCTTTGCTCAATGCTTGCATTGTTTAACTCATTCTAATGCATGATTATTGGTTTTGTCGATACGGACACGTACGGGGAAGTCTAGATCCGGGGAATTTCTCCCAATATTATACTGACAATATTCTATTGGTTGCCTTTAAGCTCCTGCACTCATGAACTAATCATTAGGAATGCTAGGAATTGTATGAACTATTTGATTAGGGAGAAGCCATCTAGAATGGTACATTAGAGAGTGGCATTAACAATGATGATTTGAATGTTGAATTCCTAAAATATATGAGAGTGGATGAGATGAAATTGACCCCCAACAACATATTCATTCATATATTCCATTGAAAGTGTTTATCTTTTGTCTTTGCCATTGATCAAAATTCATGCATACATGTTTATTTTCTGTCTTGCATTTTAAACTCAAATATTTCGTTTGTAAGTCTTAGTTAATCAAGAAACCACATAACTAAACTAGGCCGTGAGTCCTTTGGGAAGAACGATACTTGGTCTTACCAAGTTTTATTACTTGAACGATTCGGTCATACTTGCCGATTGTGAAACAAGTTTGTGACATCATATTTTGGTGCTTACAAATTTGTCCATCACAAGTGTATCAAGTAATAAAACAAGGTAAGACCAAATATCGTTTTCCCAAAGGACTTACGGCCTAGTTTAGCTATATGATTTGTTGATTATTTAAGACTTAAAAACAAATTGACTTTACGTTTAAATGCAAAAGAGAGTAATTTAATATGTATGCATGAATTTGATCAATGGAGAAAAATAGAATACAAACACTTCAATGAATTAGATGGATGAGTATGTTGTTGGGGTTATCAATTTCATCTTATCCACTCTCATATACTTTAGGAATTCATCATTCTTTTCATCAATGCTAATGCCACTCTCTAAATCACCTTGCAAGAAGGCCTATCCTTAATTACGAGTTCATACAATTCCTAGCATTCCTAGTAATTAGTTCTTTAAGTGCAGGAGTGATGAGTCGATATTTTATTCACTTCACTTAGTTTATTGTGCTAGAATTAATCAGGGAATTGTGCTTAAATGTCCGGTATTTTCCCGTTTTCACCAATTGTGCTTAATTGACTAGTAATTCTAATTTTGATTAATTTGAATTATCTAAGCTAATTATTTGCACTATAAATTACAGGGAAAATTTGGAAATACAATTTGGGATATTTGAAGGTTTAATAAATAAAAAAAGCACATGACCCATGGACAAGTCACGTTGGCAAGCTCCAAAATGCAAAGTGTTGAAGAAGTGAAATGATGGAGGGACCACATTCCATTCACGGAAGAGGGTCACGGCCCATGAGCACATTGGGGGTGCAGCGGCCCACATCCAGCATCTTAGGGTGTGACACAAAGCAACAATTGGAACTCCACGGCCCAGCACTGGCTTGGACGCACTGTGAGCTGATTCAAGCGTCCCACAACAGCATGCGGGTGGCAAAAAGAAGAAGCACCAGCAACCAACGGCAGCAAAGAAGGTAGTGCGCGGATGAATGGAACATCCAGTAAAAGAGGGGTGACGTCCAGCAAATTAAAGGTGATGGCCTTGGAAAATAAAAGGGTTTCATCATGAACAACACACAGCAGCACACGGCCCAACAGCAGCAGCATGCGGTGGAGGAAGAAGAAGCTGGTCCAAACCGCGTCATGCACTTGAAGAAGAAGACGCCCAACAGAAAAAGAGAAGCACACGGTCCAGGCAATGGAGAAAAGCACGCGGAGAATGGGAAGCAGTTTGGGGAGCGGCCCAGACATCCAATAGCTGCCACGCGTCCAAATTATTTTCTTCATTTTCCAGCAGCCACATGGGAAGAGGGGGTGCATCCAGCAGCTCCAGCAATTTGAATTGGGTTTGGCTTCCAGCACATTCAACCACGTGAGGTGGCATCCAGCATTGGAGAAAAAGAGATATGCGCACATCTGGGAGGTGCACACGCCACGCAGCCCACATGAGAAACAGCCACATTCATTCATTTTCCAGCAGCTTCCACGTCCCACATTTGTCTAGCGTCCAGGAAGTGCAGCAGCGTCTGGTGTGTGCTTGGAGAGATTCGGCCCACTTGGAAGCGCAACACGGCAGCACCCAGCAGAAGCCACGTCCACGTCCACGTCCAGCTGAAAAAAAGAAGCACGCGGCCCACATGAGAAGAGGGTCCAGAAAAAGGAGGGAGACAGTGAAAGAAGGGTTGAGCTGGATGGAGAAACGGGGAGCCGCCAACCTCAAGGGTTTCTTTGTTTTTTTTTTCTTTTGAACGTTGTTTTTGAATGGGAGAAATGTAAGAACGGAGGGATATATTCACGCAGATATGATTTATAGAAGGAAGAAGAACACTCTTCCCTTTTCATTTTGTTTTTTTTTATGCACTTTTGATGGAATCCTTTTATTGTTTCTATGCTTGAATATGCACGAAAAGTGGTAGCTGGAAGAGTGATGATTTAAATAGGAAGCAGCGTGTGCGTGTGAAAGGCGTGAATCATTTTGCTGGCAGGATGAAGAAATGGTGAAGCGCAGGATTTTTTTTTCTTTCTTTTAATTAGAAGCACATGGAGTAGGCATGAATGGTGTCACGGTGGAAGCTTTGTAGGATGGCACGTGGAAGGGCTGGAAGAGCAGCACGATGATGAGATTTCCTTTGCATTTAGATTTAGCTTAGTAGGTGTGCACTCGGTGATTGAAGAATAGAAAAAAAATGGTTCACAACAAATTTTATTTTACAACTTCAAGCGTTTATTTTTTTGCCATTTCTGTGATGAATTATTTATTTTATGTTTAGGTTACAACATTGTGCATTTAATGTTCTAGTTTGAGTGTTGCACTTGAATAACTTGAATTGTGTTTGCATATTTATCAGTTGTAGTTTTCATTTTAATGCTTTCATTTATATTCGGTTGTGTTTACTTTTCATTCCTTTTAGTTCAATTGCATGCACAAAAACACTTTCAAAACCCCCCCACTACGTGTTGATCTAAGACTGAACCCAAATTGGTCCTTGAGAGACGACCTAGGAGTCACTTCCTAGCACTGTACTGCATTCTTTTATGCACAACTTTTGTTGGGAGGTGCGACCCTCTCATCAAGGAGCTTAACGGCAACCAATATGCTATTGGGAGAAATTTCCCGGATCTAGATTTCCCCGTACATTCCCATATCGACAAAATCAATAATCATAACAATGAATGAGTTAAACAAAGCAAGCTTAAAGCAAAGAGGAAAATCCCTAATTAATGATGAAAGAAAGCATAAGTCTTAAAAATAAGATGTTAAAACAAATTCCATATATTAGAGTTTCACAAGACTACATTGATTCCCCAACAACAATACAGGGTTTAGTTCACCATATTCATGGTGAAACTAGATGAATAATAATGAAAGAATGAAGGATAAAACCCTAGAAAGATGAGAAGGTAGCCTGAGTGATGAGTCAATATTTTCTCAATTTCACTTAGCTTATTGTACCGAATTTAATCGGGGAATTGTGCTTAAATGTCCAGTATTTTCCCATTTTTCTTAATTGTGCTTAATTTGATCGGAAATTCAAATTTTAATTAATTTGAATTATTTGAGCTAATTATTTGCATTATTAATTGTAGGGAAATTTTTAGAAATGTGTTGGGACTTAAAGATAAATCAAGTGACCTTCGTTTTGGCATTTGGTGGTCATGAGAGGAAGGACGCTACGTCCTGGAAGTGTGAATCTACTAAAGCACACGGACACATGGTTTTTGCTTGTATCAAATTGAAGAAAAATTGAAAGAGATACATGCTGGAAAGAAGCAATTCACGTCCAACTCCCAAATGCAAGTGTGCTGAATTTGTTGAAGTGAAAATAGCACACGCGGACCCCACACTTTTGCATGTCCCAAGACTTGTTAGATGAAACAAATTAAACAAAAAGGCCAATGGGGACCACCTTACAAGTGCATCTCACGGCACATTCATTTTGGAATCAGCTAAACAATTTTAACACACGCGGCCCACAAGAAAGCAGCCACGGTGGCAACTAGAGGGGTGCACATCCAGCCTTCAAAGGGGAAAGGAATTCCACGCGGCCCAGCAACATCCAGCAAGCGGTAATTAGGAGAAGCTGATCCCGGTCCAACAGGGGTGTGTCCAGAAATTTCCAGCAAGCTTTGAAGAGGGTGGTGTCCAGTGAAGAAAGAAATGGTGTGACGGGTTGCACATCCAGGAGGTGCCACGGTCCAGAGGGGTTGAGTCTAGCAAAAGGGGGTGTCCAAAGCAGAGGCAGCACACGGGCTGAATGGAGGAGCAGCGTCCCACATGGAGGAGGGTTTTCAAAAAACCCGTGACGCTGGAAAGAAAAGGGGGGTGCCTGGTCCTGGAGCTATTCCAGCCGCAACCTTGAGAGAGGGAGAGCTGTTCTCGTTTCTTTCTGGGTTCCTGCAGCTGTCGGTTATTGTGATTGGAAAAAGGCTAGTTGCACACTGATTTCATTCCTAGCAGCTGAAGTGGTGATTTTAATTTGATTGTGCACGCAGTCCAGCAGCACACAGTGATTCAATGGGAAGCAACACACGCGACACATGGGAGGAATTTACAAAGCTCTTTGTTTTATTTTTATAGAGAGAATAGGAAAGAAGTTCACAGTTTGGATGGACTACTGCATGGTGACGCAAGGGAACACTGATTTATTTTGCTTTGGATGTTTTCTATGTTTTTATTCCAGCTTGGAGTAGGTTACTTGCTCAGTTATTTTATTTGCTTGCTTAGTCTATTTTATTTGCTGCCAAAGTTTCATTCCTAGAGTTACGTCCAACATTTTGGTAATTGATTTCTTTTCATTTTCTTTGGAGGCTGCATGTGCTATTGAAAAGAGTGCTCATTCATGGTTGAGAAGACAACATTGTCACGTCCAAAGGCTTTCTTTTTTTCTTTTAGAAACGAAATGGAGATATTTATTTTTTTCTAAAAAGCATTAGCATTTAGTGGGACCCTTTATTGCATTGATTTTGTCTTTTCATTAGTGATTTTGGAGAAGGAGTGGAGAAGCACGGCTCCCATGGGTGAAAGGTGTCGAGTTTGCTTATGTGGGTAGCACAATTCCATTTACTTTTCAATTAGGAAAAAGGCAAAAAGTGGCAGGAGTGCAGTTGCTAGAAAGCACATGTTTTCTTTGGAGAATGAAGTGGAGATGTATGTTGGAAGGACATGTTGGGAGAGGGAAACGTATCCCATTTTTTATGTATTTATTTATTTCTTCCTTTGAATGAAACCAAAGCAAACATGTCACGGCTACAAATGATTTTTCTTTTTAGAAGCATTTGCAATTTGAAATTTTTTTGTTGGTAGATGAATGGGTCACGGTTAATGGTAGAGAAGTTTTATTTTCTTTTATTTCCATTTTAATGCTTTCATTTATATTCGTTTGTGTTTGATTTTCATTTTTAGTCAAATTGCATATTCAAACTCTTCACAAACCCCCCCCACTACATGTTTGATCTGAGACTGAACCGCAATTTGGTCCTTGAGAGACGACCTAGGAGTCATGTCCTAGCACTATACTGCATTCTTTTATGCACAACTTTTGTGGGAGGTGCGACCCTTTCATCAAAATGGCGCCGTTGCCGGGGACCAACGGTTCAGTCTTAGGTCTTTTTGTTGTGTTTGTGTGTGTTGTGTTTTGTCTTGTGTTGTGATGTGATGTGATGTTCTGTTTTGTGTGTGCGTGTTGCATGTATAAATGTGTTGTGTTTTATTTGTTTCGTGATTTTTAGTATTCTTCATTTTCCATGTCTACCTATTTTGATTTCGTGAATACTGTTTGTTTTGCTAGTGCATCTGATTATGATTCTCCTTCTGCATGTTACTCTGATTGTAATTCATATTCTGCTGATGTCTATGTTGAGAACAATATGACTCATCCTCTAATTTCTGAGAGTGCTCTTTGTGAGCCGGTTTCACTTAAGGAGGATGATCTTCATTGCGATCTCACCCCTGGACTGATACATTTGATGCCTAAGTTTCATGGTTTTGCAGGAGAATGCCCACACAGACATTTGGAGGAGCTCCATATCATGTGCTCTTCAATGAAGCCTCCAGATGTCCCTCTTGATTACATTTTCTTGAGCGCATTTCCGCATTCATTACAAGGAGCAGCTAAGGATTGGAAAGACTCTCTTCCTCTGAGATCCGTTACCGATTGGGGATATCTTGAGCATCAGTTTCTGAGCAAATTTTCCCTTGTGCAATATGCTTACAGCAACGGTCTTGGATGGAATGACCGTACTTTGGGATGGTATAATGCTCCACAACATCAATATCAAGAACCACCATTCCAGAGTACTTTCATGCCTCCACCAGTCCAGCAATACCAAAGTCAGCAATATGATGCTCCTGCTCAAATAGCTCCTCAGCCTTCTACTTCTGAGCCTACATTGCAGGAGTTGTTGGAGCAGATGACCATGCAGAACCTTCAGTTTCAGCAAGAGAACATGCAGTTCCAGCAAGAAATAGGAGCTGCCATTCAGAGTATGACTGATCAGATAGGGCAGATGGCCACTCAACTCACTGAGGAACAGTCTCAAGATTCAGAGTCATCATTTCAGACTGTTTGGATTCCAGATGATGATGGTGGCATCCACATAGGAGATGGGGAGCAGAGTTATGAGCTTACCACTGTGCAACCTACTTTCCCACCTTCAGATGTCCTTACTCTTGCATCTGAGGAGACTGATAAAGATCTTAAGGAACAGGCAGAAATAAGCAGTAATTCTGAACCAGGTAGACCACCTTCATTTCCCCACAGTCTACCAATCTTCAAGGAAGTGGAGGTAAACATACCTAATTTTGACTATGCTGTTGATGAATATGTTGTTGATAGGTATGTTGATGATTGTATTGTTGATGAGTCTGTTTTTAATTCTTCCTCTCTGCATGATGAGAACCAATTTTTGATATCACATCCAAACATTTATTCTCCATGCACTGAACTTGAATCTGAGTTTGTGGTTGATATTGTTTCTAAATTTGAAAGTGATTCATGTTCTGAGAGTGTATCTGAGGTTCAGCATGTTACACTAGGATTGGGTGTTATACCCCTGCATGAAATTTCTACAGAGCCACATTGCACTAACCCTATTGCAGGAGGTACAAATGAATTTGATCAACAAACACCCACAGTGGACAACAAAGGTGCTGACACTGACAAAAGCTTCAGGATCAATAGGCACCTGCTGAACCCACTCATCAACAATCACTTCTTCTTAGATCCAGCTGTGGAAGACATTTCCCTGCTTGATCAAATATGGAGGATGAAGCAATTTTTCCTCAAAACTTCCTTGCTGGATCCTGTGGTGGAAGACATCTCCCTACAAGTCCAAAATTGGCAACTGCCACCATGATCAGGGGAGTTTTCTTTCTCTCTTCTCCCCCTTTTCCTACTTTTATTGCACTTGTCCATGATCTGTTGACTGTTATGATTTCTGATCTTATGCTTATGACACATTGAGGACACTGTGTAGTTTAAGTGTGGTCTATTGGGGGAGATTTTTAATTTTCTTCGTTAGTTTTTGTTTTCTTGGTTAAATTTTTTTTTTCTTTTCTAGGTAGTTTTTGTCGTGTCTTGTATACAGTTTTGCATGATTCTCTTCATTTCTGGACTTTGTTTAGGTTGTAGATGTATCTTTCACTTCATTGATACTTTGAGATGTTGAAATCCTTGCTTTTCTCTGCTTTGGAAGATGATTATGATTTTTGAGAGCTGAATTGATTGTGACAGAATTACCCTGTGTGAGATTTGAGCCACTTTATGTTCTTTCTTGTGTGTGATATGCCTCTTGATTGCTTGCGCATATGCCTTGGCTTGACTCTTGTTGATAACTCTTGATTGATATGCATGTTTGGAAGTGATAAAGGCAATTTTGTTTTTGAGCCTCTCTAGCCAAATAAGCTTACCTTGTTTTGATCCTTTGATAACCCCTTATGAGCCTATACTTTCCCCCATTTCTTTGTTTTGAAGCTCATACACTAGCCCTAAGTGAAAAACCATGATTACCTTAACCTTAGGGAATTTTGGAGCTTTGGAAGTGTTTTGGAAACAAGTGCGGTCTCCTTAGGGATTCTTATGAGTTGGCTAATTGGTTCCTTTTATTGTTTTGTTTTTGTAAATCTTGTCTTTTACAGTTTTGTTTTGAAAAGAGAGAAAAGAAAAGAGACAGGATGAAAAAAAAGAAGAGCAGAAAAATAGTGAAAAAAAAAATGTGGGTCAATAATTGTGAATAATGGAGTCAAGAAGAGGATGAAATTAGAGGTTGTGGGTGTGTTTGAATGTGTTTACACTTGTTCCCCATTGCTCCTCTGTTCCTTATGGTTTGTAGCTTCTTATCCAGATATATCCTCCCTTGTCCTTGGCCCCATTACAACCATGAAAAGACCTTTTGATTTGAACATGCGTATGTGCTTGAGTGTAGATATTAGAGGCTTGCCAAGTCTGTTTGTGATTGCTTTCTTGAGTGCATTGAGTGACATTGATTTACCTTAAACACTTGAGAGAAACACTGATTGTGTGCATCTGTGAGGCTCTGTTGCTTTTGATTCATCTCTTGAACTGATTGATAATTTTGCCATGCTTGGAAGTGCTTGGATGATTTCATGAGTATCTGATTTCCTTGATTCTGTGTTGGATATTGTCTACTTCCCTTCTTGGTCCAGATTCATTGAGAATTGTGTAATTTTGTTCTTGTCCTAGTTAGTGTTTGTTTTCTGTGTGCTGAGTTTGTGTCACTTCCCTAATGTCCTTTGAACTATTCCTTGATCTGCGTCTTGATTTTGCCCGGGAGTGCAAAAGACTAAGTGTGGTCTATTTTGATGAGTCAATATTTTCTCAATTTCACTTAGCTTATTGTACCGAATTTAATCGGGGAATTGTGCTTAAATGTCCAGTATTTTCCCATTTTTCTTAATTGTGCTTAATTTGATCGGAAATTCAAATTTTAATTAATTTGAATTATTTGAGCTAATTATTTGCATTATTAATTGTAGGGAAATTTTTGGAAATGTGTTGGGACTTAAAGATAAATCAAGTGACCTTCGTTTTGGCATTTGGTGGTCATGAGAGGAAGGACGCTACGTCCTGGAAGTGTGAATCTACTAAAGCACACGGACACATGGTTTTTGCTTGTATCAAATTGAAGAAAAATTGAAAGAGATACATGCTGGAAAGAAGCAATTCACGTCCAACTCCCAAATGCAAGTGTGCTGAATTTGTTGAAGTGAAAATAGCACACGCGGACCCCACACTTTTGCATGTCCCAAGACTTGTTAGATGAAACAAATTAAACAAAAAGGCCAATGGGGACCACCTTACAAGTGCATCTCACGGCACATTCATTTTGGAATCAGCTAAACAATTTTAACACACGCGGCCCACAAGAAAGCAGCCACGGTGGCAACTAGAGGGGTGCACATCCAGCCTTCAAAGGGGAAAGGAATTCCACGCGGCCCAGCAACATCCAGCAAGCGGTAATTAGGAGAAGCTGATCCCGGTCCAACAGGGGTGTGTCCAGAAATTTCCAGCAAGCTTTGAAGAGGGTGGTGTCCAGTGAAGAAAGAAATGGTGTGACGGGTTGCACATCCAGGAGGTGCCACGGTCCAGAGGGGTTGAGTCTAGTAAAAGGGGGTGTCCAAAGCAGAGGCAGCACACGGGCTGAATGGAGGAGCAGCGTCCCACATGGAGGAGGGTTTTCAAAAAACCCGTGACGCTGGAAAGAAAAGGGGGGTGCCTGGTCCTGGAGCTATTCCAGCCGCAACCTTGAGAGAGGGAGAGCTGTTCTCGTTTCTTTCTGGGTTCCTGCAGCTGTCGGTTATTGTGATTGGAAAAAGGCTAGTTGCACACTGATTTCATTCCTAGCAGCTGAAGTGGTGATTTTAATTTGATTGTGCACGCAGTCCAGCAGCACACAGTGATTCAATGGGAAGCAACACACGCGACACATGGGAGGAATTTACAAAGCTCTTTGTTTTATTTTTATAGAGAGAATAGGAAAGAAGTTCACAGTTTGCATGGACTACTGCATGGTGACGCAAGGGAACACTGATTTATTTTGCTTTGGATGTTTTCTATCTTTTTATTCCAGCTTGGAGTAGGTTACTTGCTCAGTTATTTTATTTGCTTGCTTAGTCTATTTTATTTGCTGCCAAAGTTTCATTCCTAGAGTTACGTCCAACATTTTGGTAATTGATTTCTTTTCATTTTCTTTGGAGGCTGCATGTGCTATTGAAAAGAGTGCTCATTCATGGTTGAGAAGACAACACTGTCACGTCCAAAGGCTTTCTTTTTTTCTTTTAGAAACGAAATGGAGATATTTATTTTTTCCTAAAAAGCATTAGCATTTAGTGGGACCCTTTATTGCATTGATTTTGTCTTTTCATTAGTGATTTTGGAGAAGGAGTGGAGAAGCACGGCTCCCATGGGTGAAAGGTGTCGAGTTTGCTTATGTGGGTAGCACAATTCCATTTACTTTTCGATTAGGAAAAAGGCAAAAAGTGGCAGGAGTGCAGTTGCTAGAAAGCACATGTTTTCTTTGGAGAATGAAGTGGAGATGTATGTTGGAAGGACATGTTGGGAGAGGGAAACGTATCCCATTTTTTATGTATTTATTTATTTCTTCCTTTGAATGAAACCAAAGCAAACATGTCACGGCTACAAATGATTTTTCTTTTTAGAAGCATTTGCAATTTGAAATTTTTTTGTTGGTAGATGAATGGGTCACGGTTAATGGTAGAGAAGTTTTATTTTCTTTTATTTCCATTTTAATGCTTTCATTTATATTCGTTTGTGTTTGATTTTCATTTTTAGTCAAATTGCATATTCAAACTCTTCACAAACCCCCCCCACTACATGTTTGATCTGAGACTGAACCGCAATTTGGTCCTTGAGAGACGACCTAGGAGTCATGTCCTAGCACTATACTGCATTCTTTTATGCACAACTTTTGTGGGAGGTGCGACCCTTTCATCAAAATGGCGCCGTTGCCGGGGACCAACGGTTCAGTCTTAGGTCTTTTTGTTGTGTTTGTGTGTGTTGTGTTTTGTCTTGTGTTGTGATGTGATGTGATGTTCTGTTTTGTGTGTGCGTGTTGCATGTATAAATGTGTTGTGTTTTATTTGTTTCGTGATTTTTAGTATTCTTCATTTTCCATGTCTACCTATTTTGATTTCGTGAATACTGTTTGTTTTGCTAGTGCATCTGATTATGATTCTCCTTCTGCATGTTACTCTGATTGTAATTCATATTCTGCTGATGTCTATGTTGAGAACAATATGACTCATCCTCTAATTTCTGAGAGTGCTCTTTGTGAGCCGGTTTCACTTAAGGAGGATGATCTTCATTGCGATCTCACCCCTGGACTGATACATTTGCTGCCTAAGTTTCATGGTTTTGCAGGAGAATGCCCACACAGACATTTGGAGGAGCTCCATATCATGTGCTCTTCAATGAAGCCTCCAGATGTCCCTCTTGATTACATTTTCTTGAGCGCATTTCCGCATTCATTACAAGGAGCAGCTAAGGATTGGAAAGACTCTCTTCCTCTGAGATCCGTTACCGATTGGGGATATCTTGAGCATCAGTTTCTGAGCAAATTTTCCCTTGTGCAATATGCTTACAGCAACGGTCTTGGATGGAATGACCGTACTTTGGGATGGTATAATGCTCCACAACATCAATATCAAGAACCACCATTCCAGAGTACTTTCATGCCTCCACCAGTCCAGCAATACCAAAGTCAGCAATATGATGCTCCTGCTCAAATAGCTCCTCAGCCTTCTACTTCTGAGCCTACATTGCAGGAGTTGTTGGAGCAGATGACCATGCAGAACCTTCAGTTTCAGCAAGAGAACATGCAGTTCCAGCAAGAAATAGGAGCTGCCATTCAGAGTATGACTGATCAGATAGGGCAGATGGCCACTCAACTCACTGAGGAACAGTCTCAAGATTCAGAGTCATCATTTCAGACTGTTTGGATTCCAGATGATGATGGTGGCATCCACATAGGAGATGGGGAGCAGAGTTATGAGCTTACCACTGTGCAACCTACTTTCCCACCTTCAGATGTCCTTACTCTTGCATCTGAGGAGACTGATAAAGATCTTAAGGAACAGGCAGAAATAAGCAGTAATTCTGAACCAGGTAGACCACCTTCATTTCCCCACAGTCTACCAATCTTCAAGGAAGTGGAGGTAAACATACCTAATTTTGACTATGCTGTTGATGAATATGTTGTTGATAGGTATGTTGATGATTGTATTGTTGATGAGTCTGTTTTTAATTCTTCCTCTCTGCATGATGAGAACCAATTTTTGATATCACATCCAAACATTTATTCTCCATGCACTGAACTTGAATCTGAGTTTGTGGTTGATATTGTTTCTAAATTTGAAAGTGATTCATGTTCTGAGAGTGTATCTGAGGTTCAGCATGTTACACTAGGATTGGGTGTTATACCCCTGCATGAAATTTCTACAGAGCCACATTGCACTAACCCTATTGCAGGAGGTACAAATGAATTTGATCAACAAACACCCACAGTGGACAACAAAGGTGCTGACACTGACAAAAGCTTCAGGATCAATAGGCACCTGCTGAACCCACTCATCAACAATCACTTCTTCTTAGATCCAGCTGTGGAAGACATTTCCCTGCTTGATCAAATATGGAGGATGAAGCAATTTTTCCTCAAAACTTCCTTGCTGGATCCTGTGGTGGAAGACATCTCCCTACAAGTCCAAAATTGGCAACTGCCACCATGATCAGGGGAGTTTTCTTTCTCTCTTCTCCCCCTTTTCCTACTTTTATTGCACTTGTCCATGATCTGTTGACTGTTATGATTTCTGATCTTATGCTTATGACACATTGAGGACACTGTGTAGTTTAAGTGTGGTCTATTGGGGGAGATTTTTAATTTTCTTCGTTAGTTTTTGTTTTCTTGGTTAAATTTTTTTTTTCTTTTCTAGGTAGTTTTTGTCGTGTCTTGTATACAGTTTTGCATGATTCTCTTCATTTCTGGACTTTGTTTAGGTTGTAGATGTATCTTTCACTTCATTGATACTCTGAGATGTTGAAATCCTTGCTTTTCTCTGCTTTGGAAGATGATTATGATTTTTGAGAGCTGAATTGATTGTGACAGAATTACCCTGTGTGAGATTTGAGCCACTTTATGTTCTTTCTTGTGTGTGATATGCCTCTTGATTGCTTGCGCATATGCCTTGGCTTGACTCTTGTTGATAACTCTTGATTGATATGCATGTTTGGAAGTGATAAAGGCAATTTTGTTTTTGAGCCTCTCTAGCCAAATAAGCTTACCTTGTTTTGATCCTTTGATAACCCCTTATGAGCCTATACTTTCCCCCATTTCTTTGTTTTGAAGCTCATACACTAGCCCTAAGTGAAAAACCATGATTACCTTAACCTTAGGGAATTTTGGAGCTTTGGAAGTGTTTTGGAAACAAGTGCGGTCTCCTTAGGGATTCTTATGAGTTGGCTAATTGGTTCCTTTTATTGTTTTGTTTTTGTAAATCTTGTCTTTTACAGTTTTGTTTTGAAAAGAGAGAAAAGAAAAGAGACAGGATGAAAAAAAAGAAGAGCAGAAAAATAGTGAAAAAAAAAATGTGGGTCAATAATTGTGAATAATGGAGTCAAGAAGAGGATGAAATTAGAGGTTGTGGGTGTGTTTGAATGTATTTACACTTGTTCCCCATTGCTCCTCTGTTCCTTATGGTTTGTAGCTTCTTATCCAGATATATCCTCCCTTGTCCTTGGCCCCATTACAACCATGAAAAGACCTTTTGATTTGAACATGCGTATGTGCTTGAGTGTAGATATTAGAGGCTTGCCAAGTCTGTTTGTGATTGCTTTCTTGAGTGCATTGAGTGACATTGATTTACCTTAAACACTTGAGAGAAACACTGATTGTGTGCATCTGTGAGGCTCTGTTGCTTTTGATTCATCTCTTGAACTGATTGATAATTTTGCCATGCTTGGAAGTGCTTGGATGATTTCATGAGTATCTGATTTCCTTGATTCTGTGTTGGATATTGTCTACTTCCCTTCTTGGTCCAGATTCATTGAGAATTGTGTAATTTTGTTCTTGTCCTAGTTAGTGTTTGTTTTCTGTGTGCTGAGTTTGTGTCACTTCCCTAATGTCCTTTGAACTATTCCTTGATCTGCGTCTTGATTTTGCCCGGGAGTGCAAAAGACTAAGTGTGGTCTATTTTGATGAGTCAATATTTTCTCAATTTCACTTAGCTTATTGTACCGAATTTAATCGGGGAATTGTGCTTAAATGTCCAGTATTTTCCCATTTTTCTTAATTGTGCTTAATTTGATCGGAAATTCAAATTTTAATTAATTTGAATTATTTGAGCTAATTATTTGCATTATTAATTGTAGGGAAATTTTTGGAAATGTGTTGGGACTTAAAGATAAATCAAGTGACCTTCGTTTTGGCATTTGGTGGTCATGAGAGGAAGGACGCTACGTCCTGGAAGTGTGAATCTACTAAAGCACACGGACACATGGTTTTTGCTTGTATCAAATTGAAGAAAAATTGAAAGAGATACATGCTGGAAAGAAGCAATTCACGTCCAACTCCCAAATGCAAGTGTGCTGAATTTGTTGAAGTGAAAATAGCACACGCGGACCCCACACTTTTGCATGTCCCAAGACTTGTTAGATGAAACAAATTAAACAAAAAGGCCAATGGGGACCACCTTACAAGTGCATCTCACGGCACATTCATTTTGGAATCAGCTAAACAATTTTAACACACGCGGCCCACAAGAAAGCAGCCACGGTGGCAACTAGAGGGGTGCACATCCAGCCTTCAAAGGGGAAAGGAATTCCACGCGGCCCAGCAACATCCAGCAAGCGGTAATTAGGAGAAGCTGATCCCGGTCCAACAGGGGTGTGTCCAGAAATTTCCAGCAAGCTTTGAAGAGGGTGGTGTCCAGTGAAGAAAGAAATGGTGTGACGGGTTGCACATCCAGGAGGTGCCACGGTCCAGAGGGGTTGAGTCTAGCAAAAGGGGGTGTCCAAAGCAGAGGCAGCACACGGGCTGAATGGAGGAGCAGCGTCCCACATGGAGGAGGGTTTTCAAAAAACCCGTGACGCTGGAAAGAAAAGGGGGGTGCCTGGTCCTGGAGCTATTCCAGCCGCAACCTTGAGAGAGGGAGAGCTGTTCTCGTTTCTTTCTGGGTTCCTGCAGCTGTCGGTTATTGTGATTGGAAAAAGGCTAGTTGCACACTGATTTCATTCCTAGCAGCTGAAGTGGTGATTTTAATTTGATTGTGCACGCAGTCCAGCAGCACACAGTGATTCAATGGGAAGCAACACACGCGACACATGGGAGGAATTTACAAAGCTCTTTGTTTTATTTTTATAGAGAGAATAGGAAAGAAGTTCACAGTTTGGATGGACTACTGCATGGTGACGCAAGGGAACACTGATTTATTTTGCTTTGGATGTTTTCTATGTTTTTATTCCAGCTTGGAGTAGGTTACTTGCTCAGTTATTTTATTTGCTTGCTTAGTCTATTTTATTTGCTGCCAAAGTTTCATTCCTAGAGTTACGTCCAACATTTTTGTAATTGATTTCTTTTCATTTTCTTTGGAGGCTGCATGTGCTATTGAAAAGAGTGCTCATTCATGGTTGAGAAGACAACATTGTCACGTCCAAAGGCTTTCTTTTTTTCTTTTAGAAACGAAATGGAGATATTTATTTTTTTCTAAAAAGCATTAGCATTTAGTGGGACCCTTTATTGCATTGATTTTGTCTTTTCATTAGTGATTTTGGAGAAGGAGTGGAGAAGCACGGCTCCCATGGGTGAAAGGTGTCGAGTTTGCTTATGTGGGTAGCACAATTCCATTTACTTTTCAATTAGGAAAAAGGCAAAAAGTGGCAGGAGTGCAGTTGCTAGAAAGCACATGTTTTCTTTGGAGAATGAAGTGGAGATGTATGTTGGAAGGACATGTTGGGAGAGGGAAACGTATCCCATTTTTTATGTATTTATTTATTTCTTCCTTTGAATGAAACCAAAGCAAACATGTCACGGCTACAAATGATTTTTCTTTTTAGAAGCATTTGCAATTTGAAATTTTTTTGTTGGTAGATGAATGGGTCACGGTTAATGGTAGAGAAGTTTTATTTTCTTTTATTTCCATTTTAATGCTTTCATTTATATTCGTTTGTGTTTGATTTTCATTTTTAGTCAAATTGCATATTCAAACTCTTCACAAACCCCCCCCACTACATGTTTGATCTGAGACTGAACCGCAATTTGGTCCTTGAGAGACGACCTAGGAGTCATGTCCTAGCACTATACTGCATTCTTTTATGCACAACTTTTGTGGGAGGTGCGACCCTTTCATCACTGAGCATCCAAGATCTTCCTTGAAGGGGTGGAAAAGAGAGTATTTGCTTCGTCTCTGCCAAAGATACAAACCCTAGGACGTTGATGGACAAATTTATGAACACCAAATTATGATGTCACAAACTTGTTTTCAATCGGCAAGTATGACCGAATCGTTCAAGTAATAAAACTTGGTAAGACCAAGTATCGTTCTTCCCAAAGGACTCACGGCCTAGTTTAGTTATGTGATTTCTTAATTAACTAAGACTTACAAACAAATTAATTGGGGTTTGAAATGCAAAACAGAAAATAAACATGTATGCATGAATTGTGATCAATGGCAAGAAGCAAAAGATAAACACTTTCAATGAAATTTATGTATGGATATGTTGTTGGGGTTCAATTTCATCTTATCCACTCTCATATATTTTAGGAATTCAACGATCAAATCACCATTGTTAATGCCACTCTCTAATGTACCTTTCCAGAAGGCTTCTCCCTAATCACGAGTTCATACAATTCCTAGCATTCCTAATGATTAGTTCATAAGTTCAGGAGCTTAACGACAACCAATATAAAATTGGGAGAAATTCCCCGGATCTAGATTTCCCCGTACGTTCCCGTATCAACAAAACCAATAATCATGCATCGAATGAGTTAAACCATGCAAGCATTAAACAAAGAGGAAAAACCCTAACTAATGATGAAAGAAAGCATAGGTCTTAAATATAAGATGTAAAAACAGATTCCATATATGAGAGTTTCAAAAGACTACATTGATTCCCCAACAAACATAAAGAGGTTAGTTCACCATATTCATGGTGAACCTAGATGAATTACAATGAAAGAATGAAAGAATAAACCCTAAAAAGGTGAAGCGGAAGCCTCAGCATCCAAGATCCTCCTTCAAAGGGGTGGTAGAGAGAGTGTTTGCCTCGTTCCAGCCAGAGATACCTAACCCTAGGAAACCCTAAAGCTTATGTATCATTCGTAAATTACAAAAAGTTAAGTCCAAGCCCATTAAAGTGCCGCTCCGCGGTAAACTACCGCTCAGCGGTAATTGCGTGACTTGTTTTCTCCCCTCAGCGGCCATTTTGCCCCTCAGCGGATCTCCCGTGACTTCCAGAGTACCGCTCAGCGGTGAGTGCGTGACTTGTTTTCTCCCCTCAGCGGACCTCCCGCAAACTCCTGAGTGCCGCTCAGCGGTAAACTGCCGCTCAGCGGTGACTTCGGCTTCTCCTTTTGCACTTTTTATTGTCTTTTCTGATTTCATCTCTCTCCTTCTTCACTTCTTTCACCAAATTCACCTTAAAACCTGCACAAAAACACTGAAATCAAGCATAAACCTGTCCAGCTCTCTTATTTCCAAAAATATAAAGAAAAACATGATTTCAAGCTAGTTTCTAAGTGTGAAGGTTGATTTTAGTGTCAATTTTAATCATAAAAATAACAGTTTTTCAACTGTTATCACAACCCCAAACTTAAAACTTTGCTTGTCCTCAAGCAAATAAGATGTAACTCTATCTTCAACCAATTCATATGATGATTCACTTCATTCAAAAATCTTCTTTTCAAGATAAGCAAAAACTTCACTCAAACTTATGACCAAGAGTTCGATCAAGATGTGCACATGCTTTAGTATTCACAAAGTCATATAAATTCCAACAAATGCTATTTTCATGAATGATCAATCAATTAAACATGGATGTTCATGTGTTCATGTGATATTTCCTCACTCAGTCAAGTGTTTCACTCACACTCAAGTGTATAAGAGATGATCACTCATTCACTCTACTATCACAATGTTACATGAATTAACTTTGCCTTTCATTTTACCATAATCAAAAACATTCACAAGCATGCATCATCACAAGGACTTTTCTATGGCTTATAATGTGGCTGGGCTAACAAGAAAATTGGTTTTTCTGGATCACAAAATCCTTGAGTTAATAGAATCATAACAACACAATCATCTTATTCATTCCCAACTTTCTTTTGCCTTTGCATTGAGCTTTGCTTCTTTTTCTTTTCTTTTTCTTTGCATATTCTTACTTTTTAGCTCTTAGCTCAATGCTTTTCATGTTTTCCCAACAACCCCAAACTTGAACATTTAACAATACCAACAAGATCTTCTACTTAACTCAAGGTAAAGATTTTCAACTAAGGGTTTTCAGTGTATATTCAAGGCTAAGGGTTCAAAGGATAGAACACACAGTGTTCTCTTTTAGTGGGCTAATTTTATGAATTTGGCCAATAAAAAGGTTTTCAACAAATGGCCTTGATCATGTGATGCAAAACAAGCAATTGATTCAATCATAGAAAACCTGGGCAAAACCATTCATGCTTTCAAAGTAATAGCATTCAACAATAACAACTCTGGAGCTCAAAACCTCACATATAAGCTCATTCACATTTGACATACACATCCTGCTTAATTTCACAATCACAATCATAATATCATGCATTTGTTCACAAAGCTTGTGAATCACCTGTATAAGCATTTTAATGTGCACATCATCTCATCATCAATTAATCATAAGCATCATTCAGTATTACTTATCACACAATCACAGTTAATAGCAAACCATCACAATAACCAGGTTTCAAATAGAGTACATCAAACCCTAATCTAAAAACAAAAACAAATAAGTTCAGAAAACTTAAACCACAAAGCATAAGCACATGATAGCATTCATCAGTAAATGCTATCTCAGCTCCTCATCAATCTGAGCTGTCCTCTGTATCTTCCTCTTCCTCCTCATCTGCATCATCTTCAAATACATCATCCTCATCAGCTTCATCTTCTTCCATATCTCTAGCTGAAGCTTCAGCTGCTTCAGCTCCTCCTCCATGCACTGGCTCCTCTGGCCAAGCTACCACATTATGGAATTCATCCATAGTCCACCTCTGGGCTGGAGGTGTATCATACATCCCCACAATCATCTCAGCAGTGGCCACCTGCCCTCTGTGAATGGACTGCAACTGAGCCCCTATAAGAGACATATACATGTCCCTCATCTGGAATGGCTCTGCTTCGTGTGTCTCAGCAGATGTCTGGCTCTGTGCTGGCCCTCTCTCTCTACGAGCACGGCGTGGTGGAACTGGCTGAGCTGCATCATCACCTCCACAGTACTGTCTATAGTAGGCCTCATCAATAGCTTTTCTTGGCCTCTCAAAAGGTGGAGCAGAAGTGTCCACCCCAGCTATCTTGCAAAGGTGCGTGATCAAAGAAGGATGTCCTAGTGGTGCTTTGTTGTTTGAAGTATTGGCGCACACACTAATCTCATCAGCTATCACCTGCCCAATATTAACATTCAAGTTTCTGATAGCACAGTAGATGAAGAATGCCCTGCTGAGAGTAATATCTGACACATGTGAACATGGCTGAATGTTGGCATGAGAAAACGCCATCCAATACTTTGCAAGAGGAGTCAAATCTGTCCTCCTAATGTTAACCACTGAGCCAGATCGATTCCTTTGGAAGTGTCCTTCAGGTATACACAGTACTCTCTCCACATCCTCATAATCAGCACCTTCCTCCATGCAAAAAGAAAACTGGCACTGCTCACCAGCCCATACAGTGTCCAGAAAGTTATTAATTGAATCAGGATCATACCTGATAGCATGGCCTCTGACATAGCCCAAATAATTCTCAGTTGGATAATCACCAATCTTCTTTTCATTGGTGTAAAATTCCTTAACCACAGCTATGTTGGCAGGTGCAGGATAAGTGGCTAGCTTTCCCCAGTCATTCCCTAAAACTTGCTCTCCAAATTGAGGAGCAAGGTTAGGTATCATTCCAACCTTTCTCTCCATCAGAAGTCTCCTGTCCTGAACCACTTTAAAGTGCTTCTCATGTTTCCTAGAGAGGAACCTACTAGAGTGGGGTTGCTCTGGTTCCTTTTCCTTTCTCTTGGTTGCCATGGTTTTCAATCTTTTTCCTGAAGATGATGCCATTCCTACATTCAAAACACAAACAAAACCACAGAACATGATGTTAATCATTAGTAAAACACAGAACACAACTCCTTTCGAAGCTAAACCACCGCTGAGGGCCAGAATTCCCCCTCAGCGCCACCAGTACCACATTCCAGATCACACAAAACCAGAAAAATCAAATCTGGCAGAGTGCCGCTCAGCGGCAGTTTACCCCTCAGCGGTAACTCTGCAGATTTTTGAAAAACCTGTTTTAAAGCTTTCCTAACTCCACCCAAATGCAATTTTCAGTTTTCCAGTTCATAATCATGCAGTTTAATCGGTTCAAACATCAAATATATCATCAAATCATGCAAAGAAATCAAAACCCCTAAATCTTCATGCTTTGACAATCATATTCAAAATCAAAAACCCTAGAATGAACAAAATGCATTTTACTTACTTGGGTGGAGATACTAGATGCAATTAGAATACTCTCTTCCAACCCAAACTTTGATGGCACACTAGTGAAAAAGTGAGTGGAAGAGAAATTTTCTTAAGAGGGAAGAGTGAAAAGATGTGGAAAACCTTGGAGAAGGTATGTGGGAGTGTTTGTGCAAAGAAAAGTCTGAAAGTGTGAAAGAATGCGCAGCTTAGGGTTTAAAAATACCCTAATGGGCTCGGTTCCCGCTAAGGGGAACTAAAGCCCTATTCTGCGAGAGTACCGCTCAGCGGTAAAGTACCGCTCAGCGGCACTTTCGTGAAGTGCTCTTCTCCTTCTTTTCTTAACCTACGTGCCTCCTAGACATGCCCCTCACTGGCTCCCTGCAATTCAATGTTCAAAATGCTTATGCAAACCCTAACTAAAACAAACAAACAGAAATATTCAATCAATGGGTTGCCTCCCAGCAAGCGCTCTTGTAATGTCATTAGCTTGACCCAATAAAGTTCAAGTTCCATCTTCTTTGTAATGGATGTTGTTATTCCACCAACTCCTCAGCTGTTTTCTTTGAACTGTTTTGGTTCTTCTAGAACATGGAGACTCTATCTCTATCATCTCCTTCTCTTTAAAGCCCTTCACAACCCACAACTTGTTCTTGATTCTAACAGGTGTGCCAAGTTGGAGTCTTCTTTTCTTCCAGTCTCTAGGAATTTCTTCTCCTCTTCCAATCTCTTCTCCTCTTCCAATCTCTTCTACCTTGGGTACCTGAAACAACAAACAATGGTTACCTGAAACCTCAAGATTTTCATCTTTACGGCTAGTCATGGGTGCATCTCGAAATGCAGCTTTATAACTAGCTTCTTCCTCCTTTGCTTGCATCTCATCTTTGAAAACATCTACCACCACTCTCTCCTCTCTATCCTGGAGCACCACTATACCTTCATTTACATCTATGATAGCCCTGGCCGTTTTCATAAACGGTCTTCCAAGTATGATAGGTATTTTCTCAGTCTCCATCTTCATCACCACAAAGTCTGCCAAGAACTGAAGGTTGCCAACACAAACTATAATGTCCTCTACAATCCCACATGGCTCCTTTGAAGATCCATCGGCCATTACTATTTTAATCTTTGCATGTTTCATTTTAACTTTGCCGATTTGCTCCAGTAAAGAATAAGGTATCAAGTTAACACTTGAACCTAAATCAAGAAGAGCTTTCTTTACCTTTTTCTTCCCTATAGTACAAGGGATAGAAAAACTACCTGGATCTGACGCTTTAGGAGGGAATGACTCTTTCTTAACAGTTATACACTCTTTTGCCACATCATCTCTACGTCTCTTCTTTGTAGAAATTTCTTCATTAGATTTTGTGTAAACTGCAATTTTCTGTAAAATCTGTTCCCAAGGTGCTTTATTATCCACCATTCTGAATAATTCTGTGAAATCCATTTGTTTCTCTTGATTTATTGGAAAAGGAAAATTGTTTCTGCTCTCTATTTCTCTTGTTTCTTCTGTTTCTTCTTCTTCTAACTCAATTATCTCTTCATTCACACTCTTTACCACTTTGCACTCTTCTCTAGGATTAACCTCAGTATTAGCCCCAAAATTTCTATTTGGCCTTTCTTCCAATTGCTTGGTAATCTGACCCATTTGAATCTCCAAATTCTTTATAGCAGCTTCAGTGCTTTTTTGAGAAGACTCGATTTTCTGTATGAATTGCTGAAGAGTTTCTTCCAACCTTGTTGATTTTTCGTTAAGCATAGATAACTGTTGCCAAAAGGTTGGTTGCTGCTGCTTATTATATTGATTTGCTTGCCCAGTTTGTCCTTGACCAATGCTTGGATGTGGTTTCCACCCTTGATTGTGATTCCCTTGACGGTATGGAAATTGATTAGCCATGAAATTAACATCCTCCAAGGCCTCCACTGGAAAAGCACATTGACCATTGATATGATCACCTCCACATAATTCGCACAACTGAGTTTGCACCTGTGCAGCAGTTTTCAACTCTTTAGGTAATTGTGCAAGAGTTTTAGTCAGAGTCTCCAGCTGTTGAGTTAGAATTTTATTTTGAGCTAGCAAGGCATCATGTGTCTGTAATTGGAGAACCCCTTTTTGTTGCATAGGAACTCCTCTTTCGCTGTTGAGCTCATTATCACTAGTAGCCATATTGTCAATAATTTCTATAGCTTCCTCTGGAGTTTTCCATTTAATATTGCCTCCTGCTGAGGCATCAAGCATCATCTTGGTTTGTGAACCAAGCCCTCCAAGGAAAGTTAAGACTACTTCTTGTTCTTCAAAGCCATGCGTGGGTGTTTTTCTTAGCAGACTTTTGTATCTATCCCATGCATGCCCCAGTGATTCTTCCATGCCCTGCTTAAATGAAGATATTTCTTGCTTGCCTTTTGTCACCTTTGATTGTGGAAAGTACTTGTTCAAAAACTTTGTTACCACTGCTTCCCACTCTGTGAAACTTCCTTCTGGAAAAGAGTTCAACCAAAGCTTAGCATTGCCTCCCAATGAGAAAGGAAACAAACTAAGTTTGATTGCTTCGTCTGGCACCCCATTGATTTTCACTGTGTTGCAAATTTCATTAAATGTAGTCAGGTGCTCATATGGGCTTTCATGGGATAACCCATTGAATTGATTACTCTTCACCAATTGGATCAATGCTGGTTTGACCTCCATGTTGGCTGCATTGACTCTAGGTCTAGCTATGCTGTTAAAATGTTGAGGTCCAGCTACATTAGTGTAATCAGCAAGAGTTCTTTTGATATGATTATTGATGGACAAATTTGTAAGCACCAAAATATGATGTCACAAACTTGTTTCACAATCGGCAAGTATGACCGAATCGTTTCAAGTAATAAACTTGGTAAGACCAAGTATCGTTCTCCCAAAGGACTCACGGCCTAGTTTAGTTATGTGATTTGTTGATTAGCTAAGACTTAAGAACACAATAATTGAAGTTTAATATGCAAAGACGAAAATTAAATATGTATGCATGAATTGATCAATGACAAACACAAAAGATAAACACTTTCAAGGAAATATATGAATGAATATGTTGTTGGGGGTCAATTTCATCTCATCCACTCTCATATATTTTAGGAATTCAACATTCAAATCATCATTGTTAATGCCACTCTCTAGTGTACCATTCTAGATGGCTTCTCCCTAATCAAATAGTTCATACAATTCCTAGCATTCCTAATGATTAGTTCATGAGTGCAGGAGCTTAAAGGCAACCAATATAATATTGTCAGTATAATATTGGGAGAAATTCCCCGGATCTAGATTTCCCCGTACGTGTCCGTATCAACAAAACCAATAATCATGCATTAGAATGAGTTAAACAATGCAAGCATTGAGCAAAGAGGAAAAACCCTAACTAATGATGAAAGAAAGCATATGTCTTAATTCAAAGATGTACTCAACAAATCCATATATGAGAGCTTCAAGAGATTACTTTGATTCCCCAACAAACATACAAGGTTTAGTTCACCATATTCATGGTGAACCTAGATGAATTACAATGAAAGTATGAAAGAATAAACCCAATAAAGGTGAAGAGGTAGCCTGAGCATCTAAGATCGTCCTTCAAAGGGGTGAAAGAGAGAGTGTTTGCCTCGTTTCTGCCAAAGATGCCTAACTATAGGACGTGCAAGCCCTTATATACTAATCTAGAGTTACAAAAGATTACAAAAGTCCAAGCCCAAAAAGTGCCGCTCAGCGGTATTTACCTCTCAGCGGTGATTGCGCGTCTTCTTTCTTGCCCTCAGCGGCCATTTTGCCCCTCAGCGGTTCCAACGTCACCTCTTGAGTGCCGCTCAGCGGTAGTTTGCCGCTGAGCGGTACCTTCGACTTCTCCTTTTTGCACTCTTTCTTGTCTTTTCTAATGTCCTCTCTCTTATTCTTCACTTCTTTCACCAAATTCACCTCAAAACCTGCACAAGAACACTTAAATCAAGCATAAACCTGTCCAGCTCTCTTATTTCTGAAAATATAAACAAAAGGCATGATTTCAAGCTAGTTTCTAAGTCTAAAGGTTGCTTTTAGTATCAACTTTAAGCATGAAAATAACAGTTTTTCAACTGTTATCACAACCCCAAACTTAGAACTTTGCTTGTCCTCAAGCAAATAAAATGTAACTCCATCTCCAACCAATTCATATGATGGTTCACTCATTCAAAATCCTCTTTTCAAGATAAGTAATAACTTCACTCAAACTTAAGACCAAGAGTTCAATCAAGATGTGCACATGCTTTAGTGTTCACAAAGTCATTTAAATTCCAACAAATGCTATTTTTCATGAATGATCAATCAATTAAGCATGGATGTTCATGTGCTTATGGAATATTTCCTCACTAGGTAAAGTGTTTCACTCAACACACAAGTGTATAAAAGGTAAAGTGTTTCACTCATTCACTCCACTATCACAATGTCACATGAATCAACTTTGCCTTTCATTTAACCACAATCAAATACATTCACAAGCATGCATCATCACAAGGACTTTTCAATGGCTTATAATGTGGCTGGGCTAACAAGAAAATTGGTTTTTCTGGATCACAAAATCCTTGAGTTAAGAGAATCATAACAACACAATCTTCTTATTCATTCCCAACTTTCTTTTGCCTTTACTTTTGCATTTGCATTGAGCTTTGCTTCTTTTTCTTTTCTTTTCTTTGCATATTCTTACTTTTTAGCTGTTAGCTCAATGCTTTTTCCTTTTTCATGTTTCCCCAATAACCCCAAACTTGAACATTTAACAATACCACACAAGATCTTCTACTTAACTCAAGGTAAAGATTTTCAATCAAGGGTGTTCAGTGTATATTTAAGGCTAAGGGTTCAAAGGATAGAACACAACGTGTTCTCTTTTAGAAGGCTAACTTTATGAATTTGGCCAATAAAAAGGGTTTCAAAAACACGGCCTTTGATCATATGATGCAAAACAAGCAATTGATTCAATCATAGAAAACCTGGGCAAAGTCATTCATGCTTTCAAAGTAATAGCATTCAACAATAACAACTCTGGAGCTCAAAACCTCACATATAAGCTCATTCACATTTGACATGCTCATCCTACTTAATTTCACAATCACAATCATGATATTACACATTTGTTCACAAAGCTTGTGAATCACCTATATAAGCATTTTAATGTGCACATCATCTCAACATCAATTAATCATAAAGCATCATTCAATCATTACTTATCACACAATCACAGTTAATAGCAAACCATCATAAGGAACCAGGTGTTCAATAGAGTACATCAAACCCTAATCTAAAAACAAAAACAAATAAGTTCAGAAAACTTAAACCACAAAAGCATAATCATATGATAGCATTCATCAGTAAATGCTATCTCAGCTCCTCATCAGTCCGAGCTCTCTGTATCTTCCTCTTCCTCTTCATCATCATCTTCATCAAATGCATCCTCCTCCTCAGCTTCATCTTCATCCATGTCTCGGGCTGAAGCTTCAGCTGCTTCAGCTCCTCCATGCCATGGTTCTTCTGGCCAAGCTACCACATTATGGAATTCATCCATAGTCCACCTGTGTGCTGGAGGGGTATCATACATCCCCACTATCATCTCAGCCGTGGCCACCTGCCCTCTGTGGATGGACTGCAACTGAGCACCTATAAGAGACATATACATGTCCCTCATCTGGAATGGTTCTGCCTCATGAGTATCAGCAGAAGTCCTGCTCTGTGCTGGCCTTCTCTCTCTACGAGCCTGGCGTGGTGGCACTGGCTGGGCTGCCTCCTCACCTCCACCGTACTGTCTGTAATAGGCCTCATCTATAGCTTTTCTTGGCCTCTCAAATGGTGGAACAGAAGTGTCCACCCCAGCTAGCTTGCAAAGGTGAGTGATCAAAGAAGGATGTCCCAGTGGTGCTTTGTTGTTTGAGGTGTTAGCACACACACTAATCTCATCAGCTATCACCTGCCCAATATTAACATTCAAGTTTCTGATAGCACAGTAGATGAAGAGTGCCCTGCTGAGAGTAATATCTGACACATGTGAACATGGCTGAATGTTGGCATGAGAAAATGCCATCCAATACTTTGCAAGAGGAGTCAAATCTGTCCTCCTAATATTAACCACTGAACCAGATCTATTCCTTTGGAAGTGTCCTCCAGGTATGCACAATACTCTCTCAACATCCTCAAAGTCAGCACCTTCCTCCATGCTAAGAGCAAACTGGCATTGCTCACCAGCCCACACAGTATCCAGAAAGTTATTGATGGAGTCAGGATCATACCTGATAGCATGGCCTCTAACATAGCCCAAATAATTCTCAACTGGATAATCACCAATCTTCTTTGCATTGGTGTAGAATTCTTTCACCACAGCTATGTTGGCAGGTGATGGATAAGTGGCTAGCTTCCCCCAATCATTCCCTAACACTTGCTCTCCAAATTGAGAAGCAAAGTTAGGTATTGATAGGTTGTCGTTGAAGCTATCAAATTAATACTACTTTTCAAGGCAACTTCAGTATTGCCAAGTAGTATTCAAGAAGGTAGATAGGGCTAAAGTAACCCTGAGTCGTCTCCCAACGAACACGGAATTGCTTTTGAATATCTGACTCTTATGCTATGCAATGCTTATGAATAAAAATGATGTTTGGAGAATGTTTAAAGAACAAATAATAAACTTAAAAACAGTTATGATTAAATAGGCTAATTCCACTGCTTTTCCAAGATAGATTCATCATCGGTTATTCACGGATAATTGTTCAATTGATTATTGTTTAAGTTTCAAATTAATTAAAGTACATTCTTAATTAATTTGAGGGCGATCATGCATTTAACCAAAGTAAATTCTCAATCAAATGCAAAACCTTTCTAGATTATTCACAATAAATTCAACCAAAGTACATTCTCAATCAAATTCTATTGTGTTTAATCATGTCTATTCTTAAATCTCCTAACCAAGTTAAAAGTTAATCAATCAAAGTAAATTCTCAATTGATTATAGTTGAAATTATTACTACCAACCAAAGTACATTCTCAATTGATAGTAAAAACCATTTAATCATATGAAAGTTCCTAAATTAAATCAAAGTAGATTCTCAATTTAAACCTAGAAACCCTAAAACTCATATAATCAATATGCATGTAGATTCAAACATATTATGATGCAAAAATCTTTGCTTTTAACAAGATAGAGAGATGAAAGACATAGAGAGAACAACTTAAATCAATAACCAAAGTAAACAATTGCATTAACTGAACGTAACCTCAGAATCCGTCATGAAATTACAGCAGAATAGCCCTAGATGCTTAGCTCTCCATGAATGGAGTTGAATACAAGATGAAAGAAAAGTGAGAGGAGTATGAGAGAATGAATCAAGTGAAGTCCTCTGGGTCTCTTTAAATAGGGCTTGATTGGACTTGGACTCTGAATAGTTTGTTGATAAGATATTTTCTGTTGATATATGATATCTTTCAAATATTCATTAGATTAAATCAGTTTTAAAGAATATTTGATAGATATTAACTTAATTATCTTATATCCTATATCTTCCAAATAACTAAAATATTTAGATAATGATAAAATTATTTGGAAGATATTTTCTGTTGATATTCCCAAATTAAATTCAACAACTGAATTTTATCTTTTAGATTTTCTGACTTTCCAAAATTGCATAAATGCCCTGAAATTTCTTCTATCTGCACTTTAGCCCGTTCTGAATTTTCCAAATAAAATCTGATTTTGGGCCTTGAATTGCCATTTGGACCAATAAAACTTATATTCTCAGCTGCACAAATAAACATTAGAACATCCAAGAATAATTTATGCGCTAAAACTCACTTTTTACGTCTCTTTATTTCTCAAACCCAACAATTCCAATCATCACAAATTCACTTAAAATCAACCATTTAAGCACAATTATCCCATCAAAAATTTGAATTTTAAAGCATAAATGTGGGCATAAATATGCACTCATCACACCCCCACACTTATCCTTTTGCACTCCTGGGCAAAATTGATTAATTCCAAGACTTTGTTCTGAGTCATTTTATTTCATATTTGCACTTGGATCAAAAGAAGGAGTAGCACTAGATATAGATCAATCATTTTAGGCATTACTTTGTCATGGACATGCAAATGGAATCACTTTATTCTTCACACATGAGTTAACCTTTTTGAATTCCCAAGAAAATCAAATATGAAAGACAATACTCAAGTCAACATGTATCTATTTCTCTCCAATTCTCTCAAGTGTTTTTGGCTTGTGTTTACACTCAAAATACCCATGTAAGTAGACACCCTTGATATTTAGCATGACTCTAACATTCACACACTTCAGTAAACATGCAATTATTGATCATGAGGGCTTTTTAAGGTTTTATTGAGGCCAAGGTAAAGGTAGGGAATTTTTCTGGAATTTCTGAGTTTTTGAAATTGACATAGAAAGAGTAATGATATTTGATTTCAAAAACAAATCTATTTCTTGCTCTTTTAAGGAAGATTTACTTTTCTTTCTTCTTCTTTTCCTTTTTTTTTTAACTTCAATTTTTCATCTTCCTTTTTACCCTTTTTATTGTTTTGTGGGTGAGATGCTCACCCACACACTTATTCATCACTTACTTCTAACAGAATCCATTACTCCTTCTTCTTTCCTAAGGTAAGGAACATATGATTTTTCTTCTTTTTGTTTCATTTGACAATGACTGGGAACAAGAGAAAAAAAAATAGGCTTAAGGCTCAAAGAGGGTTCCAATGGATTAATGTTAGGACAAGTTTATTTGGCCAGGTAGATAAAACAAGAAATGCCTCAATCATATCAAATCATGCATATTCTCCTTAGTTGCACAACACAGAATCAAGCTAACTATTAGAGTATCAACAAAACATGGGCAATTCACACAAGAAAAATAGGTATGGCACATGGTGGTCCATCCTTAACATTAAGTTCAAAACTCACATGGTTCAAATTTCTTTCACAAAAGATTTAATCGGGAAATTCTCAAGTCAACTCAATCAGCAAATCATAGAAGCAATCCACTCATATCAACATGACTCATTTTTTTTTTCCTCTTGAATTCATGATCATTCCAGTTACTGATTCAAACTCTCAAATCCAATGCAAATATTTATTAAAAACAAACAAAATAGGGAACAAAATTAATTGTTTCCCCACACCCCCACACTTAAACTATGCATTGTCCTCAATGTATGCCTTATATATAAAATGCAAAGAAAAAGTATGAGGGAACTTACCTCCTTCATGGTGGAAGGAATGTTGGAGTGGTCAAATTCACTCCATCCATCGTCTTGTTCAGCATGTCTTGATTAAATATCCGCAGACGATGGCCATTAACCTTGAAGATTCTATCAGAAGATTCTTCCTTGATCTCCACTGCTCCATAGGGAAACACTTGTGTTACAATGAATGGACCTTCCCATTTGGAGCGTAATTTACCACTCATAGGTCCTACCCTGGATTTGTACAATAACACCTTTTGACCTATGTTGAAATCCTTCTTGGTCACAAGCTTTTGATCATGAAATTTCTTGGTTTTCTCTTTGTAAAACTTGGAGTTTTCATAAGCTGTGAGCCTAATCTCCTCTAGCTCTTGCAGTTGGAGCTTTCTCTCTTTCCCTGCTCCTTCCATGTCCAAGTTACAAGCCTTTACAGCCCAATAGGCTCGGTGTTGAATCTCCACAGGTAAATGGCAAGCTTTTCCAAATACAACCCTGAAAGGTGACATACCTATTGGTGCTTTGTAGGCCGTCCGATGTGCCCAAAGTGCATCATCCAATCTTGCGGCCCAATCCTTCCTATTTGGCTTCACTAGCTTTTGTAATATCTTCTTGATCTCTCTGTTAGAAACCTCAGCTTGTCCATTAGTTTGGGGGTGATATGGTGTAGCAATGCGATGCGTCACCCCATACTTTTTCAACATATTCTCTAACAGCTTATTGCAAAAGTGGGTCCCCTGATCACTAACGATGGCTCGTGGTATTCCAAACCTACAGAAAATGTTAGATCTGACAAAACTCATAACAACTCGAGCATCATTAGTCCTTGTAGCTATGGCTTCCACCCATTTGGAAACATAGTCTACAGCAAGCAAAATATAAGAAAACCCAGAAGAAGAAGGAAAAGGACCCATGAAGTCAATACCCCAAATATCAAATACCTCACAATATAGCATGGGTTGTTGAGGCATCTCTTCTCTCCTTGTGATGGATCTAGCTGCCCTCTGACATTGTTCACAATTTTCATATATCCTCCGTGCATCTTTAAAGATGGTAGGCCAATATAATCCACAATCCAACACCTTCCTACCTGTCCTTTGCGTGCCATAGTGTCCTCCAAAAGGTGATGAATGACAAAATTCAAGCACATAAGGTATTTCTATATCAGGAACACACCTCCTTACAACTTGGTCACTACCAATGCGCCATAAGAATGGTTCATCCCAAACATAGTACTTCGCCTCACTTTTCAGTTTGGCTTTCTCAGATTTGGAGAAAGATGGAGGAATAGCTGAAACAGCCAAATAGTTAACAATGTCAGCAAACCAAGGTTCAGGATACATACCTTTTACAGAAGTTAATGCTAGCAAGACTTCATCAGGAAAGTCATCTTGAATAGGAATTTCATCTTCTTCTTTTTCAATCCTACTAAGATGGTCTGCTACTAGATTATGGGCTCCAATTCTGTCCCGAATCTCAATGTCAAACTCTTGGAGCAGTAGCATCCATCTGATCAACCTTGGTTTGGAATCTGCTTTCTTTAGAAGGAATTTCAATGCAGCATGATCTGTATAAACAATTACCTTGGATCCAAGTATGTATGATCTAAATTTATCCAAGGCAAATACAACAGCTAGTAATTCCTTCTCAGTTGTGGTATAGTTTGCCTGTGCAGTATCCAATGTCCTGGAAGCATAATATATCACATGTGGTAGCTTCCCATTTCTTTGTGCAAGTACCGCTCCTACTGCAAAGTTTGATGCATCACACATCAACTCGAATGGCAATGTCCAATCAGGTGGTTGAATGATGGGAGTGGTAGTGAGTGCCTTTTTCAAGGAATCAAAAGCGCCTTTGCACTTCCCTCCAAAGTCAAATGTTACATCCTTCTGAAGTAAGTTGGAGAGAGGATTAGCTATCTTGCTAAAGTCCTGTATAAACCTCCTGTAAAACCCTGCATGACCAAGAAAAGATCGAACCTCTCGTACAGAAGAGGGGTAAGGCAATTGTGAAATAACATCAATTTTAGCAGGATCTACAGATATACCATTCCTGGAGACAACATGACCCAAAACTATACCTTGTTCCACCATAAAATGACATTTTTCAAAATTCAAAACAAGGTTAGTTTCCTCACATCTCTGCAAAACTCTTGCAAGGTTAGCCAAACAATTATCAAAAGATGAACCATACACACTAAAATCATCCATGAAAACCTCAATACAATGCTCCAATAAGTCTGTAAAAATACTCAGCATACATCGCTGAAATGTACCAGGAGCATTGCATAAACCAAATGGCATTTTCCGATAAGCATATGTACCAAAAGGACAAGTGAAGGTAGTCTTATGTTGGTCTTCCGGGGCTATACAAATTTGAAAATACCCGGAGAATCCATCTAGAAAACAGTAATGTGACTTACCTGCCAAACGGTCTAGCATCTGATCCATGAATGGCAAAGGAAAGTGGTCCTTTCTAGTGACTTGGTTCAATCTCCTATAGTCAATACAAACCCTCCAGCTATTCTGAATGCGAGTAGGAATCAATTCCTCCTTCTCGTTTTTAACCACTGTAATTCCAGATTTCTTGGGAACCACATGTACAGGGCTCACCCAAGTGCTGTCAGAAATGGGATATATAATACCTGCTTGTAGCAACTTGGTTACCTCTTTCTTGACAACCTCCATCAGTTGAGGATTTAGTCTTCTTTGAGGTTGTCTCACTGGTTTAGCATCCTCCTCCAAAAGTATTCTATGCATGCAAAAAGAAGGGCTAATACCAGGAATATCTGCTAAAGTCCAGCCTATTGCTTTCTTGTGGTCTTTGATAACCTGTAATAGTTGTCTTTCCTGCTCATCAGTAAGCAATGCAGATATAATAACAGGGAGTTTCCCATCCCTCTCAAGATAAGCATATTTCAAATGGGATGGTAAAGGTTTTAACTCCAAAATGGGTGGCTGCACCACAGATGGCAAAATTTTACTACCTAAGGTAATCTCAGCCACCTCAACATCACACTCGGACGCCACAGAGGTATCATCTATTAATACCGCGTCCTCAATATCACCTGTTTTACAATTTTCTTCGTCGTCCAAAATCAGGCACGACATGTTTGAAAAAGAAAAATCCAAAGATGGAGAAAAAGTTGAAAAAATGTCCAAGAAACTAACAGAAAAATTATTTACAATTTCACTTAATAAATCAATACAAAACAGAGAATGCTCTTCAATTGGGTGCTTCATGGCTTCCAATACATTAAAATGCATCTTCTCATCACCTATCTCCATGGTCAGTGTGCCTGCATGCACATCTATCTTGGTTCGTGCTGTCATCATGAAAGGTCTTCCCAAGATAATAGTGGATGACTTGATTCCATCTTCATCCTTCATATCCAAGATGTAGAAATCGGCAGGAAAAATTAGCTTGTCTACTCGGACAAGGACATCCTCGAGCACACCTGCAGGGTTAACTGTGCTACGGTTGGCCAGTTGAATGACCACACCAGTAGTCTTAAGAGGTCCCAAAGATAGAGAAGTAAACACTGATAAAGGCATTACATTAATGGAAGCCCCTAAATCTAGCATGGCATTGTCAAACTTTAAATTTCCAATAGTACAAGGAACAGAAAACATACCTGGATCTTTGCATTTTTGTGGTAGTTCAATGTGTTTCTTAACCAAGCTTGACACATTTCTTCCCAAATTCACAATCTCATTATCCTTAATACGCCTTTTATTTGTGCAAAGTTCTTTCAAAAACTTGGCGTACTTGGGGATTTGTTTAACAGCATCAAGCAAAGGAATGTTGATCTCTACCTTCTTGAAAGTATTTAAAATCTCTTGGTCTAATTCCTCCATTTTTTTGTTTCTCGGTTTTAACCGATTTGGATATGGAGGAGGTGGAGAATGAGATGAAGAAGAATTTTTAGAAGAGTTAGAAGATACTAACCTGGATTTTTCAGTGGTAGATTCAGGTGATGGCTCACTTGTTCCTCCATTGTCATCAATTTGTGCTTCTTCTTTCTCTTTATCTTCATCCTCTAGGGCTCCTTCAGGGCCTTCTACCTGCTTACCCGTTCTTAAAGTAATAGCATTTACATTTCTCGGGTTGATCACTGTTTGTGCAGGCAGTTTATTTGATTCTTTAGCCTCTAACTTATCCACCCTCTGAGTCAACTCTGTAATTGATTTCTTTATTTCTGAATTTTGCTCAACTATTGTTTTCATGAAATCTTGCATTGACATTTCAGGCTGAGATTGCTGCCTTTGTTGAGGTGGAACATAGGGTTGTCTGTTCTGCTGATACCTATTGGAGGACGAATCATGATAATTCTGGTATGGTCTATTTCCTCCAATCATGTTTGCAGCAAAAGCTTGAGATGAGTTTTCCACAGTGGTTTCCACCAAGCTAGGACATTCATCAGTATAATGGTTAGTTGAAATGCAAATTCCACACTTCTTAGCAATTTGTGGAGTTGAGGTTTTAAACAAATTTGCAATCTCGTCAAGTTTGCTTTCTAGCTTATTTAATCTTTCATCTATCTTCTTCCCATCAACTGCACCATTTTCAATTTCATGCACTCCCTTCAGCAAAGTCACTGAATTTTCTCTTGTGCCATATTGTTGATTGTCTACTGCCTTTCGTTCTATTAGATCTATACCATCTTCTGGTGACCTGTCTAAGAAAGATCCTCCACTTGCAGCATCTGCCCATGACCTATCAGTAGGACTTAAGCCTTCATAAAAGCTTAGAATAAAATCTTCCATTTGGAGTTGAGGGCATGAAGAACATAATTTCTTGAATCTTTCCCAATATTCACTAAGATTCTCTCTATCTCTCTGTCTTATATCTTGAATTTCTCTGCGGATAGCTGATAATCTGGATGCAGGAAAATACTTCTCAAGAAAGAGTCTTTCAATAGTTTCCCAATTTGTAATCCGTGCAGAGAGATAATACCACCAATCTTGAGCTGCGCCTTGAAGAGTAAAAGGAAAAGCTCTCATTTTAAGGCTCTCTATTGTGATCCTGGGAGATCTAAAGTTTTCACACAACATGTGAAATTGTCTCAAGTGCTTGTGTGGATTCTCCCTTGATAACCCATTGAACTTTGGTAAGGCATTTAACAGGTCAGGTCTCAACTCCCACTCCTCATTAGGGTATTCAATGTTACTTCGGATAGCTGTATTGTGGGAGGTGGCTAACTGTCTGATGGTTCTTTGTGCCATATTATTTGGGTTAGGATCAGGTAAAGGATTGGATGATATGTTTGTGACTGGAGATAATGAAGGTGGTATGACTTCAGATGTAGGAAGTGTTCCCTCAGTAGAACACCCAAATTTCAATCTTCTCCGCAGCTTACGCAAATTCCTTTCAACTTCCGGGTTAATTTGATAAAATTCTCCCGGGTTAGCTCTGGTCATGCACTACGCAATCTGCTGGAAATTGTTCCTCTGTTACTTATCTTTTTCTTTTGTTCTTGCTTTAGATAAAGATTTCAAATAAGAGATAAGAGAGACTTGTTGGGTCCACTCCCAGGAAAGAGAGGTGCGTCACACTGGACAACTTAAGTACCAAGTCTTTCCTAGCCAGAGTGTATTCAAACTAGCCTCAAGTATTTCTCAAAAGAAATTCTTAATAAAAACAAGAACAAAGATTTTTTCCTAAAATAAGAATGACTAAAGGCTACAAAATAACTCAAATTAAATTAAATGTATGTGCGTTAAATAAAACAAAATAAAGATGAAAAAAAAAATAAAAAAAAATAAAAAAATAAAAAAAAATAAAAAGAAAAATCAAAATAAGAATCAAAATATTTAAAATACTAACCGTATTCCCCGGCAACGGCGCCAAATTTGATAGGTTGTCGTTGAAGCTATCAAATTAATACTACTTTTCAAGGCAACTTCAGTATTGCCAAGTAGTATTCAAGAAGGTAGATAGGGCTAAAGTAACCCTGAGTCGTCTCCCAACGAACACGGAATTGCTTTTGAATATCTGACTCTTATGCTATGCAATGCTTATGAATAAAAATGATGTTTGGAGAATGTTTAAAGAACAAATAATAAACTTAAAAACAGTTATGATTAAATAGGCTAATTCCACTGCTTTTCCAAGATAGATTCATCATCGGTTATTCACGGATAATTGTTCAATTGATTATTGTTTAAGTTTCAAATTAATTAAAGTACATTCTTAATTAATTTGAGGGCGATCATGCATTTAACCAAAGTAAATTCTCAATCAAATGCAAAACCTTTCTAGATTATTCACAATAAATTCAACCAAAGTACATTCTCAATCAAATTCTATTGTGTTTAATCATGTCTATTCTTAAATCTCCTAACCAAGTTAAAAGTTAATCAATCAAAGTAAATTCTCAATTGATTATAGTTGAAATTATTACTACCAACCAAAGTACATTCTCAATTGATAGTAAAAACCATTTAATCATATGAAAGTTCCTAAATTAAATCAAAGTAGATTCTCAATTTAAACCTAGAAACCCTAAAACTCATATAATCAATATGCATGTAGATTCAAACATATTATGATGCAAAAATCTTTGCTTTTAACAAGATAGAGAGATGAAAGACATAGAGAGAACAACTTAAATCAATAACCAAAGTAAACAATTGCATTAACTGAACGTAACCTCAGAATCCGTCATGAAATTACAGCAGAATAGCCCTAGATGCTTAGCTCTCCATGAATGGAGTTGAATACAAGATGAAAGAAAAGTGAGAGGAGTATGAGAGAATGAATCAAGTGAAGTCCTCTGGGTCTCTTTAAATAGGGCTTGATTGGACTTGGACTCTGAATAGTTTGTTGATAAGATATTTTCTGTTGATATATGATATCTTTCAAATATTCATTAGATTAAATCAGTTTTAAAGAATATTTGATAGATATTAACTTAATTATCTTATATCCTATATCTTCCAAATAACTAAAATATTTAGATAATGATAAAATTATTTGGAAGATATTTTCTGTTGATATTCCCAAATTAAATTCAACAACTGAATTTTATCTTTTAGATTTTCTGACTTTCCAAAATTGCACAAATGCCCTGAAATTTCTTCTATCTGCACTTTAGCCCGTTCTGAATTTTCCAAATAAAATCTGATTTTGGGCCTTGAATTGCCATTTGGACCAATAAAACTTATATTCTCAGCTGCACAAATAAACATTAGAACATCCAAGAATAATTTATGCGCTAAAACTCACTTTTTACGTCTCTTTATTTCTCAAACCCAACAATTCCAATCATCACAAATTCACTTAAAATCAACCATTTAAGCACAATTATCCCATCAAAAATTTGAATTTTAAAGCATAAATGTGGGCATAAATATGCACTCATCAGGTATCATTCCAACCTTTCTCTCCATTAGAAGTCTCCTGTCCTGAACCACCCTAAAGTGCTTCTCATGTTTCCTAGAGAGGAACCTGCCATTATGGGGCTGCTCTGGTTCCTTTTCCTTTCTCTTGGTTGCCATGGTTTTCAATCTCTTTCCTGAAGAGGATGCCATTCCTGCATTCAAACATAAATCCAAAACCACAGAACATGATGTTAATCATTAGTAAACACAAAACAAAACTCCTTTTGAAGCTAAACCACCGCTGAGGGCCAGAATTTCCCCTCAGCGCCACCAGTGCCACATTCAAACACGCAACAAACCAGAAAAAGCAAATCTGGCAGAGTGCCGCTCAGCAGTGATCTGCAGATTTTTGCAAATCTCGTTTTTAACTGTCCTAACTCCACCCAAATGCAATTTTCAGTTTTCCAGTTCATAATCAAGCAGTTTAATCGGTTCAAACATCAAATATATCATCAAATCATGCATAGAAATCAAAACCCCTAAATATTCATGCTTTGACAATCACAGTCAATTTCAAGAACCCTAGAATGAAAAAAATGCATTTTACTTACTTGGGTGGAGATGCTAGATGATATGAGAATGCTTCCAAACTAGAATGCTCTCTTCCAACCCCAAACTTTGATAGCACACTAGTGTAAAAGTGAGTGGAAGAGAAATTTTCTAAAGAGGGAAGAGTAAAAAGATGTGGGAAGCCTAAGAGGAGATATGTGGGAGTCTTAGTGCAGAGAAGAGCTTGAAAGAATGTAAAAACGCGCAGCTTAGGGTTTAAAATTACCCCAATGGGCTCGGGTTCCGCTAAGGGGAACTTAAGCCCATCTGCGATAGTACCGCTCAGCGGTAATTGCCGCTCAGCGGCACTTTCTTGATGTGCCCTTCTCCTTCTTTTCTTGACCTACGTGCCTTCCTAGCATACCCCTCATAGGTTCCCTGCAATTCAATGTTAAAAATGCTTATGCAAATCCTAACTAAAATAAACAAACAAAAACAATCAATCAACTGGGTTGCCTCCCAGGTAGCGCTTGTTTAACGTCACGAGCCTGACCCAAATTCCACCAGCACCCATCAGTAGGTGTTTCCAACTTACCAGCACCCATCAGTAGGTGCAAAATTTTCTCACCAACACCCATCAGTAGGTGTTACAAACCTAGCATCCTTCAGTAGATGCTTAACCACCTAGCATCCTTCAGTAGATGCTGGATCCAACAAAAATATTTACAGAATAATGTCCACAATTTAAAAGTTACAAAACCAAATCAAAAGTTTTTAAATCCACTGGGTTGCCTCCCAGCAAGCGCTCTTTTAACGTCATTAGCTTGACCCAGTAAAGCTCATGTTCCTTCTTCTTTTTCTTCTTTCTACTGAACTTCTTCAGAAATTTGATCAAACCAGGAACCTGTTGCAATGTCTCAATCATAGGAACTTTAATCTCCAATTTCTTGAAGATTTCCATAAAGCACTTAAATTTCTTTTCCTTCCTATGATTCCTCTTTAGATGAGGATGTGATTTTTCATGTGATTTCTTCTTCTTTCCTTTCATCTTCTTTTTCTTCCTTTTTCTCTCCCTAAATTTTCTCTTTTTTTCTTCTTTTATTTTTTTCTTCCTTTCTCTTTTTCTCCTCAACTTCTTTATCTTCACACAAATTTTCTTTCTCTCTTTTCTCTCAACCAATTCTTTTTCTTTTTCTTCATCTTTATCTTTCTCACTCAACTCTTCTTTCTCTTTTCTCTCTACCCTTTCCTCATCTCCCTCTAATTTTTCCTCATCAAGAATCTTGTCACTTTCAGTGATAATGACTTGCCCTTCCTCCTTAAGGTTAACATCAGTATTAACATCATCATTTAATATCTGACTAATGTGACGAAGTTGCATCTCCATTCTTTTACATGATTCTTCAATGCTTTTCTGAGTAGAGTCGGAATTTTTCAAAAATCGTTGAAGGGTGTCCTCCAACCTATCCAAACTTCCTGATAGAAAGGGTTGTTGCTGCCATTGTTGTTGTGGTTGGTTCTCAAATTGTCCAGCAGCTTGCCAAAATTGGCTTTGATCCATGCTTGAGTGAGGTTCCCACCATTGGTTGAGATTACTTTGGTAGAATTGAGTGCCCCTATAGTTAAACTCTTGACCAAATTGCATTCTGCAGACATTAGGCACAAAACCCTAAAACAATTGTTAGCACAAAAAGATAGAGAAAAGAAAAAAAAATCAAAGGATATAATTGAAAAGATAAGAAGATAGGAAATAAAAACAGAAAAATAAAAACATAAAATAAAATAAAATAAAATAAAATACAAACAGAAAATAAAATAAAATAAAATAAAATAAAATAAAATAAAATAAAATATAATCTAATCAAATAAAATAAAATCAAATAAAAACCGAAAAATAAAAAACAGAAAATAAAAACAGAAAACAGAAAAACAGAAAACAGAAAAAATAAAATAAAATCAAATAAAATACAAACTGAAAAATATAAACAGAAAAATAAAATAAAATAAAAATTCGAAATTAAAATAAAATCTAATCTAAAAAGATAAAAATAAAATCTAACCTAAAGGATAAAAAATAAAATCTAAAAAGATAAAATAATAAAAACAGAAAAAATAAAAACAGAAATTCAAAATTAAAGTCAAAGATAATCAATAATCACACAAATTAACCAGTTAAACCACGAGTCCCCGGCAACGGCGCCAAAAACTTGATGGACAAATTTGTAAGCACCAAAATATGATGTCACAAACTTGTTTCACAATCGGCAAGTATGACCGAATCGTTTCAAGTAATAAACTTGGTAAGACCAAGTATCGTTCTCCCAAAGGACTCACGGCCTAGTTTAGTTATGTGATTTGTTGATTAGCTAAGACTTAAGAACACAATAATTGAAGTTTAATATGCAAAGACGAAAATTAAATATGTATGCATGAATTGATCAATGACAAAGACAAAAGATAAACACTTTCAAGGAAATATATGAATGAATATGTTGTTGGGGGTCAATTTCATCTCATCCACTCTCATATATTTTAGGAATTCAACATTCAAATCATCATTGTTAATGCCACTCTCTAGTGTACCATTCTAGATGGCTTCTCCCTAATCAAATAGTTCATACAATTCCTAGCATTCCTAATGATTAGTTCATGAGTGCAGGAGCTTAAAGGCAACCAATATAATATTGTCAGTATAATATTGGGAGAAATTCCCCGGATCTAGATTTCCCCGTACGTGTCCGTATCAACAAAACCAATAATCATGCATTAGAATGAGTTAAACAATGCAAGCATTGAGCAAAGAGGAAAAACCCTAACTAATGATGAAAGAAAGCATATGTCTTAATTCAAAGATGTACTCAACAAATCCATATATGAGAGCTTCAAGAGATTACTTTGATTCCCCAACAAACATACAAGGTTTAGTTCACCATATTCATGGTGAACCTAGATGAATTACAATGAAAGTATGAAAGAATAAACCCAATAAAGGTGAAGAGGTAGCCTGAGCATCCAAGATCCTCCTTCAAAGGGGTGAAAGAGAGAGTGTTTGCCTCGTTTCTGCCAAAGATGCCTAACTATAGGACGTGCAAGCCCTTATATACTAATCTAGAGTTACAAAAGATTACAAAAGTCCAAGCCCAAAAAGTGCCGCTCAGCGGTATTTACCGCTCAGCGGTGATTGCGCGTCTTCTTTCTTGCCCTCAGCGGCCATTTTGCCCCTCAGCGGTTCCAACGTCACCTCTTGAGTGCCGCTCAGCGGTAGTTTGCCGCTGAGCGGTACCTTCGACTTCTCCTTTTTGCACTCTTTCTTGTCTTTTCTAATGTCCTCTCTCTTATTCTTCACTTCTTTCACCAAATTCACCTCAAAACCTGCACAAGAACACTTAAATCAAGCATAAACCTGTCCAGCTCTCTTATTTCTGAAAATATAAACAAAAGGCATGATTTCAAGCTAGTTTCTAAGTCTAAAGGTTGCTTTTAGTATCAACTTTAAGCATGAAAATAACAGTTTTTCAACTGTTATCAATTATTCTCCATATTTTCTGTGCTATTGTCAGAACCTTGTGGTGATGGTTGCAACAGAGTTTCCGGAGGAGGGAAAAGTTCTCTAGATGTTCTGATTCTTCTCCTCCGTCTACTGTCTTCTAATCCTTCAAGCAACGGTTCTGTTGTTTTGTTGCTCCTAGTTCGAATTGCCTCCTGCATACACAAGAACACAAAACCCTAGAAGATTTGGTTAGCACAAAAAGATATAAAAGAAAATATAAGATTCAGAAAATAAAGACAGAAAACAAAAAAAATAAAATAAAATAAAAATTCGAAATTTAAAAATAAAATAAAAAAAATAAATCAAAGATAATTAATAATCACACAAATTAACCAGTTAAACCACGAGTCCCCGGCAACGGCGCCAAAAACTTGATGGACAAATTTATGAACACCAAATTATGATGTCACAAACTTGTTTTCAATCGGCAAGTATGACCGAATCGTTCAAGTAATAAAACTTGGTAAGACCAAGTATCGTTCTTCCCAAAGGACTCACGGCCTAGTTTAGTTATGTGATTTCTTAATTAACTAAGACTTACAAACAAATTAATTGGGGTTTGAAATGCAAAACAGAAAATAAACATGTATGCATGAATTGTGATCAATGGCAAGAAGCAAAAGATAAACACTTTCAATGAAATTTATGTATGGATATGTTGTTGGGGTTCAATTTCATCTTATCCACTCTCATATATTTTAGGAATTCAACGATCAAATCACCATTGTTAATGCCACTCTCTAATGTACCTTTCCAGAAGGCTTCTCCCTAATCACGAGTTCATACAATTCCTAGCATTCCTAATGATTAGTTCATAAGTTCAGGAGCTTAACGACAACCAATATAAAATTGGGAGAAATTCCCCGGATCTAGATTTCCCCGTACGTTCCCGTATCAACAAAACCAATAATCATGCATCGAATGAGTTAAACCATGCAAGCATTAAACAAAGAGGAAAAACCCTAACTAATGATGAAAGAAAGCATAGGTCTTAAATATAAGATGTAAAAACAGATTCCATATATGAGAGTTTCACAAGACTACATTGATTCCCCAACAAACATAAAGAGGTTAGTTAAACATATTCATGGTGAACCTAGATGAATTACAATGAAAGAATGAAAGAATAAACCCTAAAAAGGTGAAGCGGAAGCCTCAGCATCCAAGATCCTCCTTCAAAGGGGTGGTAGAGAGAGTGTTTGCCTCGTTCCAGCCAGAGATACCTAACCCTAGGAAACCCTAAAGCTTATGTATCATTCGTAAATTACAAAAAGTTAAGTCCAAGCCCATTAAAGTGCCGCTCAGCGGTAAACTACCGCTCAGCGGTAATTGCGTGACTTGTTTTCTCCCCTCAGCGGCCATTTTGCCCCTCAGCGGATCTCCCGTGACTTCCAGAGTACCGCTCAGCGGTAAACTACCGCTCAGCGGTGAGTGCGTGACTTGTTTTCTCCCCTCAGCGGCCAATTTGCCCCTCAGCGGACCTCCCGCAAACTCCTGAGTGCCGCTCAGCGGTAAACTGCCGCTGAGCGGTGACTTCGGCTTCTCCTTTTGCACTTTTTATTGTCTTTTCTGATTTCATCTCTCTCCTTCTTCACTTCTTTCACCAAATTCACCTTAAAACCTGCACAAAAACACTGAAATCAAGCATAAACCTGTCCAGCTCTCTTATTTCCAAAAATATAAAGAAAAACATGATTTCAAGCTAGTTTCTAAGTGTGAAGGTTGCTTTTAGTGTCAATTTTAATCATAAAAATAACAGTTTTTCAACTGTTATCACAAGCCCAAAATATAACCAAGTCTCTTATTTCTGAAAATATAACCAAAAGCATGATTTCAAGCTAGTTTCTGAGTGTTAAAGGTTGCTTTTAATATCAATTTTAAGCATGAAAATAATAGTTTTTCAACTGTTATCACCTTGAAAAGTAGTATTAATTTGATAGCTTCAACGATAGCGTATCACTTACGAACCCTTGTTGACATCACATGGCCTGGTTGATAGTGTTTGTTTCTTTATATGGGCCTGAATTGTTATAATTATCATTCCTGAGGAAAGTCACCTTGTCCTCAAGGTGATAATTTAGCTGCAATTCATTCAAGTCTTCCCAAGAGGTGTCTTCTAGGGTTAATCCTTTCCATTATACCAAAACTAATGTCACAAGAGGGTTTATGGATTGGTCTATCTTAGAATTCAGTATAGCCATAGGAGTAATTGTTAGACTATTACCATGGGTTTCAACTAGTAAATCAACTTGATGATCTGGAAGAGGACCGAGATGAGCCTTAAGCACAGAACAACGAAAAACTTAATGAATTTTTGAATTTGGAGGCAGCTCTAGCTTTTAAGCAACAGGTCCAAGTTGTGCAAGTATGCGAAAGGGACCGTAAAAACGCTTACCCAACTTGTCATAAGTTGAACCTTGAACAAACTTCTAGCAGTACGGTCGCAATCGCACATATACCCAATCATCAACCTGCAACTACCTTCATTTGATCTTGTACCTTTTGGAGTTTCTTTTGAAAGGCAATCAACATGTCTTGATGAGTTGAAAGAAGAGTACCAACTGCCTCCATCGACAAGGAGCCCACCAAATATATGGGAATTGAAGGAGGCTCATTCTCGTATGTCACGTCCCATTAATTTCCCTGCTGAATCACCACTCTGCTTCCATTAATGCACCTCGCCACGCGTTCAGTGCCATTAAAACGCACTCAAACCCACTCTGCATGCAACTGCCAAGTGTCACTTTTGGAACATTCGAAAACGTTAATGGAAGACATGTGGCAGCAGGAGAATGGACGCACGTCCTGCTTGGGAAGGGAAAATGAATTCTGGAAAAACTCTTCCCATTCTTCTGCATGCTTCATCTTCTTCCCCAAAATTTCTGATTTTCCAAATTCTCTACCTTCTCTCTAAAACCATTACTCTTCTCTCTTCTGCAACTCACCATTCTCTGCTCCGTTCACGTTTCAGCACCGTGAGAACGACCCCTGCACCGTGAGCTCCATCTTGGACCGAACAACTTCCAGTTCTGGTAAGTTTCCCCTTGGACGATCGTTTCTGGATTTCCTACAAACCCAGATCCAGCTGCATGCATGGGTGTAAACTCAGTTCTTTCGTTTTCTTTTGGCTAATTTTAGTTGAAGAGTTTAAGAGGAACGTTGAGAATAGAAAGCCACCTTTGGACGAGTCAAAACCACTCACTTTTAGAACGTTCACTACTGGATCCGGGTAAGGGAAGCTTATTAGATTTAATTCATATGATTTTAATATACTGCATGTGCGTTTATGTGGTTGTTGAAGTATGATTTATGATACTGGATTTTTGATATATGAATATGATCCTGAAATGATGAAATGTTCTATGGTTTGATTAAATTGGAAAATGAGCTGTATGATGAGATGATGCATGAAAAATTAGTGATTTGCACTATGATATGAGCAATTTAATGTATGAGAGTTTGTACTGAAAAATGTGTTTACTGTAAGATGAATTGGAATATGAAATTCTATGTTAATGAACGTTCGTTATCGAAATGGTCCTTGACCGTTCGGTACTCTCGGTAAAATCTTTGAAATAGTTGAACGCCCTCTTATACCTAACTTTACGTTTGAGCGTTCGGCCAAACGTAGACATCATGAGTGTTGTGTGAGAAATTGAGAAGCTTGAAAATCTACCCTTGGACACTTAGTCACATTGCTAAAACATAAACTTTAAGTATCTCATCTTATAAAAATCCCAAATTGCTATGATTTTAAATCAGCGAATAAGTCTCGACCCAAAAGCGTACGTCCTAAGTGGCGCTCGGTCTTATACCGAACGCTCGTCCCAAAGTGTAAGTGATAAGTAGCGCTCGGTCTTATACCGAACGCTCGTTCTTTCCGTAATCGCCAAACGAGCTGAAATAGCGTTCGTCTTGAATTCTCATAATGTTCGTCCTGAATTGTAATAGCGTTCGTCCATAAACTTAAAATAACGTTCGTCCTAAATTTCAGTAAATTCTTGTACCGCGTTCGGTCATTTACTGGCAGTCGGTTATTCCAACTAAATTGTACTTAGTACATTTAGTACTCGTATTTTATCTTCGTTCAATTGAATTGAATCTGAAACCTTGTCAAGTGAATTATTCCAAGTATAATTTGAATTGTTCTAGAATCAGTTCATTTAACTGATTCAAATTTTAATACCGTTCGTCATGAAAGATGAGTCAGCTTTATTCCTTCGGAGAAGAAGTTCCTTCGGTCTCGCTCTTGACGTTCGTCCTCGTTATGAAGGGGAGTGAACGTTTGTCTTTTTAGGGAAGTGGAACAAAGAATGAAAATGTTAATAGGAGGAAGTATTAAGATGTGCGAACACTATAAGAACTGAAATTGTGATTATTGATTTTGAACGAGCGTTCTAGGGTGGAACGACTCTTGAATGGAAATTGAGATTTGTAAAGTATGAACGTGGTAAGCTTAGATGGTGGTTCATCCTGATATTCCGCGAGTACTCGTTCTCAAGTAGAGAGGGGTATGTCATGTGTGGGAATGCCAGGAGGTCTAGTCCATAACTGTAACTTGGACAGAACAGACTAACCTCAGGTGGCTACTGATGAGCATTCCAGTTATCCCACCTGGGTGCACGAACGCCTTAGTACACAGGATTCATACAGTCCGGACGGTCGGTCTAGTATCAGAATTGGGATTGAATTAATGTATGAATTGAATGTATGTGTTGTGATTTACTTGATGAATTTGATATGTATGAAATGTATGTTTGACTCGAATTAAATTCAATAAGCTTACCCTTGCATTTTTCCATTGTGTTGTCTGTATCTGTACGTCCGTCTTGTCAATGCAATGATCATCCGTGTGGATGTGAGCAGAGGGAGATGAATCTTTGGAGGAAACACTTCAAGATGGACTCATTGCTGAAGAAAATCTAGTTGAGGTTGAAGTGAAGGCCGAACCGTAGCGCGTTCAGTTATAATGTTAGCTTAGTTAGGATAGCGGGCCGTTTTAGAACGAGCGCCCTTTTGCTTTATGTAAATACTTGGACGTTCGGTATTTGTTTTTGTAAACCGTTCGTTCTCATTGTTTTGTGAACGCTCGTAAACCTATGTGTATATATATGTAAGGTCGTTCGGCCATTCTCGAATTTGATACCTTAATTTGTAAAACTGTTTTGCCATATTAATACATGTGATTATTCTAAGTATATAGTTGATGACTGTATAATTTTTGGGATGTTACACTAGTAGTGTTGCAAAATTTTCTTTAGTTCAATCTTGTGAAATCCTCTCATAACAAAAAAAATGAAAAAAATGAATTTCTTTTAGCTTGTTCCATAAACTATGAAAAATGAAAAAAAATGTTTTCTTTGTCATCTTCTTGTGTCAAGTTCACACGGCTCAGGTCATCTGATCCATTTGGGTCAATGTGCCTGGTAAGTCCAACTTCCTTCTATGTTACTTCTCCTCAGGTCCGATCCAATCTGGATTTTCCCGTGTCGGAAAGTAAAAAAAAAAAAAAGAAAAGATTGGTTCGGAGCCCATTGAGTCCAATTGTCCTTCTCTGTCAAAAAAATACAAAAAGATTTCTTTCAGTAAATTGCATAATTTTCCTTCAGTAATATATTTGTCAAATAAAAAAGCAGCATAATTGTGGAAGATACAAATTGTTAACAATGTGTTTTCAGTACAGTCTTCCAAATTATCATGCATGATTTTCTTGGAATTTGTTGTCAAAAAAAAATTAAGAATTAAAGATGAACAGTTTGCGAGCCCATTAGGCCCAGTTGGCATATGTGGTTTCTCTTGAGTCAGTGCATCTGAAATCCTAAAAAATAGAAGGAAACGCTTGTCTCTGTTTGTTTTGTGTTGTCAAATTCATAATTGCTAAAAATAAAAATAGAAGAATTCAGACCCTGTTCAAGATTTTTGTTATGAAAATAACAAGAATAGTTTTTGGTCCCATTGGGTCAAGAGAGTGTTGTGAAATCTTCTCTAATTCAATTTTCTGAAATCCTCTAAAAAAAATATATATGAATTTCTTTTAGCTTGTACCATAAAATATGAAAAATGAAAAAATATTTTCTTTGTCATTTTCTTGTGTCAAGCTTTCACGGCTCAGGTCATCTGATCCATTGGGTCAATATGCCTGGTAAGTCCAACTTCCTTCTATGTCAATTCTCTTCAGGTCCAATCCGATTTGGATTTTTCCCGTGTCAAAAGGAAAGGTCCAATTCTAAGCTCATTAAGTCCATTTCTCGTTCTCTGTTAAAAAAAATATACAAAAATATTTCCTTCAGTAAACTGCATAATTTTTCCTCATTAACACATTTTTCATTCATAAAATAAAATGCAGCCTAAGTTTGAAAATACAAAAAGATTTCTTTTAGTGAATTGCATAATTTTCCCTCATTAGCATATATTTTCATTAATTAAATAAAGAGGAATATAAGTGTGAAAAATACAAAAATATTTATTTCAATAAGTGCATCAGTTTCGTTTCATGATGCATATTTCCATTAAAAAAAAAAGGATAGCCCATGTGAAAAAATACAAAAAAAAAATATGTTTGAATGATTCGCATGATTTCTTCATAAAAGAATGATGCATAATTTTGAAAATTCAAAAAGATTTATTTCAGTTAGTTTCATCATTACATTTCTGTATTCATAAAAAAAAAAAGAGAACACAAATTTGAAAAATTCAAAAGGATAATTGAGTCAATTGTTTTCGAGGTAAGTCATCAAGTTTATGTTATTCTAAGAATAAAAAGAAAATGGATGTCATTCTTTGTTGGGTCAGATGATTGGGTCACATTTGCCATTTGAACCTTAGTGTGTGCATTGCTTGAGAATACTCATTCCTTAGTAATATCCATCATCAGTCTTCATTGAATCTTTATTTGTAAACATCTACCCGTCAGACTTCATTCAGCCTTTGTTTGTAAACATCCATCCCTCATACTCAGCCTTAATTGAACCTTTGTTTGTAAACATCTACCTGTTAGCCTTAGTTGAGCCTTTGTTTGAAAACATCCATCCTCCGGCCTCCATTGTACAAAAAGATTGACCCCGATCATTGCCCAAGATGAACAAAATTATATTTTGGGGCAAATGTGCCTGTCCATAATTTTGTCAGTTAGGTGATCCTTGAATCCTTCAAAAAAAAAGAGAGAGTTTCAAAAAGAAAATAAAAAGAAAAACAACCCGTGTTGAAGTCAATTGATTTGTCATAGAGTTAATCTTTCGAAAATAAAGTGACCAGAGTTCAAGATGATGTGTGGCCATTTTCCTTCATCCAAAAAGAAACAAAAAAAATATATCCATTGATTCCCATTTGAGCCAAGAAATAATTCTTTTTCAAATTTACCCGAGTAAGAGTTACCATTACAATAGAAGTCGACTCAAGATGCGAACAAAAGACACTTAGTGATCAAAGAAAGAAAGTTCATCAAGAAGAGCAAATAGAAAGAAGAAACGCTGGGCGGTGATCTTAAGAAGAGAAAAGCATTGAGGAGGTTGACAAATAGCAAATTCAGGACCAAAATGGTAACTCTTGTTTCAAAAAATAATAACCTGAAAACATTTGTTTGGGCCTTATCCGTTGTTTGAATACCCTTCAGCCCACAACATCATTACAAGCCGAATAAAAGCCCACACTGATTGAATGATGATTTCTTTAATTTTCATAAAGATTAATTGTGTGATAAGTTGAAATGACTTGCAATATAGTTGTAAAAAAAAAAGAGAAAATAAAAATGAAGAAACAAAATGTCTTAGGAAGAGGGGATTTTCTTGCTAACTGGCTAAAAAGAAAGGTCATTTAAGGGCATCCTTTTGTTCAATCCTTTCCAAACCCATCCTCAGACGAGGGGCAGCCCTGTTGGGCCTCATTCATCCTGACGTTCATCAATCCATTCACCCAGCTGGGCAACCTTTGTGGGCCTCTCATGAGCTTGATTTATCCATCCTATTGAAACCGGGGCAGTTATCTCAATTTTGTATGACTCTAATTGGTCCCAGAATTTATAAAGTCACCCTCAAAACAGGGGTAGCCATTTTGGCCTTCCATGATTTCTATTCATCTTAACATTTGCGAACCCGAAATGGGGGGCAACTTTTTGGGCCTTGCATGATGTCAATCTGCCTTGACCTTCACTGATTAGTATCCAAAACTAGGGGCAATTTTGTGAGATATATGGATTTGACACCCTGATATTTCATAGATACATTTTTCCATACAAATGTTTCTCCCAGACCTCAAACTGGGGCAGCTTGAAGAGTATCTCTGATCTCACATTAGCATTTACAACTAGTTTGAGGAATGACAGGCCCACATTGTGATCCCTATACCTGCCAAAACCCTTCCAAATCCTTCCACGCATTTGTCCCAACCCTTGATATCGAGCATGCATACACTGATGTTTCAAAAGAAAATGTTGAGCACACAAGTTTGAACATTTGACTTTTAGAATAACATCCATCGTAAAAATAAAATGAAGGTTTAAATCTTCATAAATTTGATGATTTCAAAGAAAACAAATTGACTCAATAAAAGAAAGTGTCATAGTTTCATAATCTTCCAGTAAAACAAAAACAAAAAAAATCACAAGTCAACATCATGTACATATTTTCACCAAATCTTCTTCCTTCAAAAAGACGAAAAATCATCAAGATACAACAAAGTTTTCTCCTCAAATTTTAAAATTTACATCCACCATATCTCTCTTACATATCGAGATTTCAAATCCTTGTACAAAAATGCAACATTTTGTTTATTGATTTCAAAACTTTCAAAAAAAAAAACAAAAAAAAAACAAAAAAAAAATAATCACAAGTCAACATCATGTACATATTCTCATAAACCTTGAATTTAATTTCATGAATGTTTATCTCGCAAAAGGACAAAAAAAAAATCAACATGCATCAAAGTTTTCTCTTCCAATTTTAAAATTTATAACAGTCATGTTTCTCTTGCATATCAAAGCTTCAAAATCCTAATCCTTGTACAAAATTGCAACACCTTGTTTTTTAGTTTTGACCTTAATAAAAAAAAAAATCAAAATCAAAGAAAATTCGACATCTCAAAATTTCAAAACAAATTCAAAGTTTCCAATTCAAAACCATCACACAATTTTTTTGTCATCTTGACCCTCTGCAAGGCAATGGTCAAGTCCAGATTGTCAAACGACCCTCTATGCGGCAATGGTCGAATTTAAATTTCTGTTCTGTGAGTTTGGCCCTCTGCGAGGCAATGGTCAAATCCAGGTTTTTAAATTTCTGTTCACGACCCTCTGCGCGGCAATGGTCGGATTTAAATTTCTGTTCTGTGAGTTTGGCCCTCTGCGAGGCAATGGTCAAATCCAGGTTTTTAAATTTCTGTTATCGACCCTCTGCGTGGCAATGGTCGGATTTAAATTTCTGTTCTGTGAGTTTGGCCCTCTGCGAGGCAATGGTCAAATCCAGGTTTTTAAATTTCTGTTATCGACCCTCTGCGTGGCAATGGTCGGATTTAAATTTCTGTTCTGTGAGTTTGGCCCTCTGCGAGGCAATGGTCAAATCCAGGTTTTTAAATTTCTGTTAACGACCCTCTGCATGGCAATGGTCGGATTTAAATTTCTGTTCTGTGAGTTTGGCCCTCTGCGAGGCAATGGTCAAGTCCAGGTTTTAGTTTTCTCTTATCGGCCCTCTGCATGGCAATGGTCGGATTTAAATTTTTGTTCTGTGAGTTTGGCCCTCTGCGAGGCAATGGTCAAATCCAGGTTTGAATTTTTTGTCAAACGACCCTCTGCGTGGCAATGGTCAGATTTAAATTTCTGTTCTGTGAGTTTGGCCCTCTGCGAGGCAATGGTCAAATCCAGGTTTTAATTTTCTGTTATCGACCCTCTGCGTGGCAATGGTCGGATTTAAATTTCTGTTCTGAGTTTGGCCCTCTGCGAGGCAATGGTCAGATCCAGGTTTTAATTTTCTGTTATCGACCCTCTGCGTGGCAATGGTCGGATTTAAATTTCTGTTCTGTGAGTTTGGCCCTCTGTGAGACCCTAGATAATTAACGTTGCAAATATATGTCAAATCAAAATCAATGCACATCACGTCAATGGTTCAGAGTCATTAAAAACGCACTTCGCACCACATGCACGAGCGCCACCTGTCACGCTAGAAGTTTCGGAAGTTAGTAGTGGGATACAGGTGTCAGCAGGGGAGACGTTCGTCCATTTTGACTTGGATTGAACAAAACTGAGTTTTTGGAAAATCTCTCCCTCTCACCTGCACGCACTCATCTTCTTCCTCAGAACTCAACCCTTCATTTTCTCTACCTTCTCTCTAGAACCAGTCCACCTTCTCTCTACTGTAAACTCATCACTTTCTTCTCCGATCACGTTTCAGAACCATGAGGACGTTCCCTGAGACGTGGGCGTTATTTTGGACCGAACAGAGTTGGAATTTAAGCTGGTAAGTTCTCATCTCTGATTCGCTCATCCATTAGGGTTCATATGAAACCAAGTTCTGGGTTCATGCATGGGTTATATCTGAGATATTTGATTTTTGGTGTTTAGATTTAGTGGAAGTTGTTAAGGGAACCTTGGAGTAGAACGTTGTAAGAGAACAAACCAATCCTTTGCATTAGGGCAAGTTGCGTACGAATCCGGGTAAGGGAAGCTTATATATTTAATTTATACTTGTATGATTGTATGAAGGCATGATATGGGTTGTTTGTATGAAATAAATGTGTATGTGCTGTTCTGGATCTGCATGAACGAACCCTGTTGTGCTGGATGAAAATATTTTCTGTTGGTTGAAATGCATGTTGAATCGGATTCGTATGAAAGATGTATGACTATAGTATGATTGAATTTATTAATTTGATGAAATCTGTATAGTATGAGAATTAATCCTGGATATGAAAATCACGAAGTAAGAATCACATGAGAAATAGTGAGTTCACTTAGTTGAAAATTTGGATCTGATAAATTCACTATGATAAATTACGATCGTCATCGAATGGTCTTACACCGTTCGGTTTCCCTGAAAAAGACTTAGAGTTGAATTCTTTCATTTGGGAAGGGTTCGGTTTGAGAACGAGCGTCCTCATTTGAAATACTATGTTTAAGCGTTCGGCTCAGCATAAAGTTGTCGTACGCCTTAAAATTTAATAATCCTAAAATAAGTAACGTTCGGTCTTATACCGAACGTTCGTCCTAAATAGCGCAAGGTCTTATACCAAGCGTCCTTCTAAATAGCGCTCGGTCTTGTACCCAGCGTTCGTCATGATTGATTCTTGGTCATCTACCTAGCGTTCGTTTTAAGAAAGTGTTCGGTCTTAGATCGAACGCTCGTCCTATCTTTGATTCCTTAACGAACGTAAATAGCGTTCGTCCAAATACTTAATAAATGTATATTGTCGCGTTCGGTCATTGACTGGCAGTCGACCCCTTTTAAACAAAAGGTTCCCAATGTAGTTAAGTATTCTTCTTGATGTCTCTTCATCCAAGTGGAGTCAACCCGTCCTCTTGGTACTTAAAATATTCTGAAAAAGGGTCGTATTATTCTGGAGTCTTTCTGATTGTTAATGGGTTCTTCTAAATCTGGCTTTTCACGTTCGTCCTCGTCCTTCAGAGGGTTGAACGCTCGTCTTTTCATGGAAGTGGAACAAAGAATGAAATTATTATTAAGAGGAAGTGTTAAGATGTGCGAACCGTGTAAGAACTAAAATTATGAAATTTGATTTTGGACGAGCGTTCCAGGGAGGAACGTCTCATATATGTGGAATAATTTGATTGGTAAAGTATGACTGTGGCTATTGCTAATGCTGGCTTGGTCCATCCTGATATTCCGTGAGTGCTCGTTCTCAAGTAGAGAGGAGTAGTTCATGTGTGGGAATGGCCGGAGGTCCTTAGTCCATAAGTTAACATGGGCGACGTAAGAACGGACTAACCTCGAGTGGCAGCTGATTAGGTATATCCCGGCTACTACACCACTCGGGTGCGAGGACGCCTGTAGCTACACGGTTCATACAGTCCGGACGGTCTGTCTAATATATCTATATATTGATCTATATTAAGTTACATGTGTGTTTGAATTGTGATGTTAAATGTATATGTGATGGTATGAATGAAATCATATAAGCTTACCCTGTGTATTTTTCCTTGTGTTGTCTACTGTCTATGTACGTTCGTCCTGTCTTGCAATGATCATCCGTGTGGATGTGAGCAGAAGGCGAGGCCACTCTGGAAGACGTTATTGAAGAAGAGAATCTGGTCGAGGTGGAAGTAAAAGCCGAGCCTTAGAACGCTCGTTATGATAGGATTGTAAATGTTAGTTTTCATTTTGACGTTCGGTTAAATATTTTGTAAAACCGTTCGTTCTAGACTTTCCTTATTTCCGTTTCGTAAACGGTATTTTCTGTATATAAGTCGTTCGGCTTTGGAACCTTAATCCAGTTTTGTAAAGACTGCATTGTTTTACTGTTTTAATGTAATTAATTCTGATTATGGTAATTACTGTATTTTGGGATGTTACACCCTCTGCGAGGCAATGGTCAAATCCAGGTTTTAATTTTCTGTTATCGGCCCTCTGCGTGGCAATGGTCGGATTTAAATTTTTGTTCTGTGAGTTTGGCCCTCTGCGAGGCAATGGTCAAATCCAGGTTTTTAAATTTCTGTTAACGACCCTCTGCGCGGCAATGGTCGGATTTAAATTTTTGTTCTGTGAGTTTGGCCCTCTGCGAGGCAATGGTCAAATCCAGGTTTTAATTTTCTTTTATCGGCCCTCTGCATGGCAATGGTCGGATTTAAATTTCTGTTCTGTGAGTTTGGCCCTCTGCGAGGCAATGGTCAAATCCAGGTTTTAGTTTTCTGTTATCGGCCCTCTGCATGGCAATGGTCGGATTTAAATTTCTGTTCTGTGAGTTTGGCCCTCTGCGAGGCAATGGTCAAATCCAGGTTCTAGTTTTCTGTTCTCGGCCCTCTACAAGGCAATGGTCGAACCCAACAATCAAACTCAACTCATTCACTTCCATAGGGTTGGTACACCCTCCACGAGGTTTTTACACCTCATCAAATTCATCCATAGGGTTGGTACACCCACCACGAGGTTATTACACCTCATTCACTTCCATAGGGTTATTACACCCTCCACGAGGTTGTTACACCTCATCAAATTCATCCATAGGGTTATTACACCCTCCACGAGGTTGTTAGACTTCATTTCTTTTCGCTGTGTTCATTTTGTTTGTTCATTGTTCATTTTGAAATCCGGACGAAATTTGCGTTTCTTTCTTTACTTAGCTTTTACTCCGATAATACAAAAATCTCAAATTTTCATATTATCTAGTAAAACCAAAGTAAAGAGGGGCAGCTGTCAACACCCAATTTCGTCCGGATTGGCTAATAGATTTATTTTATTTTCATCATGAGTATAAAAAAAAAGAATAATAATAATTAAAATAAAAAAATAAAAAAATAATAATAATAATAAAAAAAATAATAAGAAACAACGTTCGGCCTTTCATTGTAGCTATACGACGTTCGTCCTCTACCGAGTGTCGTTCGGTTCCTTCCTCTGCGTGACCATACGCGTTTTATTAGTGTCACAGACGTTCGGCTTTGCCGCCTAAGCCTTCTAGCTTTCAACCGTTCGTCCTTTACCCTGCATGCAACCGTTCGTCCTTTACCCTGCATGCAACCGTTCGTCCACTAACCTGCGCGTCCGTTAGTCCAATATCGAGACCGTTCGTCCTAAACCGTTCGACTGTTCGGTCTCGTTGACGTTCGTCAACTGTCAAGCTCAAACGTTCTGTCATCGACAAGCCTTACACCACTCGACCTTTCCGTACGACTCCTACCGCTGCAAACGCTCGTCCTATGCTTTGTGCGACCGCTAATCCAATTCGTCATTCTCTTAAGCCGTTCGTCCTTTGCCTTATTCGACCGTTCGTGCATTTAACCTCTAGGACGTTCGGCAATTCTCTGCCTCAACCGTTCGGTCATCCACAATCCACTACTCGACCGTTCGGCAATTCATACCTTTAGGGCGTTCGATCATGCAGAGAGTCAACCGTTCGGTCATCCACAAGCCACTACTCGACCGTTAGGCCGCTCATCCTCAAACGTTTGACCGTTCGTCCCCGCAACTTTACCGTTCGGTCATAGTGTTTTGATGAACGTTCGGTCTCCATTATATTTGTCTGCAGCGTTCGTACTATTTGTGCTTAATTTCTCCAGCGTTCGGTTTTTGAACGTTCGGCCCATTGTGGTGTTCAGCAAATAGCGTTCGGTCATTTTCTTGTGTTAGTTGAACGTTCGGTATTGATGGGTTTATTCCCCATTTAACGTTCGGTTTTGATATGTTTTTCTGTGTCCATAGTGAACGGTCGTTCTAGATGGTGTAGTACTCGTCATAGGCGTTTGGTGTTTTCGAGGCGTTCGTGCATACAGTGGGGCGTGCGTCTTTTATTTCGTTACGCTTTATTTGTTTTAATAAAAAATATATAATAATACAAATAATAAAAAATATAAAAATAGAAATAATAAAAAAATAAATAAAAAAAAACAAAAATATCTGGGATCAGGAATATGTCTCCGAATCCCTAGAAAGTTGTAAAAAAAAAAGAAAGAGGAAAAGAAGAGAAGACAAAACAGATCAGGGAATGTGTTTCAGTGTCAACTCCTAGAAAGCAGTGAGGAGTTGGTTTTTCTTCAAAAGGGTTTTAATTATTTTTGGCTTCAGCTGGACTTTTGGGTTGAAAATCGCAAACCATGGTACCCGACGTCCCATCTGTCAAATCTGTACGTCCCATCTTGCAAATCTGTAAAGGACTGTAACATCCCAAAATACAGTAATTACCATACGTCAGAATTAATTACAATTAACAGTAAATCAATGCAGTCTTTATATAAATAAAACGAAGCTCCGAAGCCGAATGGCTTATATACAGAAAATACCAGTACACGAAGAGGAAACAAGGAAAGTCTAGAACGAACAGTTTTACAAAATATTTAACCGAACGTCAAAAAGAAATCTAACATTTACAATCCTAACATAACGAGCGTTCTAAGGCTCGGCTTTTACTTCCACCTCGACCAGATTCTCCTCTTCAATAACATCTTCCAGAGTGGCCTCGCCTTCTGCTCACATCCACCCGGATGATCATTGCAAGACAGGACGAACGTACAGAGACAGATGGACAACACAAGGAAAAACGAAAGGGTAAGCTTATATAATTTAATTCATACAATTAACACATACATCTCACATTTCAATCCACAACATCATGTAATCTAACATAGAAATATACACACACATATATATATTAGACAGACCGTCCGGACTGTATGAATCTGTGTAGCTACAGGCGTCCTTGCACCCGAGTGGTGTAGTAACTGATACACTCAACAGCTGCCACTCGAGGTTAGTCCGTTCTTACGTCGCCCACGTTAACTTATGGACTAAGGACCTCCTGCCATTCCCACACATGAACTACTCCTCTCTACTTGAGAACGAGCACTCACGGAATATCAGGATGGACCAAGCCAGCATTAGCAATAGCCACAGTCATACTTTACTAATCCAATTATTCAATATATATGAGACGTTCCTCCCTGGAACGCTCGTCCAAAATCCAATTTCATAATTTTAGTTCTTACACGGTTCGCACATCTTAACACTTCCTCTTAATAATAATTTCATTCTTTGTTCCACTTCCATGAAAAGACGAGCGTTCAACCCTCTGAAGGACGAGGACGAACGTGAAAAGCCAGATTTAGAAGAACCCATTAACAATCAGAAAGACTCCAGAATAATACGACCCTTTTTCAGAATATTTTAAGTACCAAGAGGACGGGTTGACTCCACTTGGACTAAGATACATCAAGAAGAATACTTAACTACATTGGGAACCTTTTGTTTAAAAGGGGTCGACTGCCAGTCAATGACCGAACACGACAATATACATTTATTAAGTATTTGGACGAACGCTATTTACGTTCGTTAAGGAATCAAAGATAGGACGAGCGTTCGATCTAAGACCGAACACTTCATTAAAACGAACGCTAGGTAGATGACCAAGAATCAATCATGACGAACGCTGGGTACAAGACCGAGCGCTATTTAGAAGGAACGCTTGGTATAAGACCTTGCGCTATTTAGGACGAACGTTCGGTATAAGACCGAACGTTACTTAATTTAGTATTATTTAATTTAAGGCGTACGACAACTCTATGCTGAGCCGAACGCTCAAAAATAGTATTTCAAATGAGGACGCTCGTTCTCAAACCGAATTCTTCCCAAATGAAAGAATTCTACTCTAAATATTTTTTCAGGGAAACCGAACGGTATAAGATCGTACGATGACGAACGTAATTTATCATAGGGAAATTATCATATCCAGATTTTTCAACTAATTACACTCAACCTTTCTCATGTGATTCTTACTTCGTAAATTCATATCCAAGATAAATTCTCATACTATACAGATTTCATCATATTAATAAATCCAACTATACTATAGTCATAAACCTTTCATACGTATCCAAATCAACATGCATTTCAACCAACAGAAAATATATTCATACAGCACAACAGGGTTCGTTCATGCAGATCCAGAACAGCACATATACATATATTTCATACAAACAACCCATATCATGCCTTCATGCAATCATACAAGTATAAATTAAATATATAAGCTTCCCTTACCCGGATTCGTACGCAACTTGCCCTAATGCAAAGGATTGGTTTGTTCTCTTACAACGTTCTACTCCAAGGTTCCCTTAACAACTTCCACTAAATCTAAACACCAAAAAATCAAATATCTCAGATATAACCCATGCATGAACCCAGAACTTGGTTTCGTATGAACCCTAATGGATGAGCGAATTAGAGATGAGAACTTACCAGCTTAAATTCTAACTCTGTTCGGTCCAAAATAACGCCCACGTCTCAAGGAACGTCCTCACGGTTCTGAAACGTGATCGGAGAAGAAAGTGATGAGTTTACAGTAGAGAGAAGGTGGACTGGTTCTAGAGAGAAGGTAGAGAAAATGAAGGGTTGAGTTCTGAGGAAGAAGATGAGTGCGTGCAGGTGAGAGGGAGAGATTTTCCAAAAACTCAGTTTTGTTCAATCCAAGTCAAAATGGACGAACGTCTCCACTGTTGACACTGATAACAGTTGAAAAACTGTTATTTTCATGCTTAAAAGTGATACTAAAAGCAACCTTTAGACTTAGAAACTAGCTTGAAATCATGCATTTTGTTTATATTTTCAGAAATAAGAGAGCTGGACAGGTTTATGCTTGATTTAAGTGTTTTTGTGCAGGTTTTGAGGTGAATTTGGTGAAAGAAGTGAAGAATAAGAGAGAGGACATTAGAAAAGACAAGAAAGAGTGCAAAAAGGAGAAGTCGAAGGCACCGCTCAGCGGCAAACTACCGCTGAGCGGCACTCAAGAGGTGGCGTTGGAACCGCTGAGGGGCAAATGGCCGCTGAGGGGAAGAAAGAAGACGCGTAACCACCGCTGAGCGGTAAATGGCGCTGAGCGGCACTTTTTGGGCTTGGGCTTTTGTAATCTTTTGTAACTCTAGATTAGTATATAAGGGCTTGCACGTCCTTTAGTTAGAGATCTTTGGCAGAAACGAGGCAAACACTCTCTCTTTCACCCCTTTGAAGGAGGATCTTGGATGCTCAGGCTACCTCTTCACCTTTATTGGGTTTATTCTTTCATACTTTCATTGTAATTCATCTAGGTTCACCATGAATATGGTGAACTAAACCTTGTATGTTTGTTGGGGAATCAAAGTAATCTCTTGAAGCTCTCATATATGGATTTGTTGAGTACATCTTTGAATTAAGACATATGCTTTCTTTCATCATTAGTTAGGGTTTTTCCTCTTTGCTCAATGCTTGCATTGTTTAACTCATTCTAATGCATGATTATTGGTTTTGTTGATACGGACACGTACGGGGAAATCTAGATCCGGGGAATTTCTCCCAATATTTTACTGACAACATTATATTGGTTGCCTTAAGCTCCTGCACTCATGAACTAATCATTAGGAATCCTAGGAATTGTATGAACTATTTGATTAGGGAGAAGCCATCTAGAATGGTACATTAGAGAGTGGCATTAACAATGATGATTTGAATGTTGAATTCCTAAAATATATGAGAGTGGATGAGATGAAATTGACCCCCAACAACATATTCATTCATATATTCCATTGAAAGTGTTTATCTTTTGTCTTTGCCATTGATCAAAATTCATGCATACATGTTTATTTTCTGTCTTGCATTTTAAACTCAAATATTTCGTTTGTAAGTCTTAGTTAATCAAGAAACCACATAACTAAACTAGGCCGTGAGTCCTTTGGGAAGAACGATACTTGGTCTTACCAAGTTTTATTACTTGAACGATTCGGTCATACTTGCCGATTGTGAAACAAGTTTGTGACATCATATTTTGGTGCTTACAAATTTGTCCATCAAGTTTTTGGCGCTGTTGCCGGGGACTCGTGGTTTAACTGGTTAATTTGTGTGATTATTGATTATCTTTGACTTATTTTTTTTATTTTATTTTAAATTTCGAATTTTTATTTTATTTTATTTTTCTGTTTATATTTTTCAGTTTGTATTTTATTTGATTTTATTTTATTTTTTCTATTTTCTGTTTTTTTTTTTGTTTTCTGTTTTTATTTTCTGTTTTTTATTTTTCGGTTTTTATTTGATTTTATTTTATTTGATTAGATTAGATTAGATTTTTTTTTTGTTTAGGTTAGATTTTATTTTTATCTTTTTAGATTAGATTTTATTTTATTTGATTAGATTTTATCTTTTTATCTTTTTAGGTTAGATTTTATTTTATTCTTATTCTATCTTTTAGGTTAGGTTAGATTTTATTTTATTTTATCTTTTAAATTAGATTTTATTTTTTTTAGATTAGGTTTTATTCTATTTTATTTGATTTTATCTTCTAAATCTTTTATCTTCTTATATCTTTTCAATCTATATCTTCTTTTATATCTTTTTGTGCTAACAATTGTTTTTAGGGTTTTGTGCCTAATGTCTGCAGAATGCAATTTGGTCAAGAGTTTAACTATAGGGGCACTCAATTCTACCAAAGTAATCTCAACCAATGGTGGGAACCTCACTCAAGCATGGATCAAAGCCAATTTTGGCAAGCTGCTGGACAATTTGAGAACCAACCACAACAACAATGGCAGCAACAACCCTTTCTATCAGGAAGTTTGGATAGGTTGGAGGACACCCTTCAACGATTTTTGAAAAATTCCGACTCTACTCAGAAAAGCATTGAAGAATCATGTAAAAGAATGGAGATGCAACTTCGTCACATTAGTCAGATATTAAATGATGATGTTAATACTGATGTTAACCTTAAGGAGGAAGGGCAAGTCATTATCACTGAAAGTGACAAGATTCTTGATGAGGAAAAATTAGAGGGAGATGAGGAAAGGGTAGAGAGAAAAGAGAAAGAAGAGTTGAGTGAGAAAGATAAAGATGAAGAAAAAGAAAAAGAATTGGTTGAGAGAAAAGAGAGAAAGAAAATTTGTGTGAAGATAAAGAAGTTGAGGAGAAAAAGAGAAAGGAAGAAAAAAATAAAAGAAGAGAAAAAGAGAAAATTTAGGGAGAGAAAAAGGAAGAAAAAGAAGATGAGAGGAAAGAAGAAGAAATCACATGAAAAATCACATCCTCATCTAAAGAAGAATCATAGGAAGGAAAAGAAATTTAAGTGCTTTATGGAAATCTTCAAGAAATTGGAGATTAAAGTTCCTATGATTGAGACACTGCAACAGGTTCCTGGTTTGATCAAATTTCTGAAGAAGTTCAGTAGAAAGAAGAAAAAGAAGAAGGAACTTGAGCTTTATTGGGTCAAGCTAATGACGTTAAAAGAGCGCTTGCTGGGAGGCAACCCAGTGAATTTAAAAACTTTTGATTTGGTTTTGTAATTTTTAATTTGTGAACATTATTCTGGACATTATTTTGTTGGATTTAGCATCTACTGAAGGATGCTAGGTGGTTAAGTATCTACTGAAGGATACTAAGTTTGTAACACCTACTGATGGGTGTTGGTGAGAAGATTTTGCACCTACTGATGGGTGCTGGTAAGTTTGAAACACCTACTGATGGGTGTTGGTGGATTTTGGGTCAGGCTCGTGACGTTAAACAAGCGCTACCTGGGAGGCAACCCAGTTGATTGATTGTTTTCTGTTTGTCTATTTTAGTTAGGGTTTGCATAAGCATTTTTAACATTGAATTGCAGGGAACCTATGAGGGGTATGCTAGGAAGGCACGTAGGTCAAGAAAAGAAGGAGAAGGGCACATCACGAAAGTGCCGCTGAGCGGTATTTACCGCTGAGCGGTACTAACGCAGATGGGCTTAAGTTCCCCTTAGCGGAACCCGAGCCCATTGGGGTATTTTTAAACCCTAAGCTGCGCGTTTTTACACTCTTTCAAGTTCTTCTCTGCATAAACACTTCCACACCTCTTCTCCTAGGTTTTCCACATCTTTCTACTTTTCCCTCTTTAGAAGATTTCTCTTCCACTCACTTTTATACTAGTGTGCCATCAAAGTTTGGGGTTGGAAGAGAGCATTTTAGTTTGGAAGCATTCTCATATCATCTAGCATCTCCACCCAAGTAAGTAAAATGCATTTTGTTCATTCTAGGGTTCTTGAAATTGACTGTGATTGTCAAAGCATGAATATTTAGGGGTTTTGATTTCTATGCATGATTTGATGATATATTTGATGTTTGAACCGATTAAACTGCTTGATTATGAACTGGAAAACTGAAAATTGCATTTGGGTGGAGTTAGGACTGTTTTAAAAAGAGATTTGCAAAAATCTGCAGATCACCGCTGAGCGGCATTTACCGCTGAGCGGCACTCTGCCAGATTTGTTTTTTCTGGTTTATTGCGTGTTTGAATGTGGCACTGGTGGCGCTGAGGGGAAATTCTGGCCCTCAGCGGTGGTTTAGCTTCGAAAGGAGTTGTGTTCTGAGTTTACTAATGATTAACATCATGTTCTGTGGTTTTGGATTTGTGTTTGAATGCAGGAATGGCATCCTCTTCAGGAAAGAGATTGAAAACCATGGCAACCAAGAGAAAGGAAAAGGAACCAGAGCAGCCCCATAATGGCAGGTTCCTCTCTAGGAAACATGAGAAGCACTTTAGGGTGGTTCAGGACAGGAGACTTCTAATGGAGAGAAAGGTCGGAATGATACCTAACTTTGCTCCTCAATTTGGAGAGCAAGTGTTAGGGAATGATTGGGGGAAGCTAGCCACTTATCCATCACCTGCCAACATAGCTGTGGTGAAAGAATTTTACACCAATGCAAAGAAGATTGGTGATTATCCAGCTGAGAATTATTTGGGCTATGTTAGAGGCCATGTTATCAGGTATGATCCTGACTCCATCAATAACTTTCTGGATACTGTGTGGGCTGGTGAGCAATGCCAGTTTGCTCTTAGCATGGAGGAAGGTGCTGACTTTGAGGATGTTGAGAGAGTATTGTGCATACCTGGAGGACACTTCTAAAGGAATAGATCTGGCTCAGTGGTTAATATTAGGAGGACAGATTTGACTCCTCTTGCAAAGTATTGGATGGCATTTTCTCATGCCAACATTCAGCCATGTTCACATGTGTCAGATATTACTCTCAGCAGGGCACTCTTCATCTACTGTGTTATCAGAAACTTGAATGTTAATATTGGGCAGGTGATAGCTGATGAGATTAGTGTGTGTGCTAACACCTCAAACAACAAAGCACCACTGGGACATCCTTCTTTGATCACTCACCTTTGCAAGCTAGCTGGGGTGGACACTTCTGTTCCACCATTTGAGAGGCCAAGAAAAGCTATAGATGAGGCCTATTACAGACAGTACTGTGGAGGTGAGGAGGCAGCCCAGCCAGTGCCACCACGCCAGGCTCGTAGAGAGAGAAGGCCAGCACAGAGCAGGACTTCTGCTGATACTCATGAGGCAGAACCATTCCAGATGAGGGACATGTATATGTCTCTTATAGGTGCTCAGTTGCAGTCCATCCACAGAGGGCAGGTGGCCACGGCTGAGATGATAGTGGGGATGTATGATACCCCTCCAGCACACAGGTGGACTATGGATGAATTCCATAATGTGGTAGCTTGGCCAGAAGAACCAGTATATGGAGGAGCTGGAGCAGCTGAAGCTTCAGCCAGAGATATGGAGGAAGATGAAGCAGAGGAGGAGGATGCATTTGATGAAGATGATGATGAAGAGGAAGAGGAAGATACAGAGAGCTCGGACTGATGAGGAGCTGAGATAGCATTTACTGATGAATGCTATCATATGATTATGCTTTTATGGTTTAAGTTTTCTGAACTTATTTGTTTTTGTTTTTAGATTAGGGTTTGATGTACTCTATTGAACACCTGGTTTGTTATGATGGTTTGCTATTAACTGTGATTGTGTGATAAGTAATGCTTGATGATGCTTATTGATTGATTGATGTTGAGATGATGTGCACATTAAAATGCTTATACAGGTGATTCACAAGCTTTGTGAACAAATGCATAATATCATGATTGTGATTGTGAAATTAAGCAGGATGTGCATGTCAAATGTGAATGAGCTTATATGTGAGGTTTTGAGCTCCAGAGTTGTTATTGTTGAATGCTATTACTTTGAAAGCATGAATGATTTTGCCCAGGTTTTCTATGATTGAATCAATTGCTTGTTTTGCATCATATGATCAAAGGCCGTGTTTTTGAAACCCTTTTTATTGGCCAAATTCATAAAGTTAGCCTTCTAAAAGAGAACACGTTGTGTTCTATCCTTTGAACCCTTAGCCTTAAATATACACTGAACACCCTTGATTGAAAATCTTTACCTTGAGTTAAGTAGAAGATCTTGTGTGGTATTGTTAAATGTTCAAGTTTGGGGTTATTGGGGAAACATGAAAAAGGAAAAAGCATTGAGCTAACAGCTAAAAAGTAAGAATATGCAAAGAAAAGAAAAGAAAAAGAAGCAAAGCTCAATGCAAATGCAAAAGCAAAGGCAAAAGAAAGTTGGGAATGAATAAGAAGATTGTGTTGTTATGATTCTCTTAACTCAAGGATTTTGTGATCCAGAAAAACCAATTTTCTTGTTAGCCCAGCCACATTATAAGCCATTGAAAAGTCCTTGTGATGATGCATGCTTGTGAATGTATTTGATTGTGGTTAAATGAAAGGCAAAGTTGATTCATGTGACATTGTGATAGTGGAGTGAATGAGTGAAACACTTTACCTCTTATACACTTGTGTGTTGAGTGAAACACTTTACCTAGTGAGGAAAGATTCCATAAGCACATGAACATCCATGCTTAATTGATTGATCATTCATGAAAAATAACATTTGTTGGAACTTAAATGACTTTGTGAACACTAAAGCATGTGCACATCTTGAATTAACTCTTGGTCATAAGTTTGAGTGAAGTTATTACTTATCTTGAAAAGAGGATTTTGAATGAGTGAACCATCATATGAATTGGTTGGAGATGGAGTTACATTTTGTTTGCTTGAGGACAAGCAAAGTTCTAAGTTTGGGGTTGTGATAACAGTTGAAAAACTGTTATTTTCATGCTTAAAAGTGATACTAAAAGCAACCTTTAGACTTAGAAACTAGCTTGAAATCATGCATTTTGTTTATATTTTCAGAAATAAGAGAGCTGGACAGGTTTATGCTTGATTTAAGTGTTTTTGTGCAGGTTTTGAGGTGAATTTGGTGAAAGAAGTGAAGAATAAGAGAGAGGACATTAGAAAAGACAAGAAAGAGTGCAAAAAGGAGAAGTCGAAGGCACCGCTCAGCGGCAAACTACCGCTGAGCGGCACTCAAGAGGTGGCGTTGGAACCGCTGAGGGGCAAATGGCCGCTGAGGGGAAGAAAGAAGACGCGTAACCACCGCTGAGCGGTAAATGGCGCTGAGCGGCACTTTTTGGGCTTGGGCTTTTGTAATCTTTTGTAACTCTAGATTAGTATATAAGGGCTTGCACGTCCTTTAGTTAGAGATCTTTGGCAGAAACGAGGCAAACACTCTCTCTTTCACCCCTTTGAAGGAGGATCTTGGATGCTCAGGCTACCTCTTCACCTTTATTGGGTTTATTCTTTCATACTTTCATTGTAATTCATCTAGGTTCACCATGAATATGGTGAACTAAACCTTGTATGTTTGTTGGGGAATCAAAGTAATCTCTTGAAGCTCTCATATATGGATTTGTTGAGTACATCTTTGAATTAAGACATATGCTTTCTTTCATCATTAGTTAGGGTTTTTCCTCTTTGCTCAATGCTTGCATTGTTTAACTCATTCTAATGCATGATTATTGGTTTTGTTGATACGGACACGTACGGGGAAATCTAGATCCGGGGAATTTCTCCCAATATTTTACTGACAACATTATATTGGTTGCCTTAAGCTCCTGCACTCATGAACTAATCATTAGGAATGCTAGGAATTGTATGAACTATTTGATTAGGGAGAAGCCATCTAGAATGGTACATTAGAGAGTGGCATTAACAATGATGATTTGAATGTTGAATTCCTAAAATATATGAGAGTGGAGGAGATGAAATTGACCCCCAACAACATATTCATTCATATATTCCATTGAAAGTGTTTATCTTTTGTCTTTGCCATTGATCAAAATTCATGCATACATGTTTATTTTCTGTCTTGCATTTTAAACTCAAATATTTCGTTTGTAAGTCTTAGTTAATCAAGAAACCACATAACTAAACTAGGCCGTGAGTCCTTTGGGAAGAACGATACTTGGTCTTACCAAGTTTTATTACTTGAACGATTCGGTCATACTTGCCGATTGTGAAACAAGTTTGTGACATCATATTTTGGTGCTTACAAATTTGTCCATCAGACACCTGTACCCCACTACTGACTTCCGAAACTTCTAGCGTGACAGGTGGCGCTCGTGCATGTGGTGCGAAGTGCGTTTTTAATGACTCTGAACCATTGACGTGATGTGCATTGATTTTGATTTGACATATATTTGCAACGTTAATTATCTAGGGTCTCATAAGGACCCTTGTAACATCCCAAAATACAGTAATTACCATAAATTAGAATTAATTACAATTAACAGTAAAATAATGCAGTCTTTTCATTACTAAAACGAGAAGCAAAAGCCGAACGGCTTAAGTACAGAATCAATATACATGAAACGGAAATAACACAGTTTTAGGACGAACGGTTTTACAAAAATAAATAACCGAACGTCCAATCCACACGTGATCACATAAACCAAAAGAAAGACGGACGTCCTACTGCTCCGCTTTCACTTCAACTTCAACCAAGTTTTCTTCCTCGATTACTTCCTCCAAAGTGGCCTCGCCTTCTGCTCAAATCCACACGGATGATCATTGCAAGACATGACGAACGTACATATACAGAGGGACAACACAAAGGAAAAACGAAAGGGTAAGCTTATATAATTTAATTCATACAATCAACACATACATCTAACATTTCAATTCACACACAACATCATGAAACTTAACATAGAAATATACATATATATATATATATATTAGACAGACCGTCCGGACTGTATGAATCTGTGTAGCTACAGGCGTCCTTGCACCCGAGTGGTGTAGTAACTGATACACTCAACAGCTGCCACTCGAGGTTAGTCCGTTCTTACGTCGCCCACGTAAACTTATGGACTAAGGACCTCCTGCCATTCCCACACATGAACTACTCCTCTCTACTTGAGAACGAGCACTCACGGAATATCAGGATGGACCAAGCCAGCATTAGCAATATACTGTTACTAATAATTTGGACGAACGCTATTTACTCTCATTGAGAAAATCAATAGTAAGGACGAGTGTTCGGTATAAGACCGAACACTTCTTAGGACGAACGCTAGTTATAAGACAAATAATCAATTAGAACAAACGCTTGGTATAACACCGAGTACTAACGAGGACAAACGCTCAGTGTAAGACCGAGCGCTATTTAGAACGAACGTTCGGTATAAGACCGAACATCACTTATTTCAGTATATTTTAATTTAAGGTGTACGACCTCTCTATGCTGAGCCGAACGCTCAAACATAGTAATTCAAATGAGGACGCTCGTTCTCAAACCGAATTCTTCCCAAATGAAAGAATTCTACTCTAAGTCTTTTTCAGGGAAACCGAACGGTATAAGACCGTACGATAACAAGCGTAATTTATCATAGGGAGTAATTTATGATTCAGATTGTTCTTCTATTTTAATTCTATATTTCTCATACAATTCGTACTTTATAGTTTCATATCAGTATCAATTTCCAGACTTTATACAAATTATATTAATCATTCATAATCATAAGTATCAAACATGATTATACATCACAGCCAACATATACTCTATTCATTCAATTCCTCATCAATCATACATTTACACTCATACTATACACATACATTCATTCGTTCATTAACAGGCATGCGTTATCTTCAATCATACAACAAAATATGAATTAAATACATAAGCTTCCCTTACCCGGATTCGTAAACAGCTTGTCCTAATGCAAAGGATTGGTATGTTCTCTTACAGCGTTCTACTCCAAGGTTCACTTAACGACTTCCACTAAATCTAAACACAAAAAAAATCAATTATCTCAGATATAACCCATGCATGAACCCAAAACCTGGTTTCACATGAACCCTAATGGTCGAACGATCAGATATGAGAACTTACCAGTTCAGATTCTAATTCTGTTCGGTCCAGAATCACGCTCACGTCTCAGGGAACGTCCTCACGGTTCTGAAATGTGATCGGAGAAGAAGTGTGAGAATTACAGTAGAGAGAAGGTGGACTGGTTCTAGAGAGAAGGTGGAGAAAATGAAGGGTTGGGTTCTGAGGAAGAAGATGAGTGCGTGCAGGTGAGAGAGAGATTTTCAAAAACTCAGTTTTGTTAAATCCACGTTCGTTTGGACGAACGTCTCCTCTGTCGACACCTGCACACCCACTCTGACTTTGGAAGCTTCTCTCGTGACACGTGGCACTCGTGCATGCAGTGCAAGGTGCGTTTTTAATGTTTCTGAACCGTGAACGTGGGTGCTTTAACTTGATGTGACAAAGATTATCATTGCTAATTATTTAGGGTCTCACAACCCTTTACACCACTACAAGACTGGGGATCTCACCAATATTAAAAGGAGGGGACTGAAGAAAAAAGGGGAATCAGCTGAGACTCATTGGGGAGACACGAGGTTGGCAAGTAGAAAACGGATCTGGAAGAGGTCACAAAAAAGGAGGAAAAGGGGGAGGAGGAAGAGACCCACGGCTACGGGGGAGACCCATCATCTTACTCTTCATTCATCCTGACTCCCTCACCCTATCTTCATTCTTTTCTTCTTCATTTTTCATCTCAACAGGGCCAACACCCATCATCATTTTATCCAGACCTCACGGCCACCACACAATCTTCAATCACCATCCTTCCACCCAACTTCCACTTCATCATCCCAACCATTTCTTCTTCACAACTCACTCACTACCTCCACTACATTTCCCGTCATAAGAACCCATCACCCAAAAGCTTCATTATCTTCTTCCGTAACACTCACACACGGCCAAATCACATCCAGTTCAACTTCACCCATCAACCACTAAAAACCCCAAGAGTCAAACCCAATCAAAGCACAGGAACAAAGGGGGAGAAACCGTTCCTTCAGCTGATAGAGGCAGCATTCTCCTCCCTCATACACGCACTACTCTCACGCTACCATGGATTCTAGGATTCATTCATCAGATTAAGTCCCTCCGAGACCGTTCCTACAAGGCTCTCCACTCCTCTGCTCACCTCACCAGTAACCACCCTGCACCACACATTGTGCCCTACGAAGTATGCGGACAGATTCCCGCGCACGTCACCTGCAAGGCTGACGCCGTCGCTCTTTGCCCCGCCTGCGGCCGTGACATCCACTCCGCCAACTCCTCGCCAGCCGTCACCAGCGCCCTCCCCATCGCGAGCCACACCGCGGTGGCCATGGAAGAAAGAACCTCCCCACGCTGTGACTGCCAAGTCTAGGAAGAAGGGAATTTGCTTCCTTTGGTCTCATTCAGAAGAGAGAAAACCCTGAAAGAAGAGAGCTTGGGCTTGGAGCCCGTTTTGGGTTTCTTAATAAAAAATAAATAAAAAAAAAAGATATAAACAAAGGAGAACATTTTATGCATCCGTCTCACATCCTTTCGCACCCCTGGATTATATTATTGCAACTCCCTTTGATTTGGGCTTAAGCCTTTCTGCCAGTAAAAAAATAAAAAAGGAAAACAATTGGACCTAACACACATTTCAGGATGCACTTCTGTTTTCATTTTTACACCCATGACAGACAAAGGAGCTTCAAATCTACTCTCTGCACTCCGGGTTTTTATCTCTGCACCTCTGTTCTTGTTGGTTTGTTTCTCTCGCTTTGTTCTTAAGTTTTTATTTCTTTATTATTTGTTTTTTTCCTGTATGTAGCCCTTTGTGTGATAACTCCACTCTTGTATGTTGCATCTTATATTTTGTCGGGTTTGTTCATAAAAAATATAAACAAAAAAATATAAAATAAAACAAAAAAAGTCGTATGAGTGCTCGTGCGATCGTACGCATCAGCCTAGTGCTCATTACGCAAACAATAAGAAAAAAAGCCGTGTGAGTACTCGTGCGATCGTACGTATTAGCCTAGTGCTCATTACGCAAAAATCTAAATATTTTATAAAAAATAACAAAAATATTTTAAAAGGTTAAGCACACGTGTGATTGCACGCATCGTCTTTGTGCGAAAACCTTTTCTGTTTATTATATAAAAATACCAAAAAAATATAAAAATCTTCAAAAAACTAAAAACATCAACACTTTCAAGCAAACAAACAATCTTCCTAGCCAGAACTACGTGATCCTTGATTCTCCATCAAAAGTGGAGATACGTAGGAGCAAGGCTAGTCCTTGTCAGGTTCACTCTCCCAAAAATCCAAATTTATCCATAATCAAAATTCTCAAACAATTTTTCAAACGAAATTTTCAAACAATTTCCAAAAAGAACTACGTAACCCTGATTTCTCATTCTGAATGCGAATACGTAGGAACGAGGTAAATCCTTGTCGGGCCCAAAAAACTACAAAATACATTTTGTTTCTTTAGGATTTTATTTTAGGGGAAAGTTAAACATTTTGAAAACCACATCACATTCGCATATTTAGTTAAAGGTACTGCCTTAGGGCAGGCGTTGTAGGGTGCTAATACCTTCCCTACACGTAACCGACTCCCGAACTTGGAATCTTATTTTCGCAGACCATGCCTTATCATTTTATGGTTTTTCCGTAGTTTTCCAGAATAAACTATGGTGGCGACTCCAAATCTTTTTTTCAAAACTACTTTTATTTTTCGGATCGTCGTCCCGTCGCGATTCCGGTTGCGACAGTTGCATAATCGATTGCATGCATATGTCTTCGATTAGGTTTGTTACTGTTTTGAAATCTGTTAATGCTTGATATAACTGTCACAACGACTATACTTTTAAATGTGTTGACCAAGCATTAAATGCTATTCGACTGCATTAATTCTGAATTCTTAATTGCTTTGACTACTACTAACTATTATAACTAAATTATTATATTCGACTACATTAGTAGCTTAGTTGATTAAAATGCATCAGAGATGTGTTATACTATAAATTGACACAAATTTGATTTCTGTAAAGAACTTTTGTGATTCTGACATTTTCATATTCTTTTGCAGAAAGTTTGATTCTTACAAAAAGAGGAAAAGCTCCAAGAAAACAAGATTGATCGGGATGATCAACTATTTGATTCTTTTGCATAGCTTGGTTGTGCATAAACACTAGCATTCCACTGTTACAGTTTGTTTTTCAAGCTTTTCACCATGCTTAAAAATCCTTGATGTCTAATCTGAATTTAATTAATTCTAGCTGATAATTTCCAGCTTGATCTAGTGTACTAAGACTTCCTTGATTCATTTTCATTGTTGCTATAGCTTTTGAATCAGTTAAACTTGAATTTGGTGGGTTAATGGGGTATTTTTTAGCATAAATTAGCCATAGCAAAGTCAGATTTCGAATGCTAGCATTTCTGTGTTGTGTAACAGTTGGAGAATGTCTAAAATGATGTTTAAAAGTTGCTAGCAAAGTTCAATTAGTGATATAATGGTCCAAGTGTAGAATAGTATATTAAACCATCAAAAATTTTTATTATCTGTAAGTCTTTGAATGATAACTTCTCTTTTAAACCAATTGCCACAAAAATTTTTATTATACTACCCTCTTCAAAATATGGCAATTTAAATCTTGAGTTATTGTTACCCTTAGGGATACAAGAAACTCAAGATAAAAGAAAAATGACTTGTGAATTAGGACTTTCAAATTTCTTTAAAACTATAAAACAAAGTCCCTATTCTAAAGTTACTTCCATAAAAAAAATTATTTCTTGGATTGATACTAATTGGAGATATATTTGATGCTTATTGTAGATATATTTTTGATCCAGGAGGAAAGTGGCAAATCAAAGTTGTGCTTCTTTATATCTTACCGATTTGAGGACAAATCGTTTTTGAAGAGGAGGGTATGATGGAAACCCATTTAGGGCATTCCATTTAAAGGAGTACCAACTTAAGCTAAGGCTAAGAAAGGGAAGTTGGAGAAGGACTTTTAGAAGCTCTTTCTTGATTTTCTTTCTCTAAGTCTTAGAAGGATTCTCTTTAATATGTTTATATGTGTTTTGTAGGGTCTAATAAAGCTAGGAGATCATGGATCAACTAGCCAAGAAGCTTGATAAATCAAGAAGCAAGGAAACATCAAGAATGGAGAAGCAAGCCAAATCTTCACTTGGAGGAATGTTGGAATATTCACTTGGATGCATAAAGGCATTGTCCAGTTGTCTAGCAAGCTGCTTTGGAAGCTCACATGAGACATATTCGAATTAGCAGCTTGGTTGAAGTTGAAGAATCCTAGAGCCCAACGGATGAGGGTTTGAGCTCAACGGTTGAAACTGTACCAAGCTTGTTGTCCATGTGTTGTTACAAGCTTGTTGCCAATGTAGCCACTCACGTCTCTTCACCCTTGCACAAGTGGCATTGATAACGTTAGGCGTGAACTAGGAGCTTGTTTTTTTTCCTTTAAAAAGCTTGCTTAGCCATTATCAAAAGGACCTTTGATTTGAATGAAGAATTGTTTTCTGTTGATTTTGTCCAGAACTTTCTTCTTGTTGAAGGTCACCGAGAGAAAGCTTGAGAGTTTCCTCTAGCCTCTCTCCCTAGCTAGGCTGCCAGTCCTAGCAAATTTATCCACCACCCACATCATATTTCAGCACCTAATCCTCTTCCCTCATTCCATTTTCTCCATCACCGCTTCATCTGTTTCTCTTCATTGAATCATTGTTTGATTCAGTCATCATATGTTTCAACCTTATCTTCATCACCGAGTCATCTAATCAACTTCAATCCAGCAACCGAACACCAATTGAAGAGTGGTTTCTAGAGTCTCTACTTCTGATGGACAAATTTGTAAGCACCAAAATATGATGTCACAAACTTGTTTCACAATCGGCAAGTATGACCGAATCGTTCAAGTAATAAAACTTGGTAAGACCAAGTATCGTTCTTCCCAAAGGACTCACGGCCTAGTTTAGTTATGTGGTTTCTTGATTAACTAAGACTTACAAACGAAATATTTGAGTTTAAAATGCAAGACAGAAAATAAACATGTATGCATGAATTTTGATCAATGGCAAAGACAAAAGATAAACACTTTCAATGGAATATATGAATGAATATGTTGTTGGGGGTCAATTTCATCTCATCCACTCTCATATATTTTAGGAATTCAACATTCAAATCATCATTGTTAATGCCACTCTCTAATGTACCATTCTAGATGGCTTCTCCCTAATCAAATAGTTCATACAATTCCTAGCATTCCTAATGATTAGTTCATGAGTGCAGGAGCTTAAAGGCAACCAATAGAATATTGTCAGTATAATATTGGGAGAAATTCCCCGGATCTAGACTTCCCCGTACGTGTCCGTATCGACAAAACCAATAATCATGCATTAGAATGAGTTAAACAATGCAAGCATTGAGCAAAGAGGAAAAACCCTAACTAATGATGAAAGAAAGCATATGTCTTAATTCAAAGATGTACTCAACAGATTCCATATATGAGAGCTTCAAGAGATTACATTGATTCCCCAACAAACATACAAGGTTTAGTTCACCATATTCATGGTGAACCTAGATGAATAACAATGAAAGTATGAAAGAATAAACCCAATAAAGTGGAAGAGGTAGCCTGAGCATCCAAGATCCTCCTTCAAAGGGGTGAAAGAGAGAGTGTTTGCCTCGTTTCTGCCAAAGATCTCTAACTAAAGGACGTGCAAGCCCTTATATACTAATCTAGAGTTACAAAAGATTACAAAAGCCCAAGCCCAAAAAGTGCCGCTCAGCGCCATTTACCGCTCAGCGGTGGTTACGCGTCTTCTTTCTTCCCCTCAGCGGCCATTTGCCCCTCAGCGGTTCCAACGCCACCTCTTGAGTGCCGCTCAGCGGCAGTTTTTCTGATTCCATCTCTCTTCTTCTTCACTTCTTTCACCAAATTCACCTTAAAACCTGCACAAAAACACTGAAATCAAGCATAAACCTGTCCAGCTCTGTTATTTCTGAAACTATGAAGAAAAGCATGATTTCAAGCTAGTTTCTAAGTGTAAAGGTTGCTTTTAGTGTCAATTTTAATCATGAAAATAACAGTTTTTCAACTGTTATCAGTAGGTAGCCTCAGCATCCAAGACATTCCTCCAAGGGGTGGAAAAGAGAGTGTTTGCTTCGTCTCCAACCAAAGATGCAAACCCTAGGAAGACCTAAAGCTTATATATTGTTCATAATATTCCAGAAAATTAGGCCCAAGCCCAAAATAGTGTCGCTCAGCGGTAAACTACCGCTCAGCGGTAAACTACAGCTCAGCGGTAAGTGCGTGAAGTTGATTCTTTCCCTTAGCTGCATTTTCACCCCTCACCGGAGCCAACAGGTGTTCCTAAGTGCCGCTCAGCGGTAAACTGCCGCTGAGCGGTACTTGCGACTTCTCCTTTTGCACTTTTTGAGTTCTTTTCTGATTCCATCTCTATCCTTCTTCACTTCTTTCACCAAATTCACCTTAAAACCTGCATAAAACACTGAAATATAGCATAAACCTGTCCAGCTCTCTTATTTCACAAAACATGAATAAAAGTATGATTCCAAGCTAGTTTCTAACTGTTAAAGGTTGCTTTTAGTATCAATTTTAAGCATAAAAATAACAATTTTTCAATTGTTATCACAACCCCAAACTTAGAACTTTGCTTGTCCTCAAGCAAACAAAATGTAACTCAATCTTCTACCTATCAATACAATGGTTTACTCCATTAAAAAAATCCTCTTTTCAAGATAAGTAAAAACTTCAATTAAGCTAATGACAAAGACTTCAATCAAGACATACACATGTTTTAGTGTTCACAAAGTTACTTAATATCCAAAAAATGCTATTTTTCATGAATGATCAATCAACTAAGCATTGATGTTCATGTGCTCATGGAATATTTCCTCACTAGGTAAAGTGTTTCACTCAAACACAAGTGTATAAGAGGTAATCACTCATTCACTCTTCTATCACAATGTCGCATAAATTGACTTTGCCTTTCATTTAACCACAATCAAATAAATTCACAAGCATGCATCATCACAAGGACTTTTCTATGGCTTATAATGTGGTTGGGCTAACAAGAAAATTGGTTTTTCTAGATCATAAAACCATTGAGTTAAGAGAATCATATAAACACAATCATTCTTACTTTTCCCCAACTTTCTTTTGCATTTAGCTTTCCTTTTTCTTTTCTTTTCTTTCTCTTTTTCTTTCTCTTTTCACATGCTGACTTCTTAGCTCTTAGCTCAATGCTTTCAATTTCCCTTTCTATTTTCCAACAACCCCAACCTTGAACATTTGTCAATACCACAAAATATTTTCTACTTAACTCAAGGTAAAGCTTTTCAACAAGGGTTTTCCAATCATGTTCAAGGCTAGGGGTTCAAAGGATAGAACACATAGTTTTCTCTTTTAATGGCTGATAATAGTTGAAAAACTGTTATTTTCATGCTTAAAAGTGATACTAAAAGCAACCTTTAGACTTAGAAACTAGCTTGAAATCATGCATTTTGTTTATATTTTCAGAAATAAGAGAGCTGGACAGGTTTATGCTTGATTTGAGTATTTTTGTGCAGGTTTTGAGGTGAATTTGGTGAAAGAAGTGAAGAATGAGAGAGAGGACATTAGAAAAGACAAGAAAGAGTGCAAAAAGGAGAAGTCGAAGGCACCGCTCAGCGGCAAACTACCGCTGAGCGGCACTCAAGAGGTGGCGTTGGAACCGCTGAGGGGCAAATGGCCGCTGAGGGGAAGAAAGAAGACGCGTAACCACCGCTGAGCGGTAAATGGCGCTGAGCGGCACTTTTCGGGCATGGGCTTTTGTAATCTTTTGTAACTCTAGATTAGTATATAAGGGCTTGCACGTCCTTTAGTTAGGTATCTTTGGCAGAAACGAGGCAAACACTCTCTCTTTCACCCCTTTGAAGGAGGATCTTGGATGCTCAGGCTACCTCTTCACCTTTATTGGGTTTATTCTTTCATACTTTCATTGTAATTCATCTAGGTTCACCATGAATATGGTGAACTAAACCTTGTATGTTTGTTGGGGAATCAATGTAATCTCTTGAAGCTCTCATATATGGAATTTGTTGAATACATCTTTGAATTAAGACATATGCTTTCTTTTCATCATTAGTTAGGGTTTTTCCTCTTTGCTCAATGCTTGCATTGTTTAACTCATTCTAATGCATGATTATTGGTTTTGTTGATACGGACACGTACAGGGAAATCTAGATCCGGGGAATTTCTCCCAATATTTTACTGACAACATTATATTGGTTGCCTTAAGCTCCTGCACTCATGAACTAATCATTAGGAATGCTAGGAATTGTATGAACTATTTGATTAGGGAGAAGCCATCTAGAATGGTACATTAGAGAGTGGCATTAACAATGATGATTTGAATGTTGAATTCCTAAAATATATGAGAGTGGATGAGATGAAATTGACCCCCAACAACATATTCATTCATATATTCCATTGAAAGTGTTTATCTTTTGTCTTTGCCATTGATCAAAATTCATGCATACATGTTTATTTTCTGTCTTGCATTTTAAACTCAAATATTTCGTTTGTAAGTCTTAGTTAATCAAGAAACCACATAACTAAACTAGGCCGTGAGTCCTTTGGGAAGAACGATACTTGGTCTTACCAAGTTTTATTACTTGAACGATTCGGTCATACTTGCCGATTGTGAAACAAGTTTGTGACATCATATTTTGGTGCTTACAAATTTGTCCATCAAGTTTTTGGCGCCGTTGCCGGGGACTCGTGGTTTAACTGGTTAATTTGTGTGATTATTGATTATCTTTGACTTATTTTTTTTATTTTATTTTAAATTTCGAATTTTTATTTTATTTTATTTTATTTTTCTGTTTATATTTTTCAGTTTGTATTTTATTTTATTTTATTTTATTGTTCTGTTTTCTGTTTTTCTGTTTTCTATTTTTATTTTCTGTTTTTTATTTTTCGGTTTTTATTTGATTTGATTTTATTTTAGGTTAGATTAGATTAGATTTTTTTTTTAGGTTAGATTTTATTTTTATTTTTTTATATTAGATTTTATTTTATTTTATCTTTTAGATTAGATTTTATTTTTTTTAGATTAGGTTTTATTATATTTTATTTGATTCTATCTTCTAAGTCTTCTATCTTCTAAATCTTTTTATCTTTTGAATCTCTATTTTCTCCTATATCTTTTTGCGCTAACAAATCTTTTCTAGGGTTTTGTTTTCTTGTGTATGCAGGAAGGTCAAACCAGTACTAGTTCAATAGCACAAGGAGTATGGAGAACAATAATAATGCTAGAAGAACTCTTGCAAATTATACTAATCTTGCTGGACCTCAGCACTTCAATAGCATAGCTCGACCTAGAGTCAATGCAGCCAAAATGGAGGTCAAACCAGCATTAATTCAACTGGTAAAGAGTAATCAATTTACTGGGTTATCACATGAAAGCCCATATGAGCACCTTACAACATTTAATGAGATCTGCAACACGGTCAAGATCAATGGGGTGCCAGACGAAGCTATCAAACTTAGCTTGTTTCCTTTCTCATTGGGAGGCAATGCTAAGCTTTGGTTGAACTCTTTTCCAGAAGAAAGTTTCACGGAGTGGGAAGCAGTGGTTACAAAGTTTTTAAACAAATACTTCCCACAATCTAAGGTGACTAAGGGCAAGCAAGAGATATCTTCATTCAAGCAGGGCATGGAAGAATCACTTGGACATGCATGGGACAGATACAAAGGATTGTTACGTAAAACTCCTATGCATGGTTTCAGAGAAGAAGAAGTAGTCCTAACTTTCCTTGGAGGGCTTGGTTCACGAACCAAGATGATACTGAATGCTTCAGCTGGAGGCAATATCAAATGGAAGACTCCAGAGGAAGCAACTGAAATTATTGAAAATATGGCTACTAGTGACAACGAACTCAATATTGAAAAAGGAGACTTTCATCAGAGGGAGTTGTTACCATTACATGATGCTCTGCTAGAACAAAATAAAACTCTTTTTCAACAGCTTGAGGAAGTAACCATGAAACTTTCTCGAATACCACAGGGAATACAACAGGTCTCAATGGTTCAAGAACGACAAAAATGGCAGATGCAAGTTACTCCAGTTGAGAAAACAACAAAGCTTGAAGAGACTTTCCAGAGATTCTTGAAGACAAATGCGTCCTATTGTCATAATGTGGATGTTGCATTTAAAAAAATGGAGGTTCATGTTGAGAGAATAGTTGACGAAATTAAACAGGATAATCTTGGAAAGGAGTGCAAAACTGTTGTGACTAGAAGCGGTAGAGTGTTAAAGGAGAGACAAAAAGAGAGAGAGGAGAAAGAAAATGAGAGTGAGAGTGAAAAAGAAACATGTGAGAGAGAGAAAAAGAGAAAAGAAGAAGAGGAGAGGAGAGAAAAAAATGAGAGAGAAGAGAGACAGAAAGAAAAAGAGTATGAAAAGCCACTTCCTTATCCAAAGAGTTATTCAAGGAAGGAGAAAGAAAAGCAGTTGGAAAGATTCATGGAACTCTTTAAGAAGTTGGAGATCACTATACCATTCTCTGAAGCATTGCAACAGATGCCAGCATATGCAAAATTTTTGAAGGAACTTCTCACAAAGAAACACAAGTACATTGAGAAGGAAACTATCAATATACAGGGCAATTGCAGTGCAATCATACAGAAACTACCTCCTAAACTTAAAGACCCAGGAAGCTTCACCATTCCATGTACCATAGGAGATGTGAAAGTTGGAAGAGCATTGATTGATTTGGGAGCTAGCATTAATCTAATGCCGCTATCCATGTGCAGAACAATTCAGGGGTTGGAAATTAAACCAACCAGAATGGCTCTTCAATTGGCAGACAGGTCTCTTAAATATCCATATGGAGTGGTTGAAGATGTTCTAGTGAAGGTTGACAAATTTGTATTCCCAGTAGATTTCATTGTGATGGAGATGGAAGGAGCTAGTGATGTTCCTCTTATTCTGGGGAGACCTTTTATGAAGACTGCTAGAGTTTTGATTGATGTGGAGAATGGTAAGCTTAAACTGAGAGTTGATGATGAGGAAGTTACTTTTGATGTATCCAAGGCCATGACGTATCCAAATGATGACAAAGCATGTTTTCAATTTGATGAACTTGATGAAGTTTGTATGGTTCAAGAAAGAATGGTGCGTAATATTTCACCATTGGAAAAAACGCTCATTGATGCATGTGAAGATTTGGATGAAGAAGAAGAGAAATTGATTGATGAATGTCTGATGGACTTGGAAACATTGAAAAAGGGTCCAGAGGAAGATCCAATATTTGAAACAATTGATAAGGAAGAAACAATCAAAGCACAGTCGCCAGAATTGAAAAGATTGCCATCACATTTGAAATATGTGTTTCTAGAAGAGGATGGAGCAAAGCCAGTCATCATCAACAACTCTTTATCTTTACAAGAAGAAGAGCAGTTGATAGAAATTCTGAAAGCCAACAAAGAAGCAATTGGGTGGTCAATATCAGATCTCAAAGGTATTAGCCCAACTTATTGTATGCACAGGATTTTTATGGAAGAGGACTATAAACCAAGTGCTCAACCGCAGAGAAGGTTAAATCCTGTCATGAAGGAGGTGGTCAGAAAAGAAGTGTTGAAACTGCTAGAAGCTGGTATCATCTATCCAATCTCTGACAGTGAATGGGTGAGTCCAGTACAGGTGGTTCCAAAGAAAGGAGGGATGACAGTAATTTATAATGATAAGAATGAACTTATTCCTACTCGGACAGTTACTGGCTGGCGCATGTGCATTGATTACAGGAAACTGAATAAAGCTACCAGGAAGGATCATTTTCCTCTTCCCTTCATGGATCAGATGCTAGAAAGGTTATCAGGGCAGGCTTTCTATTGTTTTCTGGATGGATATTCTGGATATAATCAAATTGTGGTAGATCCAAAAGACCAGGAGAAGACGGCTTTTACTTGTCCTTTTGGTATCTTTGCATATAGAAAGATGCCTTTTGGATTATGTAATGCTCCAGCTACGTTTCAGAGGTGTATGCAGGCAATCTTTTCTGATCTTTTAGAAAAATGCATTGAAGTATTCATGGATGACTTCTCAGTTTTTGGAAATTCTTTCCAAAGATGTTTAGCTAATTTGAACACTGTCCTCAAAAGATGTGTTCAGACAAATCTGGTTCTGAATTGGGAGAAATGTCATTTCATGGTAACTGAAGGGATTGTACTGGGGCATAAAATCTCTGCTAAAGGAATTGAGGTGGATAAAGCCAAAGTAGAAGTCATTGAGAAACTGCCTCCCCCAACAGATGTAAGGGGGATTAGGAGTTTTCTTGGTCATGCTGGGTTCTATAGAAGATTCATCAAAGATTTCTCAAAAATTGCTAAACCATTGAGTAATCTTTTGATGAAGGATGCGCCTTTTGTGATGAACGAAGATTGTCTGAAAGCTTTTGATATATTGAAGAAGAAGCTAGTGTCAGCTCCAGTAATTGTAGCACCAGATTGGAATCAAAATTTTGAATTAATGTGTGATGCAAGTGATTATGCATTGGGAGTTGTTCTCGGCCAAAGGAAGGAACAAAAGTTTCATCCAATCTATTATGCTAGCAAGGTGCTGAATGATGCTCAATTGAATTATGCTACTACAGAGAAAGAGTTTCTTGCCATTGTATACGCTCTAGAGAAATTTAGACCCTATCTTATTGGGTCTAAGGTGATTGTCTATACAGATCATGCAGCTATCAAATATTTGTTGACAAAACCAGATTCTAAGCCACGTCTGATTAGATGGGTACTACTATTACAAGAATTTGATGTAGAAATCCGTGATAAGAAAGGAAGTGAGAACTTAATTGCTGATCATTTGTCACGGTTAGTCAACAATGAGGTCACTAGCAAGGAGTCTGCAATCTGGGAATCTTTTTCAGATGAATCACTCATGTATATTCAGCAGAGGCCCTGGTTTGCTGATATGGCCAATTTCAAAGCTGCAAGAGTCATGCCAGAAGATTTAACTTGGCAACAGAGAAAGAAATTTCTACATGATGCCAAGCAGTTTGTATGGGATGATCCGTATTTGTTCAAAATTGGAGCGGATAATCTTCTAAGGAGATGTGTTACAAATGAAGAAGCAGAAGGAATTCTCTGGCATTGTCATGATTCACCTTATGGAGGACATTTTAATGGAGAAAGAACAGCAGCAAAAGTCCTTCAATCAGGATTCTATTGGCCAACTTTATTTAAGGATGCTCATAATCATGCTAGGAATTGTGACAAATGTCAAAGAGCAGGGACAATCACTAAACGTCATGAGATGCCTTTACAAGGTATTTTAGAGGTTGAGGTCTTTGATTGTTGGGGTATTGACTTTGTTGGACCCTTCCCTCCATCTTTCAACAATGAATATATTCTGGTAGCAGTGGATTATGTGAGTAAATGGGTGGAAGCATTGGCTTGTCCTAAAAATGATGCTAGCACGGTAATTAAATTCCTGAAGAGGCAGATATTCTCACGTTTTGGCACTCCAAGAGTGTTGATCAGTGATGGAGGATCTCATTTTTGCAATTATCAGCTAGAGAAAGTACTCAAACACTATGGAGTAAAGCATAAGGTAGCTGCACCTTATCATCCACAAACCAATGGCCAAGCTGAGGTGTCTAACAGGGAGATAAAAAGAATCCTGGAAAAGACTGTGACTTCATCCAGAAAGGATTGGTCTCTCAAATTGGATGATGCTCTTTGGGCTTATAGGACAGCAATGAAGACGTCTATGGGATTATCACCATTTCAACTAGTCTATGGGAAAGCATGCCATTTGCCAGTTGAACTGGAGCATAGAGCATTATGGGCTTTGAAATTCTTGAATTTTGATCCTTATGACACTCAATGCACCCGCAGACGGCAGATTTTGGAGCTTGAAGAAATGCGCTTACATGCATATGATTCATCCAAGGCTTACAAAGACAAAATGAAATTTTATCATGACAGGAAGTTGGTGAATAGAGTTTTCAATCCAGGACAACAGGTATTATTGTTCAATTCAAGATTGAAGATATTTCCTGGGAAGCTGAAGTCAAAATGGACAGGACCATTTGTGATAAAAGAAGTGCATCCGCATGGAGCAATTGAAATCTTTAATCCATCTGATGATCCGCAGAGAAGTTGGGTGGTAAATGGTCAACGTCTCAAGCCCTATCTAGGGGGAGAGGTGCAACAATTGTCCACCATGATGTTGTTGGTGGATCCTTGAAAGTTTGGGTCAGGCTCGGGACGTTAAACAAGCGCTTACTGGGAGGCAACCCAGTAGTTTGTAAGTTGTTTTTGTTTTTGTTTTTAGATTAGGGTTTGATGTACTCTATTTGAAACCTGGTTTCTTGTGATGGTTTGCTATTAACTGTGATTGTGTGATAAGTAATGCTTGATGATGCTTATTGATTGATTGATGTTGAGATGATGTGCACATTAAAATGCTTATACAGGTGATTCACAAGCTTTGTGAACAAATGCATAATATCATGATTGTGATTGTGAAATTAAGCAGGATGTGCATGTCAAATGTGAATGAGCTTATATGTGAGGTTTTGAGCTCCAGAGTTGTTATTGTTGAATGCTATTACTTTGCAAGCATGAATGACTTTGCCCAGGTTTTCTATGATTGAATCAATTGCTTGTTTTGCATCATATGATCAAAGGCCGTGTTGTTGAAACCCATTTTTATTGGCCAAATTCATAAAGTTAGCCTTCTAAAAGAGAACACGTTGTGTTCTATCCTTTGAACCCTTAGCCTTAAATATACACTGAACACCCTTGATTGAAAATCTTTACCTTGAGTTAAGTAGAAGATCTTGTGTGGTATTGTTAAATGTTCAAGTTTGGGGTTATTGGGGAAACATGAAAAAGGAAAAAGCATTGAGCTAACAGCTAAAAAGTAAGAATATGTAAAGAAAAGAAAAGAAAAAGAAGCAAAGCTCAATGCAAATGCAAAAGCAAAGGCAAAAGAAAGAAAGTTGGGAATGAATAAGAAGATTGTGTTGTTATGATTCTCTTAACTCAAGGATTTTGTGATCCAGAAAAACCAATTTTCTTGTTAGCCCAGCCACATTATAAGCCATTGAAAAGTCCTTGTGATGATGCATGCTTGTGAGTGTATTTGATTGTGGTTAAATGAAAGGCAAAGTTGATTCATGTGACATTGTGATAGTGGAGTGAATGAGTGAAACACTTTACCTCTTATACACTTGTGTGTTGAGTGAAACACTTTACCTAGTGAGGAAATATTCCATAAGCACATGAACATCCATGCTTAATTGATTGATCATTCATGAAAAATAGCATTTGTTGGAATTTAAATGACTTTGTGAACACTAAAGCATGTGCACATCTTGATTGAACTCTTGGTCTTAAGTTTGAGTGAAGTTATTACTTATCTTGAAAAGAGGATTTTGAATGAGTAAACCATCATATGAATTGGTTGGAGATGGAGTTACATTTTGTTTGCTTGAGGACAAGCAAAGTTCTAAGTTTGGGGTTGTGATAACAGTTGAAAAACTGTTATTTTCATGCTTAAAAGTGATACTAAAAGCAACCTTTAGACTTAGAAACTAGCTTGAAATCATGCATTTTGTTTATATTTTCAGAAATAAGAGAGCTGGACAGGTTTATGCTTGATTTGAGTATTTTTGTGCAGGTTTTGAGGTGAATTTGGTGAAAGAAGTGAAGAATGAGAGAGAGGACATTAGAAAAGACAAGAAAGAGTGCAAAAAGGAGAAGTCGAAGGCACCGCTCAGCGGCAAACTACCGCTGAGCGGCACTCAAGAGGTGGCGTTGGAACCGCTGAGGGGCAAATGGCCGCTGAGGGGAAGAAAGAAGACGCGTAACCACCGCTGAGCGGTAAATGGCGCTGAGCGGCACTTTTCGGGCTTGGGCTTTTGTAATCTTTTGTAACTCTAGATTAGTATATAAGGGCTTGCACGTCCTTTAGTTAGGTATCTTTGGCAGAAACGAGGCAAACACTCTCTCTTTCACCCCTTTGAAGGAGGATCTTGGATGCTCAGGCTACCTCTTCACCTTTATTGGGTTTATTCTTTCATACTTTCATTGTAATTCATCTAGGTTCACCATGAATATGGTGAACTAAACCTTGTATGTTTGTTGGGGAATCAATGTAATCTCTTGAAGCTCTCATATATGGAATTTGTTGAATACATCTTTGAATTAAGACATATGCTTTCTTTTCATCATTAGTTAGGGTTTTTCCTCTTTGCTCAATGCTTGCATTGTTTAACTCATTCTAATGCATGATTATTGGTTTTGTTGATACGGACACGTACAGGGAAATCTAGATCCGGGGAATTTCTCCCAATATTTTACTGACAACATTATATTGGTTGCCTTAAGCTCCTGCACTCATGAACTAATCATTAGGAATGCTAGGAATTGTATGAACTATTTGATTAGGGAGAAGCCATCTAGAATGGTACATTAGAGAGTGGCATTAACAATGATGATTTGAATGTTGAATTCCTAAAATATATGAGAGTGGATGAGATGAAATTGACCCCCAACAACATATTCATTCATATATTCCATTGAAAGTGTTTATCTTTTGTCTTTGCCATTGATCAAAATTCATGCATACATGTTTATTTTCTGTCTTGCATTTTAAACTCAAATATTTCGTTTGTAAGTCTTAGTTAATCAAGAAACCACATAACTAAACTAGGCCGTGAGTCCTTTGGGAAGAACGATACTTGGTCTTACCAAGTTTTATTACTTGAACGATTCGGTCATACTTGCCGATTGTGAAACAAGTTTGTGACATCATATTTTGGTGCTTACAAATTTGTCCATCAATGGCTCATTTCATGAAATTGGCTAATACAAGGGTTACCAACAAATGGCCTTGATCATATGATGCGAACAAGCAAGTAATTCAATCATAGAAATCCTGGGCAAAGTCATTCATGCTTCCAAAGTAATAGCCTTCATTCACACAAACTCTGGAGCTCAAAACCTCACATATAAGCTCATTCACATTTGACATACACATCCTGCTTAATATCATAATCACAATCACAACATCATGCATTTGTTCACAACTTGTGAACCACCTGTATAAGCATGTAATGTGCACATCTCAACATCAATCCATATCAAAGCATCATCAAGAATTACTTATTAAACAATCATAAGCATAAGCAAACCATCATAACAGACAAAGTTTCCAATTGAGTACATCAAACTCTAATCTAAAACACAAGTAAATAAGTTCAGAACATAAAACAAAAACATAAGTTTTGCTCTAGTTATGATTGCATTCATCAGTAAATGCTATCTCAGCTCCTCATCAATCTAAGCTGTCATCTGTATCCTCCTCTTCTTCCTCATCTTCGGCATCCTCAAATGCATCATCCTCATCAGCATCATCTTCATCCATCTCCATAGCTGAAGCTTCAGCTGCTCCAGCTCTGCCTCCTTGTACCTGCTCTTCTGGCCAAGCTACCACATTATGAAATTCCTCCATAGTCCACATGTGTGCTGGAGGCATATCATACATCACCAACAATCATCTCAGTAGTAGCCACCTGCCCTCTGTGGATAGACTGTAACTATGCACCTATAAGAGACATATACATGTACCTCATTTGGAAAGGTTCTGCTTCATGTGTCTCAGCAGATGCCTGACTCTATGCTTGCCCTCTTTCTCTGCGAGTACAACATGGTGGAACTGGCTGAGTTGCCTCCTCACCTCCACAGTATTGTCTATAATAAGCCTCATCAATTGCTTTTCTTGGCCTTTCAAATGGTGGAGCAGAAGTATCCACCCCAGCTATCTTGCAGAGGTGTGTAATCAAAGAAGGATGTCCTAAGGGTGCTTTGCTGTTTGTTGTGTTAGCACACACCCTTATCTCATCAGCTATTACCTGTCCAATATTGACATTCAAGTTCCTGATTACACAGTAAAGGAGGAGTGCCCTACTAAGAGTGATGTCTGACACATGAGAACATGGCTGAATGTTGGCATGAGAAAACGCCATCCAATACTTTGCAAGAGGAGTCAAGTCAGTCCTCCTAATGTTCACCACAGAGCTAGTTCTATTCCTCTGAAAATGTCCTCCAGGTACACATAAAACTCTCTCCACATCATCAAAATCAGTGCCTTCTTCCATACAGAGAGCAAACTGGCACTGCTCACCAGCCCACACAGTATCCAAGAAGTTGTTGATGGAATCAGGATCATACCTAATAGCATGGTCTTTGACATAGCCTAGGTAATTGTCAGCTGGATAATCACCAATCTTCCTTGCATTGGTGTAGAATTCTTTCACCACAGCTATATTGGCAGGTGTAGGGTATGTGGCTAGCTTTCCCCAATCATTTTCCAACAATTGCTCTCCAAATTGAGGAGCAAAGTTAGGTATCATTCCAATCTTTCCCTCCATAAGGAGTCTCCTATCTTGGACCACCTTAAAGTGCTTCTCATGTTTGCGAGATAGGAACCTACTAGAATGGGGTTGTTCTGGTTCCTTTTTTTTTCTTTTAGATGCCATGGTCTTCACTCTTTTGCCTGAAGAGGATGTCATTCCTACATCAAACACAGATTACAAAACCACAAAACATGTTGTTAATCATTAGTAAACCACAAACAACACATTATTTCAAAGCTAAACCACCGCTGAGGGTCAAAATCACCCCTCAGCGCCACCAGTGCAGCAATCCAGAACACAATCCAGTAAAAATAACATGTCTGTCAGAGTGACGCACAACGACAATTTACCCCTGAGCGGTGACTCTGCAGATTTTTTAAAAATGCACTTTTAACTTATCCTAACTCCACCCACATGCAATTTTCAGTCTTTCAGATCAAAATCATTCAGTTTAATCGGTTCAAACATCAATTAAATCATTAAATCATGCATAGAAATCAAAACCCCTAAAAGTTCATGCTTCAACAATCAAACTCATACTCAAGAACCCTAGAATGAAAAATACTTGACTTACTTGGGTGGGGATGCTAGATGAATGGAGAATGTTTTCAAGCTATGATGCTCTCTTCCAACCCCAAACTTAGATGAGAAAGTGAGTGGAAGGGAGATTTTCTCAAGAGGGATGAGGGAAAAGTTGTAGAGAACCTTTGAAAAAGTATGTAGGAGTGTCTATGCAGAGAAGAATCTGAAAAGAGAGGCCAAGGCGCAACTTAGGGTATAAAAATACCCTAATGGGCTCGGGTTCCGCTAAGGGGCAACCTAAGCCCAGTCTGCGAAACTACTGCTCAACGGTAGTTTGCCGCTCAACGGAACTTTCGGGAAGTGCTCTTCTTCTTCCTAGCTTAACCTAGGTGCCTCCTACACATGCCCCTCACTTTCTCCCTCCACTTAAATTCTCAGATCACTCACGCAAGTCCCTATCATGCAACTAAAGTAGAAAAAACAAAAATATAATCAATCAACTGGGTTGCCTCCCAGGTAGCGCTTGTTTAACGTCACGAGCCTGACCCAAAATCCACCAACACCTATCAGTAGGTGTAAATCTTTCTTACCTTCACCCATCAGTAGGTTTAACAAACCTAGTATCTTTCAGTAGATACTTAACCACCTAACATCCTTCAGTAGATGCTATACCCAAAAATTTTACAGAAATAATGTCTAACTGATTAAAAATTACAAAACCAAAATAAAATCAAAAGAAAAAATTGTCCTTAAATCACTAGAATGCCTTCCAGGAAGCGCTCTTTTAACGTCATTAGCTTGACCCAATAAAGTTCAAGTTCCTTCTTCATGGTTGATGTTCATATCCCACCAACTCCTCAACTGCTTCCGGTACACTTTTTTGACTCTTCTAGAATGTGGAGACTCTATCTCTATCATCTCATTTTCTATGTAGCCTTTCACCACCCACAACTTGTTTTTGAATCTCACAGGTGTACCAAGTTGGAGTCTGATAAGAGTTGAAAAATTGTTATTTTCATGCTTAAAATTGACACAAAAAGCAACCTTTACACTTAGAAACTAACTTGAAATCATGCTTTTATCCATATTTTCAGAAATAAGAGAGCTGGACAGGTTTATGCTTGATTTCAGTGTTTTTGTGCAGGTTTTAAGGTGAATTTAGTGAAAGAAGTGAAGAAGGAGAGAGATGGAATCAGAAAAGTCAACCAGAAACCAGAAAAGTCAACCAGTCAACCAGAAGAGTCAACTAGTCAACCAAAAAGTCAACCAGTCAACCAAAAAGTCAACCAGTCAACCAGAATACGAAAAAAGTCAACCAGACGAGTTTTGGACCCGTTTTCTATTATTTTTATGTCCTATTTAAAGACCTAGATGTCTTAGGGTTGGTATCTTTGGCAAAGATGAAGCAAACACTCTCTTCCACCCCTTTGAAGGAGGATCTTGGATGCTCAGGCTACCTCTTCACCTTTCTAGGATTTTATCTTTCATTCTTTCATTATTGTTCATTTAGGTTCACCATGAATATGGTGAACTAAACCTTGTATGTTTGTTGGGGAATCAATGTAATCTTTTGAAGCTCTCATATATGGAATTTGTGCTTGCATCTTAATCTAAGATTTATGCTTTCTTTCATCATTAGTTAGGGTTTTTCCTCTTTGCCTAATGCTTGCTTTGTTTAACTCATTCAATGCATGATTGTTGATTTTGTCGATACGGGGAACGTACGGGGAAGTCTAGATCCGGGGAATTACTCCCAATATTATATTGGTTGTCGTTAAGCTCCTGTGCTAAGAGAACTAATTATTAGGAATGCTAGGAATCGTATGAACTCGTAATTAGGGATAGGCCTTCTTGACAAGGTAATTTAGAGAGTGGCATTAAAAATGATGATTTGAATGTTGAATTCCTAAAATATATGAGAGTGGATGAGATGAAATTGACCCCCAACAACATATTCATCCATATATTTCATTGAAAGTGCTTGTCTTTTGCTTTTGCCCTTGATCAAAACCTCATGCATACATGTTTATTTTCGTCTTTTGCATAGTAAAATCCAATTATTTTGTTCTTAAGTCTTAGCTAATCAACAAATCATATAACTAAACTAGGCCGTGAGTCCTTTGGGAGAACGATACTTGGTCTTACCGAGTTTATTACTTGAAACGATTCGGTCATACTTGCCGATTGTTCAACAAGTTTGTGACATCATATTTTGGTGATCATAAATTTGTCCATCAGAGTCGTTCTTTCATCCAGTCATCATGGAGTTTTCTTCCTCTTCCAATCTTTTCTTTCTCCTGTACCTGAAACAACAAACAATGTTTACCTTTAACCTTGTGTTTTTCATCTTCAGGGATCGTCATGAGTACACTTGAAATGCAGCTTTATGACTAGCTTCTTCTTCCTGCATCTGCCTCTCTTCTTTGAAGACATCTACAACAACTCTTTCTTCTCGGTCTTGGAGTACCACTATACCTTCATTCACATCAATGATAGCTTTGGATGTTTTCATAAACGGTCTTCCAAGAATAATGGGTATCTTTTCAGTGTCCATCTCCATCACCACAAAGTCTGCCAAGAACTGTAGTTTGCCTTCACAAACTATAATATCCTCTACTATTCCATAGGGTTTCTTTGAGGATCCATCTGCCATTACTAAATTAACCTTTATAGGCTTCACATCAACATCACCAATCTGCTCAAGTAAAGAATAAGGTATCAAGTTAACACTTGATCCTAAATCAAGTAAAGCCTTCTTTATCCTTTTCTTCCCTATTGTGCATGGAATGGAGAAACCTCCTGGATCTTTTGCTTTTGGAGGGAATGGCTCCTTCATAACAGCTTTATACTTCTTTGTATCATCATCTCTACGTCTTTTCTTTGTAGAGACTTCTCTTGGTTTATTGGAAAAGGAAAACTATCTTTACTCTTTATCTCTCTTCTCTCTTCTTTCTCTTTTCTCTCTTCTTTCTCTTTTCTCTCTTCTTTCTCTTTTCTCTCTTCTTTCTCTTTTCTCTCTTCTTTTTCTTTTTATTTCTTTTCTCTCTCTTCTTTTTCTTTCTCTCTGTCTAACTCAACTATTTCAACATTTTCACTCTCCAACACTTTACATTCCTCCCTGGGTTAACCTCAATATTAGCCCCAAAATGTTTGTCAGGCCTTTCTTCCAATTGCTTGGTAATCTGACCCATTTGAATCTCCAAGTTCTTAATAGCAGCTTCAATACTCTTTTGAGAAGATTCAGTTTTCTGTATGAATTGCTGAAGAGTTTCTTCCAACCTTGTTGATCTTTCATTAAGTATCGAAATTTGTTGCCATAAGGTTAGTTGTTGTTGTTGCTTGTTAATTTGCCCAGTCTGTTCAGCTTGCCCACTTTGTCCTTAACCAATGCTTGGGTGTGGTTTCCACACTTGATTGAAATTCCCCTGACAGTATGAAAATTGATTGGCCATGAAGTTAACATCCTCTAAAGCATCTGCTGGGAAAGCGCATTGACCATTGATATGGTCACCCCCACATAATTCACACAACTGTGGTTGAACCTGTGCAACAATCTTTAACTCTTTTGGCAGTTGTGCAAGCGTTTTTGTGAGAGTCTCCAATTGTAGAGTTAGTATCTTGTTCTGTGCTAGCAAGACATCATTGGTTTGTAACTGTAGAACTCTTTTTTGTTGAATAGGAGCTCCTCTTTCACTGTTTAGTTCATTATCACTTGTAGCCATATTTTCAATGATTTCTGTAGCTTCCTCTAGAGTTTTTCATTTGATATTTCCTCCTGCTGAGGCGTCAAGAATCATCTTGGTTTGTGAACCAAGACCTCCAAGAGAGATAAGGACTACTTCCACTTCGTCAAAACCATGTGTGGGAGTTTTTCTTAATAAGCTTTTATATTTGTCCCATGCATGACCTAGTGATTCCTCCATGCCTTGCCTGAATGATGAAATCTCTTGCTTTCCTTTATTTACTTTTGATTGTGGAAAGTATTTGTTTAAAAACTTTGTCACCACTGCTTCCCACTCTGTAAAGCTTCCTTCTGGAAAAGAATTCAACCAAAGCTTAGCGTTGCCTCCTAATGAGAATGGAAACATTCTAAGTTTGATTGCTTCGTCCGACACCCCATTTATCTTTACTGTGTTGCAAATCTCATTAAAAGTTGTAAGGTGCTCATATGGGCTTTCGTGAGACAACCCATTAAATTGGTTACTCTTCACAAGTTGGATTAATGCTGGTTTCACCTCCATATTAGCTGCATTGACTCTTGGTCTTGCTATGCTGTTAAAATGCTGAGGTCCAGCTACATTAGTATAATCAGCAAGATTTCTTCTGGCATTGTTATTCTCCATCTCCTCAGTGCTATGGTCAGAACTTTGTGGTGATCGTTGTAACAGAGTTTCCAGAGAAGGAAAAAGTTCTCTAGATGTACGGATTCTTCTCCTCCGTCTACTCCTGTCCAAACCTTCAAGAAGAGGTTCTGCAGTTTTCTTGCTCCTAGTTCGGATTGCCTCCTGCATACACAAGAAAACAAATCCCTAGAAAAATTGGTTAGCACCAAAAGATATAGAAGAAGATATAAGATCAGAGATAAGAAGATAAAATAAAAATAGAAAAAAAAACAGAAAATAAAATAAAATAAAATAAAAACAGAAAAAAAAAATAAAACAGAAATTCAAATTTCAAAATTCAAAATTCAAGTCAAAGATAGTCAATAATCACACAAATGAACTAGTTAAACCACGAATCCCCGGCAACGGCGCCAACAACTTGATGAAAAATTTATGAACACCGAAAAACGGCGCCAAAAACTTGTTTAACCCTCGACAAGTATGACCGAATCGTATCAAGTAATAAAACTCGATAAGACCAAGTATCGTTCTCGCAAAGGACTCACGGCCTAGTTAGTTATATGATTTGTTGATTATTTAAGACTTGTGAACAATTGATTGTAGGTTTAAATGCAAAAGACAGTAATTAAACATGTATGCATGAATTGGATCAATGGAAAACAAGAATACAAACACTTTAATGAATTAGATGGATGAGTATGTTGTTGGGGTTATCAATTTCATCCTATCCACTCTCATATACTTTTAGGAATTCATCATTCTTTTCATCAATTGCTAATGCCACTCTCTAAATCACCTTGCAAGAAGGCCTATCCTTAATTACGAGTTCATACAATTCCTAGCATCCCTAATAATTAATTCTGAAGTGCAGAAGCTTAACGGCAACCAACCCTCATATTCCTATGTCTAGGCAATATGCTATTGGGAGAAATTCCCCGGATCTAGATTTCCCCGTACGTTCCCATATCGACAAAAACAATAATCATGGCATTGAATGAGTTAAACAATGCAAGCTTTAAGCAAAGAGGAAAAACGCTAACTAATGATGAAAGAAAGCATGTATCTTAAAATAAGATGTTAAAACACAAATTCCATATATGAGAGTTTCACAAGACTACATTGATTCCCCAACAATAATACAAGGTTTAGTTCACCATATTCATGGTGAAACTAGATGAACAATAATGAATGAATGAAAGATAAAACCCTAGAAGGATGAGTAGGTAGCCTCAGCATCCAAGATCTTACTCCAAGGGGTGGAAAAGAGAGTGTTTGCTTCGTCTCCAGCGAAAGATACAAACCCTACGAAGACCTAAAGCTTATATATTGATCGTAATATTACAGAAAATTAGGTCCAAGCCCAAAATAGTGCCGCTCAGCGGTAAACTACCGCTCAGCGGTAAGTGCGTGAGATTGATTCTTCCCCTCAGCGTCATTTTCACCCCTCAGCGGAGCTAACGTGGGTTTCTGAGTGTCGCTCAGCAGTAAACTGTCGCTGAGCGGTAGTTGCGACTTCTCCTTTTGCACTTTTTGAATTCTTTTCTGATTCCATATCTATCCTTCTTCACTTCTTTCACTAAATTCACGTTAAAACCTGCATAAAACACTGAAATCAAGCACAAACCTGTCCAGCTCTCTTATTTCCAAAAATATGAACAAAAACATGATTCCAAGCTAGTTTCTAAGTGTTAAAGGTTGCTTTTAGTATCAGTTTTAAGCACAAAAATAACAATTTTTCAACTGTTATCACCAACTCTCTTATTTAAAAAAATATGAACAAAAACATGATTCCAAGCTAGTTTCTATGTGTTAAAGGTTGCTTTTAGTATCAATTTTGAGCATGAAAATAACAGTTTTTCAACTATTATCAGTAGTATCTTAGGAAATGGATGAGGTGTTAAAAGGGCCACAAGCTTGGACTCCAAGTGCACTTCTTTCTTGTTGTTCCAGCACCAATTTCAGCAGTAGTTTCAGCAACCATAACACCTTTTTGCTCATGATTTTGGACCAGCACTTTGTGAAACAGCAGCCACAGTTGGCTTTGCTACTGTTGTAAAAATTTTACTTGTAATTTTGGCTTGGTATCACGGAACCTTTGTAATTTCTTTCCATTTTGTGTTCATTTTCAACTTAAAGTGGCTTGGAAAAATGCTTTTCAAGCAATTCCAAGTGCACCATCAAACATTGTAATAGCTTAGTTTCCACTTCTTAGTGTGAAAGTGTGTCAAGGGACTCAAAGTGTCACTTGCTCTTTCACTTAGGACCGTATAGCATTTTCCATTTGCATTGTTTTCCTTTACTTTGCTTGCTTGACTTTTATGTTTTAAGTCTCTGTGATACATAGGAGCGTGTTTCATTTAGATAAACCTTCATTTGGTTTCTAGGTGCATAGCATTCTTGCATTTAAAAAGTTTTGAAAGATTTCTACCTAGACACTAAGGTAAGAAACAACCAAAGACACTTTGCCTAGGAAGGACAAGGTTCTTAAGCTTGTCCATTTGTGACTCACCTCTCCTACCTGGGAGCTATTTGGTTCATTTTACCTCTAGAATCTTTCTAGAAATCCTTCACAAAAATCTAAAAAGTTTTTGATGTCTTGTTATACTTCCTATCTGTCTTCTTGTTCATATAGGTCCTCTTGGTCTTCTAGTTTTGATAAATCCATTAGTTTCAAAGAAATTAAAAGAAAACTTGATGATGCTAGAAGAAGGACTTGTTCCTTTCATGAATTTGATCGGATTGAGGGTGAATTGTATAAACAAGCTAGGGCAAATATTCCATACTTTGGTGCGGATATTGGTGCATTAACATACCTAGCTTGGGAAAAGGACATTAATGACATGCATCCATTTATTGCTAGAAAAAGTAAACCTGAATCCTATTTTCATTCTAGCAATAGTGAATCTTATGTCCTTAGTCTCTACACATCTAGATTTGAAATGCAAGTAAGAGAGTGGTGGGATGAGAGACAATATCATGTTAGGATAGGTAGAAAATCTCCCATACATAATTGGTCTGAATTAAATTCTTGCATGAGAAAAGAGTTTGTACCTTCAACTATTAAGAGAAACCTCCAATTCTTGAGAGATTACATTGAAGAAGGAAAAATATTTCTTGAAAGCTTAAATGATAATGGTTTCCTTATTAGAGAACTAGAATTTAAGATTAACCTTAAGGAGCTACAAGCTAAGCAAATAGAATTAAAGCTAAAAAGAGATGTTGAGAGACAAGAAAGAGAGAGAAGAAGAAGAGAGACAAGAAAGAGAGAAAGAAGAAGAAGAGAGTAAGGAAAGAGAGACAAGAAAAGAGGAAAAGAAAAGAGAAGAAGAAAAGAAGAAAGCAGAGGAAAGTAAAGAGAAGGAGCTCTTGCTAATGCTGGCAACTCCTACTCTTACCATCACCATGGAACCTAAAAGGGAAGGGTTCTCATTCTTTACTTCTTTTCCATTTATTGTGAACTCTTCCATTATTCATTTTTCTTTTAAATCAATTGCCATCCCATATTTTGTGCAATCCTTTTCAAAATATGGCAATTCAAACCTTGAGTTAATGTTACCTTTGTGTAAACAAGTAACTCAAGATAAAAATCCAATAACTTGGGACTATGGAATTTTCCATTTTTCCAAGCCTAAATTTCTGAAAATCTTTTTCAAAAATACAAGACTTTTCTTTTGTCTTCTTATCTTTGTTTACATCTTCTTAATCATACTCATTTTTGCAATCTTTTGTAGATATATTTTTGATCCCGGAGGAACATAAAAACCAAAGTTGTGCTTCTTTCTTTCTTCCGAATTTGAGGACAAATTGTTTTTAAAGAGGGAGGGAATGATGGCAACCCCTTTAGGGACTTCCCATCCAAAGAAGTATCAACTTTACTCTAAGACCAAGAAAGGGAAGTTGAATAAAGGACTTAATCTTTTCTTTCTAAGTCTTACCATGTTCTCTTTAACTAATTCCATTTACATTGTTTGTAGGACAATAAAGGTTGGAAAGTTCCTAGGAGAGTTGCCAAGAAAAGAGGAAACAAAGGAAGCAAGAAGGAATGTATGTTGCAACCAGCCATGAAGCAAGTTTTCCACACTTTCCATGTGCAACACATTCAGCCATGGCTCTTCTTTACTTTGAAGCACACTTTACTTGTTTTTCACGTGGAACACAAGCCACACCGTGAGCCATCTTCATTTGTAGCACATTCTCCATGCTTCCCACGTGAAAAATGCAACTCACGTTCATTAGTCTGCCGCACATGTAATTAGCATAATTCAGTAGCTTTCCTTGCACGCTTCCAAGCTCATCTTCTCCTATAAAAGAGAGCTTCATCATTTGTAAACTCAACTTGAGTTTGATAATGAAATGCTGCTAAAATCCAGCCATTCTCTCAAGTTCATTGCTTAAAGCTATTTTAGCTTGTCTTCCTCTAGCTCCCTTCCCCATTGGAAGGCCATCTGAGTTAGAACTCTACCTCACACACACATCCAAACACTGTCACGCATTCTGACAAACACCTTGCATGCGCTGAACTCCTTCAAACCATTCTTCATTCCGCTGCGTCATTCTATCCAAGGAGCCACTCCAGTCTTGAACGTGAAGGCTGCTTCCATCACCAGCTGTATAGCTTCTCCTGCACACTTCTTATAGAGCTTCATGTACATTGCTAATATGTCCCATAGCTTGCTAGGCACGTTTCTCTTCATCTATAAAAGAGAAGCCAAATCCTTTGTAATGGTAACTTGAATTGTATAAAGAAATTCTGCTGAATTGTCCAGCCAGTTCTCACTTTCAAGTTCACTTACTTGTGCATTCTTAGCACACTTATCCTCTAACTTCCTTCCCCCTTGGAAGGCCGTCTAAGCTAGAACCTCTGCCTACACACTCCAAAACCGCACCAGACAATTCATCAAACACCTTTCGTGCGCCTCCAACTGCATCTGCGTTTTCCAATTCCGCTGCCACCTCTGGTTCGAGAAGTTGCTCATTCTTGAAGAGTGAAGCTGCTTCCATCACTTCGTCCACTTCGCCAACTTTGTCAACTTTGTCATTTTCGTCCACTTCTTCTTCTTCTTCTTTGTCCACTTCGTCCACTTCGCAAACTTCGTCAACTTCGTCCATTTCACCCACTTCGTCCACTTCGTCAACTACATCCACTTTGTCCACTTTGTCAACTTCGTCCACTTCGTCCACTTCGTCCACTTCGTCCACTTCGTCCACTTCGTCCACTTCGTCAACTTCGTCCACTTCTTCTTCTTCTCCTTCATCCACGTCGTCCACTTCATGATTTTCGTCCACTTCGCAAACTTCGTCATTTTCGTCCACTTCGTCCACTTCTCCGCTTCGTCCACGAATTCGTCCACTTCGTCCACTTCTTCATCTTTTTCTTCGTCTTCTTCTTCTTCTCCTTCGTCCACTTCTTCCACTTCACCCACTTCGTCCACTTCTTCCACTTCACCCAGTTCGTCCACTTCGTCCACTTCGTCTACTTTGTCCACTTCGTCAACTTCGTCCACTTCGTCCACTTCGTCCACTTTGTCGACTTCGTCCACTTCGTCGACTTCGTCCACTTTGTCGACTTCGTCCACTTCGTCTACTATGCCAACTTCGTCATTTCGTCCACTTCGTCCACTTTGTCTAGGTCGTCCACTTCGTGATTTTCGTCCACTTTGTCCACTTCGTCCACTTCACCAACTTCATCAACTTCGTCAATTTCGTCCACTTCGTCAACTTCATCCACTTTTTCCACTTCGTCCACTTCTTCATCTTCTTCTTTGATGGACAAATTTGTAAGCACCAAAATATGATGTCACAAACTTGTTTCACAATCGGCAAGTATGACCGAATCGTTCAAGTAATAAAACTTGGTAAGACCAAGTATCGTTCTTCCCAAAGGACTCACGGCCTAGTTTAGTTATGTGATTTGTTGATTAGCTAGGACTTACAAACGAAATATTCAAAGTTTAATATGCAAAGACAGAAAATAAACATGTATGCATGAATTGATCAATGGCAAAGACAAAAGATAAACACTTTCAATGGAATATATGAATGAATATGTTGTTGGGGGTCAATTTCATCTCATCCACTCTCATATATTTTAGGAATTCATCATTCAAATCATCATTGTTAATGCCACTCACTAATGTACCATTCTAGATGGCTTCTCCCTAATCAAATAGTTCATACAATTCCTAGCATTCCTAATGATTAGTTCATTACCGCAGGAGCTTAAGGCAACCAATATAATATTGTCAGTAAAATATTGGGAGAAATTCCCCGGATCTAGATTTCCCCGTACGTGTCCGTATCAACAAAACCAATAATCATGCATTAGAATGAGTTAAACAATGCAAGCATTGAGCAAAGAGGAAAAACCCTAACTAATGATGAAAAGAAAGCATATGTCTTAATTCAAAGATGTATTCAACAAATCCATATATGAGAGCTTCAAGAGATTACATTGATTCCCCAACAAACATACAAGGTTTAGTTCACCATATTCATGGTGAACCTAGATGAATAACAATGAAAGTATGAAAGAATAAACCCAATAAAGTGGAAGAGGTAGCCTGAGCATCCAAGATCCTCCTTCAAAGGGGTGAAAGAGAGAGTGTTTGCCTCGTTTCTGCCAAAGATACCTAACTATAGGACGTGCAAGCCCTTATATACTAATCTAGAGTTACAAAAGATTACAAAAGTCCAAGCCCAAAAAGTGCCGCTCAGCGGTATTTACCGCTCAGCGGTGATTGCGCGTCTTCTTTCTTCCCCTCAGCGGCCATTTTGCCCCTCAGCGGTTCCAACGTCACCTCTTGAGTGCCGCTCAGCGGTAGTTTGCCGCTGAGCGGTGCCTTCGACTTCTCCTTTTTGCACTCTTTCTTGTCTTTTCTAATGTCCTCTCTCTCATTCTTCACTTCTTTCACCAAATTCACCTCAAAACCTGCACAAAAACACTCAAATCAAGCATAAACCTGTCCAGCTCTCTTATTTCTGAAAATATAAACAAAATGCATGATTTCAAGCTAGTTTCTAAGTCTAAAGGTTGCTTTTAGTATCACTTTTAAGCATGAAAATAACAGTTTTTCAACTGTTATCACAACCCCAAACTTAGAATTTTGCTTGTCCTCAAGCAAACAAAATGTAACTCCATCTCCAACCAATTCATATGATGGTTCACTCATTCAAAATCCTCTTTTCAAGATAAGTAATAACTTCACTCAAACTTATGACCAAGAGTTAATTCAAGATGTGCACATGCTTTAGTGTTCACAAAGTCATTTAAGTTCCAACAAATGCTATTTTTCATGAATGATCAATCAATTAAGCATGGATGTTCATGTGCTTATGGAATATTTCCTCACTAGGTAAAGTGTTTCACTCAACACACAAGTGTATAAGAGGTAAAGTGTTTCACTCATTCACTCCACTATCACAATGTCACATGAATCAACTTTGCCTTTCATTTAACCACAATCAAATACATTCACAAGCATGCATCATCACAAGGACTTTTCAATGGCTTATAATGTGGCTGGGCTAACAAGAAAATTGGTTTTTCTGGATCACAAAATCCTTGAGTTAAGAGAATCATAACAACACAATCTTCTTATTCATTCCCAACTTTCTTTTGCCTTTGCTTTTTCATTTGCATTGAGCTTTGCTTCTTTTTCTTTTCTTTTCTTTGCATATTCTTACTTTTTAGCTCTTAGCTCAATGCTTTTTCCTTTTTCATGTTTCCCCAATAACCCCAAACTTGAACATTTAACAATACCACACAAGATCTTCTACTTAACTCAAGGTAAAGATTTTCAATTAAGGGTGTTCAGTGTATATTTAAGGCTAAAGGTTCAAAGGATATAACACAACGTGTTCTCTTTTAGAAGGCTAACTTTATGAATTTGGCCAATAAAAAGGGTTTCAAAAACACGGCCTTTGATCATATGATGCAAAACAAGCAATTGATTCAATCATAGAAAACCTGGGCAAAGTCATTCATGCTTTCAAAGTAATAGCATTCAACAATAACAACTCTGGAGCTCAAAACCTCACATATAAGCTCATTCACATTTGACATGCACATCCTGCTTAATTTCACAATCACAATCATGATATTATGCATTTGTTCACAAAGCTTGTGAATCACCTGTATAAGCATTTTAATGTGCACATCATCTCAACATCAATCAATCAATAAGCATCATCAAGCATTACTTATCACACAATCACAGTTAATAGCAAACCATCATAACAAACCAGGTGTTCAATAGAGTACATCAAACCCCTAATCTAAAAACAAAAACAAATAAGTTCAGAAAACTTAAACCATAAAAGCATAATCATATGATAGCATTCATCAGTAAATGCTATCTCAGCTCCTCATCAGTCCGAGCTCTCTGTATCTTCCTCTTCCTCTTCATCATCATCTTCATCAAATGCATCCTCCTCCTCTGCTTCATCTTCCTCCATATCTCTGGCTGAAGCTTCAGCTGCTCCAGCTCCTCCATATACTGGTTCTTCTGGCCAAGCTACCACATTATGGAATTCATCCATAGTCCACCTGTGTGCTGGAGGGGTATCATACATCCCCACTATCATTTCAGCCGTGGCCACCTGCCCTCTGTGGATGGACTGCAACTGAGCACCTATAAGAGACATATACATGTCCCTCATCTGGAATGGTTCTGCCTCATGAGTATCAGCAGAAGTCCTGCCCTGTGCTGGCCTTCTCTCTCTACGAGCCTGGCGTGGTGGAACTGGCTGGGCTGCCTCCTCTCCTCCACAGTACTGTCTGTAATAGGCCTCATCTATAGCTTTTCTTGGCCTCTCAAATGGTGGAACAGAAGTGTCCACCCCAGCTAGCTTGCAAAGGTGAGTGATCAAAGAAGGATGTCCCAGTGGTGCTTTGTTGTTTGAAGTGTTAGCACACACACTAATCTCATCAGCTATCACCTGCCCAATATTAACATTCAAGTTTCTGATAACACAGTAGATGAATAGTGCCCTGCTGAGAGTAATATCTGACACATGTGAACATGGCTGAATGTTGGCATGAGAAAACGCCATCCAATACTTTGCAAGAGGAGTCAAATCTGTCCTCCTAATGTTAACCACTGAGCCAGATCTATTCCTTTGGAAGTGTCCTCCAGGTATACACAATACTCTCTCCACATCCTCATAATCAGCACCTTCCTCCATGCTAAGAGCAAACTGGCATTGCTCACCAGCCCACACAGTATCCAGAAAGTTATTTATGGAGTCAGGATCATACCTGATAGCATGGCCTCTAACATAGCCCAAATAATTCTCAGCTGGATAATCACCAATCTTCTTTGCATTGGTGTAAAATTCTTTCACCACAGCTATGTTGGCAGGTGATGGATAAGTGGCTAGCTTCCCCCAATCATTCCCTAACACTTGCTCTCCAAATTGAGGAGCAAAGTTAGGTATCATTCCAACCTTTCTCTCCATTAGAAGTCTCCTGTCCTGAACCACCCTAAAGTGCTTCTCATGTTTCCTAGAGAGGAACCTGCCATTATGGGGCTGCTCTGGTTCCTTTTCCTTCCTCTTGGTTGCCATGGTTTTCAATCTCTTTCCTGAAGAGGATGCCATTCCTGCATTCAAACATAAATCCAAAACCACAGAACATGATGTTCATCATTAGTAAACTCAGAACACAACTCCTTTCGAAGCTAAACCACCGCTGAGGGCCAGAATTTCCCCTCAGCGCCACCAGTGCCACATTCAAACACGCAATAAACCAGAAAAAACAAATCTGGCAGAGTGCCGCTCAGCGGTAAATGCCGCTCAGCGGTGATCTGCAGATTTTTGCAAATCTCGTTTTTAAACTGTCCTTACTCCACCCAAATGCAATTTTCAGTTTTCCAGTTCATAATCAAGCAGTTTAATCGGTTCAAACATCAAATATATCATCAAATCATGCATAGAAATCAAAACCCCTAAATATTCATGCTTTGACAATCACATTTAATTTCAAAAACCCTAGAATGAACAAAATGCATTTTACTTACTTGGGTGGAGATGCTAGATGATATGAGAATGCTTCCAAACTAGAATGCTCTCTTCCAACCCCAAACTTTGATAGCACACTAGTGTAAAAGTGAGTGGAAGAGAAATTTTCTAAAGAGGGAAGAGTAAAAAGATGTGGGAAACCTAAGAGGAGATATGTGGGAGTCTTAGTGCAGAGAAGAGCTTGAAAGAATGTAAAAACGCGCAGCTTAGGGTTTAAAAATACCCCAATGGGCTCGGGTTCCGCTAAGGGGAACTTAAGCCCATCTGCGATAGTACCGCTCAGCGGTAATTGCCGCTCAGCGGCACTTTCTTGATGTGCCATTCTCCTTCTTTTCTTGACCTACGTGCCTTCCTAGCATACCCCTCATAGGTTCCCTGCAATTCAATGTTAAAAATGCTTATGCAAACCCTAACTAAAATAGACAAACAGAAAACAATCAATCAACTGGGTTGCCTCCCAGGTAGCGCTTGTTTAACGTCACGAGCCTGACCCAAATTCCACCAGCACCCATCAGTAGGTGTTTCCAACTTACCAGCACCCATCAGTAGGTGCAAAATTTTCTCACCAACACCCATCAGTAGGTGTTACAAACCTAGCATCCTTCAGTAGATGCTTAACCACCTAGCATCCTTCAGTAGATGCTGGATCCAACAAAAATATTTACAGAATAATGTTCACAAATTAAAAATTACAAAACCAAATCAAAAGTTTTTAAATTCACTGGGTTGCCTCCCAGCAAGCGCTCTTTTAATGTCATTAGCTTGACCCAGTAAAGCTCAAGTTCTTTCTTCTTTTTTTTCTTCTTCCTACTGAACTTCTTCAGAAATTTGATCAAACCAGGAACCTGTTGCAGTGTCTCAATCATAGGAACTTTAATCTCCAATTTCTTGAAGATTTCCATGAAGCACTTAAATTTCTTTTCCTTCCTATGATTCTTCTTTAGATGAGGATGTGATTTTTCATGTGATTTCTTCTTCTTTCCTCTCATCTTCTTTTTCTTCCTTTTTCTCTCCCTAAATTTTCTCTTTTTCTCTTCTTTTATTTTTTTCTTCCTTTCTCTTTTTCTCCTCAACTTCTTTATCTTCACACAAATTTTCTTTCTCTCTTCTCTCTCAACCAATTCTTTTTCTTTTTCTTCATCTTTATCTTTCTCACTCAACTCTTCTTTCTCTTTTCTCTCTACCCTTTCCTCATCTCCCTCTAATTTTTCCTCATCAAGAATCTTGTCACTTTCAGTGATAATGACTTGCCCTTCCTCCTTAAGGTTAACATCAGTATTAACATCATCATTTAATATCTGACTAATGTGACGAAGTTGCATCTCCATTCTTTTACATGATTCTTCAATGCTTTTCTGAGTAGAGTCAGAATTTTTCAAAAATCGTTGAAGGGTGTCCTCCAACCTATCCAAACTTCCTGATAGAAAGGGTTGTTGCTGCCATTGTTGTTGTGGTTGGTTCTCAAATTGTCCAGCAGCTTGCCAAAATTGGCTTTGATCCATGCTTGAGTGAGGTTCCCACCATTGGTTGAGATTACTTTGGTAGAATTGAGTGCCCCTATAGTTAAACTCTTGACCAAATTGCATTCTGCAGACATTAGGCACAAAACCCTAAAAACAATTGTTAGCACAAAAAAATATAGAAGAAAATAAAGATTGAAAAGATATAAGAAGATAAGAGATTTAGAAGATAGAATCAAATAAAATAAAATAAAACCTAATCTAAAAAATAAAATCTAATCTAAAAGATAAAATAAAATAAAATCTAACCTAACCTAAAAGATAGAATAAGAATAAAATAAAATCTAACCTAAAAAGATAAAAATAAAATCTAACCTAAAAAAAATCTAATCTAATCTAACCTAAAATCAAATCAAATAAAAACCGAAAAATAAAAAAACAGAAAATAAAAATAGAAAACAGAAAAACAGAAAACAGAACAATAAAATAAAATAAAATAAAATACAAACTGAAAAATATAAACAGAAAAATAAAATAAAATAAAATAAAAATTCGAAATTTAAAATAAAATAAAAAAAATAAGTCAAAGATAATCAATAATCACACAAATTAACCAGTTAAACCACGAGTCCCCGGCAGCGGCGCCAAAAACTTGATGGACAAATTTGTAAGCACCAAAATATGATGTCACAAACTTGTTTCACAATCGGCAAGTATGACCGAATCGTTCAAGTAATAAAACTTGGTAAGACCAAGTATCGTTCTTCCCAAAGGACTCACGGCCTAGTTTAGTTATGTGATTTGTTGATTAGCTAGGACTTACAAACGAAATATTCAAAGTTTAATATGCAATGACAGAAAATAAACATGTATGCATGAATTGATCAATGGCAAAGACAAAAGATAAACACTTTCAATGGAATATATGAATGAATATGTTGTTGGGGGTCAATTTCATCTCATCCACTCTCATATATTTTAGGAATTCATCATTCAAATCATCATTGTTAATGCCACTCACTAATGTACCATTCTAGATGGCTTCTCCCTAATCAAATAGTTCATACAATTCCTAGCATTCCTAATGATTAGTTCATTACCGCAGGAGCTTAAGGCAACCAATATAATATTGTCAGTAAAATATTGGGAGAAATTCCCCGGATCTAGATTTCCCCGTACGTGTCCGTATCAACAAAACCAATAATCATGCATTAGAATGAGTTAAACAATGCAAGCATTGAGCAAAGAGGAAAAACCCTAACTAATGATGAAAAGAAAGCATATGTCTTAATTCAAAGATGTATTCAACAAATCCATATATGAGAGCTTCAAGAGATTACATTGATTCCCCAACAAACATACAAGGTTTAGTTCACCATATTCATGGTGAACCTAGATGAATAACAATGAAAGTATGAAAGAATAAACCCAATAAAGTGGAAGAGGTAGCCTGAGCATCCAAGATCCTCCTTCAAAGGGGTGAAAGAGAGAGTGTTTGCCTCGTTTCTGCCAAAGATACCTAACTATAGGACGTGCAAGCCCTTATATACTAATCTAGAGTTACAAAAGATTACAAAAGTCCAAGCCCAAAAAGTGCCGCTCAGCGGTATTTACCGCTCAGCGGTGATTGCGCGTCTTCTTTCTTCCCCTCAGCGGCCATTTTGCCCCTCAGCGGTTCCAACGTCACCTCTTGAGTGCCGCTCAGCGGTAGTTTGCCGCTGAGCGGTGCCTTCGACTTCTCCTTTTTGCACTCTTTCTTGTCTTTTCTAATGTCCTCTCTCTCATTCTTCACTTCTTTCACCAAATTCACCTCAAAACCTGCACAAAAACACTCAAATCAAGCATAAACCTGTCCAGCTCTCTTATTTCTGAAAATATAAACAAAATGCATGATTTCAAGCTAGTTTCTAAGTCTAAAGGTTGCTTTTAGTATCACTTTTAAGCATGAAAATAACAGTTTTTCAACTGTTATCATTCTTCTTCTTCATATTCTTCTTCTTCTGGTTCTTCTTGTTCTGCTCCTTCTTTCACTTCGTCCACTTTGTCAACTTCGTCCACTTCAAGCATTTCGTCCACTTCACCCACTTCGTCCGCTTCATCCACTTGGTCAACTTCGTCCACTTCGTCAACTTCGTCCACTTCGTCAACTTCGTCCACTTCGTCAACTTCGTCAAATTCATCCACGTCGTCAACTTCGTCCACTTCGCCAACTTCGTCAACTTCGTCGTTTTCGTCCACTTCTTCCACTTCGTCCATTTCTTCAACTTCGTCCACTTTGTCCACGTTGTCCACTTCGTCAACTTCGTCGACTTCCCAAACTTCGTCCACTTCGTCCACTTCGTCAACTTCATCCACTTCGTCCACTTCGTCAACTTCGTCCACTTCGTCAACTTCTTCCACTTCGTCCACTACGTCCACTTCGTCCATTTCGTCCACTTCGTCCACTTTCTCCACTTCGTCCACTTCATCCATTTCATCCACTTTGTCAACTTCGTCCACTTCGTGCACTTCGCCAACTTCGTCAACTTCGTTATTCTGGTCGACTTCATCTTCTTCTTCTTCTTCTTCTTCTTCTTTGTCCACTTCGTCCACTTCGCAAACTTCGTCAACTTCGTCCACTTCACCCACTTCGTCCACTTCGTGAACTTCGTCAACTTCATCCACTTCGTCCACTTCGTCCACTTCGTCATCTTCGTCCACTTTGTTAACTTCATCCACTTCGTCAACTTCGTCCACTTCGTCAACTACGCCAACTTTGCCATTTCGTCAACTTCTTCTTCTTCTTCTTCTTCTTCTTCTTCTTCTCCTTCGTCCACGTCGTCCACTTCGTTATTTTTGTCCACTTTGTCCACTTCGTTCACTTCGCCAACTTCGTCATTTTCGTCCACTTCGTCCACGAATTAGTCCACTTCCTCCACTTCTTCATCTTTTTCTTCTTATTCTTCTTCTTCTTCTTCTTCTTCTTCTTCTCCTCTTCCTCCTTCGTCCATTTCTTCCACTTCACCCACTTCGTCCACTTCTTCCACTTCACCCACTTCGTCCACTTCGTCAACTTCATCCACTTCCTCCACTTTTTTGACTTCGTCCACTACGCCAACTTCGTCATTTCGTCCACTTCTTCTTCTTCTTCTTCTTCTTCTTCTTCTTCTACTTCTTCTCCTTCGTCCACTTCGTCCACGTCATCCACTACGTGATTTTCGTTCACTTTGTCCACTTCGTCCACGTCGTCTACTTCGTCCACTTCCTCCACTTCTTCTCCTTCGTCCACTTCTTCATCTTCTTCAACTTCTTCTTCTTCTTCTTGTTCTCTTTCGTCCACTTCAACCACTTCGTCCACTTCACCCACTTCGTCCACTTCGTTAACTTCCTCCACTTCGTCAACTTCGTCCACTTCACCAACTTCGTCAACTTTGTCCACTTCGTCAACTTCGTCCACTTCATCCACTTTGTCCACTTCGTCCAATTCGTCCACTTCGTCCACTTGTTCATCATCTTCTTCTTCTTCTTCATCTTCTTCTTCTTGTTCTTCTTCTCCTTCGTCCACTCTGTCCACTTCATCAACCTCGTCCACTTTGTCCACGTTGTCCACTTCGTCAACTTCGTCGACTTACCAAACTTCGTCCACTTCGTCCACTTCGTCAACTTCATCCACTTCGTCCACTTCGTCAACTTCGTCAACTTCTTCCACTTCGTCCACTACGTCCACTTCGTCCATTTCGTCCACTTCGTCGACTTCGTCCACTTCCTCCACTTCGTCCACTTCATCCATTTCATCCACTTCGTCAACTTCGTCCACTTCGTCAACTTCGTCCTGATGAGAGGGTCGCACCTCCCACAAAAGTTGTGCATAGAATAATGCAGTATAGTTCTAGGAAGTGACTCCTAGGTCGTCTCTCAAGGACCAAATTTGGTTCAGTCTCGGATCAACACGTAGTGGGGGGGTTTTGAAAAATGTTTTGTGAATGCAGATGGACTAAATTAAAAACTGAAAATTAAACACAACCGAATATAAATAAAAGCATTAAAATGGAAACTACAACAAAAAAAATATCCAAACACAATTCAAGCTGTAAAATTGCAACAGTTACACTAAAACATTAAATGCACAATATTGTCATCTATCCTACACATTCACCATCAAAAAGAAGAAAATCAATTCAAAATATAATATAAAATATTTGAAGGCAAAAAAAATAAAAGAAAATAAAACTTCTCTAGCGTAACCCATTCATCTATCAAAAGAAATTTAAAGCAATTAAAATTGAAGCTATCACCGTACCTTGCTACTCCTAAGTTATCCATTCATACTAAAAAAATAAAGGAAATGCATCCAATACCCGTGGGCCACTCTTCCGGCCATCACCGTGCACCACACAATTCACCTACTCTACTTCTTCATTCTCACACAATTGGAAAAACAATTCTCTTTTCTTCTATAAGCCGTGCCCTCACTACTGTGATGCTTCCTCCCTTTTATGCTTCCAACCGTAACCTCAACTTCACCTCTGGGTTCCGTGCAGCATTCCTCTCTCACCAACAATTTAACTTCATCCAAAGTGGCAACTAAGATACACACCTTCCAGCTCACGTTCCCGTGCACACCAACGTTTTCCTTTGGACATGACTTCCGGAACACCACACACTCACCACGACAACAAGGTACAAGGAAAAGAAATGATGAACATTAAATAAAAATGCTAATGGTGGTTCAACAAAATTAATTTCCCAGCCAACAACTCTTTCACTTTGTAATTTAACTACCATCCAAGCTTTAATACAATATATACGAAGAGAAAGAAAGTAAAAAAAAAACAAATCCTGGGTGCTGCTTCAACGCTGGATGTGAGCTCTCCTTCATCCGTAATCCATCTCAAAATGTTGAAGAAATCCAGCCAAAAGAGTGTGGCGGCTCCTTCCGTCCAGTCCCCTCCCTTCTCTTTTTTTTTCCTTTAATATAACATGCCCTATTCACTTTGGACACGTCACTCCTGCTGGATGCTTCTCCTAGACGTGTTGGACCTGCACCGAGAGGAAGCTCCTGGACGCGTGGTGATGGAGGCCGTGAACTCCCAATTGTTGCTACGTGGCTCCTCCAAATTGCTGTGCACACCCCCTGCTTCCCATGTGAAAGCTTCTTTTTCTTTCTCTTCCGTGGCAGCTACTAAGCCCAACGTGCACACCCATCTTTGCTGGATTAGGTCTGGGCCGTGTGATCCCCCAAAAACCCTGGCACCACTCTCCCTCGTGTACCCTCCTAGTGTGCTGGACACACCCCCCAATTTTTGTTGGATGTGTGAAGCCTACTGTCTTCAAACGCACACTGCTGGACTGCTTGGACGTCACCCCATGGGCCATCTCCGTGTGCAGCTGCTTCTACCAACCAGTCCGTAACAGCCTTATGCTCATGGGCTGACCCCCTTAAGCCCATCACGTGCTAGATTTATAATTGCTTTCTAAGTGAAAAAAAAAATGAGATTGAATGCTAGTGCTGCTTCCTCCAAACCTCACCTCTGGACCGCATGTGCACCGCGTCAATCAAGAAAATGAAATGTGTCTCTCCAAATATTAATTGCCCAAGGGCCTTGCTAAATGCTCTCCAAGCCCAAATAAAAAAATATGAAATGCAAGTGGGCGGTAGCTACATCTAGTTTAACCTCCAAATGTCCCAAATTGTATTTCCAAAATTTTCCCTGAAATCAATAATGTAAATAATTTGCTCAAATAATCCAAATTAATTAAAATTAGAATTTTTGGTCAAATTAAGCACAATTAGTAAAAATGGGAAAATACTAGACAATTAAGCACAATTCCCCGATTAATTCTAGCACAATAAACTAAGTGAAGTGAACAAAATATTGAGTCATCAAAATAGACCACACTTAGTCTTTTGCACTCCTGGGCAAAATCAAGACGCAAATCAGGGAATAGTTCAAAGGACTTTTAAGAAGGTGACACAACGTCGACACACAGAAAATAAAGACTCATAAGGAAACAAACAGAATTACACATTCCTCAAGAAATCTGGAAAAAGAAAAGAGGTAGACAATATCCAACTCAGAATCTGAGAAAGCAGATAATCATGAAATTATCCAAGCAATTCAAATCATGACAAAATGATCAATCAGCTCAAGAGGTGAATCAAAAGTAACAAAACCTCACAGATGCACTATCAGTGTTCCTCTCAAGTGTTTAAGGTAAATCAATGTCACTCAATGCACTCAAGAAAGCAATCACAAATAGACTTGGCAAGCCTCTAATATCAGCACTCAAGCACATACGCATGTTCAAATCAAAAGGTCTTTTATGGGTGAAATGGGGCCAAGGACAAGGGAAGATAAATATGGATGAGAAGCTACAAACCAAAAGAAATAGAGGAGCAATGGGGAACAAGTGTAAACACAGTCAACTCACACCCAAAACCTCTAATTCAATCCTCTTCTTGACTCCATTATTCACAAAAAATTTTTTTTTCTTTTTTTTTTTTTTCATTTTTTTTTCTATATTTTTTTCATCCTGTCTCTTTTCTTTTCTCTCTGTTTAGGACACAACTATAAGAGACAAGATACACAACATATTTACAAACATAAAACAAGAAGAGGAACCAACCAGCCAATTCATCAGAAACCCCAAGGAGACCACACTTGTTCCCAAAACACTTCCAAAGCTCCAAAATTCCCCAAGGTTAAGGTAATCATGGTTTTTCACTTAGGGCTAGTGTATGAGCTTCAAAACAAAGAAATGAGGAAAGTATAGGCTCAAAAGGGTTTTCAAAGAATCAGAACAAGGTAAGCTTATTTGGCTAGAGAGGCTCAAAAACAAAAGTGCCCTTATCACTTCCAAACATGCATATCAATCAAGAATTATCAACAAGAGTCAAGCCAAGGCATATGTGCAAGCAATCAAGAGACATATCACACACAAGAAAGAACACAAAGTGGCTCAAATTCTCACATAGGGCATTTGTGTCACAATCAATTCAACTCTCAATCATCATGATCATCTTCTCAAGCAGAGAAAAGCAAGGATTTCAAACAAATCAGAGTATCAATGAAGTGAAAGATACATCTACAACCTAAACAAAGTCCAGAAATCAAGAGAAACATGTAAAACTGTACACAAGACACGACAAAAATAACCTAGAAAAGAAAAAAAAATTTAACCAAGAAAACAAAAACTAACGAAGAAAATTAAAAATCTCCCCCAATAGACCACACTTAAACTACACAGTGTCCTCAATGTGTCATAAGCATAAGATCAGAAATCATAACAGTCAACAGATCATGGACAAGTGCAATAAAAGTAGGGAAAGGGGGAGAAGAGAGAAAGAAAACTCCCCTGCTCATGGTGGCAGTTGCCAATTTTGGACTTGTAGGGAGATGTCTTCCACCAATGGATCCAGCAAAGAAGTTTTGAGGAAGAACTGCTTCATCCTCCATATTTGATCGAGCAGGGAAATGTCTTCCACAGCTGGATCTAAGAAGAAGTGATTGTTGATGAGTGGGTTCAACAGGTGCCTATTGATCTTGAAGCTTTTGTCAGTGTCAGCACCTTTGTTGTCCACTGTGGGTGTTTGTTGATCAAATTCATTTGTACCTCCTGCAATAGGGTTAGTGCAATGTGGTTCCAAAGAAATGACATGCAGGGGTATACCACCCAATCCCAGTGTAACAGGCTGAACAACAGATAAACTCTCAGAACATGAATCAATTTCAAATTCAGAAACAATATCAACCACAGATTCAGATTCATGTTCAGTGCATGGAGAATAAACATACGAATTTGATATCAAAAATTGATTCTCATCATGCAGAGAGGAAGAATTAAAAACAGACTCATCAACAATACAATCATCAACATACCTATCAACAACATATTCATCAACAGCATAGTCAAAATTAGGTATGTTTACCTCCACTTCCTTGAAGATTGGTAGACTGTGGGGAAATGAAGGTGGTCTACCTGGTTCAGAATTACTGCTTATTTCTGCCTGTTCCTTAAGATCTTTATCAGTCTCCTCAGATGCAAGAGTAAGGACATCTGAAGGTGGGAAAGTAGGTTGCACAGTGGTAAGCTCATAACTCTGCTCCCCATCTCCTATGTGGATGCCACCATCATCATCTGGAATCCAAACAGTCTGAAATGATGACTCTGAATCTTGAGACTGTTCCTCAGTGAGTTGAGTGGCCATCTGCCCTATCTGATCAGTCATACTCTGAATGGCAGCTCCTATTTCTTGCTGGAACTGCATGTTCTCTTGCCTAAACTGAAGGTTCGGCATGGTCATCTGCTCCAACAACTCCTGCAATGTAGGCTCAGAAGTAGAAGGCTGAGGAGCTGTTTCGGTAGAAGCATCATATTGCTGACTCTGATATTGCTGGACTGGTGGAGGCATGAAGGTACTCTGGAATGGTGGTTCTTGATATTGATGTTGTGGAGCATTGTACCATCCCAAGGTAGGGTCATTCCATCCAAGACCGTTGTCGTATCCATCTTGCACATGGGAGAATTTACTCAGAAATTTATGCTCAAGATCTTCCCATCTGGTAATGGATCCTGGAGGAAGAGAGTCTTTCCAATCTTTTGGTGCTCTTTCTAATGAGTGCGGGAATGCTCTTAAGAAAACTAGATCGTCCGGGACATTTGGAAGTTTCATTAAAGAGCAAATTCGATAAAACCTATCCAAATGTTCATGTGGGCATTCACCTGCAAGACCATAAAACTTGGGCAACAAATTCATCAGTCCAGTGGTGAGAACTAAATGATCACCATCCTCATTAGGTGGAACCGGCTCCCAAAGAGAGCTCTCAGAAATTTGAGGATGAGCCACATTGTTCTCAGCATAAAAATCAGCAGAATTACAATCAGAGTAACATGCAGAAGGAGAATCATAATCAGAGGCACTAGCAAAACAAGCAGTGTTCACGAAATCAAAATAGGTAGACATGGAAAAAGAAGAATACTAAAAATCACGAAACAAATAAAACACAACACATTTATACATGCAACACGCACACTCAAAACAGAACATCACATCACATCACATCACAACACAAGACAAAACACAACACACACAAACACAACAAAAAAGACCTAAGACTGAACCGTTGGTCCCCGGCAGCGGCGCCATTTTGATGAGAGGGTCGCACCTCCCACAAAAGTTGTGCATAGAATAATGCAGTATAGTTCTAGGAAGTGACTCCTAGGTCGTCTCTCAAGGACCAAATTTGGTTCAGTCTCGGATCAACACGTAGTGGGGGGGTTTTGAAAAATGTTTTGTGAATGCAGATGGACTAAATTAAAAACTGAAAATTAAACACAACCGAATATAAATAAAAGCATTAAAATGGAAACTACAACAAAAAAAATATCCAAACACAATTCAAGCTGTAAAATTGCAACAGTTACACTAAAACATTAAATGCACAATATTGTCATCTATCCTACACATTCACCATCAAAAAGAAGAAAATCAATTCAAAATATAATATAAAATATTTTAAGGCAAAAAAAATAAAAGAAAATAAAACTTCTCTAGCGTAACCCATTCATCTATCAAAAGAAATTTAAAGCAATTAAAATTGAAGCTATCACCGTACCTTGCTACTCCTAAGTTATCCATTCATACTAAAAAAATAAAGGAAATGCATCCAATACCCGTGGGCCACTCTTCCGGCCATCACCGTGCACCACACAATTCACCTACTCTACTTCTTCATTCTCACACAATTGGAAAAACAATTCTCTTTTCTTCTATAAGCCGTGCACTCACTACTGTGATGCTTCCTCCCTTTTATGCTTCCAACCGTAACCTCAACTTCACCTCTGGGTTCCGTGCAGCATTCCTCTCTCACCAACAATTTAACTTCATCCAAAGTGGCAACTAAGATACACACCTTCCAGCTCACGTTCCCGTGCACACCAACGTTTTCCTTTGGACATGACTTCCGGAACACCACACACTCACCACGACAACAAGGTACAAGGAAAAGAAATGATGAACATTAAATAAAAATGCTAATGGTGGTTCAACAAAATTAATTTCCCAGCCAACAACTCTTTCACTTTGTAATTTAACTACCATCCAAGCTTTAATACAATATATACGAAGAGAAAGAAAGTAAAAAAAAAACAAATCCTGGGTGCTGCTTCAACGCTTAATGTGAGCTCTCCTTCATCCGTAATCCATCTCAAAATGTTGAAGAAATCCAGCCAAAAGAGTGTGGCGGCTCCTTCCGTCCAGTCCCCTCCCTTCTCTTTTTTTTCCCTTTAATATAACATGCCCTATTCACTTTGGACACGTCACTCCTGCTGGATGCTTCTCCTAGACGTGTTGGACCTGCACCGAGAGGAAGCTCCTGGACGCGTGGTGATGGAGGCCGTGAACTCCCAATTGTTGCTACGTGGCTCCTCCAAATTGCTGTGCACACCCCCTACTTCCCATGTGAAAGCTTCTTTTTCTTTCTCTTCCGTGGCAGCTACTAAGCCCAACGTGCACACCCATCTTTGCTGGATTAGGTGTGGGTCGTGTGATCCCCCAAAAACCCTGGCACCACTCTCCCTCGTGTACCCTCCTAGTGTGCTGGACACACCCCCCAATTTTTGTTGGATGTGTGAAGCCTACTGTCTTCAAACGCACACTGCTGGACTGCTTGGACGTCACCCCATGGGCCATCTCCGTGTGCAGCTGCTTCTACCAACCAGTCCGTAACAGCCTTATGCTCATGGGCTGACCCCCTTAAGCCCATCACGTGCTAGATTTATAATTGCTTTCTAAGTGAAAAAAAAATGAGATTGAATGCTAGTGCTGCTTCTTCCAAACCTCACCTCTGGACCGCATGTGCACCGCGTCAATCAAGAAAATGAAATGTGTCTCTCCAAATATTAATTGCCCAAGGGCCTTGCTAAATGCTCTCCAAGCCCAAATAAAAAAATATGAAATGCAAGTGGGCGGTAGCTACATCTCGTTTAACCTCCAAATGTCCCAAATTGTATTTCCAAAATTTTCCCTGAAATCAATAATGCAAATAATTTGCTCAAATAATCCAAATTAATTAAAATTAGAATTTTTGGTCAAATTAAGCACAATTAGTAAAAATGGGAAAATACTAGACAATTAAGCACAATTCCCCGATTAATTCTAGCACAATAAACTAAGTGAAGTGAACAAAATATTGAGTCATCAAAATAGACCACACTTAGTCTTTTGCACTCCTGGGCAAAATCAAGACGCAAATCAGGGAATAGTTCAAAGGACTTTTAAGAAGGTGACACAACGTCGACACACAGAAAATAAAGACTCATAAGGAAACAAACAGAATTACACATTCCTCAAGAAATCTGGAAAAAGAAAAGAGGTAGACAATATCCAACTCAGAATCTGAGAAAGCAGATACTCATGAAATTATCCAAGCAATTCAAATCATGACAAAATGATCAATCAGCTCAAGAGGTGAATCAAAAGTAACAAAACCTCACAGATGCACTATCAGTGTTCCTCTCAAGTGTTTAAGGTAAATCAATGTCACTCAATGCACTCAAGAAAGCAATCACAAATAGACTTGGCAAGCCTCTAATATCAGCACTCAAGCACATACGCATGTTCAAATCAAAAGGTCTTTTATGGGTGAAATGGGGCCAAGGACAAGGGAAGATAAATATGGATGAGAAGCTACAAACCAAAAGAAATAGAGGAGCAATGGGGAACAAGTGTAAACACAGTCAACTCACACCCAAAACCTCTAATTCAATCCTCTTCTTGACTCCATTATTCACAAAAAATTTTTTTTTCTTTTTTTTTTTTCATTTTTTTTTCTATATTTTTTTCATCCTGTCTCTTTTCTTTTCTCTCTGTTTAGGACACAACTATAAGAGACAAGATACACAACATATTTACAAACATAAAACAAGAAGAGGAACCAACCAGCCAATTCATCAGAAACCCCAAGGAGACCACACTTGTTCCCAAAACACTTCCAAAGCTCCAAAATTCCCCAAGGTTAAGGTAATCATGGTTTTTCACTTAGGGCTAGTGTATGAGCTTCAAAACAAAGAAATGAGGAAAGTATAGGCTCAAAAGGGTTTTCAAAGAATCAGAACAAGGTAAGCTTATTTGGCTAGAGAGGCTCAAAAACAAAAGTGCCCTTATCACTTCCAAACATGCATATCAATCAAGAATTATCAACAAGAGTCAAGCCAAGGCATATGTGCAAGCAATCAAGAGACATATCACACACAAGAAAGAACACAAAGTGGCTCAAATTCTCACATAGGGCATTTGTGTCACAATCAATTCAACTCTCAATCATCATGATCATCTTCTCAAGCAGAGAAAAGCAAGGATTTCAAACAAATCAGAGTATCAATGAAGTGAAAGATACATCTACAACCTAAACAAAGTCCAGAAATCAAGAGAAACATGTAAAACTGTACACAAGACACGACAAAAATAACCTAGAAAAGAAAAAAAAATTTAACCAAGAAAACAAAAACTAACGAAGAAAATTAAAAATCTCCCCCAATAGACCACACTTAAACTACACAGTGTCCTCAATGTGTCATAAGCATAAGATCAGAAATCATAACAGTCAACAGATCATGGACAAGTGCAATAAAAGTAGGGAAAGGGGGAGAAGAGAGAAAGAAAACTCCCCTGCTCATGGTGGCAGTTGCCAATTTTGGACTTGTAGGGAGATGTCTTCCACCAATGGATCCAGCAAAGAAGTTTTGAGGAAGAACTGCTTCATCCTCCATATTTGATCGAGCAGGGAAATGTCTTCCACAGCTGGATCTAAGAAGAAGTGATTGTTGATGAGTGGGTTCAACAGGTGCCTATTGATCTTGAAGCTTTTGTCAGTGTCAGCACCTTTGTTGTCCACTGTGGGTGTTTGTTGATCAAATTCATTTGTACCTCCTGCAATAGGGTTAGTGCAATGTGGTTCCAAAGAAATGACATGCAGGGGTATACCACCCAATCCCAGTGTAACAGGCTGAACAACAAATAAACTCTCAGAACATGAATCAATTTCAAATTCAGAAACAATATCAACCACAGATTCAGATTCATGTTCAGTGCATGGAGAATAAACATACGAATTTGATATCAAAAATTGATTCTCATCATGCAGAGAGGAAGAATTAAAAACAGACTCATCAACAATACAATCATCAACATACCTATCAACAACATATTCATCAACAGCATAGTCAAAATTAGGTATGTTTACCTCCACTTCCTTGAAGATTGGTAGACTGTGGGGAAATGAAGGTGGTCTACCTGGTTCAGAATTACTGCTTATTTCTGCCTGTTCCTTAAGATCTTTATCAGTCTCCTCAGATGCAAGAGTAAGGACATCTGAAGGTGGGAAAGTAGGTTGCACAGTGGTAAGCTCATAACTCTGCTCCCCATCTCCTATGTGGATGCCACCATCATCATCTGGAATCCAAACAGTCTGAAATGATGACTCTGAATCTTGAGACTGTTCCTCAGTGAGTTGAGTGGCCATCTGCCCTATCTGATCAGTCATACTCTGAATGGCAGCTCCTATTTCTTGCTGGAACTGCATGTTCTCTTGCCTAAACTGAAGGTTCGGCATGGTCATCTGCTCCAACAACTCCTGCAATGTAGGCTCAGAAGTAGAAGGCTGAGGAGCTGTTTCGGTAGAAGCATCATATTGCTGACTCTGATATTGCTGGACTGGTGGAGGCATGAAGGTACTCTGGAATGGTGGTTCTTGATATTGATGTTGTGGAGCATTGTACCATCCCAAGGTAGGGTCATTCCATCCAAGACCGTTGTCGTATCCATCTTGCACATGGGAGAATTTACTCAGAAATTTATGCTCAAGATCTTCCCATCTGGTAATGGATCCTGGAGGAAGAGAGTCTTTCCAATCTTTTGGTGCTCTTTCTAATGAGTGCGGGAATGCTCTTAAGAAAACTAGATCGTCCGGGACATTTGGAAGTTTCATTAAAGAGCAAATTCGATAAAACCTATCCAAATGTTCATGTGGGCATTCACCTGCAAGACCATAAAACTTGGGCAACAAATTCATCAGTCCAGTGGTGAGAACTAAATGATCACCATCCTCATTAGGTGGAACCGGCTCCCAAAGAGAGCTCTCAGAAATTTGAGGATGAGCCACATTGTTCTCAGCATAAAAATCAGCAGAATTACAATCAGAGTAACATGCAGAAGGAGAATCATAATCAGAGGCACTAGCAAAACAAGCAGTGTTCACGAAATCAAAATAGGTAGACATGGAAAAAGAAGAATACTAAAAATCACGAAACAAATAAAACACAACACATTTATACATGCAACACGCACACTCAAAACAGAACATCACATCACATCACATCACAACACAAGACAAAACACAACACACACAAACACAACAAAAAAGACCTAAGACTGAACCGTTGGTCCCCGGCAGCGGCGCCATTTTGATGAGAGGGTCGCACCTCCCACAAAAGTTGTGCATAGAATAATGCAGTATAGTTCTAGGAAGTGACTCCTAGGTCGTCTCTCAAGGACCAAATTTGGTTCAGTCTCGGATCAACACGTAGTGGGGGGGTTTTGAAAAATGTTTTGTGAATGCAGATGGACTAAATTAAAAACTGAAAATTAAACACAACCGAATATAAATAAAAGCATTAAAATGGAAACTACAACAAAAAAAATATCCAAACACAATTCAAGCTGTAAAATTGCAACAGTTACACTAAAACATTAAATGCACAATATTGTCATCTATCCTACACATTCACCATCAAAAAGAAGAAAATCAATTCAAAATATAATATAAAATATTTTAAGGCAAAAAAAATAAAAGAAAATAAAACTTCTCTAGCGTAACCCATTCATCTATCAAAAGAAATTTAAAGCAATTAAAATTGAAGCTATCACCGTACCTTGCTACTCCTAAGTTATCCATTCATACTAAAAAAATAAAGGAAATGCATCCAATACCCGTGGGCCACTCTTCCGGCCATCACCGTGCACCACATAATTCACCTACTCTACTTCTTCATTCTCACACAATTGGAAAAACAATTCTCTTTTCTTCTATAAGTCGTGCCCTCACTACTGTGATGCTTCCTCCCTTTTATGCTTCCAACCGTAACCTCAACTTCACCTCTGGGTTCCGTGCAGCATTCCTCTCTCACCAACAATTTAACTTCATCCAAAGTGGCAACTAAGATACACACCTTCCAGCTCACGTTCCCGTGCACACCAACGTTTTCCTTTGGACATGACTTCCGGAACACCACACACTCACCACGACAACAAGGTACAAGGAAAAGAAATGATGAACATTAAATAAAAATGCTAATGGTGGTTCAACAAAATTAATTTCCCAGCCAACAACTCTTTCACTTTGTAATTTAACTACCATCCAAGCTTTAATACAATATATACGAAGAGAAAGAAAGGAAAAAAAAAACAAATCCTGGGTGCTGCTTCAACGCTGGATGTGAGCTCTCCTTCATCCGTAATCCATCTCAAAATGTTGAAGAAATCCAGCCAAAAGAGTGTGGCGGCTCCTTCCGTCCAGTCCCCTCCCTTTTCTTTTTTTTTCCTTTAATATAACATGCCCTATTCACTTTGGACACGTCACTCCTGCTGGATGCTTCTCCTAGACGTGTACCCCCTGCTTCCCATGTGAAAGCTTCTTTTTCTTTCTCTTCCGTGGCAGCTACTAAGCCCAACGTGCACACCCATCTTTGCTGGATTAGGTGTGGGCCGTGTGATCCCCCAAAAACCCTGGCACCACTCTCCCTCGTGTACCCTCCTAGTGTGCTGGACACACCCCCCAATTTTTGTTGGATGTGTGAAGCCTACTGTCTTCAAGCGCACACTGCTGGACTGCTTGGACGTCACCCCATGGGCCATCTCCGTGTGCAGCTGCTTCTACCAACCAGTCCGTAACAGCCTTATGCTCATGGGCTGACCCCCTTAAGCCCATCACGTGCTAGATTTATAATTGCTTTCTAAGTGAAAAAAAATGAGATTGAATGCTAGTGCTGCTTCCTCCAAACCTCACCTCTGGACCGCATGTGCACCGCGTCAATCAAGAAAATGAAATGTGTCTCTCCAAATATTAATTGCCCAAGGGCCTTGCTAAATGCTCTCCAAGCCCAAATAAAAAAATATGAAATGCAAGTGGGCGGTAGCTACATCTCGTTTAACCTCCAAATGTCCCAAATTGTATTTCCAAAATTTTCCCTGAAATCAATAATGCAAATAATTTGCTCAAATAATCCAAATTAATTAAAATTAGAATTTTTGGTCAAATTAAGCACAATTAGTAAAAATGGGAAAATACTAGACAATTAAGCACAATTCCCCGATTAATTCTAGCACAATAAACTAAGTGAAGTGAACAAAATATTGAGTCATCACGTCCACTTCGTGCACTTCGCCAACTTCGTCAACTTCGTTATTCTGGTCGACTTCTTCTTCTTCTTCTTCATCTTCTTCTTCTTTGTCCACTTCGTCCACTTCGCAAACTTCGTCAACTTCGTCCACTTCACCCACTTCGTCCACTTCGTGAACTTCGTCAACTTCATCCACTTCGTCCACTTCATCCACTTCGTCCACTTCGTCCACTTCGTCCACTTCGTCCACTTCGTCCACTTCGTCATCTTCGTCCACTTTGTCGACTTCATCCACTTCGTCAACTACGCCAACTTTGCCATTTCGTCCACTTCTTCTTCTTCTTCTTCTTCTTCTCCTTCGTCCACGTCGTCCACTTCGTTATTTTTGTCCACTTTGTCCACTTCGTTCACTTCGCCAACTTCGTCAACTTCGTCATTTTCGTCCACTTCGTCCACGAATTAGTCCACTTCCTCCACTTCTTCATCTTTTTCTTCTTCTTCTTCTTCTTCTTCTTCTTTTTCTCCTCCTCCTCCTTCGTCCATTTCTTCCACTTCACCCACTTCGTCCACTTCTTCCACTTCACCCACTTCGTCCACTTCGTCAACTTCATCCACTTCGTCCACTTTTTTGACTTCGTCCACTACGCCAACTTCGTCATTTCGTCCACTTCTTCTTCTTCTTCTTCTTCTTCTTCTACTTCTTCTCCTTCGTCCACTTCGTCCACGTCATCCACTACGTGATTTTCGTCCACTTTGTCCACTTCGTGCACGTCGTCTACTTCGTCCACTTCCTCCACTTCTTCTCCTTCGTCCACTTCTTCATCTTCTTCAACTTCTTCTTCTTCTTCTTGTTCTCTTTCGTCCACTTCAACCACTTCGTCCACTTCACCCACTTCGTCCACTTCGTTAACTTCCTCCACTTCGTCAACTTCGTCCACTTCACCAACTTCGTCAACTCTGTCCACTTCGTCAACTTCATGCACTTCGTCCACTTCGTCCACTATGTCCACTTCGTCCACTTCAAGGAGCAGCCCTCTATTGGTGGACATCCATCATAAGAGATCAAAAGATGCATGGCGACTACACCATCCAATACTGGAATGAATTGAAAGCAGCCTTACACAGAAGGCATGTCCCAGCCTATTATGCTAGAGAAGTCATGGACAAGCTCCATCGACTTCAACAAAGAAACATGAGTGTTGAGGAATATTGGCAAAAGTTAGAATTACTCATGTTAAGAGATGGGATAAAAGAAGAGGAACGATTCACCATAGCTAGATTCCAGAGTGGATTAAACTATGAGATTAGAGATAAGGTAGAACTCTTACCTTACTTAGATCTAAATGACTTTGTCCAACTATGTGTGCGAGTGGAAGAACAAATTAGAAGAAAAGCTTCCACTAAAAGGAACTATCCTGCCACCTCCGAGTATAGGACAAATCCTAAGAGGGAGGGTAGTCCAAGGAGGTATGAAAAACCTCAAGAAAAAGAAAAATAGAAAGTGAGAGGTAAAGAAAAAGAGAGGGAGCGAGAAAGAAATACCTCTCACAAAGAATCTTCAAGAGACACAAGGGGTAGAGAGACCAAATGCTTTAAGTGTGGAGAGAGAGGACATTATTCTTCTGAGTGTCCTCACAAAAGGTCTACTTATCTCTTAGACCATTAGAGTGAAAGTGAAGATTCTTCTAGTGACTCAGATACTTCTATATCTGAGGAAGGAGCCTTACCTTGTGAAGGTGAGTTATTATTGGTAAGACGACTTCTTGGAAGTCAAACCCATGAACTAGAACAATCACAAAGGGAAAATGATGAGTCAATATTTTATTCACTTCACTTAGTTTATTGTACTAAAATTAATCAGGGAATTGTGCTTAAATATCCAGTATTTTCCCATTTTTCTTAATTGAGCTTAATTCTATTAGAAATTCTTATTTTAGTTAATTTGAATTATCTAAGACTAATTATTTGCATTATTAATTGCAGGGAAATTGTTGGATAATATTTTGGGACATAAGGAGGACACTATGGTGATTTTAATCTTTGGGCTTATGAGAAAGGGGTGCTTCATTATTGGAAAGGGGAGTGACGTTCAGAAAAACATTTGGCACTCAACAAGGAGCTTCAAAAAGCAAAAGAGTTGATTCACTTTTAATGGTCACGGCCTGGTCCAACAAGAGGAGAGCTCCAAATGCTTGATTCAATTTGGCTGAAATAGCTGCCACGTCCTTGGGGAGCTGTATGCTTGATTCATTAGAAAGAAGGAGGTGCTCCACGGTCCAGCAGCTTTTGAAAGTCCAGCAGCACACGGCCCACACCTTCTTCCATTCAGCAGCACGCGTCCACGAGAAAAGAAGAGGGGTCACGGCCCGCTTGGAAGCATCACGCGTGGAGGTAGGTGTGTCCAGCAAGCACGTCATCATCCAGCAGCAACACCACACGGCTTTCAATCCAGCAAAGAAGACCGAGGCCCACATCTAACACGAGCAAGGGAGAAAACTGGGTTGATCCACTCATGCTCCAGCATCACTCACACTCCAGTATTTTCCAGCAATGCACTAGGGAGAGGGTCACGGCCCAGGTCCAGCAGGTGTGTGCTTGGAGAAGAAGGAAGGTGCAGCAGGGATGAGGCCTTCATTTGGCGGTCCAGCAGCAGAGGGCACGCGGAGTAGGTCCGGATTTTTGGCACTAAGAATTAGAGAGCCGCCATCCCTCATGGAATTTATTCTCTCATTCTGCTCTTGGATTGAGGGGAACATTGTTTTTGAATGGGAATGAAGAAACTCACGGCCTTGGAAGCTAGGGCCGCCACTTGCCACCCCCTCACGAGGAATTCCAAATTTTCTCTCGGCCTTTGAACGTTTTTTCATGGAGAATATTAGAAGCACTCTTTCTTTTCTTTTGAAACGAAGGGGTGATGATTGACGAAGAAAAAGCTCGATGCTAATCTCAATTTACTGATTTACTCATTGCCTTTTTATTTGGTTCTCATGCACTTTTAATTAAATTTTATTCAAACAGCTGTTACGGAGAAAGAATATGAGAGCCCAATGTTAATTTCTATTTTTTGGTTGCATTTGTTATTCCACCCTTTTCATTTCAGCAGCAGCATAGAAGAGAATGGTGCAGTAGCATTGATTCATGGGAGAAGAAAGGCACAGAAAGTGGAGGTGCTGATTCACTTTGCATTTTAGATAAAGCACGGGATTCAAGAAGGGCAGTGGTGTTACGTTTTTGAAGCAGCAGCACGTAGGTGTGTGAGGTGCTTGTCACGGCTGGAAAGAGGCAAGAGGTGTCACGGCCTGGATGGAGGAAAAAGAGGATATATTCATGTTTCATTAGGAGGGATAAGCGGTGGAGAGGATCTTTGGAAGCACACGGTTATTAATCTTGGAGGTGCAGGAGCCACCTTGAGAGGATTTATTTTCGTTTTCTTTGCTTGAGCTAGGGGACGGTGCTTCAATTATTGGGAGACACATGGAGCAGCTTCACGGTGCTTCTAAGATGCATTGCATTTCTTAAATTAAGCATAGAAATTTTATTCCCACTGCAATGTTTATCTCATTTATTAGCTGATGCATTTCAATAGCGTAAGATGCAAATTCTAGTGATGGAATCGTACTTGACGTAGTCCTCCTTTTGTATTTTTACCTTTTATAGTTTAGCTCTTAAGGAGCATGGGTTACTATAAATACCTAGCTCCTCTATTGTATTGTTACTTTTGAGATTAATGAGAATTGAATTTTCTAAAATCAGAAATTATTCTCTCTTGAAAGTCATAGGCTAGAGAGTCCACAGACTCCCTCTAGCCACCTTCCAAGCACACTCTCTCATTTTCATTTTCCTTGATTTCCACTGTGCTCCACATTTTCCTTTCTCCTCCACGATGTCGCTTCTACACCAATCCATTTTCCTCTGCGTGGCGCGCCTCAACAGCTACAATTGCACGCGTCAGCTCCTTCATTCCACATCACTGGCATTCTCTCTCGCGCATCAGACACGCACAGCGTCATTTGCATTTCACTCTCTCAATAGCTCCTCGGCCATCAACCACATCCTCTTCACCGTTTTGCTTTGGTTTCATCACAGATTCCACGTTCAATCTTTATTCTACCTTGCTTCCGTCATTGCAACCCTAGATCCAGGTTTTCCACCGAATTTCATCTTCTCCGCTAGGGTTTCGTCTCACTTCCTCCTTCATTTTCATTATTCCTTCATTTTTCACCGAACAAACCTTATTTCCTCCGTTCATCCTTCTTTTCCACCGTTCAATCTGTCATTTGAACCGAATAATCGGTTTATATTGAGTCTCCTCACCATTTTAGGGTTATCTCCCGATTAAACCTTAGATCTTAGGGTTTTCTTGAGTCTGTTCTTAGTTTAGTAGGTTTCCTTTGAGTAAGCTCTGAATCTAGAGCTTCGTGTACTTTCCGCTGCATTCATCTCTGGAGGAAGCTTCGAAGGAGTCCGCGTCGCGTCGTCGGCCTCTCCTCGGGCGTTCGTCCATCAAGTGGTATCATGAGCTTTGGTCGTCCACGCGTCAAAGGTAAGTATCTCTGTTTCGATTCTTGTTTCAGTTTGATTCGCGTCTTTGTCTTTGTTCTAGTTTTGTGTTTTGATTCTGTCTTGATCTTGAGTTTGTTCTTCCATTCCGCTGCTTGATTCATGTTCTGGTTTAACGCTGTGCGTTTAATTTCTTTTATTTTCGCGTTGTTAGTTAATTTCTTTACTGTCTTGTGTTTAATTTTTGTTCGTGCATCTTCATTCAGTGATAAGGTTGCTTGTTCTGTGTTTGAGTCTTTACCTTGAGTCAGTGTTTTTATCATTTTATTCGGTGAATCCAATTTGTTTGAGTCTTTTAATTTCTAAATCCATTTCTGTCATGTTTTAGTCTTGTGCTTTGTTTTATTTTGTTATTCTTAATCTGAGTTTAACCTTTCAAATTTCCAATTCATGATTTGATTTGATATCTGCCTTGTTTGAATCTTGTCAATCATCAAGAGCCGTGACATTCAATTGAATGAGTTCGATGACAGATTTCAGTGGCAACATTGGTTGATGTATCATGTGCTAATTATGCGATTCATGATCTGAAATGTATTTGGAATGTGAATGTCATTGCACACCAAATGAGTGATGAATTTCAATTGTGAGCTCGGGTGCAATTGACTAACATCAACATTGTTTTTCACCAATTACACCGAAATTGGAATTTGCTTTGAAGAGTATGTGAGTCATTCATACTTGGTTTTAAATTCTTTGCCAAGTTCTGATTCAAAATTTTTCCAATATTGACTTTGTTTCATTGGCATCTATTGAGGTATTTGAATCTGCAAAATTGCATTAAAATTGTTTACAACAGTGATTGAATTTAGTTTGAACTTCTGAGTTTGTGATCCATAGTGTGCATTCACTGTTTTCACTTTGCTATCAATTCTGCAATTGAGAATACATTTTTGGTCACTCAAGGAAGCCTAAACCAGTGGTATTTGAAACTATAACTGTGGCTGAGAGTGATTAACCTCTTGTTTTCCTTTGGATTTTTTTTTTGAGTTGAACCATGTTTACTTTCCTTTGGCAAAAATTTGATTAAGTTGCAAAAACTGATTAGGTGATCTGTTGTGAATTGTGACTGAAAATAACAAGTTCTAAAGTGTTATCCAACTCGTCCATTTGGCTATCAAATTGTGAAGAAAAAAAAAAGAGCAAAGAGAACTGGTGCAATTCACAATATTGTTCATTGTTTCAGTAAACTATCTCTGCCAAAATCAAATCAGATATAACTTTCTTCAATCATAACTGGTTCAACTTAAGTCCTTTTTTATTGTTTTTAAAATCTGTTCTAGTTCTATTCCTTAGGTTCTATTTGTTGTGCTTACTTTGATCAAAGCTTTGTTTCTTGTTTGTCTTGATTGAATTTCCTGGTTTTGTCTTAATGCATGTGCATTCTATTCTGCTGTTCTTTAATTGAGCTTTTGTTTGCTTTTGTAATCTGGTCTAGAGTTAATTTTGAGTCAGTTGCTCTTTTGTGTTGTCATTCCATTCTTGTGGTTGAACTGTTCTGTTCTGGTTTCTGATTTCTGACGTTAGCCTAGCCATTCTTGATTGAGAAGCTTTTACACTCTGGTTTCTGGAATTTGAAAGAAGGTTTGTGTGCTTGGTAGCATCTTAGGTGGTGGTGGTCTGAAAGACTCTCCAGCTTTGTACTGCCAAGGGAGAATCTCCCTTCCAAACCTCTCCATTTTTTTTAGTGCTTTGAGCTTCCAGGGAGACCTGTTTTTTTTTTGTGAGCTTTGTGTGGCTACATCTAAGAGCCAAATTTCTTGTTGAGAGTGTGTTCTTGTTTAAATGCTGAAATAAGTTTTGAACTTGAAATGTGCTGACCATTTAGTTGTGCAGTTTTTGTTCTGATTAACATTTACAGGGAGTAAAGTTGTTCAAAAGCAGTTTGTAAGTGTGGGAAGTCTAACACAAGAGTACCTCAAGTGGAGCAAAAGGAGCTTTGCTACCTGCATAAACTACACCAAGCTGAATAGGGAGTCTCTTTATTCTATTGTGCAGTTTCGTGTTAGATTTGTGCATGACTAAAAATAGTAAACCATATTTGCTTGAATATTCTGTTTGGATATCATATGGTTTCATTTTTTTTCCTTAACATGCGCAAACTGTTTCTTTATGTTAATTCAGACTAATAAATTGGATGTTGTACTTGTTGATTGAAAGCTGACATGATCTTTTAAGGGTTCAGCAACACCAATGCAGGGAGAAAGTCTAGATTAGGGCTGGGATTTGTTTTCTGTGTTGATAATAATCCAATCTGAATTGTGCTGTTATCAATTTTGAATTTTTATTATTTTTCTCTGGGATCTTGGTGTATAGATAAACTGCAGCATTGAGTGGGATTTGGGAGTGCAGATCAGAACCTTCAGTGATACAGCTATAGCACCTCAACAGAGTATAGATTAAGCAACCAGAGGCAGAAACAATTCACGTGGGAGTGTTGAACTAAAGGGAGTTTCTTTCACCTTTAATTACTTCTGTTTGGTTGAACTATGCCTGTTATAGCTTGTCATTGATTAGCATTATTTGTTGATCTGGTATGATAGTTTTTGTAGACTAGGATTAGCCATTCTTAATTGGAATTGTTTCTGCATTGCATTGGATTGGTCAGGTTTTGATTAGTCTGGATGGTTGTTTAATCAGTTTGGTTCAGCTTTGATTTACACCTATTTGCATCTGGTTCAATATCCATTGCCATTTGTACCTTGCTGAAATTTGGTGTGAAATTTTAGTGTGCAGAGCTGATCTGTTTGGGAGTTTAGTTGGAATTACACAGCTAAAAGCAGTCTTGTAAATAGGGAAGTTGATTAGCTTACCTAATTCTAGTTTGCTTAGCTATTTCTGAGTTTCATTTGACATTGCTTTGCATTGTGTAGTCTGCTGAACTAGTTGTGAATTTTCTGTGTAGTTTGGGAAAAGCCATACTGATTGTACTGTAGCAGATTGTAAAGTGTGTGCTGAATCCGTGAGACAAGTAGCATTTACATCTTGCTATGCAGTTTTGACTAAAGGGCCATTCTTCTACCTTAAACTGTTTCTGTTTTGATTGAACTGCTCTTGATATAATTTGTAAATTGCTTGCGATAAGTGAATTGTTGATTTAGTTGGAATTGTTTGTGCAGTATAAGTTGACACCATTATTTGAGCAGCAGCAAAATCTCAGTGGACAGTTTGTGCAGCCAAGAGAAAGGGAAGTTATTACTACCCTATATCCTCTTTTGAAATCTGTTTTAACCAAGTGAATACTAATAGCAGTTTTGTGCATGTGTGATTGTAGGATGGGCATGGCAAGAAGATTCAAGACAACCGATTCCAGAAGCAACAAAGTTGAACCAAGACTAAGATGTCAAGAAGCCAGATTGAGCACGTGATTTTCCTGCAGGATGAACAGGACCGTAGCATAGGATTGTTGTTTTTGTAATTGTTTTTCTTCAATTTGTTTGTAATAGGCTTGTGTTAGCCTACTGTTAGTTTTAGCTTTTGTTTTGTAAAAGGGCCTTTTATAAAGTCCAAGTGCTTTGGAAGAGTCCTTGGTGCTCTTTCCAAACTCTTGGCAACTTTACTTGCTTTAATTTTAGCATAGCTAGACAGGTGAATGTGTCTTGTTAGCCAAAGCTACAAGCTTCACCATAGGAGTAGACTTTAATATTGACTTGATTGGTGTATCTCGTAGGGGTCATTAGAGTCCGCTGGTTTATTAAGTGTTTTGTTTGTTTGATTTTGTGTTCACGTTTAGGGGTGATTTAGGCTAAAAGGGAGTCTAGTATTTTAGTGTTTAATTGTTTGAGTTGTGTACTTTGTTTCTAAAGGTGATTTTAGTTTAAGGGGTAATTAGTTAGTAGCCTAAGACAATTCTGGCAAGGCAAGACTTGGTACTTAAGCAGCTCTTTAGCTCACCTCTCTTACCTGGGACTTGTCTAAGTGAAAGTTTTGAACCCTTTAAATTAAGAAAACTTTTAAAAACAAAGATGTCTTCTTATGGTTCATATAGGTCTTCTAGGTTAGATAATGTTGATGAAATGTTCAAACAAGCTAGGAATCTTCCATCTTTTGGTAAAGACATAGGTGCATTAACATACCTAGCTTGGGAAAAAGAAATTGATAAAATAAATCCTTGTTTTTATGAAGAGAGTGAATATTATGTCCTTAGCATATATCTCTCTAAGTTAGAAGAGCATGCAAGTGAGTGGTGGAATGAAAGACAATCTCATGTTAGGAAAGGTAGAAAGTCCTCCATACGCGATTGGCATGATTTAAAAGCTTGCATGAGAAGAAAGTTTGTGCCTTCAAGCATTAAAAGAAACCTAGAACTAATTAGGGATTGCATTGATGATGGAAAATTATTTCTTGAGCGTTTAAATGATCATGGGTTTCTTCGTAGAGAATTAGAATTTGGGGCAAGACTTAAGAAGATCAAGGATAAGAAAAGAGAAAGAGAGATTGAGAGAAAAGAAAAGGAAGAAAGGAAAGAAGAAGAGAAGAGAGAGAGCGAAGAAAAAGAGAAAAGAGAAGAGAGAAGAAGAGAGGAATTAAGAAAAGAAGAAGAAAAGAGAGAAAGGCAAGAAAGAGAGAAGAAAGAAAAGGAGAAATTGTTACTGATGACAAATCCTATTCTTTCAAAGACTATGGAACCTAAAAGGGAAGGTTTCCAAATCTTTACTTCTTTTCCAATAATTGATTACTTTTCAATTTTTGACTTCTCTTTCAAACCAATTGTCATTATATATCCTATGAAAACATTTTCAAAATATGACAATTCAAATCTTGAGTTATTGTTATCTTTAAGAAAACAATTAACTCAAGACAAAATTGAATTTGGACTTCTAAAATTTTCAAAGATTACAAATCAAAGTATTAGAAGTTCTTATTCTCTTGTTTTTAAAGAAAAATTCTTTCTTGGATTGATATTAACCGAAGATATATTTGATGTGTATTGCAGATTCGTGTTTGATCCAGGAGGAAGAAAACTAGATCTAAAGAATAAGGCCATTCTAAGATGGCCATGCTCCCAAAGATTGTGTGGAGCTTCTTCATAAGGCGATTGCCAGATTTGAGGACAAATGTTTTTTTAAGAGGGAGGGTATGATGGAATCGTACTTGACGTAGTCCTCCTTTTGTATTTTTACCTTTTATAGTTTAGCTCTTAAGGAGCATGGGTTACTATAAATACCTAGCTCCTCTATTGTATTGTTACTTTTGAGATTAATGAGAATTGAATTTTCTAAAATCAGAAATTATTCTCTCTTGAAAGTCATAGGCTAGAGAGTCCACAGACTCCCTCTAGCCACCTTCCAAGCACACTCTCTCATTTTCATTTTCCTTGATTTCCACTGTGCTCCACATTTTATTTTCTCCTCCACGATGTCGCTTCTACACCAATCCATTTTCCTCTGCGTGGCGCGCCTCAACAGCTACAATTGCACGCGTCAGCTCCTTCATTCCACATCACTGGCATTCTCTCTCGCGCATCAGACACGCACAGCGTCATTTGCATTTCACTCTCTCAATAGCTCCTCGGACATCAACCACATCCTCTTCACCGTTTTGCTTTGGTTTCATCACAGATTCCACGTTCAATCATTATTCTACCTTGCTTCCGTCATTGCAACCCTAGATCCAGGTTTTCCACCGAATTTCATCTTCTCCGCTAGGGTTTCGTCTCACTTCCTCCTTCATTTTCATTATTCCTTCATTTTTCACCGAACAAACCTTATTTCCTCCGTTCATCCGTCTTTTCCACCGTTCAATCTGTCATTTGAACCGAATAATCGGTTTATATTGAGTCTCCTCACCATTTTAGGGTTATCTCCCGATTAAACCTTAGATCTTAGGGTTTTCTTGAGTCTGTTCTTAGTTTAGTAGGTTTCCTTTGAGTAAGCTCTGAATCTAGAGCTTCGTGTACTTTCCGCTGCGTTCATCTCTGGAGGAAGCTTCGGAGGAGTCCGCGTCGCGTCGTCGGCCTCTCTTCGGGCGTTCGTCCATCATCTAGTTTGGGAAATTTCATTTGACGTGTGTGGAATTAAAATTTCGTTTTGGTTGAATGTTTTTTTTTTCTTTTAGTGTTGATTCCGTGATGAATAGCATTTTCTTGTTAGCTTAAGTATTGTATTTGAATATCACACCACGTGTTTCTTTATTATTAGTTGCATTTTAATTAGTTCACACACCTTGCTTTAGGACCATTCAATTTAATGTTTTCATGTTGTCTATTATATTCGGGTTTTTTTTTATCTTCCTGCATTTCCAACTTCCTCACTTGTTCTAGAAACCGTTCGGTCTCAATGTAGAACCGTTCGGTCATCTGTAGGACCGTTCGGTCTTCACGCTTTGTTCGTTTATTTCAGTGTTTTCAATTATGTTTGGTTGTATTTAATTTCTAGTTTTCATTTAGTTCAATTACTGTCAAAAACACTTTCCCAAACCCCCCCCCCCACTTCGTGTTGACCTGAGACTGAACCCAAATTTGGTCCTTGAGAGACGACCAAGGAGTCACTTCCTAGTTTATACTGCATTAATTTTGCAATCAATTTTTGTGTGAGGTGCGACCCTTTCAACAGAAAACCTATTCAGAACAAGATGCAAAATCTTTGAAAACACTTGTTCATTGATTGTGGATAGTAGTTCCTCTTGCAATTGTTGTAGTTCTAGAGTGGTGCACAAATTGGCCTTACCTACTATTTCTCATCCCAAGCCTTATAAGCTTTAGTGGATAATAGAGGATGAAGAAATAGTTGTGAACACACAGGTAACCATACCAATATCCATTGGCAACTATGAAGAAAATGCTTTATGTGATGTTGTTCCAATGGATGCTGGGCATGTATTACTTGGTAGGCCATGGCAATTTGATCATAATTCCACTCATGATGGTTATACCAACAAAATAACTTTCTTTCCTAAAGGCAATAAAATCACATTGATTCCTCTTACACCTGAACAAGTGAAAGAGGATGAGATAATAATCAAAGAAAAAATTGAAAAACAAAGAAAACAAGAAAATAGGTTGGCCAAGCAACTTTCTCAAGAAAAGAAGTAGGAGACAAATGAATGCATGTTGTTAACTTCTTCATTAAAAGGTAAATACCTTGAATCTTCTTCTCAAAAACATCAATTTGTTTCTTCATTTTATCATGGGGAATGTTCAAAACAAAGTGAATTCAAAAAAATATTAAAGGCCAATACTTCTTCTAATAAAATTTTTGTGAAAAGGCCTTCATTTTATCTTTTTATCTTTGCATACATCATTTTCCTCATACTAATTGTTGCTATTTTTTGTAGATATATTTTTGATCCAGGTGGAAAATAAAAACCAAAGTTGTGCTTCTTTCTTTCTTCCTGATTTGAGGATAAATCGTTTTTAAAGAGGGAGGGAATGATAACAACCCCTTTAGGGACTTCCCATCCTAAGAAGTATCAACTTAAGACTAAGAAAGGGAAGTTGAATAAACAAAAGTTCTTTTCTTTCTAAGTCTTAAAATGTTTACTTTACTAAATATATCTACATTGTTTTGTAGGACAATAATAAGGCTTGAAACCATAACCAAGCAGCCAAAGAAGCTTGCAGCCGCTGCCACTGACCAATGTCCAAGTTTGAAGCACATGTTATATATGAAACACAAAGCAACCGTGTAGTTTCATCTCTTTTGAGCATGTTTTCAATGTTGTGCACATGGAACATGCAGCTTAGTCCGTATAGCTTCTCCAACACGTCTTTCTTACATTTCCAGTAGCTTGCTAGGCACGTTTGAAGGCCTCTCTTCATCTATAAAAGAGAACCTCAATCCATTGTAAGAATAACTTGAATTGAAGTAAAGAAATGATGCCAATTTCCAGCTTTTACTCTCAAGTTCACCTCTGTGCTTTGTTATCTAGCACCTCCTCTAGCTCCTTTCCCCTTTGGAAAGACTACTGAGTTAGAAATCTACCAAAACACTCAGCCAAATGATAACAGTTGAAAAACTGTTATTTTCATGCTTAAAATTCATACTAAAAGCAACCTTTACACTTAAAAACTAGCTTGAAATCATGCCTTTTATTGATATTTTCATAAATAAAAGAGCTGGACAGGTTTATGCTTGATTTCAGTGTTTTTGTGCAGGTTTTAAGGTGAATTTGGTGAAAGAAGTGAAGAAGGAGAGAGTTGAAATCAGAAAAGACAACAAAAAGTGCAAAAAGGAGAAGCCGAAGTCACCGCTCAGGGCAATTTACCGCTGAGCGGCACTCTGGAAGTCACGTGAGGTCCGCTGAGGGGCAAAATGGCCGCTGAGGGGCAAAATGGCCGCTGAGGGGAGAAAACAAGTCACACACTCACCGCTGAGCGGTATTTTACCGCTGAGCGGCACTTTAATGGGCTTGGACTTGACTTTTTGTAATTTACGAATGATATATAAGCTTTAGGGTTTCCTAGGGTTAGGCATCTTTGGCAGAAACGAAGCAAACACTCTCTCTTCCACCCCTTGGGGTAGATTGGGAGATGGTGACAGCTCTCCTCTTCTCTTTCACGGGTTTTTCTATCTCTTTCATTCTTTCATTATTGTTCATCTAGGTTCACCATGAATATGGTGAACTAAACCTTGTATGTTTGTTGGGGAATCAATGTAATCTTGTGAAACTCTCATATATGGAATTTGTTTTTACATCTTTTAATTAAGACTTATGCTTTCTTTTCATCATTAGTTAGGGTTTTTCCTCTTTGCTTAATGCTTGCATTGTTTAACTCATTCGATGCATGATTATTGGTTTTGTCGATACGGGCACGTACGGGGAAGTCTAGATCCGGGGAATTTCTCCCAATATGATATTGGTTGTCGTTAAGCTCCTGCACTTATGAACTGATCATTAGGAATGCTAGGAATTGTATGAACTCGTGATTAGGGAGAAGCCTTCTAGAAAGGTACTTTAGAGAGTGGCATTAACAATGATGATTTGAATGTTGAATTCCTAAAATATATGAGAGTGGATAAGATGAAATTGACCCCCAACAACATATTCATACATTAATATAATTGAAAGTGTTTATCTTTTGCTTTTTGCCATTGATCAAAACTTCATGCATACATGTTTATTTTCTGTCTTGCATATTAAACTCCAAATATTTCGTCTGTAAGTCTTAGCTAATCAAGAAACCACATAACTAAACTAGGCCGTGAGTCCTTTGGGAAGAACGATACTTGGTCTTACCAAGTTTATTACTTGAACGATTCGGTCATACTTGTCGATTGAAAAACAAGTTTGTGACATCATATTTTGGTGTTCATAAATTTGTCCATCACCAAACACCACCAGACAATTTCACAAACACCTTGAGTGCATTCGGACACCCTCTGTCATCTTCCATCCGCTGCCATTCTCTGCCTCTTTAAGCATCCTTCTACGCGTCATGGAGCTGCTTCCATCACTTCTTCTTCTTCTTCATCATCATCTTCTTCTTCTTCTTCTCCTTCGTCCACTTCGTCCAGTTCTTCCACTTCACCCACTTCGTCCACTTGATCAACTTCGTCAACTTCCTCCACTTCGTCAACTTCGTCCACTTCGCCAACTTCGTCATTTTCGTCCACTTCATCCACTTCTTCTTCTACTTCTTCTTCTTCTTCATCTCCTTCGTCCACTTCGTGCACTTCACTCACTTCGTCCACTTCGACAACTTCGTCAACTTCGTCCACTTCTTCAACTTCGTCCACTTCACCCACTTCGTCCACTTCGTCAACTTCGTCCACTTCGTCAACTTCGTCCACTTGGTCCACTTGGTCCACTTCGCCAACTTCGTCCACTTCGTCGACTTCGCCAACTTCCTCAACTTCGTCATTTTCGTCCACTTCTTCTTCTTCTTCTTCTTCTTCTTCTTCTTCTTCTTCTGCTTTGTCCACTTCGTCCACTTCGCCAACTTCGCCAACTTCGTCCATGAATTCCTCCACTTCCTCCACTTCTTCTCCTTCTTCAACTTCCTCCACTTCTTCTCCTTCGTCCACTTCTTCATCTTCTTAACCTTCTTCTTCTTCTTCTTCTTGTTCTCTTTCGTCCACTTCAACCACTTCGCTCAGTTCACCCACTTCGGTGACTTCGTTAACTTCGTCCACTTCTACAACTTCGTCAACTTCGTCCACTTCGCCAACTTCGTCAACTTCGTCATTTTCGTCCACTTCTTCCACTTCTTCTTCAACTCCTTCGTCCACTTCGTGCAGTTCACCCACTTCGTCCACTTCGTCAACTTCCTCAACTTCGTCAACTTCATCCACTTCTTCAACTTCGTCCACTTCACCCACTTCGTCAACTTTGTCCACTTCGTCAACTTCGTCCACTTCGTCAACATCGTCCACTTGGTCCACTTCGCAACTTCGTCCACTTCGTTGACTTCGCCAACTTCGTCCACTTCTTCTTCTTCTTATTCTTCTTCTTCTTCTTCTTCTTCTTCTTGTTCTTCTTCTTGTGCTGCTGCTTTGTCCACTTCGTCCACTTCGTCCACTTCATCCACTTCGCCAACTTCGCCAACTTCGTCCACTTCGTCCATGAATTCCTCCACTTCTTCTCCTTTTTCAAATTCCACCACTTCTTCTCCTTCGTCCACTTCTTCATCTTCTTAACCTTCTTCTTGTTCTTCTTGTTCTCTTTCGTCCACTTCAACCACTTCGTTCACATCACCCACTTCTGCCACTTCGTTAACTTCGTCCACTTTGTCAACTTCGTCCACTTCGCCAACTTTGTCAACTTCGTCATTTTCGTCGACTTCGTGCCCTTTGTGAACTTCGCCCACTTCGTCCACTTCGCCAACTTCGTCATTTTCGTCCACTTCGTCCACTTCTTCTTCTTCTTCTTCTTCGTCTTCTTCTTCTTCTTCTTCTTCTTCTTCTTCTTCTTCTTCTTCTGCTTTATCCACTTAGTCCACTTTGCCAACTTCGCCAACTTCGTCCATGAATTCGTCCACTTCCTCTACTTCTTCTCCTTCGTCCACTCCTTCATCTTCTTCAAATTTTTCCTCTTCTTCTTGTTTTCTTTCGTCCACTTCAACCAATTTGTCCACTTCGCCAACTTCGTCCATTTCGTTAACATCGTCCACTTCGTCAACTTCGTAAACTTCGTCCACTTCGTCAACTTTGTCCACTTTATCAACTTCGTCCACTTCGCCCACTTCGTCGACTTTGTCCACTTCGTCGACTTCGTCCACTTCACCAACTTCCTCATTTTCGCCCACTTCGTCCACTTCTTCATCTTCTTCAACTTCTTCTTCTTCTTTTTGTTCTCTTTTGTCCAGTTCAACCACTTCGTCCACTTCACCCACTTCGTCCACTTCGTTAACTTCGTCCACTTCGTCTAGTTCTTGAACTTCGTCCACTTCGTGCACTTCGCCAACTCCGCCCACTTCGTCCACTTCGCCAACTTCGCCAACTTCGTCAACTTCGTCCACTTCGTCCACTTCGTCAATGACTTCTTCTCCTTCGTCCACTTCTTCTTCTTCTTGTTCTCTTTCGCCCACTTCAACGACTTCATCCACTTCACCCACTTCGTCCACTTCGTCCACTTTGTCAACTTTGTCCACTTTGTCAACTTCGTCCACTTCGTCAACTTCGTCAACTTCGTCCACTTCGTCCACTTCGTCCATTACGTCCACTTCGTCCAATTCGCTAACTTCGTCATTTTCGTCCACTTCGTGCACTTCCTCCACTTCTTCATCTTTTTCTTCTTCTTCTTATTCTTCTTCTTCTTCTTCTTCTTCTTATTCTCCTTCGTCCACTTCGTCCACTGCGTCCACTTCACTCACTTCGTCCACTTGGTCAACTTCGTTCACTTCGTCCTTTTCGCCAATTTCGTCAAATTCGTCATTTTCGTCCACTTCTTCTTGTTTCTTCTTCTTCTTCTTCTTCTTCTTCTTCTTCTTCTTCTGCTTTGTCCACTTCGTCCACTTCTTCTCCTTCGTCCACTTCCGCCACTTCTTCTCCTTCATCCACTTCCTCCACTTCTTGTCCTTCGTCCACTTCTTCATCTTCTTCAACTTCTTCTTCTTCTTGTTCTCTTTCGTCTACTTCAACCACTTCGTCCACTTCACCCACTTCGTCCACTTCTTCCTCTTCTTCATCTTCTTCTTCTTCTCCTTCGTCCACTTCGCCAACTTCATCCACTTCGTCATTTTCGTCAACTTCGTCCACTTCTTCTTCTTCTTCTTCTTCTTCTTCTTCTTCTTCCACTTAGTCCACTTCGCCAACTTCGCCAACTTCGTCCGTGAATTCGTCCACTTCCTCCACTTCTTCTCCTTCGTCCACTCCTTCATCTTCTTCAACTTTTTCTACTTCTTCTTGTTCTCTTTCGTCCACTTCAACCAATTTGTGCACTTCGCCAACTTCTTCCATTTCGTTAACATCGTCCACTTAGTCCACTTCGTCAACTTCGTCCACTTTGTCCACTTTGTCCACTTCGTGAACTTCGTCCAGTTCGCCCACTTCATCCACTTCGTCCACTTCGTCAACTTTGTCCACTTCGTCGACTTTATCCACTTCGTCGACTTCGCCAACTTCCTCATTTTCGTCCACTTCGTCCACTTCTTCATCTTCTTCAACTTCTTCTTCTTCTTTTTGTTCTCTTTCGTCCAGTTCAACCACTTCGTCCACTACACCCACTTCGGCCACTTCGTTAGCTTCGTCCACTTCGTCCAGTTCTTGAACTTCGTCCACTTCGTGCACTTTGTCAACTCCGTCCACTTCGCCAACTTCGCCAACTTCATCAACTTCATCCACTTCCTCCATGACTTCTTCTCCTTCGTCCACTTCTTCTTCTTCTTGTTCTCTTTCGTCCACTTCAACGATTTCATCCACTTCACCCACTTCGTCCACTTCGTTAACTTCGTCCACTTCGTCAACTTTGTCCACTTTGTCAACTTCGTCCACTTCGTCAACTACGTCCACTTCGTCGAATTCGCTAACTTCGTCAACTTCCTCATTTTCGTCCACTTCGTGCACTTCCTCCACTTCTTCATCTTGTTCTTCTTCTTCTTCTTCTTCTTCTTCTTCTCGTTCATCCACTTCGTCCACTGCGTCCACTTCACCCACTTCGTCCACTTCGTCCTTTTCACCAACTTCGTTAACTTCGTCATTTTCGTCCACTTCTTCATCTTCTTCTTCTTCTTCTTGTTCTTCTTTTTCTCCTTCGTCCACTTCCTCCACTTCACCCACTTCGTCCACTTCGTCAACTTCATCCACTTCGTCAACTTCGTCCACTTCGCCAACTTCGTCAACTTCGTCATTTTCGTCCACTTCTTCTTGTTTTTCTTCTTCTTCTTCTTCTTCTTCTTCTTCTTCTTCTTCTGCTTTGTCCACTTCGTCCACTTCTTCTCCTTCGTCCACTTCCTCCACTTCTTCTCCTTCATCCACTTCCTCCACTTCTTCTCCTTCGTCCAGTTCTTCATCTTCTTCAACTTCTTCTTCTTCTTCTTGTTCTCTTTCGTCTACTTCAACCACTTCGTCCACTTCACCCACTTCGTCCACTTCGTCCACTTCGTTCACTTCGTCCACTTCGTCAACTTCGTCCACTTCGCCAACTTCGTCCACTTCGTCATTTTCGTCCACTTCGTCCACTTCCTCCTCTTCTTCATCTTCTTCTTCTTCTTCTTCTTCTTCTCCTTCGTCTACTTCGTCCACTTCACCCACTTCGTCCACTTCTTCAACTTCGTCCACTTCGTCAACTTCGTCCACTTCGCCAACTTCGTCAACTTCGTCTTTTTCGCCCACTTCATCCACTTCTTCATCATCATCCACTTCTTCATCATCTTCTTCTATTTCTTCTCCTTCGTCCACTTCATCCACTTCACCCTTTTCGTCAACTTCGTCACCTTTATCAACTTCGTCCACTTCGTCAACTTCGTCCACTTCACCCACTTCGTCCACTTCCTCAACTTGGTCCACTTCCTCAACTTTGTCCACTTCGTCAACTTCGTCCACTTCGTTGACTTCGACAACTTCGTCCACTTCGTCAAATTCGTCCACTTCGCCAACTTCGTCAACTTCGTCCTCTTCGTATACTTCGTCCACTTCTTCTTCTTCTTCTTATTCTTTTTCTGCTTCTTCTGCTTTGTCCACTTCGTCCACTTTTCCACTTCATCAACTTCGTCCATGAATTCGTCCACTTCCTCCACTTCTTCTCCTTCGTCCTCTTCTTCATCTTCTTGAACTTCTTCTTCTGCTTCTTGTTCAATTTCGTCCACTTTAACCACTTCGTCCACTTCGGCAACTTCGTCATTTTCGTCCACTTCTTCTTCTTCTTCTTCTTTGTCCACTTCGTCCACTTCGCCAATTTCGCCAACTTCGTCCACTTCTTCAATGAATTCGTCCACTGCCTCCACTTATTCTCCTTCGTCCAATCCTTCATCTTCTTCAACTTCTTCTTCTTCTTCTTGTTCTCTTTTGTCCACTTCAACCACTTCGTCCACTTCACCCACTTCGCCCACTTCGTCAACTTCGTCCACTTCGTCAACTTCGTCCACTTCGTCAATTTCGTCCACTTCGTCAACTTCGTCCACTTTGTCAAGTGCGTCTACTTCGCCAACTTCGTCAACTTCGTCATTTTTGTCCACTTCCTCCACTTCTTCATCTTCTTCTTCTTCTTCTTATTTTTCTTCTCCTTCGTCTATTAAATTTGATGTGCATTAAAGAATGCAGTATAGTGCTAGGAAGTGACTCCTAGGTCGTCTCTCAAGGACCAAATGTGGTTCTAGACTTAGGTCAAACACGTAGTGGGGGGTTTGTGAAAGGTTTATGAATGCAATTGAACTAAATTAAAATTGGAAATTAAATACAACTAAACATAATTGAAAACATTGAAATAAATGAACAAAACATGAAGACCGAACGATCCTACAGATGACCGAACGGTTCTACATTTAGACCGAACGATCTCTAAAGCAAGACGTACGAACTAATTAAAACGCAACAGATAATAAAGAAACAATTGACGTGCTATTCAAATGCAACACTAAAGGTAAAAATGAAATGCACATTGCAGCTTGGAATAAAAATTCAAAGAAACACGGATGTTAACCAATTGAAACACAAAGTCGCGGGAATAAAAGAAACAAAGTTTAGCTAATAATTAAAATGCTCATTGCAGTGGAAATAAAGAAACACACTTAGCTAATAAACTTCAATTCAAAAGGGCTGGAACAAATTGAAATGCTGATAACAGTTGAAAAACTGTTATTTTCATGCTTAAAGTTGATACTAAAAGCAACCTTTAGACTTAGAAACTAGCTTGAAATCATGCCTTTTGTGTATATTTTCAGAAATAAGAGAGCTGGACAGGTTTATGCTTGATTTAAGTGTTTTTGTGCAGGTTTTGAGGTGAATTTGGTGAAAGAAGTGAAGAATAAGAGAGAGGACATTAGAAAAGACAAGAAAGAGTGCAAAAAGGAGAAGTCGAAGGCACCGCTCAGCGGCAAACTACCGCTGAGCGGCACTCAAGAGGTGGCGTTGGAACCGCTGAGGGGCAAATGGCCGCTGAAGGGAAGAAAGAAGACGCGTAACCACCGCTGAGCGGTAAATGGCGCTGAGCGGCACTTTTTGGGCTTGGGCTTTTGTAATCTTTTGTAACTCTAGATTAGTATTTAAGGGCTTGCACGTCCTTTAGTTAGTATCTTTGGCAGAAACGAGGCAAACACTCTCTCTTTCACCCCTTTGAAGGAGGATCTTGGATGCTCAGGCTACCTCTTCCACTTTATTGGGTTTATTCTTTCATACTTTCATTGTTATTCATCTAGGTTCACCATGAATATGGTGAACTAAACCTTGTATGTTTGTTGGGGAATCAATGTAATCTCTTGAAGCTCTCATATATGGAATCTGTTGAGTACATCTTTGAATTAAGACATATGCTTTCTTTCATCATTAGTTAGGGTTTTTCCTCTTTGCTCAATGCTTGCATTGTTTAACTCATTCTTATGCATGATTATTGGTTTTGTCGATACGGACACGTACGGGGAAGTCTAGATCCGGGGAATTTCTCCCAATATTATACTGACAATATTCTATTGGTTGCCTTTAAGCTCCTGCACTCATGAACTAATCATTAGGAATGCTAGGAATTGTATGAACTATTTGATTAGGGAGAAGCCATCTAGAATGGTACATTAGAGAGTGGCATTAACAATGATGATTTGAATGTTGAATTCCTAAAATATATGAGAGTGGATGAGATGAAATTGACCCCCAACAACATATTCATTCATATATTCCATTGAAAGTGTTTATCTTTTGTCTTTGCCATTGATCAAAATTCATGCATACATGTTTATTTTCTGTCTTGCATTTTAAACTCAAATATTTCGTTTATAAGTCTTAGTTAATCAAGAAACCACATAACCAAACTAGGCCGTGAGTCCTTTGGGAAGAACGATACTTGGTCTTACCAAGTTTTATTACTTGAACGATTCGGTCATACTTGCCGATTGTGAAACAAGTTTGTGACATCATATTTTGGTGCTTACAAATTTGTCCATCAAGTTTTTGGCGCCGTTGCCGGGGACTCGTGGTTTAACTGGTTAATTTGTGTGATTATTGATTATCTTTGACTTTAATTTTGAATTTCTGTTTTTATTTTTTCTGTTTTTATTATTTTATCTTTTTAGATTTTATTTTTATCCTTTAGGTTAGATTTTATTTTTATTTTTTTAGATTAGATTTTATTTTAATTTCGAATTTTATCTTATTTTATTTTTCTGTTTATATTTTTCAGTTTGTATTTTATTTTATTTTTTTTGTTTGTTTTCTGTTTTTCTGTTTTCTGTTTTTATTTTCTGTTTTTTTTTATTTTTTGGTTTTTATTTGATTTTATTTTATCTTTTTAGATTAGATTTTATTTTATTTTATTAGATTTTATTTTTTTATCTTTTTAGGTTAGATTTTATTTTATTCTTATTCTATCTTTTAGGTTAGGTTAGATTTTATTTTATTTTATCTTTTAGATTAGATTTTATTTTTTAGATTAGGTTTTATTCTATTTTATTTGATTCTATCTTCTAAATCTTTTATCTTCTTATATCTTTTCAATCTTTATTTTCTTCTCTATCTTTTTGTGCTAACAATTGTTTTTAGGGTTTTGTGCCTAATGTCTGCAGAATGCAATTTGGTCAAGAGTTTAACTATAGGGGCACTCAATTCTACCAAAGTAATCTCAACCAATGGTGGGAACCTCACTCAAGCATGGATCAAAGCCAATTTTGGCAAGCTGCTGGACAATTTGAGAACCAACCACAACAACAATGGCAGCAACAACCCTTTCTATCAGGAAGTTTGGATAGGTTGGAGGACACCCTTCAACGATTTTTGAAAAATTCCGACTCTACTCAGAAAAGCATTGAAGAATCATGTAAAAGAATGGAGATGCAACTTCGTCACATTAGTCAGATATTAAATGATGATGTTAATACTGATGTTAACCTTAAGGAGGAAGGGCAAGTCATTATCACTGAAAGTGACAAGATTCTTGATGAGGAAAAATTAGAGGGAGATGAGGAAAGGGTAGAGAGAAAAGAGAAAGAAGAGTTGAGTGAGAAAGATAAAGATGAAGAAAAAGAAAAAGAATTGGTTGAGAGAAAAGAGAGAAAGAAAATTTGTGTGAAGATAAAGAAGTTGAGGAGAAAAAGAGAAAGGAAGAAAAAAATAAAAGAAGAGAAAAAGAGAAAATTTAGGGAGAGAAAAAGGAAGAAAAAGAAGATGAGAGGAAAGAAGAAGAAATCACATGAAAAATCACATCCTCATCTAAAGAAGAATCATAGGAAGGAAAAGAAATTTAAGTGCTTCATGGAAATCTTCAAGAAATTGGAGATTAAAGTTCCTAAGATTGAGACACTGCAACAGGTTCCTGGTTTGATCAAATTTCTGAAGAAGTTCAGTAGGAAGAAGAAGAAAAAGAAGAAGGAACTTGAGCTTTACTGGGTCAAGCTAATGACATTAAAAGAGCGCTTGCTGGGAGGCAACCCAGTGAATTTAAAAACTTTTGATTTGGTTTTGTAATTTTTAATTTGTGAACATTAGTTTTGTAAATATTTTTGTTGGATCCAGCATCTACTGAAGGATGTTAGGTTTGTAACACCTACTGATGGGTGTTGGTGAGAAGATTTTGCACCTACTGATGGGTGCTGGTAAGTTTGAAACACCTACTGATGGGTGTTGGTGGATTTTGGGTCAGGCTCGTGACGTTAAACAAGCGCTACCTGGGAGGCAACCCAATTGATTGATTGTTTTCTGTTTGTTTATTTTTAGGATTTGCATAAGCATTTTTAACATTGAATTGCAGGGAACCTATGAGGGGTATGCTAGGAAGGCACGTAGGTCAAGAAAAGAAGGAGAAGGGCACATCACGAAAGTGCCGCTGAGCGGCAATTACCGCTGAGCGGTACTATCGCAGATGGGCTTAAGTTCCCCTTAGCGGGACCCGAGCCCATTAGGGTATTGTTATACCCCAAGCTGCGTTTTAGGGTTTATTCCCAGACTTCTCTCTGCACAAACACTTCCACACACCTTCTCCTAGGCTTTCCACATCTTTTCACTCTTCCCTCTTAAGAAAATCTCTCTTCTATTCACTTTTTCACTAGTGTGCTATCAAAGTTTGGGGTTGGAAGAGAGCATTCTAGTTTGGAAGCATTTTCATATCATCTAGCATCTCCACCCAAGTAAGTAAAATGCATTTTGTTCATTCTAGGGTTCTTGAATTTGAATGTGATTGTCAAAGCATGAATATTTAGGGGTTTTGATTTCTATGCATGATTTGATGATATATTTGATTTTTGAACCGATTAAACTGCATGATTATGAACTGGAAAACTGAAAATTGCATTTGGGTGGAGTTAGGGAAGCTTTGAAACTGATTTTTCAAAAATCTGCAGAGTTACCGCTGAGGGGTAAATTACCGCTGAGCGGCACTCTGCCAGATTTGGTTTTTTCTGTTTGTTGCGTGTTTGAATGTGGCACTGGTGGCGCTGAGGGGAAATTCTGGCCCTCAGCGGTGGTTTAGCTTCAAAAGGAGTTTTGTTTTGTGTTTACTAATGATTAACATCATGTTCTGTGGTTTTGGATTTATGTTTGAATGCAGGAATGGCATCCTCTTCAGGAAAGAGATTGAAAACCATGGCAACCAAGAGAAAGGAAAAGGAACCAGAGCAGCCCCATAATGGCAGGTTCCTCTCTAGGAAACATGAGAAGCACTTTAGGGTGGTTCAGGACAGGAGACTTCTAATGGAGAGAAAGGTTGGAATGATACCTAACTTTGATCCTCAATTTGGAGAGCAAGTGTTAGGGAATGATTGGGGGAAGCTAGCCACTTATCCATCACCTGCCAACATAGCTGTGGTGAAAGAATTCTACACCAATGCAAAGAAGATTGGTGATTATCCAGCTGAGAATTATTTGGGCTATGTTAGAGGCCATGCTATCAGGTATGATTCTGACTCCATCAATAACTTTCTTGATACTGTGTGGGCTGGTGAGCAATGCCAGTTTGCTCTTAGCATGGAGGAAGGTGCTGACTTTGAGGATGTTGAGAGAGTATTGTGCATACCTGGAGGACACTTCCAAAGGAATAGATCTGGCTCAGTGGTTAATATTAGGAGGACAGATTTGACTCCTCTTGCAAAGTATTGGATGGCATTTTCTCATGCCAACATTCAGCCATGTTCACATGTGTCAGATATTACTCTCAGCAGGGCACTCTTCATCTACTGTGCTATCAGAAACTTGAATGTTAATATTGGGCAGGTGATAGCTGATGAGATTAGTGTGTGTGCTAACACCTCAAACAACAAAGCACCACTGGGACATCCTTCTTTGATCACTCACCTTTGCAAGCTAGCTGGGGTGGACACTTCTGTTCCACCATTTGAGAGGCCAAGAAAAGCTATAGATGAGGCCTATTACAGACAGTACTGTGGAGGTGAGGAGGCAGCCCAGCCAGTGCCACCACGCCAGGCTCGTAGAGAGAGAATGCCAGCACAGAGCAGGACTTCTGCTGATACTCATGAGGCAGAACCATTCCAGATGAGGGACATGTATATGTCTTTATAGGTGCTCAGTTGCAGTCCATCCACAAAGGGCAGGTGGCCACTGCTGAGATGATAGTGGGGATGTATGATACACCTCCAGCCCACAGGTGGACTATGGATGAATTCCATAATGTAGTAGCTTGGCCAGAAGAACCAGTACATGGAGAAGGAGCTGAAGCAGCTGAAGCTTCAGCTAGAGATATGGAAGAAGATGAAGCTGAGGAGGAGGATGCGTTTGATGATGATGATGATGAGGAAGAAGAGGAAGATACAGAGGACAGCTCAGACTGATGAGGAGCTGAGATAGCATTTACTGATGAATGCTATCATATGATTATGCTTTTGTGGTTTAAGTTTTCTGAACTTATTTGTTTTTGTTTTTAGATTAGGGTTTGATGTACTCTATTTGAAACCTGGTTTCTTGTGATGGTTTGCTATTAACTGTGATTGTGTGATAAGTAATGCTGAATGATGCTTATGATTGATTGATGTTGAGATGATGTGCACATTAAAATGCTTATACAGGTGATTCACAAGCTTTGTGAACAAATGCATAATATCATGATTGTGATTGTGAAATTAAGCAGGATGTGCATGTCAAATGTGAATGAGCTTATATGTGAGGTTTTGAGCTCCAGAGTTGTTATTGTTGAATGCTATTACTTTGAAAGCATGAATGACTTTGCCCAGGTTTTCTATGATTGAATCAATTGCTTGTTTTGCATCATATGATCAAAGGCCGTGTTTTTGAAACCCTTTTTATTGGCCAAATTCATAAAGTTAGCCTTCTAAAAGAGAACACGTTGTGTTCTATCCTTTGAACCCTTAGCCTTAAATATACACTGAACACCCTTGATTGAAAATCTTTACCTTGAGTTAAGTAGAAGATCTTGTGTGGTATTGTTAAATGTTCAAGTTTGGGGTTATTGGGGAAACATGAAAAAGGAAAAAGCATTGAGCTAACAGCTAAAAAGTAAGAATATGCAAAGAAAAGAAAAGAAAAAGAAGCAAAGCTCAATGCAAATGCAAAAGCAAAGGCAAAAGAAAGTTGGGAATGAATAAGAAGATTGTGTTGTTATGATTCTCTTAACTCAAGGATTTTGTGATCCAGAAAAACCAATTCTCTTGTTAGCCCAGCCACATTATAAGCCATTGAAAAGTCCTTGTGATGATGCATGCTTGTGAATGTATTTGATTGTGGTTAAATGAAAGGCAAAGTTGATTCATGTGACATTGTGATAGTGGAGTGAATGAGTGAAACACTTTACCTCTTATACACTTGTGTGTTGAGTGAAACACTTTACCTAGTGAGGAAAGATTCAATAAGCACATGAACATCCATGCTTAATTGATTGATCATTCATGAAAAATAGCATTTGTTGGAACTTAAATGACTTTGTGAACACTAAAGCATGTGCACATCTTGATTGAACTCTTGGTCTTAAGTTTGAGTGAAGTTATTACTTATCTTGAAAAGAGGATTTTGAATGAGTAAACCATCATATGAATTGGTTGGAGATGGAGTTACATTTTATTTGCTTGAGGACAAGCAAAGTTCTAAGTTTGGGGTTATGATAACAGTTGAAAAACTGTTATTTTCATGCTTAAAGTTGATACTAAAAGCAACCTTTAGACTTAGAAACTAGCTTGAAATCATGCCTTTTGTGTATATTTTCAGAAATAAGAGAGCTGGACAGGTTTATGCTTGATTTAAGTGTTTTTGTGCAGGTTTTGAGGTGAATTTGGTGAAAGAAGTGAAGAATAAGAGAGAGGACATTAGAAAAGACAAGAAAGAGTGCAAAAAGGAGAAGTCGAAGGCACCGCTCAGCGGCAAACTACCGCTGAGCGGCACTCAAGAGGTGGCGTTGGAACCGCTGAGGGGCAAATGGCCGCTGAAGGGAAGAAAGAAGACGCGTAACCACCGCTGAGCGGTAAATGGCGCTGAGCGGCACTTTTTGGGCTTGGGCTTTTGTAATCTTTTGTAACTCTAGATTAGTATTTAAGGGCTTGCACGTCCTTTAGTTAGTATCTTTGGCAGAAACGAGGCAAACACTCTCTCTTTCACCCCTTTGAAGGAGGATCTTGGATGCTCAGGCTACCTCTTCCACTTTATTGGGTTTATTCTTTCATACTTTCATTGTTATTCATCTAGGTTCACCATGAATATGGTGAACTAAACCTTGTATGTTTGTTGGGGAATCAATGTAATCTCTTGAAGCTCTCATATATGGAATCTGTTGAGTACATCTTTGAATTAAGACATATGCTTTCTTTCATCATTAGTTAGGGTTTTTCCTCTTTGCTCAATGCTTGCATTGTTTAACTCATTCTAATGCATGATTATTAGTTTTGTCGATACGGACACGTACGGGGAAGTCTAGATCCGGGGAATTTCTCCCAATATTATACTGACAATATTCTATTGGTTGCCTTTAAGCTCCTGCACTCATGAACTAATCATTAGGAATGCTAGGAATTGTATGAACTATTTGATTAGGGAGAAGCCATCTAGAATGGTACATTAGAGAGTGGCATTAACAATGATGATTTGAATGTTGAATTCCTAAAATATATGAGAGTGGATGAGATGAAATTGACCCCCAACAACATATTCATTCATATATTCCATTGAAAGTGTTTATCTTTTGTCTTTGCCATTGATCAAAATTCATGCATACATGTTTATTTTCTGTCTTGCATTTTAAACTCAAATATTTCGTTTGTAAGTCTTAGTTAATCAAGAAACCACATAACTAAACTAGGCCGTGAGTCCTTTGGGAAGAACGATACTTGGTCTTACCAAGTTTTATTACTTGAACGATTCGGTCATACTTGCCGATTGTGAAACAAGTTTGTGACATCATATTTTGGTGCTTACAAATTTGTCCATCAAATGCATAGGGTATAAACGAAATGGAAAAGTGCATGACACATTGAAATGCAATAAATAAATGACAAAACGTGTTGGAATAAAAGAGCATATTCTTTATCTAGTAATTGAAATGCAATTTCATCACCGAATAGCTAAAAGGCAAGAAAGAAAACGTGTGCCCTCTTTCTTTCCAGCCAAAAATCCTATGCGCCTGTTGCTGTAAAAATAAACCGAGAATTTCTCTTCTAAGAAAAAAATGAATGGACCGTGAGCTTCCTCCATATTGGACGTGCAGTTGTGTGCCTCTTCAAAATGGAAAAATCTGTGTCCAAACGTGGGTGGCGGCTGTCCTTCACACGTCCAGCTCCTCCGTGAAGCCACACACTTCTCAACATGCTAAAATGAAAAGGGCGGATTAAAAGAAAATGCAATCAATTCCAGTAACAGCGTTCTCCTCTCCGAAAGATTCATACAAAATGTTTTTTTAAAAAAAAAAATAAAAAAGCTCTCCCCCTTCACGTTACAGCCCCTTCATTCCTTTCAAATTTAATGTGCTTCTTTAATTGAAAGATTGAATGTGTCTCTGGCTGGCGGCTCTTGCAGCCAGAAAATATGATATCTATGCCCTATTCACTTTGGACACGTCACTGTCATCTCCAATTTTTGCTGGACGCGTCAGCTGTTGGAGGCCCCACGCTTTGCTTCACTTTGGACACCACCCGCTGTTGCTGGATGCACCTCCTAATCTCTCCAAACTTGCTGGACGCTGCAGTGCACAAGGTCTCGGCCGTGATGAGTTTTTCATTCTCGTGTTGGGCGGACAGCGCACCCCTTAATTACCTCTCACGTGCAAATTTGTCTTGTTATTGTTGGACTTCATCTGGACGTAGCTCTTCATTTCCCCAAGTGCACCTTTTCAATTTGCTGGCAGCTAGACCGTGAAGGCTGCTGGATGCCACTCCACTTCTCGCTGTTGGACCTGGATTTGAAGGCTTGCTGGACGGGAGCTGCTTGGATGCTGCACCCGGTTTCTCCTTGTTGTTGTGTGCTTCCGTGTGCACCTCTTTCTCTCCAAGCACACACCTTAAGCCATTATACTCTCCTCAACGTGGTTGCTTCTAGGTGCTGCCAAGTGTGCTGCCAATTGCTAGATGGGAGTTGCTGGACCGTGCATGCCATCTGCTGTTGCCGCGTGTGGTTCTTTCTTGTGGGCCGCTACTGGACCGCACCTTGCTTGTGTGAAGGTCGTGAGCCTCCCTTTTTCTTACCACTTCTTAGCTTCTCCAATCAAGCCCATCTCCATGTGCACTCCCATAATTTAAATCCACACCTCCTCACTCATTTTAGTTTAAAGTATATTTCATGTGGCATTTTCTTTTGACCTCCAAAATGTCCCAAATACTATCCAACAATTTCCCTCCAATCAATAATGCAAATAATAAGCTCACACAATTCAAATTCATTAAAATAAGAATTTCTGATCAAATTAAGCACAATTAGCAAAAATGGGAAAATATTGGACAATTGAGCACATTTCCCGAATTAAATCCAGTACAATAAACTAAGTGAAGTCAAGAAAATATTGACTCATCAGTCCACTTCCTCCACTTCAACAACTTCGTCATTTTTGTCCACTTCCTCCACTTCTTCATCTTCTTCTTCTTCTTCTTCTTCTTCTTCTTCTTCTTATTATTATTCTTCTTTTTCTTCTCCTTCGTCCACTTCGTCCACTTCGCCAACTTCGTCCACTTCGCCAACTTCGTCATTTTCGTCCACTTCCTCCACTTCCTCCACTTCTTCTTCATCATCATCATCATCATCATCTTCTTCTTCTTCTTCTCCTTCGTCCACTTCCTCCACTTCACCCACTTCGTCCACTTCGTCAACTTCCTCACCTTCGTCCACTTCGTCAACTTCGTCCACTTCACCTACTTTGTCCACTTCATCCACATCGCCAACTTCCTCATTTTCGTCCACTTCTTCTCGCTCGTCCACTTCTTCATCTTCTTCAAGTTCTTCTTCTCCGTTTTATTCTCTTTCGTCCACTTCAACCTTTTGATGCCAAATTTATGATCACCGAAAAATGGCGCCACAAACTTGTTTAACAATCGGCAAGTGTGACCGAATCGTATCAAGTAATAAAACAAGGTAAGACCAAGTATCGTTTTCCCAAAGGACTCACGGCCTAGTTTAGCTATATGAATTGTTGATTATTTAAGACTTAAGAATAAATTGATTGTGGATTTAAATGCAAGAGACAATAATTAAATATGTATGCATGAATTTGATCAATGGAGAAAAACAGAATACAAACACTTCAATGAATTAAATGGATGAGTATGTTGTTGGGGTTATCAATTTCATCTTATCCACTCTCATATACTTTTAGGAATTCATCATTCTTATCATCAATTGCTAATGCCACTCTCTAAATCACCTTGCAAGAAGGCCTATCCTTAATTACGAGTTCATACAATTCCTAGCATTCCTAGTTATTAGTTCTGAAGTGCAGGAGCTTAAAGGCAACCAATATGCTCTTGGGAGAAATTCCCCGGATCTAGACTTCCCCGTACGTTCCCGTATCGACAAAATCAATAATCATGGCAATGAATGAGTTAAACAAAGCAAGCAATAAGCAAAGAGGAAAAACCCTAACTAAAGATGAAAGAAAGCATATATCTTAATATAAGACATTAAAACAAAAATTCCATATATGAGAGTTTCACAAGACTACATTGATTCCCCAACAACAATACAAGGTTTAGTTTACCATATTCATTGTGAAACTAGATGAACAATAATGAAAGAATGAAAGATAGAACGCTAGAAAGAGGAGGAGGTAGCCTGAGCATCCAAGATCTTCCTTCAAGGGGTGGAAAAGAGAGTGTTTGCTTCGTCTCTGCCAAAGATACAAACCCTAGGACGTCCTAAAGCTTATATACTATTCTAAAATTACAGAAAATTAGGCCCAAGCCCAAAATAGTGCCGCTTAGCGGTAAGTGCGTGAGTTGTTTTTCTCCCCTCAGCGGCCTTTTCACCCCTCAACGGAGCCAACGTGACTGCCTGAGTGCCGCTCAGCGGTAAACTACCGCTGAGCGACAGTTGCGGCTTCTCCTTTTGTACTTTTTGATGTCTTTTCTGATTCCATCTCTATCCTTCTTCACTTCTTTCACCAAATTCACCTTAAAACCTGCATAAAAACACTGAAATCAAGCACAAACCTGTCCAGCTCTCTTATTTCTAAAAATATCACCAAAAGCATGATTTCAAGCTAGTTTCTAAGTGTTAAAGGTTGCTTTTAGTATCAATTTTAAGTATAAAAATAACAGTTTTTCAACTGTAATCACCTTTTCGTCCACTTCACCCACTTCGTCCACTTCGTCAACTTCGTCCACTTTCTCAACTTCATCCACTTTGTCCACTTCGTCAACTTCGTCCACTTCGCCAACTTCGTCCACTTCGTCATTTTTGTCCACTTCGTCCACTTCGTCAACTTCGTCCACTTTGTCAACTTCATCCACTTCGTCCACTCTGTCTACTTTGTCGACTTCGTCTACTTCCACCACTTCGTTGACGAATTCGTCCACTTTTTCCACTTCCTCCACTTCTTCTCCTTCGTCCACTTCGTCAACTTCGTCCAGTTCACCAACTTCTTCAACTTCTTCAATTTCGTCCACTTCGTCAACTTCGTCCACTTTGTCCACTTCTTCATCTTCTTCTTCTTCTTTTTCATCTTCTTCTTCTTCATCTTCTTCTTCTTCTTCTTGTTCTGCTCGTTCTTCCACTTTGTCGACTTCGTCAACTTCGTCCACTTCATCAACTTCGTGCACTTCTTCCACTTTGTCCACTTCATCCACTTCATTAACTTCGTCAACTTCGTCCACTTCGCAAACTTCGTCAACTTCGTCCACTTCGTCCACTTGTTCATCTTCTTCTTCTTCTTCATCTTCTTCTTCTTCTTTTTCTCCTTCTCCTTCGTCAGTTTCGTCCACTTCGTCAACTTCGTCCACTTCTTCATCTTCTTCTTCTTCTTCTTCATCTTCTTCTTCTTCTTCATCTTCTTCTTCTTCTTCATCTTCTTCTTCTTCTTATTCTGCTCCTTCATCCACTTCGTCGACTCTGTCTACTTCGTCGACTTCGTCCACTTCCACCACTTCGTTGATGAATTCGTCCACTTTTTCCACTTCCTCCACTTCTTCTCCTTCGTCCAGTTCGTCAACTTCGTCCACTTCGCCAACTTCTTCAACTTCGTCAATTTCGTCCACTTCGTCAACTTCGTCCACTTTGTCCACTTCTTCATCTTCTTCTTCTTCTTCTTCATCTTCTTCTTCTTGTTCTTCTTGTTCTGCTCGTTCTTCCGCTTTGTCGACTTCGTCAACTTCGTCCACTTCATCAACTTCGTGCACTTTTTCGTCCACTTCGTTTGTTTCGTCCGCTTCGTCCACTTCGTCTACTTCGTCCACTTCCACCACTTCGTCCATGAATTGGTCAACTTTTTCTACTTTTTCCATGTCCTCCACTTCTTCTCCTTCGTCCACTTCTTTATCTTCCTCTTCTTCTTCTTCTTCTTCTTCTCCATCGTTCACTTTATCCACTTCGTCCACTTCGTCAACTTCGTCAACTTCATCAACTTCGTGCACCTCGTCAACTTCATCCACTTCGTCAACTTTGTCCACTTCGTCCACCTCATCCACTTCGCGAACTTCGTCAACTTCTTCATTTTCATGCACTTGCTCCACTTCGTCCACTTTGTCCACTTCGTCCACTTCTTCGACTTCGTCCACTTCTTCTCCTTCGTCCACTTCTTCATCTTCTTCTTCGGCTTCTTCTCTTCTTCTTCTTCTTCTTCTTCTTATTCATCTTCTTCTTCATCTTCTCCTTTGTCCACTTCGTCCACTTGGTCCCCTTGGTCCACTTCGTCCACTTCACCAACTTCGTCAACTTCACCCACTTCGTCCACTTCGTCCAGTTCGTCAACTTCGTCCACTTCGTGAACTCCGTCAAGTTCGTCCACTTGACCCACTTCGTCCACTTGGTTAACTTCGTGAACTTCGTCCACTTCGCCAACTTCATCAACTTCTTCATTTTCGTCCACTTCGTCCAATTCCTCCACTTCCTCCACTTCTTCATCTTCTTCTTCTTCTTCTTCTTCTTCTTTGTCCCCTTCATCCACTTGACCCACTTCGTCCACTTCGTCAACTTCGTCCACTTCACCCACTTCGTCCACTTCGTTAACTTCGTCCACTTCGTCCACTTCGTCCACTTCGTCAACTTCGTCAACTTCGTCAACTTCCTCAACTTCCTCAACTTCGTCAACTTCGTCCACTTCGCAAACTTCGTCAACTTCGTCCCTTTCGTCCACTTTGTCCACTTCATCCACTTCGTCCACTTGTTCATCTTCTTCTGCTACTATATCTTCTTCTTCTTCTCCTTCGTAAATTTTGTCCACTTCGTCAACTTCGTCCACTTCTTCATCTTCTTTTTCTTCTTCATCTTCTTGTTCTTTTCATTCTGCTCCCTCTTCCACTTCGTCCACTTCGTCAACTTTGTCCACTTCCTCAACTTCGTGCACTTCTTCGAGTTCGTGCACTTCGTCAACTTCGTCCACTTTGTCAACTTCATCCACTTCCTCCACTTTGTCCACTCGTCAACTTCGTCCACTTCGCCAACTTCGTCCACTTCGTCCACATCGTCCACTTCGTCCGCTTCGTCCGCTTCGTCCACTTCGTCCACTTCGTCTACTTCGTCCACTTCCACCACTTCGTCCATGAATTCGTCCACTTTTTCCACTTTTTCCACTTCCTCCACTTCTTCTCCTACGTCCACTTCGTTATCTTCCTCTTCTTCTTCTTCTTCTTCTTATTCTCCTTCGTCCACTTTATCCACTTCGTCAACTTCATCCACTTCGTCAACTTCGTCCACCTCGTCCACTTCGCGAACTTCGTCAACTTCTTCATTTTCGTCCACTTCCTCCACTTCCTCCACTTCTTCTCCTTCGTCTACTTCTTCATTTTCTTCTTATGCTTCTTCTTCTTCTTCTTCCTCTTCTTATTCTTTCTCTCCTTTGTCCACTTCGTCCACTTGGTCCCCTTGGTCCACGTCGTCCACTTCACCAACTTCGTCAACTTCACCCACTTTGTCCACTTCGTTAACTTCGTCCACTTCGTCAACTTCGTCAACTTCATCGACTTCGTCCACTTTGTCCATGAATTCGTCCATGATGACAAATTTATGAACACCGAAAAAGGGCACCACAAACTTTTTTAACAATCGGCAAGTGTGACCGAATCGTATCAAGTAATAAAACTCGGTAAGACCAAGTATCGTTCTCCCAAAGGACTCACGGCCTAGTTAGTTATATGATTTGTTGATTATTTAAGACTTGTAAACAATTGATTTTAGGTTTTAAATGCAAAAGACAGTAATTAAACATGTATGCATGAATTTGATCAATGGAAAAGAGGAAAACAAACACTTTAATGAATTAAATGGATGAGTATGTTGTTGGGGTTATCAATTTCATCTTATTCACTCTCATATACTTTAGGAATTCATCATTCTTTTCATCAATTGCTAATGCCACTCTCTAAATCACCTTGCAAGAAGGCCTATCCTTAATTACGAGTTCATACAATTCCTAGCATTCCTAGTAATTACTTCTGAAGTGCAGGAGCTTAAAGGCAACCAATATATTATTGGGAGAAATTCCCCGGATCTAGATTTCCCCGTACGTTCCCATATCGACAAAATCAATAATCATGGCAATGAATGAGTTAAACAAAGCAAGCATCAAGCAAAGAGGAAAATCCCTAACTAAAGATGAAAGAAAGCATGTATCTTAATATAAGATGTTAAACACAAATTCCATATATGAGAGTTTTACAAGACTACATTGATTCCCCAACAACAATACAAGGTTTAGTTCACCATATTCATGGTGAAACTAGATGTACAATAATGAAAGAATGAAAGAGATAGAAAAACCCTAGAAAGAGAAGAGGAGAGCCGTCACCATCTCCCAATCTACCCCCAAGGGGTGAAAAATGTGTTTCTGCTTCGTCCCAACCAAAGATACAAACCCTAGGACGTGCAAGTCCTTAAATAGGGCATAAAAATAACATAAAACAAGTCCAAGCCCATAAAAACAAAAGAAAACCGGTCCAAGCCCACTTAGAATGGCGCTCAGCGGTATTTTATCGCTGAGCGGTAATAGCGCATGATCCATTTTGCCCCCAACTGCTATTTTTGCCCCTCAGCGGTGATTTTGGCACCCGAAAAGTGCCGCTCAGCGATAGTTTACCGCTCAGCGCCACTCGGTCACACTTTTTCTGCGTTCTGGTTGGTTTTTTAGCATTCTGGTTGACTGGTTGACTTTTCTGGTTGACTGGTTGACTTTTCTGGTTGACTGGTTGACTTTTCTGGTTGACTGGTTGACTTTTCTGGTTCCTGGGTGACTTTTCAGCACTCCAATCATTCGGTATTTCAATTCTTCTTTCAAATCATTCAATTAGCCTACAAAATCAAGGGAATCTTGCACAAAACCATTAAATTCAGCTTTAACTCTCTTATTCACAAAACTAAAGAAAAAATATGAGTTCAAGCTAGTTTCTAAGTCTTAAAGGTTGCTTTTGGTATCAATTTTAAGCATAAAAATAACGGTTTTTCAACCGTTATCAGTCCACTTCGTCCATGAATTCGTCCACTTCCTCCACTTCTTCTCCTTTGTCCAATTCTTCGTCTTCTTCTTCTTCTTCTTGTTCTTGCTCTCCTTCGTCCACTTCGTCCAATTCGTCAACTTCGTCGACTTCGTACACTTCGTCGATTTCGTGCACTTTGTCAACTTCATCCACTTTGTCCACTTCTTAATCTTCTTCTTCTTCTTCATCTTCTTCTTTTTCTTGTTCTTCTTGTTCTGCTCCTTCTTCCAATTCGACCACTTCCTCCACTTCGTCCACTTCCTCCACTTCGCCCACTTCGTCCACTTCGTCAACTTCGTCCACTTCGTCCACTTTGCCAACTTCGTCAACTTCGGCATTTTCGTCCACTTTGTCCGCTTCGTCCACTTCCTCCATGAATTCATCCACTACGTCCATGAATTCGTTCACTTCTTCTCCTTCGTCCAATTCTTCATCTTCTTCTTCTTCTTGTTCCTGTTCTCCTTCGTCCAGTTCATCCACTTAGTCCACTTCGTCAACTTCGTGAACTTCGTCCACTTCGTCAACTTCGTCGTCTTCGTCCACTTCGTCTAGTTCGTCGACTTCGTCGACTTCGTCCACTTCGCCAACTTCTTCAACTTTGTCAATTTCGTGCACTTCGTCAACTTCGTCCACTTTGTCCACTTCTTAATCTTCTTCTTCTTCTTCATCTTCTTCTTCTTCTTCTTCTTGTTCTGCTTCTTCTTCCACTTCGTCAACTTCGTCCACTTCATCAACTTCCTGCACTTCTTCCACTTCGTCTACTTCGTGCACTTCGTCAACTTCGTCCACTTCGCAAACTTCGTCAACTTCGTCCCCTTCGTCCACTTCGTCTACTTTGTCCACTTCCTCCACTTGTTCATCTTCTTCTTCTTCTTCATCTTCTTCTTCATCTTCTTCTTCTTCTTCTTCTCCTTTGTCCTCTTCGTCAACTTCGTGAACTTCACCCACTTCACCCACTTCGTGCACTTCGTCAACTTCGTCCACTTCGTCCACTTCATCCACTACGTCCACTTCATCAACTTCATCGACTTCGTCCACTTCGTCCATGAATTCGTCCACTTCCTCCACTTCTTCTCCTTGGTCCACTTCTTCATGTTCCTCTTCTTCTTGTTCTCCTTCATCCACTTTGTCCACTTCGTCCACTTCGTCAACTTCGCCCACTTCGTTGACTTCGTCCACTTCGCCAACTTCTTCAACTTCGTCAATTTCGTGCACTTTGTCAACTTCGTCCACTTTGTCCACTTCTTAATCTTCTTCTTCTTTTTCATCTTCTTCTTTTTCTTGTTCTTCTTGTTCTGCTCCTTCTTCCACTTCGTCTACTTCGTCCACATCGTCTACTATGTCCATGAATTTGTCCACTTCTTCTCATTCGTCCACTTCGTCCACTTCGCGTCCGCTTCGTCCACTACGTCCACTTCGTCAACTTCATCGACTTCGTCCACTTCGTCCATGAATTCGTCCACTTCGTCCATGAATTCGTCCACTTCCTCCAGTTCTTCTCCTTTGTCCACTTCTTCATGTTCCTCTTCTTCTTGGTGTCCTTCGTCGACTTCGTCCACTTCGTCCACTTCGTCGACTTCGTCCACTTCGCCAACTTCTTCAACTTTGTCAATTCTGTGCACTTCGTCAACTTCGTCCACTTTGTCCACTTCTTACTCTTCTTCTTCTTCTTCATCTTCTTCTTCTTCATCTTCTTCTTCTTGTTGTTGTTCTTCTTGTTCTGCTCCTTCTTCCACTTCGTCAACTTCGTCCACTCTCATCAACTTCGTGCACTTCTTCCACTTCGTCCACTTCGTCCACTTTGTCATCTTCGTCCAATTCGCAAACTTTGTCAACGTCGTCCCCTTCGTCCACTTCGTCTACTTTGTCCACTTGTTCATCTTCTTCTTCATCTTCATCTTCTTCTTCATCTTCATCTTCTTCTTCTTCATCTTCATCTTCTTCTTGTTCTTCTTCTCCTTCGTCAATTTCGTCCACTTCATCAACTTCGTCCACTTCTTCATCTTTTTCATCTTCTTCTTCTTCTTGTTCTTCTTGTTCTGCTCCTTCTTCCACTTCGTCCACTTTGTCAACTTCGTCCACTTCATCAACTGCGTGCACTTCTTCCACTTCTTCCACTTCGTCCACTTCGTCAACTTTGTCAACTTCGTCCAATTCGTCCAGTTCGTCCACTTTGCTCACATCGTCAACTTTGTCAACTTCTTCAACTTAGTCCACTTCGTCCATTTCGTCAACTTCGTCAACTTCGTCCACTTCGCAAACTTCGTCAACTTCCTCGACTTCACCCACTTCGTGCACTTCGTCAACTTCAGACACTTCGTCCACTTTTTCAACTTCGTCCGCTTCGTCTGCTTCGTCCGCTTCGTCCCGTTCGTCTACTTCCTCCACTTCCTCCACTTCGTCCATGAATTCGTCCACTTTTTCCACTTCGTCCACTTCTTCTCCTTCGTCCACTTCTTTATCTTCGTCTTCTTCTTCTTCTTCTTCTCCTTCGTCCACTTCGTCCACTTTATCCACTTCGTCAATGTCGTCAACTTCATCAACTTCGTCCACCTCGTCAACTTCATCCACTTCGTCCACTTCGTCAACGTCGTCCACTTCATCAACTTCGTCCACTTCGTCCACCTCGTCCACTTCGCCAACTTCTTCATTTTCGTCCACTTCCTCCACTTTGTCCACTTTGTCCACTTTGTCCACTTCGTCCACTTCTTCTACTTCGTCCACCTCTTCTCCTTCATCGACGTCGTCATCTTCTTCTTCTTCTTCTTCTTATTCTGATTCTTCTTCTTCTTCTTCTTCTTCTCCTTCGTCAACTTCGTCCACTTCGTCCACTTCATCCACTTCGTCCACTTCGTGAACTTCGTCGACTCACTAGTGCAGAATTGGCCTTTAACGTTACCCAATAGACGTCCGTCCATAAAAACACCAACGTAAATATATGACCGGTGGCATAAATGTAAATAAGTGGGACTGTAGACGTCCGTCCTAGAGGGGCCCTGACGTCTATAATATTATAGACTTCCGCCCCCCTCTAACGGACGTTTAAAAGGCTGAAGCAATGAACTATTCAACTACCCCGTCAGCCTCTTAGACGTCCATCCTGGAGGGGCCTCGACGTCTATAATATTATAGACGTCCGACCCCCTGTAGGACGGACTTCTAAGAGGCTGACGGGGTAGTTGAAGAGTTCATTGCTTCAGCCTTTTAAATGTCCATTAGAGGAGGCCGGATGTCTATAATATTATAAACGTCCGGCCCCCTCTAGGACGGACGTCTAAGAGGCTGACGGGGTAGTTAAAGAGTTCATTACTTCAGCCTTTTAAACGTCTGTCAGAGGGGGCCAGACGTCTATAATATTATAGACGTCCGACCCCCTCTAGGACGGACGTCTAAGAGGCTGACGCGGTAGTTGAAAGCATTAACTCTTCAACTACCCTATCAGTTTAGACATCCGTCGTGAAGGGGTCTGGACGTCTATAATAGTAAAGACGTGCGGCCCCCTCTAATGGACGTCTAAAAGGCTGACGGGGAAGTTGAAGAGTTCATTGCTTCAGCCTTTTAAACGTCCGTTAGAGGGGGTCGGACGTCTATAATATTATAGAGGTCGGGGCCCCTCCAGGATGGACGTCTAAAAGGCTGAACGCAGTTAACTCTTCAACTACCCTATCTGCCTCTTAGACATCCGTTCTGGGGGGCCGAACGTCTATAATATTATAGACGTCGGGGCCCCTCTAACGGACTTTTAGAATCCCCCTGCGAATATCAATTTTTAAAACCAGAAAACGTCATATTAGTGACTGTCCCGACGCTATACTACTACAGACATCGGGGCCTCCCAGCAACGGACGTCTAAGGGCATATATACCAAAAACACGAACGCGCGAGGAGTTACGCTCACTGTTCATCTTCTTCCCCGCGTTTTCCCTCTGCACCTTGCATTTCCAGGTTGGTTTTTATCTGTTTTGAACCATTTAATCTTACTTGTATTCCGATTAAATTGTTTAGTGATGAAATATCTTTCATTTGGACCGATTAAAAATCGTTTTCGGTGCGTTTTGGTGCAGTTTGTTGCGTGTTCTTGGGCGGTGTTTTTTGGCCTACATTTTAGGTCGTGCTCTTAAGGTTAGTTTCTTCGTTAATAATTTTTTTATAGGGTTTTGTGTATGCATGTTTTTGACTTTAAGGTCTGCATGTGTTATTGGCTTTTGAATATGCATGTATTTGTTGTGTTATTATAATTTTCATGTTAGATTATAAGTATCAAATCATTCAGTGACCCTTAGTTCCCGTTTGAAATTTAACATAAACGATTAATCTTTTAATCGTTTGTGTTAAATTTTGAATTGTCCGATTGGACAGTTTGAGAAAATTAATTTTCATAATTTGCAATAACATGTAAGTTGGAGTCTATGGATAAGATTGATAAACTTTTGGTTCAGTATTTGTGTTGTTCTCCGGATGCATATTTGATTATGGTCATCGTTGACTACTCTCATTTCGTGTATTTCGGAGACCAATGCGAAATGCTACTGAAATTTTATCAAATTTATCATGTAGACTTCAATGCACGTGTCTTAGCAAATTATGAAAATTAAACTTGTGAGAGTTAAAAACTTAAACTAATGATTTCACGAACATAGAATGGATCGAAGCTGGATGAATGAACATCGCATCAGTGAAGAATATGATAAGGGTGTTTCGGAGTTCTTGCAATACGTTGAACTAAATGCTAAGTCTGTGAACGGGACATATTTTTGTCCTTGTGTGCGTTGTCTTAATCAAATACGGCAAGACTTAGGCAATGTGCGTGACCATCTATTCATGTTCGACATCATGAGGACTTATACCGTTTGGACTTGGCATGGAGAAGTATTGGACCACTCTACCACGTCACGAGGAACGGATTATGTGGAAGAATGGATGAGTGATCATTTAGAGGACATGATACTAATAACAGTTGAAAAACTGTTATTTTCATGCTTAAAGTTGATACTAAAAGCAACCTTTAGACTTAGAAACTAGCTTGAAATCATGCCTTTTGTGTATATTTTCAGAAATAAGAGAGCTGGACAGGTTTATGCTTGATTTAAGTGTTTTTGTGCAGGTTTTGAGGTGAATTTGGTGAAAGAAGTGAAGAATAAGAGAGAGGACATTAGAAAAGACAAGAAAGAGTGCAAAAAGGAGAAGTCGAAGGCACCGCTCAGCGGCAAACTACCGCTGAGCGGCACTCAAGAGGTGGCGTTGGAACCGCTGAGGGGCAAATGGCCGCTGAGGGGAAGAAAGAAGACGCGTAACCACCGCTGAGCGGTAAATGGCGCTGAGCGGCACTTTTTGGGCTTGGGCTTTTGTAATCTTTTGTAACTCTAGATTAGTATATAAGGGCTTGCACGTCCTTTAGTTAGAGATCTTTGGCAGAAACGAGGCAAACACTCTCTCTTTCACCCCTTTGAAGGAGGATCTTGGATGCTCAGGCTACCTCTTCCACTTTATTGGGTTTATTCTTTCATACTTTCATTGTTATTCATTTAGGTTCACCATGAATATGGTGAACTAAACCTTGTATGTTTGTTGGGGAATCAATGTAATCTCTTGAAGCTCTCATATATGGAATCTGTTGAGTACATCTTTGAATTAAGACATATGCTTTCTTTCATCATTAGTTAGGGTTTTTCCTCTTTGCTCAATGCTTGCATTGTTTAACTCATTCTAATGCATGATTATTGGTTTTGTCGATACGGACACGTACGGGGAAGTCTAGATCCGGGGAATTTCTCCCAATATTATACTGACAATATTCTATTGGTTGCCTTTAAGCTCCTGCACTCATGAACTAATCATTAGGAATGCTAGGAATTGTATGAACTATTTGATTAGGGAGAAGCCATCTAGAATGGTACATTAGAGAGTGGCATTAGCAATGATGATTTGAATGTTGAATTCCTAAAATATATGAGAGTGGATGAGATGAAATTGACCCCCAACAACATATTCATTCGTATATTCCATTGAAAGTGTTTATCTTTTGTCTTTGCCATTGATCAAAATTCATGCATACATGTTTATTTTCTGTCTTGCATTTTAAACTCAAATATTTCGTTTGTAAGTCTTAGTTAATCAAGAAACCACATAACTAAACTAGGCCGTGAGTCCTTTGGGAAGAACGATACTTGGTCTTACCAAGTTTTATTACTTGAACGATTCGGTCATACTTGCCGATTGTGAAACAAGTTTGTGACATCATATTTTGGTGCTTACAAATTTGTCCATCAAGTTATACCCCAAGCTGCGTTTTAGGGTTTATTTCCAGATTTCTCTCTGCACAAACACTTCCACACACCTTCTCCTAGGTTTTCCACATCTTTTTACTCTTCCCTCTTTAGAAAATTTCTCTTCCACTCACTTTTACACTAGTGTGCTATCAAAGTTTGGGGTTGGAAGAGAGCATTCTAGTTTGAAAGCATTCTCATATCATCTAGCATCTCCACCCAAGTAAGTAAAATGCATTTTGTTCATTCTAGGGTTCTTGAAATTGACTGTGATTGTCAAAGCATGAATATTTAGGGGTTTTGATTTCTATGCATGATTTGATGATATATTTGATGTTTGAACCGATTAAACTGCTTGATTATGAACTGGAAAACTGAAAATTGCATTTGGGTGGAGTTAGGATAGTTTAAAAACGAGATTTGCAAAAATCTGCAGATCACCGCTGAGCGGCATTTACCGCTGAGCGGCACTCTGCCAGATTTGCTTTTTCTGGTTTGTTGCGTGTTTGAATGTGGCACTGGTGGCGCTGAGGGGAAATTCTGGCCCTCAGCGGTGGTTTAGCTTCAAAAGGAGTTTTGTTTTGTGTTTACTAATGATTAACATCATGTTCTGTGGTTTTGGATTTATGTTTGAATGCAGGAATGGCATCCTCTTCAGGAAAGAGATTGAAAACCATGGCAACCAAGAGAAAGGAAAAGGAACCAGAGCAGCCCCATAATGGCAGGTTCCTCTCTAGGAAACATGAGAAGCACTTTAGGGTGGTTCAGGACAGGAGACTTCTAATGGAGAGAAAGGTTGGAATGATACCTAACTTTGCTCCTCAATTTGGAGAGCAAGTGTTAGGGAATGATTGGGGGAAGCTAGCCACTTATCCATCACCTGCCAACATAGCTGTGGTGAAAGAATTCTACACCAATGCAAAGAAGATTGGTGATTATCCAGCTGAGAATTATTTGGGCTATGTTAGAGGCCATGCTATCAGGTATGATCCTGACTCCATCAATAACTTTCTGGATACTGTGTGGGCTGGTGAGCAATGCCAGTTTGCTCTTAGCATGGAGGAAGGTGCTGACTTTGAGGATGTTGAGAGAGTATTGTGCATACCTGGAGGACACTTCCAAAGGAATAGATCTGGCTCAGTGGTTAATATTAGGAGGATAGATTTGACTCCTCTTGCAAAGTATTGGATGGCATTTTCTCATGCCAACATTCAGCCATGTTCACATGTGTCAGATATTACTCTCAGCAGGGCACTCTTCATCTACTGTGCTATCAGAAACTTGAATGTTAATATTGGGCAGGTGATAGCTGATGAGATTAGTGTGTGTGCTAACACCTCAAACAACAAAGCACCACTGGGACATCCTTCTTTGATCACTCACCTTTGCAAGCTAGCTGGGGTGGACACTTCTGTTCCACCATTTGAGAGGCCAAGAAAAGCTATAGATGAGGCCTATTACAGACAGTACTGTGGAGGTGAGGAGGCAGCCCAGCCAGTGCCACCACGCCAGGCTCGTAGAGAGAGAAGGCCAGCACAGAGCAGGACTTCTGCTGATACTCATGAGGCAGAACCATTCCAGATGAGGGACATGTATATGTCTCTTATAGGTGCTCAGTTGCAGTCCATCCACAGAGGGCAGGTGGCCACGGCTGAGATGATAGTGGGGATGTATGATACCCCTCCAGCACACAGGTGGACTATGGATGAATTCCATAATGTGGTAGCTTGGCCAGAAGAACCATGGCATGGAGGAGCTGAAGCAGCTGAAGCTTCAGCCCGAGACATGGATGAAGATGAAGCTGAGGAGGAGGATGCGTTTGATGATGATGATGATGAGGAAGAAGAGGAAGATACAGAGGACAGCTCAGACTGATGAGGAGCTGAGATAGCATTTACTGATGAATGCTATCATATGATTATGCTTTTGTGGTTTAAGTTTTCTGAACTTATTTGTTTTTGTTTTTAGATTAGGGTTTGATGTACTCTATTTGAAACCTGGTTTCTTGTGATGGTTTGCTATTAACTGTGATTGTGTGATAAGTAATGCTGAATGATGCTTATGATTAATTGATGTTGAGATGATGTGCACATTAAAATGCTTATATAGGTGATTCACAAGCTTTGTGAACAAATGCATAATATCATGATTGTGATTGTGAAATTAAGCAGGATGTGTATGTCAAATGTGAATGAGCTTATATGTGAGGTTTTGAGCTCCAGAGTTGTTATTGTTGAATGCTGTTACTTTGAAAGCATGAATGACTTTGCCCAGGTTTTCTATGATTGAATCAATTGCTTGTTTTGCATCATATGATCAAAGGCCGTGTTTTTGAAACCCTTTTTATTGGCCAAATTCATAAAGTTAGCCTTCTAAAAGAGAACACGTTGTGTTCTATCCTTTGAACCCTTAGCCTTAAATATACACTGAACACCCTTGATTGAAAATCTTTACCTTGAGTTAAGTAGAAGATCTTGTTTGGTATTGTTAAATGTTCAAGTTTGGGGTTATTGGGGAAACATGAAAAAGGAAAAAGCATTGAGCTAAGAGCTAAAAAGTAAGAATATGCAAAGAAAAGAAAAGAAAAAGAAGCAAAGCTCAATGCAAATGCAAAAGCAAAGGCAAAAGAAAGTTGGGAATGAATAAGAAGATTGTGTTGTTATTCTCTTAACTCAAGGATTTTGTGATCCAGAAAAACCAATTTTCTTGTTAGCCCAGCCACATTATAAGCCATTGAAAAGTCCTTGTGATGATGCATGCTTGTGAATGTATTTGATTGTGGTTAAATGAAAGGCAAAGTTGATTCAGGTGACATTGTGATAGTGGAGTGAATGAGTGAAACACTTTACCTCTTATACACTTGAGTGTTGAGTGAAACACTTTACCTAGTGAGGAAATATTCCATAAGCACATGAACATCCATGCTTAATTGATTGATCATTCATGAAAAATAGCATTTGTTGGAATTTAAATGACTTTGTGAAAACTAAAGCATGTGCACATCTTGATTGAACTCTTGGTCTTAAGTTTGAGTGAAGTTATTACTTATCTTGAAAAGAGGATTTTGAATGAGTAAACCATCATATGAATTGGTTGGAGATGGAGTTACATTTTATTTGCTTGAGGAAAAGCAAAGTTCTAAGTTTGGGGTTGTGATAACAGTTGAAAAACTGTTATTTTCATGCTTAAAGTTGATACTAAAAGCAACCTTTAGACTTAGAAACTAGCTTGAAATCATGCCTTTTGTGTATATTTTCATAAATAAGAGAGCTGGACAGGTTTATGCTTGATTTAAGTGTTTTTGTGCAGGTTTTGAGGTGAATTTGGTGAAAGAAGTGAAGAATAAGAGAGAGGACATTAGAAAAGACAAGAAAGAGTGCAAAAAGGAGAAGTCGAAGGCACCGCTCAGCGGCAAACTACCGCTGAGCGGCACTCAAGAGGTGGCGTTGGAACCGCTGAGGGGCAAATGGCCGCTGAGGGGAAGAAAGAAGACGCGTAACCACCGCTGAGCGGTAAATGGCGCTGAGCGGCACTTTTTGGGCTTGGGCTTTTGTAATCTTTTGTAACTCTAGATTAGTATATAAGGGCTTGCACGTCCTTTAGTTAGAGATCTTTGGCAGAAACGAGGCAAACACTCTCTCTTTCACCCCTTTGAAGGAGGATCTTGGATGCTCAGGCTACCTCTTCCACTTTATTGGGTTTATTCTTTCATACTTTCATTGTTATTCATTTAGGTTCACCATGAATATGGTGAACTAAACCTTGTATGTTTGTTGGGGAATCAATGTAATCTCTTGAAGCTCTCATATATGGAATCTGTTGAGTACATCTTTGAATTAAGACATATGCTTTCTTTCATCATTAGTTAGGGTTTTTCCTCTTTGCTCAATGCTTGCATTGTTTAACTCATTCTAATGCATGATTATTGGTTTTGTCGATACGGACACGTACGGGGAAGTCTAGATCCGGGGAATTTCTCCCAATATTATACTGACAATATTCTATTGGTTGCCTTTAAGCTCCTGCACTCATGAACTAATCATTAGGAATGCTAGGAATTGTATGAACTATTTGATTAGGGAGAAGCCATCTAGAATGGTACATTAGAGAGTGGCATTAACAATGATGATTTGAATGTTGAATTCCTAAAATATATGAGAGTGGATGAGATGAAATTGACCCCCAACAACATATTCATTCATATATTCCATTGAAAGTGTTTATCTTTTGTCTTTGCCATTGATCAAAATTCATGCATACATGTTTATTTTCTGTCTTGCATTTTAAACTCAAATATTTCGTTTGTAAGTCTTAGTTAATCAAGAAACCACATAACTAAACTAGGCCGTGAGTCCTTTGGGAAGAACGATACTTGGTCTTACCAAGTTTTATTACTTGAACGATTCGGTCATACTTGCCGATTGTGAAACAAGTTTGTGACATCATATTTTGGTGCTTACAAATTTGTCCATCAAGGTGATGTCGGTGAAGATAATTTTGGAAGAGCTAATTTGTATGATTCTTTAAAAAATGATTCAGAGCAAATGTTGTTCCTCGGATGCTTGAACTTTACACGTCTGTCTGCAACTTTAAAGTTGTTTAGTTTAAAAGCAAGGAATGGATGGACCGATAAAATTTTCACCGAGTTGTTGGAGTTGTTGAAGGAGATGCTTCCAGAAAATAATACTCTGCCTATTCGTAATTACGAGGCAAAAAATTTTTTATGCCCAATGGGTCTTGAATATCAAAAGATACATGCTTGTCCTAATGATTGTGTTTTGTACACAAAGGAGTTTGCTTGGCTAAAGTATTGTCCAACATGTGGTTTATCCCATTTTAAAAAGAAATATGACAAAAACACTGCCGATGAAGGTAATGATGGTGCATCTGCTAAGGTGATGTGGTATCTAGAGAGATAATACCTAGGTTCAAACGTATGTTCTCTGTTAGAGAGATAATACCTAGGTTCAAGTTATATGCCATCTTGTGAACCAGTGGGTCTTCCCAAGAGCAGACATGAAGAAAAACGTGAAGGTAAGGGTGTTCGAGGTGTGAGAATTCAAAGAGTTAGCAGAAAAGAAGTTGACCAAGCTCATTTGTACATCTTAAACAACACTATTGATGTGATTCCTTACATTTCTGACCACATTAATGAAATAAAGGCAGCAAACCCAAGAATGAGTGAAAAATGGCATCTTAGTGAACATGTCAAAACTTTCTTACAATTGTTTAAGAAAAAGATTTATGCGACTCCAGATGTTTCTGAAAGTTTATTGAGGTTATCTCGTGGACCGAACGCAGATGTCATTACATATGGAAGGTACTATATAAACAATATTTCTTTTCAGACAAAGGTAGAAGATGACAAAAGTAGAGTTCAAAATAGTGGCGTCACACTACAAGCTGAGGCTGTCCACTTTGCTAGTTCTAAAGACAAAAATCCAATCACAGCATCCATGAGTTATTTTGGAATAATACAAGAAATATGGGAAGTTGATTATGTCACTTTTAGAGTCCCAGTTTTCAAGTGTAAATGGGTTGATATAAATTCTGGTGTCATGACAGATGACTTTGGTTTCACATTGGTAGACTTGAACAAGATGAATTACGCTGATGAACCATTTATCATGGCTAGTCAAGCAAGACAAATATTTTACGTAAATGATCCAGCAAATAAAAAATTATCAGTGGTTTTAGAAGGAAAAAACATGCACGGACATGATGATGACGATTCTCTTGATATACTTGAGACAACATCTGTTGCATCTAGACCCATTGAAGACCCAGCTGATGACGTTGTCGATGTCATCCAAGCAATTCATAGTGATCACAATGAAGGGATTTGGGAGAAAACAATATCTTAATAGGTTGTGATAGTTAATTATTGACTTTATATTTATGTTCATCAAAATTGAATTATTACTAACCTTGTATAAATTTTCAGGTATGTCGGCCTCAGACTCAGGATCGGGACAAACCAGACGTGGTCGAGGCGTCACACGATTGGCAGATGTGACAGTCGGACGCGTTGATGGGCAGAGGAGAAATGTTGAGATTGACCCCAGATCAGGTCAGGCATCAGGGCCAAATACTGATAGGTTTAGGAGTTATCTGGGTAAGTTAGCAAAAAGCCATGTCTCTATCCTTCATGCAACTTGGGATGACGTCCTAGAGGTCGACAAGAACCTCTTATGGCAAGATATTCAGGTATGTTTACTTACAACACTGTTGATATACTTATTTCTTTCATCTTTTAAAATCAATAACATGTGTTCTATTTTAAACAGCAACATTATGATATTCCAAACACGATACAAATTAGAAAGAAAGTGTTATCGCATATAGCGATAAGATGGAGGGATTTCAAGACAAGGCTGACACGATTATATGTCTTTGGAGATAGACAAGATCAAAATCCATGTCAGTAGTATACCTTCACAGAGGAGGACTGGATACAGTTTCGTGCATCTAGAGAGACTGAGGAATGGAAGGTCTGTTTCTTAACAAGTTAAAACCTTTCATTGAGTTCTTATGATTTTACACTTATTTATGTACATGATTTCACAGGGTAAAAGTTTAGCCGCCAAGAAAGACAACGGCTAAACGATGCACCACACTTGCTATCACGAGGTGGTTATGCAAAACTACAAAAAAAACTTAGAAAGTCTAGAGCGGATGCCTTGGGACTTGAGTCGCCGAACCTAGCACCTGCACCTGCTAGGTACGAGCTGTGGAAGGCTGCTCGGACTAAATCTGATGGGAACATGACATCTTCCTCAGCAGCCTTGATATCACAAATAATTGTAATTTCAAATTCTAAACATTGTTTGATTGTGTATCTATCGCGACATGTCTTCTAAGTATCTTCGTTTTTGTATGTGCAGGATGAGTTGGTTGAGCAGTAGACTCAGGGAACATTTGTTGGCCAAGGTAGGGACGACATTCTAACAACGGCCATCGGAAGACCTGAGCACCCAGGATGTGTATGTGGAGTTCCTGGGGCGATTGGTCTTCGTGACTACTTTGGCCCCACACAAGAAACCACTCAATCAATCAGTCAGGAGGCACTGAGGCAGATGGATCTTCAATGGGAGGAAAGACTCAACCAAAGCATGAGATCAATGGAGCAACAATTCATGGAGTAGCTACAAGAACAAAAAGAAATACAAAGAGTGATTGAACAGAAGCTACATTCCATGACGGAGGGCAACACGGGGCCCGGTGAAACTCCCACGCCACCTCGTGTCAATACTAGAGGATCATGCTCTGCTGTTGAACCGTCTCAGTACAACGGTCAATATGAGCTGTTGGTTGATGGGGATCCCCCACGCATTGTGGCTGTCGGACGAGTGCTTGAAGGAGGGGTCCCTATTCATGGTGTTCCCATATTACCCCACCACGTGCGTGTGACGATTGACGAGATTCGGGATCCCCAGGCTCAGGTGCCTGTACCCACTCTTGAAATTAATTTTGTGGGGGAGGCCATAGGCTCATTTATAGCCTGGCCTCGAGCATTGATCATGTCACACATCGCTACTCCACAGCTATAATGTCTTTGTTATTAGTATTTCTATGTTAAGTTTAAAAATATTTGTTGATAACTCTTTCATGAAATTGTTATCGTCAGTTCACACGTCATCAGAAGCAGCCGATTCATGACAAAGTCATACATGAAGATGATGACATGGCTGAAGTAGAGGATGATTCCTATATTGTGGTGCATGTAAGATAGTTAATTTTGTCTTCCATATGTCTTTTTGTTTGATTCCTATACTTTCTAACAACTTAACTTTGATCATTTAGGTACATGGACACAATCGTTGTAGACCAAGGTCGGTCTTCCATGTACGAATTTGTTGAACCTCAGACCATTCAACCTTCTGATAACACACTTGCAAACAGACAACATTATTTGCAAACATGGATGGATGAGTCAAAAAGAGACGTATACCTTGTGCCATACATTGATGGGTAAGTGTTGTTATATGTAAAAGTTCATTATTAAAGTTTCCTTAATTACTTAGTTAAATAACTATTTGTCCTTCGTGATAGGTTGCACTGGCAGCTAATGGTCATCATTCCCAAACAATGTAAAATTATATGGTTTTGTTCGTTGCACAGGAAGATGAGAAATGACTTGAGGACCATGCTTCAAGGGTAAGTGTTTCTCCAAAAATGACTTTGAATTTGATGTTCACCTTAAACTTTTATGATCAATATAGTTATGATAATTTTACTTTGTGTTTTTAGAGCTTTGGAAGTGTTTTGGGAACAAGTGTGGTCTCCCTGGGGATTCATATGGATTGGCTAGTTGGTTTTCCTTTTCTTGTTTTGTTTTTGTAAAGATATTGTGTATCTTGTCTCTTACAATCGCGTCCCAAATAGAGAGAAAAGAAAAAAAGAGACAAGATTAGAAAAGAAGGAAAAGAAAAATAGAGATAAATGAAAAAAAAAATTGTGAGTAATGGAGTCAAGAAGAGGATTGAATTAGAGGTTTGGGTGTGATTTGACTGTATTTACACTCGTTCCCCATTGCTCCTATATTTCTTTTGGTTTGTAGATTCTCATCCATATTTTATCCTCCCTTGTCCATGGCCCCATTACAACCATGAAAAGACCTTTTGATTTGAGCATGCATATGTTTTGAGTGTTGATATTAGAGGCTCGCCAAGTTTGTTGTTGCTTGTTTTCTTGAGTGCAATGAGTTGACATTATTTATTTTTTACCCTAGACACTTGAGAGATACAGTGATAGTGCATCTGTGAGGTTTTGTTACTTTTGATTCACCTCTTAAGTTGATTCATTATTTTGCCATGTTTTGGAAGTGCTTGGATGATTTCATGAGTATCAGCTTTCCTTGATTCTGTGTTGAATATTGTCTACATCTTTTCTTTTTCCAGATTTCTTAAGGACTGTGTAATTCAGTTTCTTTTCTAGTGAGTCTTTGTTTTCTGTGTGCTGAGTTTCTGTCACTTCCCTCATGTCCTTTGAACTATTCCCTGATTTACGTCCTGATTTTGCCCAAGAGTGCAAAAGACTAAGTGTGCTCTATTTTGATGAGTTGATATTTTCTTGACTTCACCTAGTTTATTGTACCGGATTTAATTAGGGAATTGTGCTTAATTGTCCAGTATTTTCCTATTTTTGCTAATTGTGCTTAATTTGATCAGAAATTCTTATTTTAATTAAATTGAATTATCTGAGGCTAATTATTTGCATTATTAATTGTAGGGAAATTGTTGAATAATAATTTAGGACATTTGGAGGGCTGTCACTTAATTCAAGACTCTCCACAAAAGAAGGGTACACAAGAAGGCGGACACTATGGTGATTTTAATCTTTGGACTTATAAAAAAAAAGGGGGCTTCATTTAGTGAAAAGAAAGGAAACACATGGGCCCATGGAAGCACACGGAAGAGTCCAGCAAAGAGGGTAGCGGATGGAAGAAAAAGGAGAGGGGGAGTGTTTACCACGGTCCAACTGCCAGCAAAGAAAGAGGGCCTTCATTTTAGTGAAGTGCACACCACACGACCTATGATGAAGTGACGTGTCCAGAGGCCTTGAAGAAATTGCTGAATTAGCAATTAGGGAGACGCGGACAACATCAACACGGCCTGGTCCAGCAAGCATGGGCTTCACGCTTCGAATAGCTGATTCACGTCCAGCAAAGAGGAGGATGATTCATCTTTTTTAGTGGGAAACACACCTAGCAGAGAATATGCTTGGACGGAGTGGTGTCTCGGCCTAGGGCAACCGCCTCCCACATAAAAGAAAAGCACATTTCATTTTGAAAGAGGGGGCTGGACGTGTAGAGGGGTGTGACCCAGCTGCCACACTCATTTAGTTTTTTTCTCTTAGCTAGGAACGTTTTTTGTTTTGTGGAACGCTGTTACAGAGATGGATGAAAAAGCTCCAAGTTACTTTGGCTGATTTACTCATTGCCCTTTTTATTTTTGGTTCATGCACTTTTTATTGACGTTTAAGTTTATGATTTTATTGTCCAACGTTGCACGCTCTTGGAGTTCGTTTTGGCTGGAGAAGAGAGCACTGCCACATCCCAAAAAGGAGCTGCACGCTTGCTTCAGGAAGGCACTTGGTGAGGGCTGGAAGAAGTGTTAAACGGTGGTCTCATCTTGAGAAGCAAGTTGGTTCATTTTCTTTGCTAGAGCAACGTGTGTGCACAGGGGAGAAACATTTCATTTTCTTTTTCTAGACGCACCAAGATTCATGGAACGAAGAAGTGGTGCAGCACCGTGATTTCTTTCTTTTAAATTTGGTGCATGGTGATTATCCTGGAAAGAAAAGGAAAGGAGGTGCAGCCGCAAGGTGGATGGGAAATGGAGAAGAGCGCGCTGTCACGTCCAACAAAGGGGAGAAGCCACATCCAACATTTTCATTGCATTTGCCACATCCAAGCTCGGTTACATTAAATGTTTAGCCCAAGCCTTGTTTATTTTATTCCAATTCCACTGTGTTTCAAATAGCTGACTCACTGCACGGTGATGATTCATTTTTAATTGGAGGAAAGAGAGGTGTAGATTTTCATTTTAGTAGGTGTACGGTATAAAACATCCTGGAAGCAGCTGCAAACGGTAATTGATTTTGGGAGATGCTGATTCATTTTGGCTGGAGAGAAAGGCACGGTCACATATGTCACGACCTCGGATGGAAAGACGGTGCAACACAAATTTTATTTTACAGCAGCTTATTCACTTATTTAAGTTAATTGTTCAAGCGTTTTTCTTGTGTCATTTATGTGATGAATTGCTTTTGATGTTTAGCTTACTTGTTGAATTGAATTGGATTTACACACTTTGGTATTTCATTTTATTCTAGCTGCACAACATTTTAAATGTTCCAGTTGAATGTTTTCATGAACTTTAATGTCTTCAATTATATTCGGTTGAGTTTAATTTTCGGTTTCAACCTATTACTTGAACCACATGTGGTCCTTGAGAGACGACCTAGGAGTCACTTCCTAGCACTATACTGCATTTTTAATGCACATCAAATTTGATGGGCCGCGACAGCCGCATCAGTCCACTTCGTCTATTTCGTCCACTTCGTCCACTTCGTCTACTTCGTCCACTTCGTCAACTTATTTAACTTTGTCCACTTCGTCAACTTATTCAACTTCGTTCACTTCGCCGACATCGTCAACTTCGTCATTTTCGTCCACTTCTTCCGCTTGGTCGACTTCGTCCACTTCACCAACTTCATCAACTTTGTCCACTTCGTCACCTTCGTCAACTTCGTCTACTTCGTCCACTTCGTCCACTTCATCCAATTCGTCCATTTTGTGGCCTAGCACCATAGGACCCATCCCAAGAGGGATGGCCAAAAAGCTCCAAGATGAGTATTCTCCCCAAGGTCAAATACTATTTGCTATTTTTGGATGGAAAATTGGAGAACAAGAAGATGTTACAAATTTGCCAAAACATGGAGAAGGGTAAAATGGACATTTCCACACAAGAAGGGGTGTGCTTATCTTTCTATGGGGTGGCATTAGTAATTGTTTCTCCACATGTAAAACTCATTTGTCACGTGTTTCATAAGGCTTTCTAGAAGCCACACATTTAGCACATGGTTAGCATTTCAGATCTAAAAACGTGTAAAAGGCTTGCTTAAGCTTTGAGATTGATCTATAAAATCTCATAGGCAAAGCTTGTAGCTCACTTTTGATGAATTGAGAGAATAGATTTGCTGATGCAATTTCCAGCGTCTTCTCCCACCGAAAGTCACTCCTGTGCTTCCTACCAAATCTCCTTTAGCTTCCTTCCATTGATGAAGTCTATCTGAGCTAGCTCCATTTCCCCAAAGCACCTCATCCAAACTCTTCGTCCACATATTCATCCGTTGCTACTGCACAGTCTAGACCTTTTTCATCTTGTTCTTCTGCTGTCACTGCCTTTCTTCCCTGGAAGCTCACGGATCTGCAGAATAGCACCAAAGCTGGAGCTATCATGTGGTATTCAGACCCTGGTTCGAAATGCACCAGTGAGCTAAGTGTTTCTTTTTAAATTCCACACTGTCATCATGCTCTTTTGCTGTCTTTGAATCTGTTTCACTGTTCTATTCATTTTCTGGTGTTATTAGGTTCTGTTTGAGTCTGTTCTTGTGTGCTCGTTTTATTTTGATTGTGTGTCATCATTTTAATCGGTCCAATTGTGTTGTTTGAGTCTTTTTTTTTGTTTGAGCATCTTTTCCTGTAATGTTCAGTCATGTGTGTTTACATTTCTGTCTTCAAATCTGGTTTAAAAATTGTGTGCTCTGCTATATCTGAATAAACTGAAGAAGTTGTCATTATCTGCACATTAAATGAGCCATGACAAACTCAGTGGGAGCTCAAGTGCATGATTTGTGACACCAATTTTTGAGCAATAGAATAGTTTTGTGTGTCTATTTGAAAGAAATTGGTGAATTATATCTGTGATTGAATGCCCAAACTGAGTTAGTACTTGATGCACATCATCTAAGCACTGAATTTCTTCTGCAAAAGGCTTAGTAGCATCATTGGAAAACTCACATTGCATCTAATCTGCAGTTGGCCGAACTGCACTGCTTTGCTTAGTCCAGTATTTTTTTATTATTCTGTTTCAGTATTAGATCACTGCTGAACATCTTTGCAACTATTTCCAGCACTTTTAACAAGTTTTAAATGCTGTATATGGACACATTTCAGTGTTCAAAGGTCGTTTGATTCAGTGCACTAAAATCTGGGTGGTTGAGTTCTTCATTTTGCTGCATAAAAAGGGTTGAATGAGTCAAAATCTGTTATCATAAGTTTCTGCATCAAATTTCAGTATCAACACGTTTGATTTGATGAATTAAAATTGGTTATGCAAAGAAATTTTACATTGAAATAACCCTGCACAATTTTATTCTCTAAACCACCAGTTTTAGTCTTCTTTTCTTGGTGCAAGCTGCATACTACAAAGTTATTTGTACACACTGTTTTGGTGCAATCCAATAATCTAAATTTGTTAGCAAAAGCTTGGTCAACCGTATTCAATGTTAAAAACAATATAACAGAAACAAATATTGCAAATTAAAAAGCTGATTGGCCAGTGCAAGTTGAATCTGCAAAATTTGGTGCACCAAACTGATTGTTCATTCAGACAATTCATCAAACAGTTTTGATCAATTTCTAATTGTCTCCGAATTTGAGTCCATTGCAGCTTGTTTTGATTTCTTGCTTTATTAATATACTCTAGAACTTTTCCTAGGTTCTTTTTGTTGTGCCTCCGTGTTTGCATCTCCTTTTCTTGCTTTATTCTCAGTCATTGGCTTTCTGGCCTACCACCTGTTTGATAAAAGGTGTTGTAGTGTAGTATTTTTCCTGCGACAATTCTGTGCAGTTGCTTCATTTCCTTTTCTAATCTCCTGCTGATTTATAATCTGTTTGAGGTATAATTACATGGGATTGGGCTATCTAGAGATCCTTCATCATTGGTAGCCTCCTAGTAAGTGGAGATTTGACGGAAACACAAGGCATGGTGACTACGGTGCTGCAGAAATTGACTTGCTGGAAACATAGCTGCTGCTGATACTGTAATAGCAGTTTGATTGCTGCCAATTAAATTCCGCCTAACCCACAACTGTGAGCCTTGCGTGATTGCATCCAGAATCACTCAGTTTTATTTGAGAGAAGCCAAAGTTGCATTGTCAAACCTTTTCTCTTTTCCTTTTTGCAAAGTCTAATTGTATTAGCAACTTTCTTTTTTTTTTGTTTTTTTTGTAAGTTGGCCATTTCAAGCAAGTGAAGTGGAAGAGCTCATAAGTGTTCTTCCCTCATTTGCTAACTTGACTGAAAGTCTCATCACTTTAAAATTCGTAGACGGTAAGTGTGTCTTAGATCCAAAGTCTAAGCCTCACCTAGGAGACCTCACTTTAATTGCTTTTCCCATTCTCGACTAGATAGCATATATCTTGTGCGAATAGGAAGCTCTCTTAGGGGTCCGAATTTAGAGTTTAGGTTGTGTCTTTTCTTTGCTTTGTGTTTTCTTTGTTGTCTTTAAGACTTAAGTGGATTTAAGAGTGATTTTGATCTAAGGACTCTAGCAAGTAGCCAGAAGCATATTTGGCAAGGATAAGGTTTGGTACTTAAGCATTCCTAGTGAATCACCTCCCTTACCTGGAATATTGCTTTCAAGCGAAAATCTCTAGTCTTTACTTCAAGAATAACATTTAAGTCCATCATAATGTCTAGAAGGCATTCTCCTAGGATTAGTGATAGTGAAAAAGAACATTTTTCTCTTCAAACTTTAGTTAATGAATTCAAGGAAATAAGAAGAGAAATGAATGAAGAGAAAGCCAATAGAGAGCTTCAAAATGCTGTTATTCAAGATGAGTTGAGATTGATAAGGAAAAGTAAGTCTAGGGGAAGTCAGAGTGAAAACTCTCAAGAGGGAGGGATGTCTTTGAGTCTGGGTGATTATTACCCTCATCAGCCTTCTACTTCTAGGAGGCATAGGAGAAATTCTCATGCACCCCCACCCCCTAAAGAAGTCAATGTTGTGTTGCCTCACTTCCATGGGAAGGACAATGTAGAGGCTTATCTTGATTGGGAGATGAAGGTAGAACAATTGTTTGAATGCCACCAAGTGAGTGAAGAGAGGAAGGTCTCCCTAGCTACCCTAAGCTTTCAAGGGTATGCAATGTATTGGTGGACTGCCTTGGTCCAAGAGAGGCTTAGACATCAAGCCCCTCCCATCCACTATTGGAATGATCTCAAGTCTGCCCTTAGGAGGAGACACATTCCCTCCTACTACAATAGAGAACTAATGGATAAACTCCAAAGGTTACAACAAAGGTCTATGACAGTTGAGGAATATAGACAAAAGATGGAGTTGTATATGATGAGGGCAGGCATAGTAGAAGGTCCAGAAACTACTTTAGCTAGATTTTTAAGTGGGCTCAATTTTGACATAAGGGATAGGGTTGAACTTCTACCTTATAGAGATTTGAATGATCTTGTTCAAATGTGTATAAAGGTAGAACAACAAAACTTGAGAAAATCTTCTTCTAAAAGAATTCAAGTTCAACATACTTTTGAAAAGAAAATTTTTAAAGAAAAAGAGCCATTTAAACCTCTAGCCAAAATAGAAGAGAGACCCAAGAAAGAGACACCCTCACACACCAGAACAAGTGAAATCAAATGCTTCAAATGTCTAGGAAGGGGTCATGTAGCTACTCAATGTCCTACAAAAAGAAACATCATTTTGAAAGGCAAGGACATTTATAGTAGTGAAAGTGACACCCCAACTAGTCAAAGTGAGAGTGAGGAAGAAGAAAGGGAAGAGGAAATATATGTTGATGATGGACAACTTCTCATGGTGAGAAGGATACTTAGCAACCAACCAAGTCTTGAACACCTATCACAAAGAGAGAACATCTTTCACACAAGATGTAAAATTCAAGAAAATCATTGTTCTCTCATTGTTGATAGTGGATCTTGTTGCAATTGTTGTAGCACAAGGTTGGTTGAGAAGTTGAAGCTTGATATTATACCCCATCCAAAACCTTATAAACTTCATTGGCTAAATGAAGATGGGGATATAATAGTCAAGAATCAAGTGAAGTTGGCATTTTCCATTGGGAACTTCAAAGATGAAGTTTTGTGTGATATAGTTCCCATGGAAGCATGTCATGTGTTATTAGGGAGACCATGGCAATTTGATCATCAAACTATCCATCATGGTCTAACCAATATCATCACTATCCATCAAAAGGACAAGAAGTTTGTGCTTCATCCTTTGACTCCTACCCAAGTGGCTAAGGATCAAGCACAAATGAAGTTGTTAAGAAAGCAAGAACATGATCAAAAGAAAAAGTCAAAAAGAAAGAAGGGTATAGAGATAAGTGTACCACCTAAGGTCACTCAACATGAAGTTCTTTTAAACAAAAAGACTCTAATCAATACACTTCAAGTTGAGCAACCTTCATACCTTCTTCTTTGTCAAGGGACACTTACATGCATAGCTAGTGATCCAAAGACTTCAACTCCTTCTCCACCCATTCAAAAACTTTTGAAAGAATTTGATGATCTATTTCCAAAAGAAGTTCCAAAAGGGCTTCCACCCATAAGAGGAATAGAACATCAAATTGATTTCATTCCAGGGGCAATTCTTCCTAATAGGCCAGCCTATAGGACAAACCCCCAAGAAACTAAGGAGATTGAGACACAAGTCCAAGAGTTGCTAGATAAAGGCTTAGTTTAAAAAAGTCTAAGTCCCTGTGCTGTACCAGTGTTGCTTGTACCAAAAAACGATGGGAAGTGGCGCATGTGTTGTGATTGTAGAGCTATCAACAACATCACAATCAAGTATAGACATCCCATTCCTAGGCTTGATGATTGTTGAGAGGGTCGCACCTCCCACAAAAGTTGTTTGCATAAAAGAATGCAGTATAGTACTAGGATGTGCCTCCTAGGTCGTCTCTCAAGGAGCAAATGTGGTTCAATTCTCAGGCCAAACACGCAGGGGGGTTGTGTGATTTTTTTTGGTTGCGGTAAAATTAAATTAAACTGGAAATTAAATAAAACACGACCGAATATAATTGAAAGCATTAAAGTGCATGAAAACATTTAGAGAAAATAATACAATAGATAAATATTCAAACACAATTCAAATTATAAAAATGCAACACTTAAGCTAAAACATTAAATGCAACCCGAGAATAAAGACACCAATTTAAAATTAAATACACTGCTCCAATTTAAATCAGCTTTTGCTTTTCCTAAGTGAAAGAAAATAAAATAAAAAGACTTCCTAAGGAGTAGCACCGCTACTGCTTACAACGGGCTGCCTCCGTTTGCAAGCAAGCAAGTCGTGACACACCACACTCCTCAACGTGCTTCTAATTAAAAGAAAGAAAAATAAATGTGATTCTAAGCAAAATGAAAGCCACACTTCATTCAATGCAATCAGTGTTTTAAAAGTAATATCACCATGTGCATAAGCAAAATAACATAACCGTGAGTATCATGAATCAGAGCTTCTAAGAAACTTAAACAATTTGTGCTTCTTCCTTTCTCTCCGTCCAAAATGGAAAAATGAAAATCCCCATGTCTCGTGGCTCCAGCCATCCTCACTGCATCCATTTCTCCAAAGCTGATTCCCGTGTGCAAGGTGGCAACTCTGTTCTGCCCAGGCCGAGACACACACTCCTCAACGTGCTTATCTCCAGGCCGAGAACCTTCTTCCAGCACCAAGCTAAGACACCCTTTCTCCTACATTCCCTAAAACGTTCAAAGCCAAAAGCCTAAAAAAACAAAACTCCGAGAGTGGCGGCTGGATGCCCCCCCAAAACCGAGACACCCCCTAGGTGGCAGCTACGCTTTTCTTTTTAAGCACACATGTGCCCTTGCTGCTGTGTTGGACTGTAGGCGTGGAGTGTGCCAGCTTCTAGATGCTTCAAGCAGTGCGTATGGGTTGGGTGCCACGTGCTCATGGCTTGCTGCTGCCTGAAGGCTTCTTCCCGTGAAGCCCTTGCTGGATACACCCCTATACTGCTGCTTCTACCTTGTGCAAGCTGGGCGCTACCCTCTGCTGGATCGTGAAGCTCTCCGTGAAACATGAATCAGCCCACATGCTTTACTGGATCAACCTTAAGAAACTTGGAGCTATTTTTTCTCAGCCCGTCTACGTGTGCTGCTGGAACGTGGTGAAGGTGTGGAGCGTGGGCCGTGATGAGTTCCTAGGAGTGCTGAAGCTGCTGTCCGTGTGGGCTGCTGCACCAATTCAGCACCATTTTCTTTTTGCTGGATGTCACCCCTATTTGGTGCTAGACGTGGCAGCTTAATGTTCTCCATTAATCACCGTATGCTTCCAAGTGGTGGTCCCTTTCCATTGGTGTCCTTTACTTTAAAAGAGAAAGAAGATTCCTTGACAGCTGGTTGCCTAGGCCGTGTGGTGTGATGATTCCAAGCCAATTTTGCTTCTTAAAATTCAACAAGTGAATGACATGTTCTCCCTCTCTCACGTGCAACCTCTTTTTTTCTTGTGTGCACCCCCATAATTTAAATCCACACCTCTCTTTCATCTTAGTTTAAAGTATAATTGATGTGGCATTTTCTTTTGACCTCCAAATGTCTCAAATATTATTTCCAACATTTTCCCTGAAATTAATAATGCAAATAATTTGCTCAAATAATCCAAATTAATTAAAATTAGAATTTTTGGTCAAATTAAGCACAATTAGTAAAAATGGGAAAATACTGGACAATTAAGCACAATTCCCCGATTAATTCTAGCACAATAAACTAAGTGAAGTGAACAAAATATTGACTCATCAAAATAGACCACACTTAGTCTTTTGCACTCCTGGGCAAAACCAAAACGAAAACCAGGGAACTCTCAAACATCAGGGAGCTAACACAGACTCGACAGACAGACAACAAAGACTCCAAAACAGAAACACAATTGCACAATTCTCACAAAATCTGGACGGTAAAAGGTATAGGAAGAATCCCACACAGAGTCAATGAAAGCAAATACTCAAAGAATCATCCAAACAGTTCAGTACAAGGAAAACATTCAATGAGTTCAAGAGATGAATCAAAAGCAACAGAGCCTCACAGATGCACACAATCAGTGTTTCTCTCAAGTGTTTAAGGTAAATCAATGTCACTCAATGCACTCAAGAAAGCAATCACAAATAGACTTGGCAAGCCTCTAATATCAACACTCAAGCACATATGCATGTTCAAATCAAAAGGTCTTTTCATGGTTGTAATGGGGCCAAGGACAAGGGAGGATATATCTGGATAAGAAGCTACAAACCATAAGGAACAGAGGAGCAATGGGGAACAAGTGTAAACACATTCAAACACACCCACACCTCTAATTCAATCCTCTTCTTGACTCCATTATTCACAATTATTCACATTTTTTTTTTCACTATTTTTCTGCTCTCTTTTTTTTTTTTCATCCTGTCTCTTTTCTTTTCTCTCTTTTCAAAACAAAACTGTAAAAGACAAGATACACATATATTTACCAAAACAAACAAGAAGAGGAACCAACTAGCCAACCCGTCAGAAACCCCCAAGAGACCACACTTGTTCCCAAAACACTTCCAAATCTCCAAAATTCCCTAAGGTTAAAGTAATCATGGTTTTTCACTTAGGGCTAGTGTATGAGCTTCAAAACAAAGAAATGAGGAAAGTATAGGCTCAAAAGGGGTTATCAAAGGATTAGAACAAGGTAAGCTTATTTGGCTAGAGAGGCTCAAGAACAAAACTGCCTTTATCACTTCCAAACATGCATATCAATCAAGAATTATCAACAAGAGTCAAGCCAAGGCATATGTGCAAGCAATCAAGAGACATATCACACACAAGAAGGAACATAAAGTGGCTCAAATTCTCACACAGGGCATTTGTGTCACAATCAATTCAACTCTCAAACATCATGATCATCTTCCAAGCAAAGAAAAGCAAAGAATCCAACATCTCAGAGTATCAATGAAGTGAAGGAAAACTGACAACCTGACCACAATCCAGAATTCACGAAAAGCATGCAAAACTGTACACAAGACACAACAAAAACTACCTAGAAAAGAAAAAAAAATTAACCAAGAAAACAAAAACTAACAAAGAAAAATAAAAATCTCCCCCAATAGACCACACTTAAACTACACAGTGTCCTCAATGTGTCATAAGCATAAGATCAGAAATCATAACAGTCAACAGATCATGGACAAGTGCAATAAAAGTAGGGAAAGGGGGAGAAGAGAGAAAGGAAACTCCCCTGATCATGGTGGCAGTTGCCAATTTTGGACTTTCAGGGAGATGTCTTCCACCTTAGGGTTCAACCAGGAAGTTTTTAGGAAGAATTGCTTCATCCTCCAGATTTGATCTAGCAGGGAAATGTCTTCCATAGCTGGATCTAAGAAGTGATTGTTGATGAGCGGGTTCAGCTGGTGCTTATTGATGTTGAAACTATTGTGTATGTAAGCACCTTTTTCTTCCACTGTGGGTGCATGTTGGTCAAATTCATGTGTACCTCCTGCAACATGGTTAGTGCAATGTGGCTCTACAGAAATTACATGCAGGGGTATAACACCCAATCCCAGTGTGACAGGCTGAACCTCAGATACATCCTCAGAACATGAATCAATTTCAATTTCAGAAACATTATCAACCACAGACTCAGATTCATGTTCAGTGCATGGATGAGAAGTATTCAGATATGATGGCAAAAGTGGTTTCTCATCATGTAGAGAGGGAAAATTAAAAGCACTCTCATCAACAATATAATCATCAATAACATACCCATCAACATCATAATCATGAAAAGCATATTCATCAACAGCATAATCAAATTTAGGTATGTTTACCTCTACTTCCCTGAAGGTGGGAAGAGTGGTAGAAGATGATGGTGGTCTACCTGGTTCAGAATTACTGCTTATTTCTGCCTGCTCCTCAAAATATTCACCACTCTCCTCAGGTGCAAGAGTGGGACCATCTGAAGGTGGGAAAGTATGTGGCGCAATAGTAAGCTCATGACTCTTCTCCCCATCTTCTATGTTGATGCCACTATCATCATCATCTGGAATCTGAACAGTCTGAAATGGTAACTCTGAATCTTGAGATTGTTCCTCAGTGAGTTGAGTGGCCATCTGCCCTATCTGATCAGTCATACTCTGAATGGCAGCTCCTATTTCTTGCTGGAACTGCATGTTCTCTTGCTGAAACTGAAGGTTCTGCATGGTCATCTGTTCCAACAACTCCTGCAATGTAGGCTCAGAAGTAGAAGGCTGAGGAGCTATTTGGGCAGGAGCATCATATTGCTGACTTTGGTATTGCTGGACTAGTGGAGGCATACAAGTACTCTGGAATGGTGGTTCTTGATAATGATGCTGTGGAGCATTATACCATTCCAAGGTAGGGTCATTCCATCCAAGACCGTTGCTATAAACATATTGCACAAGGGAAAATTTGCTCAGAAACTGATGCTCAAGATATCCCCAATCGGTAATGGATCTCAGAGGAAGAGAGTCCTTCCAATCCTTAGCTGCTCCTTGTAATGAATGCGGAAATGCGCTCAAGAAAATGTAATCAAGAGGGACATCTGGAGGCTTCATTGAAGAGCACATGATGTGGAGCTCCTCCAAATGTCTGTGTGGGCATTCTCCTGCAAAACCATGAAACTTAGGCAGCAAATGTATCAGTCCAGAGGTGAGATCGCAATGAAGATCATCCTCCTTAAGTGAAACCGGCTCACAAAGAGCAGTCTCAGAAATTAGAGGATGAGTCATATTGTTCTCAACATAGAAATCAGCAGAATATGAATTACAATCAGAGTAACATGCAGAATGAGAATCATAATCAGAGGCACTAGCAAAACAAGCAGTATTCACGAAATCAAAATAGGTAGACATGGAAAAAGAAGAATACTAAAAATCACGAAACAAATAAAACACAACACATTTATACATGCAACACGCACACACAAAACAGAATATCACATCACATCACATCACATCACAACACAAGACAAAACACAACACACACAAACACAACAAAAAGACTTAAGACTGAACCGTTGGTCCCCGGCAACGGCGCCATTTTGATGAGAGGGTCGCACCTCCCACAAAAGTTGTTTGCATAAAAGAATGCAGTATAGTACTAGGAAGTGACTCCTAGGTCGTCTCTCAAGGACCAAATGTGGTTCAATTCTCAGGTCAAACACGCAGGGGGGGGTTGTGTGATTTTTTTTGGTTGCGGTAAAATTAAATTAAACTGGAAATTAAATAAAACACGACCGAATATAATTGAAAGCATTAAAGTGCATGAAAACATTTAAAGAAAATAATACAATAGATAAATATTCAAACACAATTCTAATTATAAAAATGCAACACTTAAGCTAAAACATTAAATGCAACCCGAGAATAAAGACACCAATTTAAAATTAAATACACTGCTCCAATTTAAATCAGCTTTTGCTTTTCCTAAGTGAAAGAAAATAAAATAAAAAGACTTCCTAAGGAGTAGCACCGCTACTGCTTACAACGGGCTGCCTCCGTTTGCAAGCAAGCAAGTCATGACACACCACACTCCTCAACGTGCTTCTAATTAAAAGAAAGAAAAATAAATGTGATTCTAAGCAAAATGAAAGCCACACTTCATTCAATGCAATCAGTGTTTTAAAAGTAATATCACCATGTGCATAAGCAAAATAACATAACCGTGAGTATCATGAATCAGAGCTTCTAAGAAACTTAAACAATTTGTGCTTCTTCCTTTCTCTCCGTCCAAAATGGAAAAATGAAAATCCCCATGTCTCGTGGCTCCAGCCATCCTCACTGCATCCATTTCTCCAAAGCTGATTCCCGTGTGCAAGGTGGCAACTCTCTTCTGCCCAGGCCGAGACACACACTCCTCAACGTGCTTATCTCCAGGCCGAGAACCTTCTTCCAGCACCAAGCTAAGACACCCTTTGTCCTACATTCCCTAAAACGTTCAAAGCCAAAAGCCTAAAAAAACAAAACTCCGAGAGTGGCGGCTAGATGCCCCCCCAAAACCGAGACACCCCCTAGGTGGCAGCTACGCTTTTCTTTTTAAGCACACATGTGCCCTTGCTGCTGTGTTGGACTGTAGGCGTGGAGTGTGCCAGGTTCTGGATGCTTCAAGCAGTGCGTATGGGTTGGGTGCCACGTGCTCATGGCTTGCTGCTGCCTGAAGGCTTCTTCCCGTGAAGCCCTTGCTGGATACACCCCTGTACTGCTGCTTCTACCTTGTGCAAGCTGGGCGCTACCCTCTGCTGGATCGTGAAGCTCTCCGTGAAACATGAATCAGCCCACATGCTTTACTGGATCAACCTTAAGAAACTTGGAGCTATTTTTTCTCAGCCCGTCTACGTGTGCTGCTGGAACGTGGTGAAGGTGTGGAGCGTGGGCCGTGATGAGTTCCTAGGAGTGCTGAAGCTGCTGTCCGTGTGGGCTGCTGCACCAATTCAGCACCATTTTCTTTTTGCTGGATGTCACCCCTATTTGGTGCTAGACGTGGCAGCTTAATGTTCTCCATTAATCACCGTATGCTTCCAAGTGGTGGTCCCTTTCCATTGGTGTCCTTTACTTTAAAAGAGAAAGAAGATTCCTTGACAGCTGGTTGCCTAGGCCGTGTAGTGTGATGATTCCAAGCCAATTTTGCTTCTTAAAATTCAACAAGTGAATGACATGTTCTCCCTCTCTCACGTGCAACCTCTTTTTTTCTTGTGTGCACCCCCATAATTTAAATCCACACCTCTCTTTCATCTTAGTTTAAAATATAATTGATGTGGCATTTTCTTTTGACCTCCAAATGTCTCAAATATTATTTCCAACATTTTCCCTGAAATTAATAATGCAAATAATTTGCTCAAATAATCCAAATTAATTAAAATTAGAATTTTTGGTCAAATTAAGCACAATTAGTAAAAATGGGAAAATACTGGACAATTAAGCACAATTCCCCGATTAATTCTAGCACAATAAACTAAGTGAAGTGAACAAAATATTGACTCATCAATGATATGTTGGATGAATTGCATGGAGCACAAATATTTTCAAAGGTAGATTTAAAAAGTGGCTATCACCAAATAAGAATTAAAGAAGGTGATGAATGGAAAACTGCCTTTAAGACCAAGTTTGGATTATATGAATGGCTAGTTATGCCTTTTGGTCTTACAAATGCTCCAAGCACATTCATGAGACTTATGAATCATGTCCTTAGGGATTGCATTGGGAAGTTTGTAGTTGTCTACTTTGATGACATCTTGGTATATAGTCAAAATTTGCAAACTCATGAAAATCATTTGAGAGTTGTTTTAACAATTCTTAGAAAACACAAATTGTTTGCAAACTTTGACAAGTGTACCTTTTGTGTTGATAGTGTCATATTTCTTGGATTTGTGGTCACCAAAAATGGGGTTCATGTGGACCCAGAAAAAATAAAGGCCATCCAAGATTGGCCTCCTCCAAAGAATGTAGGAGAAGTAAGGAGCTTCCATGGGTTGGCAAGTTTTTATAGAAGATTTGTTCCTAACTTCTCTAGTCTTGCTTCACCCCTCAATGAGTTGGTGAAAAAAGATGTTACATTTCATTGGGGGGATAAACAACAAAAGGCTTTTGAGCTACTCAAAGAGAAGCTCACACAAGCACCCATTCTAGCTTTGCCAAATTTTTCCAAAACTTTTGAGCTAGAATGTGATGCTTCAGGATTTGGCATAGGTGCAATATTATTACAAGAAGGACACCCAATTGCATACTTTAGTGAAAAACTTCATGGTGCCTCTTGTAATTACCCCACCTATGACAAGGAACTCTATGCACTTGTGAGGGCTCTTCAAACTTGGGAACATTACCTTGTTGCCAAGGAGTTTATCATTCATAGTGATCATGAATCACTTAAGTATTTAAAGAGTCAACACAAGTTACAAAAGAGGCATGCTAAGTGGTTGGAATTCATTGAACAATTCACCTATGTTATTAAATACAAGAAAGGAAAATCCAATGTGGTGGCTGATGCTTTGTCAAGAAAAATTAATCTATTAGCCACATTGGGAGCTCAAATTCTTGGATTTAATAACATTCTTGAATTATATTCACAAGATCCTTATTTTGCTCATATCTATGAGGAATGTCTCAATAAACCTCAAGGAGGATTCTATGTGAAAGAGGGGTATCTTTTTAAAGAAGGAAAAATTTGCATTCCTCAAGGTTCACATAGAAAACTCCTTGTTAAAGAGACACATGAGGGAGGATTAATGGGACATTTTGGGGTAGAAAAGACCCTTGGCATGTTGAAAGAAAAATTCTTTTGGCCTCACATGAGAAGGGATGTTCAAAGGCATTGCTTTAAGTGTATAACTTGTTTAGAAGCTAAATCTAAATCAATGCCTCATGGACTTTATACTCCTTTGAATGTTGCTTCCACCCCTTGGGAAGAGATAAGTATGGATTTTGTGTTAGGTCTTCCCAAAACTTCTAGGGGTTTTGATTCTATCTTTGTGGTGGTAGATAGATTTAGCAAAATGGCTCATTTTATACCTTGCCACAAAGTAGATGATGCAAGCAACATTGCAAAGTTATTCTTTAGAGATGTGGTTAAACTTCATGGGTTACCTAAGGTAATAGTTTCGGATAGAGATACAAAATTTCTTAGTCACTTTTGGCGGACCTTATGGTCTAGATTAGGGACTAAGTTATCTTTTTCTACTACTTGCCATCCTCAAACAGATGGTCAAACTGAAGTAGTCAATAGATCTCTTTCCACTTTACTAAGGGTAGTTCTTAAAGGGAATCAAAAATCTTGGGATGAGTACCTACCTCATGTTGAGTTTGCCTACAATAGAGTAGTTCATGGAACTACTAAATTGTCTCCTTTTGAAGTTGTTTATGGTTTTAATCCTTTGACACCCATGGATTTAATACCCCTTCCAAATTCTATTGATTTTATTCATCAAGATGGGGTATCTAAGTCTAAATTTATCAAAGATTTACATCAAAGGGTTAAAATTCAAATTCAACAACAAAATGAGAAATATGCCAAGCAACATAATAAGGGCAAGAAAGAGTTAATCTTCAATGAAGGAGATTTAGTTTGGATTCATCTTAGAAAGGAAAGATTTCCTCAACTAAGAAAATCCAAACTCAATCCTAGAGGAAATGGACCTTTTAGAGTGATAAGAAGTATTAATAACAATGCATATCAACTTGATCTTCCTCCTGAATATGGTGTTCATGCTACCTTCAATGTATCTGATCTTAAACCTTTTTCAGGATTTGATAGTGAAGATGAAGACCTTTTGGATTTGAGGGCAAATCCTTCTCAAGAGGGAGGGGATGATACAAGAAGGCCTAGCACCATAGGACCCATCACAAGAGGGATGGCCAAAAAGCTCCAAGATGAGTATTCTCCCCAAGGTCAAATACTATTTGCTATTTTTGGATGGAAAATTGGAGAACAAGAAGATGTTACAAATTTGCCAAAACATGGAGAAGGGTAAAGTAGACATTTCCACACAAGAAGGGGTGTGCTTATCCTTCTATGGGGTGGCATTAGTAATTGTTTTCTTCATGTAAAACTCATTTCTCACGTGTTTCATAAGGCTTTCTAGAAGCCACACATTTAGCACATGGTTAGCATTTCAGATCTAAAAAAACGTGTAAAAGGCTTGCTTAAGCTTTGAGATTGATCTATAAAATCTCATAAGCAAAGCTTGTAGCTCACTTTTGAAGATATTGAGTTTTACTCTGCTGATGCATTTTCCAGCAACCAGAACTTTGCCAAAAGTCACCTCTTATTGAGCTTTCCTTCTCCTTCTAGCTTCCTTCCAATGAAGGCCGTCTGAGCTAGAGAATCCACTCACCATAGAGCTCTTCCTCCATCTCTGCATCCACTGAATTCACTATTCCGCTGCTGCCAAACCACAATTCATTCCGCTGCCAGCGGCTTCTCGTGAGCCAACTTCGACACTGCTAATGATCCAATTCATCATTTCCCTGCCTTCAACCCACACCTCTTCTGGAGCAACTTCATCACACTTCTTCCACTTCTACTTCTTCCACTTCGTCCACTTTGTCAACTTCTTCCACTTCGTACACTTCATCCACTTCTTCTAATTTGTCCACTTCGTCCACGTCGTCCACTTCATCCACCTCGTCCACTTCGTCGATTTCGTCTACTTCGTCCTCTTCGTGCACATCATGCACTTCGTCCACATCGTGCACTTCGTCCACTTCATCCTTTTCGTCTACTTCGTCCTTTTCTTATTCTTTTTCTTCTTCTTCTTGTTCTCCTTCGTCCACTTCGTCCACATCATCCACTTTGTCAACTTTGTCAACTTCGTCAACTTCGTCCACTTCGTCAACTTCGTCCACTTCGTCAACTTCGTCCACTTCGTCCACTTCTTCTACTTCGTCCACTCCGTCCACTTCATCCACTTCGTCCACTTCGTTCACTTCGTCCACTTCTTCTAATTTGTCCACTTCATCCACATCATCCATGATAATAGTTGAAAAACTGTTATTTTCATGCTTAAAATTGACACAAAAAGCAACATTTACACTTAGAAACTAGCTTGAAATCATGCTTTTATCCATATTTTCAGAAATAAGAGAGCTGGACAGGTTTATGCTTGATTTCAGTGTTTTTGTGCAGGTTTTAAGGTGAATCTAGTGAAAGAAGTGAAGAAGGAGAGAGATGGAATCAGAAAAGTCAACCAGAAAAGACAACCAGTCAACCAGAAAAGTCAAATAGTCAACCAAAAAGTCAACCAGTCAACCAGAATACGAAAAAAGTCAACTAGACGAGTTTTGGGCCAGTTTTATGCGATTTTATGATCTGTTTGGGCCTGGACCCGTTTTCTATTATTTTTATGTCCTATTTAAAGACCTAGATGTCTTAGGGTTGGTATCTTTGGCAGAAACGAAGCAAACACTCTCTCTTCCACCCCTTTGAAGGAGGATCTTGGATGCTCAGGCTACCTCTTCACCTTTCTAGGGTTTTATCTTTCATTCTTTCATTATTGTTCATCTAGGTTCACCATGAATATGGTGAACTAAACCTTGTATGTTTGTTGGGGAATCAATGTAATCTTTTGAAGCTCTCATATATGGAATTTGTGCTTGCATCTTAATCTAAGATTTATGCTTTCTTTCATCATTAGTTAGGGTTTTTCCTCTTTGCTTAATGCTTGCTTTGTTTAACTCATTCAATGCATGATTATTGATTTTGTCGATACGGGAACGTACGGGGAAGTCTAGATCCGGGGAATCTCTCCCAATATTATATTGGTTGTCGTTAAGCTCCTGCACTTGATGAACTAATTATTAGGAATGCTAGGAATTATATGAACTCGTAATTAGGGAGAAGCCTTCTTGAAAGGTACTTTAGATAGTGGCATTAACAATGATGATTTGAATGTTGAATTCCTAAAATATATGAGAGTGGATAAGATGAAATTGACCCCCAACAACATATTCATATATATATTTCATTGAAAGTGCTTGTCTTTTGCTTTTGCCATTGATCAAAACCTCATGCATACATGTTTATTTTCTGTTTTGCATATTAAACTTCAATTATTTCGTTCTTAAGTCTTAGCTAATCAACAAACCACATAACTAAACTAGGCCGTGAGTCCTTTGGGAGAACGATACTTGGTCTTACCAAGTTTATTACTTGAACGATTCGGTCATACTTGCCGATTGTAAAACAAGTTTGTGACATCATATTTTGGTGATCATAAATTTGTTCATCAGTCCACTTCGTCCACGTCGTCCACTTCGTCCACCTCGTCCACTTCGTCCATTTCGTCTACTTCGTCCTCTTCGTCCAAGTCGTGCACTTCATCCACTTGTTCATCTGCTTCTTCTTCTTCTCCTCCTTCGTCCAGATCGTCAACTTTGTCAATTTCGTCCACTTCGTCAACTTCGTCCACTTTGCAAACTTCGTCTACTTCGTCCACTTCTTCAACTTCGTCCACTTCTTCTCCTTCATCCACTTTGTCCACTTTGTACACTTGGTCGACTTCATCCTCTTCACCAACTTTGTTCACTTGGTCCACTTCACCAACTTCGTCCACTTCGCCCAATTTGTCCACTTCATCCAGTTCGTCCACTTCGTCCATTTCATCCACGTCGTCCATTTCGTGTACTTATTCCACGTCGTCCACTTCGTCCACTTCGACCACTTCGTCGACTTCGTCCACTTCGACCACTTCGTCGACTTCGTCCACTTCTTCCACGTCATCAACTTGGTCCACATCGTCAACTTCGTCCACTTCGTCTACTTCGTCCGCATCGTCAACTTCGTCAACTTTGTCCACTTCGTCCTAGTCGTCCACCTCGTCCACTTCGTCTATTTCGTCTACTTCGTCCTCTTCGTCCACGACGTGCACTTTGTCCACTTGTTCATCTTCTTCTTCATCTTCTTCTTCTCCTTCGTCCACTTCGTCCACGTCGTCAACTTCGACAATTTCGTCCACTTCGTCAACTTCGTTAACTTCGTCCACTTTGCAAACTTCGTCTACTTCATCGACTTCATCCACTTCGTCCATTTATTCAACTTCGTCCTCTTCGTCTACTTCGCCCATTTATTCGACTTCGTCTACTTCATCCACTTCGCCAACATCGTCAACTTCGTCGATTTCGTCCACTTCATCCAATTCGTCCACTTCTTCCACTTTGTCCACTTCGTCCACTTCGTCCACTTCTTCTCCTTCCTCCACTTCGTCCACTTCGCCCAATTCGTCCACTTCATCCACTTTGTCCATTTCGTCCACTTCGTCCATTTCGTGTATTTCGTCCACGTCGTCCACCTCGTGCACTTCGTCCACTTGTTCATCTTCTTCTTGTTCATCATCATCTTCTTCTGCTTCTTCCCCTTCTCCTTCGTCCACTTCGTCCACGTCGTACACTTCGTCAACTTGGTCCACTTTGTCCACTTCGTCCACTTCGCCAACTTCATCAACTTCGTCCACTTCGTCAACTTGGTCCACTTCGCCAACTTCGCCAACTTCGCCAACTTCATCCACTTCATCTTCTTCTTCTTCTTGTTCTCCTTCGTCCACTTCATCCACTTCGTCCACTTCGTCAACTTCTTCCACATCGTCAACTTCGTCCACTTCGTCAACTTCGCCAACTTCGTCCAACTTCGCCAACTTCGTCCACTTCATCCGCTTCTTCTTCTCTTTCATCCACTTCGTCTACTTCGTCAACTTCTTCCACTTCGCAAACTTCATCAACTTCGTCAAGTTAGTCCACCTCGTCCACTTCGTCAACTTCTTCCACTTAGCCAACTTTGCCAACTTCGTCCACTTCTTCTTCTTCATCTTCTTCTTCTCCTTCGTCCACTTCGTCAACTTCATGCACTTCGTCCACTTCGCCAACTTCGCCAACTTCGCCAACTCGTCCACTACGTCCATTTCGTCTACTTCATCCATTTCGTCAACTTCGTCTACTTCGTTGATTTCGTCCACTAGTTCATCTTCTTCTTCTTCTACATCTTCTTCTTCTTCTTCTCCTTCGTCCACTTCGCCAACTTCGTCAAATTCACCAACTTCATCAACTTCGTCCATTTCGTCCACTTGTTCATCATATTCTTCTTCAACATCTTCTTCTTCTTCTTCTTCTTCTTCTTCTTCTTCTTCTTCTCCTTCATCCACTTTGTCCACTTAACTCACTTCGTCCACTTCGTCAACTTCGTCCACTTCATCAACTCTTTCATTATCTTCTTCTTCTACATATTCTTCTTCTTCTTCTTCTTTTTCTTCTTCTTCTTCTTCTTCTTCTTCTTCTTCTTCTTCTTCTCCTTCGTCGACTTCGCCCATATCGTCCACTTCGTCAACTTCGTAATTTTCGTCCACTTCGTCCCCTTGGTCAACTTCGTCCACTTCATCAACTTCGTCCACTTCGCAAACTTCGTCCACTTCTTCTTCTCCTTGTTCTTTTTCTTCTTCTTCTTGTTCTCCTTTGTCCACTTCAACCACATCATCCACTTCGTCGACTTCGTCCACTTCGTCAACTTCGTCCACTTCGTCCACTTCGTCAACTTCGTCCACTTCGCACACTTCGTCCACTTCTTCTAATTTGTCCACTTCGTCCACTTCGTCCACGTCGTCCACTTCGTCCACGTCGTCCACTTCGTCCACTTCGTCCACCTCGTCCACTTCGTCCATTTCGTCCACTTCGTCCATGTCGTGCACTTCGTTCACTTGTTCATCTTTTTCTTCTTCTTCATCATCTTCTTCTTCTTCTTCTCCTTCGTCCACTTCGTCGACGTCGTCAACTTTGTCAATTTCGTCCACTTCGTCAACTTCGTACACTTTGCAAACTTCGTCCACTTCGTCCACTTATTCAATTTCGTCCACTTCGTCCACTTCGTCAACTTCGTCCACTTCATCTACTTCGTCCACTTTGCCAACATCGTCAACTTTGTCGACATCGTCCAGTTCATCCACTTCGTCCACTTCTTCCACTTCGTCCACTTCTTGCACTTTGTCCACTTCTTCTCCTTCGTCCACTTCTTCATCTTCTTGTTCTTCTTCTTCTTGTTCTCCTTCATCCCCTTCGTCCACTGCATCAATTTCGTCCACTTCGTCCACTTCGCCCAATTCATCCACTTCGTCCATTTCGTCCACTTCGTCCATTTCGTGTACTTCGTTCACGTAGTCCACGTCATGCACTTCATCCACTTGTTCATCTTCTTCTTCATCACCATCTTCTTTTTCTTCTCCTTCACCTTCGTCCACTTCGTCCACGTCGTGCACTTCGTCAACTTCGTCCATTTTGTCCACTTCGTCCACTTCGTCCACTTCGTCCACTTCGTCCACTTCGTCCACTTCGTCCACTTCGTCCACTTCGTCCACTTCGTCTACTTCGTCCATTTCGTCCACTTCGTCCACTTCGTCCACTTCGTCCACTTCGTCCACTTCGTCAACTTCGTCCACTTCGCAAACTTCGTGAACTTCGTCAACTTAGTCCACTTCGTCCCCTTCGTCAACTTCTTCCACTTCGCCAACTTCTTCAACTTTGTCCACTTCTTCTTCTTCTTCTTCTTCTTCTTCTTCTCCTTTGTCCACTTCATCAACTTCGTCCACTTCGCCAACTTCGTCTACTTCGTCCATTTCGTCCACTTCGTCCACTTCGTTGATTTCGTCCACTTCGTCCACTTGTTCATCTTCTTCTTCTTCTACATCTTCTTCTTCTTCTTCTTCTTCTTCTTCTCCTTCGTTCACTTCGCCAACTTCGCCAACTTCGCCAACTTCTCCAACTTCGTCAGTTTCGTCCACTTCGTCCACTTGTTCATCATATTCTTCTTCAATATCTTCTTCTTCTTCTTCTTCTCCTTCGTCCACTTCGTCCACTTGATACGCGGGCACCAAGCACAATAATACATCAAATACTCATCACACGAGGTATGGCCAAAAAGCTCCAACAAGATCTTGAAGATCTCCATCCAGAAGGTCAAGTGTTCTTCGCATGCTTTGAGTGGAAACTAGGAGAACAACCCAAAGATCTAGCATGGTCGAAACTAGCACAAGGGGAAGGATAACCAAAATACAATAAAAGAAAAAATAAAGGTTGGCACTCAACGTACCAACCTTGGAGCTCATCAATCTGGAAAAACCCATTTGACCAGCTCACGCCTCCCACTCTACTGCCACGTGCTTGATTACTAATTTCAGCCTAAAGCTTCCCACGTTCTACACATTGGCCATGTGTTTCAAGATTTGTATTGGGCATTTAATCTCTGTCGTTCAAAGCTGGGAGAATCCATTATAAATTCTCCTTGCACAGATTGTAAAAACACTTTTGATGAATTGAGAGAATAGATTTTGCTGATGAAATTTCCAGTATCTTCTCCCACCGAAAGTCACCTCTGTGCTTCCTCCAAAATCTCCTCTAGCTTCCTTCCATTGATGAAGGCTGTCTGAGCTAGTTCCATTTCCTCAAAGCACCTCATCCACACTCTTCTTCCACATTTTCATCCGCTGCCACTGCACATCTTTGTTCGCTTCCAGTTTCCTTCGTTGCCACTGCCTTTCTTCTCTTGAAGCTCACGGATCTGTAGAATAGCCCCAAGGCTTGAGCTATCATGTGGTATTTAGACTCTGGTTCGAAGTGCATCGGTGAGCTAAGTGTTTCTTTTTAAATTCCACACTGTCATCAAACTCTTTTGCTGTCTTTGAATCTGTTTCACTATTCTATTCAATTTATGGTGTTATTAGGTTCTGTTTGAGTCTGTTCTTGTGTGCTAGTTTTATTTTGATTGTGTCTCATCATTTTAATAGGTCCATTTGTGTTGTTTGAGTCCTTTTTGTTTGAGCATCTTTTCCTGTAATGTTCAGTCATGTGTGTTTACATTTCTGTCTTCAAATCTGGTTTAAAAACTGTGTGCTCTGCTACATCTGAACAAACTGAAGAAGTTGTCATTATGTGCACATCAAATGAGCCGTGAAAAATTCAGTGGGAGCTCAAGTGCATGATTTGTGACACCAATCCCAGTTTCAAAATTTTGAGCAGTAAAATAGTTTTGTGTGTCTATTTAAAAGAAATTGGTGAATTAGATCTGTGATTGAATGTCCAAACCGAGCTAGTACTTGATGCACATAATGTAAGCACTAAATTGCATCTGCAAAAGGCTTAATAGCATCATTGGAAAACTCACATTGCATGCAATCTGCAGTTGGCCGAACTGCACTGCTTTGCTTAGTCCATTTTTTTTGTAGAAATCGTGTTTCAGTATTAGATCACTGTTGAACGTCTTTGCAACTATTTCCAGCACTTTTAACAAGTTTTAAATGTTGTATATGGACATATTTCAATGTTCAAAGGTCGTTTGATTCAGTGCACTAAAATCTGGGTGGTTGAGTTAGTCATTTTGCTGCATAAAAAGGGTTGAATGAGTCAAAATTTGTTATCATAAGTTCCTGCATCAAATTTCAGTATCAACACATTTGATTTGATGAATTAAAATTGGTTATGCAAAGAAATTTTATCTTGAAATAACCCTGCACAATTTTACTCTCTAAACCACCAGTTTTTAGTCTTCAATTTTTTGGTGCAAGCTGCATATTACAAAGTTAATTGTACAATCTGTTTTGGTGCAATCCAATAACCTAAACTTGTTAGCAAAAACTTGGTCAAGTGTATTCAATATTAAAAGCAATATAACAGAAACAAACATTGCAAATTAAAAAGCTGATTGGCCAGTGCAAGTTGAATCTGCGAAATCTGGTGCACCAAACTGATTGTTCATTCAGACAATTCATCAAACAGTTTTGATCAATTTCTATTTGTCTCTGAATTTGATTCAATTGCAGCTTGTTTTGATTTTTTGCTTTATTAATATGCTCTAGAACTCTTCCTAGGTTCTTTTTGTTGTGCCTTCGTGTTTGCATCTCCTTTTTCTTGCTTTATTCTCAATCATTGGCTTTTTGGCCTACCACCTGTTTGATAAACGGTGTTGTAGTGCAGTATTTTCCTGAGACAATTCTGCGCAGTTGCTTCAATTCCTTTTCTAATCTCCTGCTGATTTATAATCTGTTTGAGGTATAATTACATGGGATTGGGCTAGCCAGAGATCCTTCATCATTGGTAGCCTCCTAGGAAGTGGAGATTTGACGGAAACAACAAGGCATGGTGACTACGGTGTTGCAGAATTTGACATGCTGGAAACGTATCTGCTGATACTGTAATAGCAGTTTGATTGCTGCCAATTAAAATCCGCCTAACCAGCAACTGTGAGCCTTGCGTGATTGGATCTAGAATCACTCAGTTTTATTTGAGAGAAGCCAAAGTTGCATTGTCAAACCTTTTCTCTTTTCTTTTTGTTGTAAAGTCTAATTGTATTAGCAAATTTTTTGTTTGTAAAGGGCCATTACGCAAGTGATTGGACAGAACTCACAAGTGTTCTTCCATCATTTGCAAACTTTGTTTTAATTGTTCCATTTTAAAATTGGTAGACAGTGAGTGTGTCTTGGATCCAAAATTTCAAGCCTCACTTAGGAGCTCTCACCATAGGAATAGTTTTCATTTGTTTTGGTTTATTTGTTCCACGATTTAGGGTGATTTAGGCTAGAAGAGATTAAACTCTAAGCCTTATCACACTTGAGTCCGATTCTAGAGTCTAGTTTTCTTTAAGTTTGAGTGTGTCTTTAAACATTGAGTGAATTTACAAGTAATTTTGATTTAAAGATTTTAGTAAGTAACTAGGGATATATTTGGCAAGGCAAGACTTGGTATTTAAGCAACCTATACGGTTCACCTCTCTTACCTGGAATATTATCCTCAAGTGAAAACTTTTATTCTTTATTTCAAGAAAACTTTTAAGTTCATTAAAATGTCTGGAAGACAATACCCTCGAATTAGTGACACATCCAAAGATCAATTTTCATTCCAAACTCTAGTCAATCAACTCAATGAGATTGAGAGAAAAATAAGTCAAGAAAAAGTCCAAAGAGAGCTACATAGTGCCATGGTTGAAAATGAGTTGAAACTTTTGAGAGAGGAACAAGTCCAAAATAGGGAGAGAAGTTATAGTGGAGAGTCCCAATATGAACAAGAGGCCTTAAGAGTAGGAGAATATTATCATCAACCCTCTTCATCAAGAAGACATAGGAGGGAATTTGAAAATCCTCCTCCCCCTAAGGAAGTTAATATGGTATTGCCTCATTTTCATGGAAAAGATAATGTTGAGGCTTACCTAGATTGGGAAATGAAGCTAGAGCAAATTTTTGCTTGCCATCAAGTGGGAGAAGAAAGAAAAGTCTCTCTTGCTACCCTAAGTTTTCAAGGATATGCAATGTACTGGTGGACTGCTACAGTCCAAGAGAGACTAAGACAGCGACTTCCTCCAATAAAATATTGGAATGAGCTTACAAATGCCCTTCGGAAAAGGCATATGCCATCCTACTACAAAAGAGAACTCATGGATAAGCTCCAAAGATTGCAACAACAGTCTATGTCTGTTGAAGAATATAGACAAAAGATGGAGCTACACATGATGAGGGCAGGAATAACAGAGGGCGAGGAAACTACCTTGGCCAGATTTTTGAGTGGGTTGAATCTTGATATCAGGGATAGGGTTGAACTCCTACCTTATAGAGATTTGAATGATCTTGTTCAAATGTGTATAAAGGTAGAACAACAAAATTTGCGGAAAGTTTCTGTTAAAAGATTTCAATCCCCCTTTGAACAGAAGATTGTTAAAGAAAAAGAGCCCCTCAAACCTCTAGCCAATATAGTTGAAAAACCCAAACAGGAATCCTCTTCACACACTCGCACTAGTGAGATCAAGTGTTTTAAATGTTTGGGTAGGGGTCACATAGCTGCTCAATGTCCTACCAAAAGAACAATCATTTTAAGATGTAGTGACACATATATCAGTGAAAGTGAAACCCCTAGTGAAAGTGAGAATGAGCAAGAAAGAGGTAATGAAGAGGAAGTATATCCTTGTGAGGGTCAACTTCTCATGGTGAGAAGGGTGCTTAACAATCAACCAAGCCCAGAACACTTATCACAAAGAGAGAACATCTTTCACACAAGATGTCAAATTGAAGAAAAATATTGTTCTCTCATTATTGATAGTGGATCTTGCTACAACTGTTGTAGCACAAGGCTGGTTGAAAAACTGAATCTTACTGTGATACCCCATCCAAAACCTTACAAACTTCATTGGCTAAATGAAGATGAGGATATAACAGTCAAGAATCAAGTTAAATTGGCAATTTCCATAGGAAACTTCAAAGATGATGTTATTTGTGATGTAGTTCCTATGGAAGCTTGCCATGTGCTATTGGGAAGACCATGGCAATTTGATAATGATACTACACACCATGGTTTCACCAATACAATAACTGTGCACAAAAATGATAAGAAATTTGTGCTTCATCCTTTGTCATCTGCCCAGGTGGCCAAAGATCAAGCACAAATGAAGCTCAATAAGGAGCAAGAAAAAAAGAAATAGAGAGAAGAAAAAGGGAGCAAGAGGAAAGAAAAGAAGCGAAAAGAGAGCAAGAAAGCAGAGAGCAAGAGCAAAGAGAAGAGAAAAGAAGGAAAGAAGGGACAATAGAAAAAAAAAGAACAAGAGATAAGGGAGAAAGTACAACTAAAAACACAACCTCTGTCCACACTCCTCATAGAACCAAGACTCGTAAGGGGAGGTTTTCTATCTTTTAACTTTTCTTTATCTATCCTTAAGTTTTCAAAATTCTACTTTTCTTTCCAAGAATTTACCACTCCATCTTTAACAATGTTACAACTTGAAAAATGTGGCAATTCACTTGAGTTATTGTTACCTTTGTGGTTACAACTAACTCAAGACAAAAATAAAATTTCAAAAGAAGTAAGGTTTCTTTATTGTATCAAAATTGAAATTTTCAAAACTAGGAAACCTTCTTCTAAACATATTTTTCCATGTATCTTATTGGGTCAAATAAATCTCATTCGACCTATGTTTGATGATCATTGCAGATTCATATTTGACCTGGGAGGAACTTTGATGCATCCTACAAAAATAAGTCCTCACAAAGATAAACCAACAGATTTGAGGACAAATCCTTTCCAAGAAGGACGGGATGATACGCGGGCGCCAAGCACAATAATACATCAAAGACTCATCACACAAGGTATGGCCAAAAAGCTCCAACAAGATCTTGAAGATCTCCATCCAGAAGGTCAAGTGTTCTTCGCATGCTTTGAGTGGAAACTAGGAGAACAACCCAAAGATCCAGCATGGTCCAAACTAGCACAAGGGGAAGGATAACCAAAATACAATAAAAGAAAAAGTAAAGGTTGGCACTCAACGTACCAACCTTAGAGCTCATCAATCTGGAAAAACCCATTTGACCAGCTCACGCCTCCCACTCTGCTGCCACGTGCTTGATTACTGATTTCAGCCTAAAGCTTCCCACGTTCTACACATTGGCCACGTGTTTCAAGATTTGTATTGGGCATTTAATCTCTACCGTTCAAAGTTGGGAGAATCCATTATAAATTCTCCTTGCACAGATTGTAAAAACACTTTTGATGAATTGAGAGAATAGATTTTGCTGATGAAATTTCCAGCGTCTTCTCCCACCGAAAGTCACCTCTGTGCTTCCTCCAAAATCTCCTCTAGCTTCCTTCCATTGATGAAGGCTGTCTAAGCTAGTTCCATTTCCTCAAAGCACCTCATCCACACTCTTCTTCCACATTTTCATCCGCTGCCACTGCAATCTTGGTTCGCTTCCAGTTTCCTTCGCTGCCACTGCCTTTCTTCTCTTGAAGCTCACAGATCTGTAGAATAGCCCCAAGGCTGGAGCCATCACCACTTCACCCACTTCGTCCACTTCATCAACTTCGTCCACTTCATCCATTTCGTCCACATCGTCCATTTCGTCCACTTCGTCCCCTTCGTTGATTTCGTCTATTTCGTCCACTTGTTCATCTTCTTCTTCTTCTACATCTTCTTCTTCTTCTTCTTCTTCTTCTTCTTCTCCTTCGTCAACTTCGCCCACGTCGTCAACTTCGTAATTTTCGTCCACATCGTCCACTTCGCCCACGTCGTCCACTTCGTCCACTTCAACCACTTCGTCAACTTCTTCCAGTTCGTCAACTTCGTCGACTTCGTTCACTTCGTCCACTTTGTACACTTCGTCCACTTCTTCTACTCCGTCCACTTCATCCACTTCGTCCACTTCGTCCACTTCGTCTAGTTCGTCAACTTCGTCAACTTCGTCCACTTCTTCTACTTTGTGCACTTCGTCCGATTCGTCCACTTCGTCCACTTCGTCCACCTCGTCCATTTCGTCTACTTCGTCCTCTTCGTCCACGTCGTGCACTTCGTCCACTTGTTCATCATCTTCTTCTTCTTCTTCATCTTCTTCTTCTTCTTCTTCTTCTTCTTCTTCTCCTTCGTCCACTTCGTCCACGTCGTCAACTTCGTCAATTTTGTCCACTTTGTCAACTTCGTCAACTTCGTCCAGTTTTCAAACTTCGTGTACTTCATCAACTTATTGAACAATATCCACTTCGTCAATTTCGTCGACTTCGTCCACTTCGCTAACATCGTCAACTTCGTCGATTTCGTCCACTTCATCCAATTCGTCCACTTCTTCCACTTCTTCCACTTCTTCCACTTCGTCCACTTCGTGCACTTCTTCTCCTTCGTCCACTTCTTCATCATCTTCTTCTTCTTCTTCTTCTCCTTCATCCACTTCGTCCACTTTGTACACTTGGTCGAATTCGTCCACTTAACCAACTTGGTCACTTTTCCAGTTCTTCCACTTCGTCAACTTCGTCCACTTCGTCCACTTCTCCCAATTCGTCCACTTCATCCACTTCGTCCATTTCGTCCACTTCGTCCACTTCGGCCATTTCGTGTACTTCGTCCATGTCGTCCACGTCGTGCACTTCGTCCACTTATTCATCTTCTTCTTCTTCATCATCTTCTTCTTCTTCTTCTTGTTCTCCTTCTCCTTCGTCCACTTCGTCCACGTCGTGCACTTTGTCAACTTCGTCCACTTTGTCCACTTCGTCAACTCCGTCCACTTTGCCAACTTCGCCAACTTCGTCCACTTCTTCTTCTTCTTCTTCTTCTTCTTCTTCTTCTCCTTCGTCCACTTCGTCAACTTCGTCCACTTTGTCCACTTCACCAACTTCGCCAACTTCGTCCATTTCATCTACTTCGTCCATTTCGTCCACTTCGTTGATTTCGTCCACTTCGTCCACTTGTTCATCTTCTTCTTCTTCTACATCTTCTTCTTCTTCTTCTTCTTCTTCTCCTTCGTCCACTTCGTCAACTTCGTCCACTTCTCCAACTTCGCCAACATTGTCAACTTCGTCCACTTCGTCCATTTCGTCCACTTGGTCCACTTCGTCCACTTGTTCATTGATGACAAATTTATGAACACCGAAAAATGGTGCCACGAACTTGTTTAACAATCGGCAAGTGTGACCGAATCGTATCAAGTAATAAAACTAGGTAAGACCAAGTATCATTTTCCCAAAGGACTCACGACCTAGTTAGCTATATGATTTGTTGATTATTTGAGACTTGTGAAAAATTGATTGTAGGTTTAAATGCAAAAGACAGTAACTAAACATGTATGCATGAAGTTGATCAATGGAAAAGAGGAATACAAACACTTTAATGAATTAGATGGATGAGTATGTTGTTGGGGTTATCAATTTCATCATTCTTTTCATCAATTGCTAATGCCACTCTCTAAATCACCCTGCAAGAAGGCCTATCCTTAATTACGAGTTCATACAATTCCTAACATCCCTAATAATTAATTCTGAAGTGCAGAAGCTTAACGGCAACCAACCCTCATATTCCTATGTCTAGGTAATATGCTATTGGGAGAATTTTCCCGGATCTAGAATTACCCGCACGTTCCCATATCGACAGAATCAATAATCATAGCATTGAATGAGTTAAACAATGCAAGCTTTAAGCAAAGAGGAAAAACCCTAACTAATGATGAAAGAAAGCATGTATCTTAAAATAAGATGTTAAAACACAAATTCCATATATGAGAGTTTCACAAGACTACATTGATTCCCCAACAACAATACAAGGTTTAGTTCACCATATTCATGGTGAAACTAGATGAACAATAATGAAAGAATGAAAGATAGAACCCTAGAAAGATGAGGAGGTAGCCTGAGCATCCAAGATCTTCCTTGAATGGGTGGAAAAGTGAGTGTTTGCTTCGTCTCAGCCAAAGATACAAACCCTATGAACACCTAAAGCTTATATACTATTCGTAATATTACAGAAAATTAGGCCCAAGCCCAAAATAGTGCCGCTCAACGATAAACTACCGCTCAGCGGTAAGTGCGTGAGTTGATTCTTCCCCCTCAGCGGCCTTTTCACCCCTCAGCGGATCCAACGTGAGTTCCTGGGTGCCGCTGAGCGGTAAACTGCCGCTGAGCGGTAAACTGCCGCTGAGCGGTAAACTGCCGCTGAGCGGTAAACTGCCGCTGAGCGGTAAACTGCCGCTGAGCGGTAAACTGCCGCTGAGCGGTAAACTGCCGCTGAGCGGTAAACTGCCGCTGAGCGGTAAACTGCCGCTGAGCGGTAAACTGCCGCTGAGCGGTAGTTGCGACTTCTCCTTTTGCACTTTTTATTTCTTTTGTGATTCCCTCTCTATCCTTCTTCACTTCTTTCACCAAATTCACCTTAAAACATTCATAAAACACTGAAATCAAGCATAAACCTGTCCAGCTCTCTTATTTCTAAAAATATGATCAAAAACATGATTTCAAGCTAGTTTCTAAATGTTAAAGGTTGCTTTTAGTATCAATTTTAAGCATGAAAATAACAGTTTTTCAACTGTTATCATTCATCATATTCTTCTTCAACATCTTCTTCTTCTTCTTCTCCTTCGTCCACTTCGTCCACTTAACCCACTTCGTCCACTTCGTCAACTTCGTCCACTTCGTCCCCTTCGTTGATTTCGTCCACTTGTTCATCTTCTTCTTCTTCTACATATTCTTCTTCTTCTTCTTCTTCTTCTTCTCCTTCGTCAACTTCGCCCATGTCGTCCACTTCGTCAACTTTGTCATTTTCGTCCACATCGTCCACTTCATCCCCTTTCTTCAACTTCGTCCCCTTCGTCCACTTCGTCGACTTCATCAACTTCGTCCACTTCGCAAACTTCGTCCACTTCGTCCCCTTCGATCACTTCGTCCACTTCGTCCACTTCTTCTTGTTCTTTTTCTTCTTCTTCTTGTTCTCCTTCATCCACTTCGTCCACATCATCCACTTCGTCAACTTCGTCCACTTTGTCAACTTCGTCCACTTCTTCCACTTGGTCCATTTCGTCCACTTGGTCAACTTTGTCAACTTCGTCCACTTCGTCACTGTTGTGAGGGTCGCACCTCCCACAAAAGTTGTGCATATAAGAATGCAGTATAGACTAGGAAGTGACTCCTAGGTCGTCTCTCAAGGACCAAATGTGGTTCGAGTCTTAGGTCAAACACATAGTGGGGGGGGGTTTGTGATTTTTTTTTGTTGCGGAAAAACTTAAAGCTAAAATTAAAATTAAACACAACCGAATACAATTGAAAACATTAAATTAAATAAAGAGAGTAAACTGAATGGTCCTAAAGCAAGATGTGTGAACTAATTTAAATGCACTAGAAAAATCTGAAAACTCATCTAACACTATTGAATTCAACGCATCAACAGAAGCACAATTTAGCGAAAGTAAAATAGTTGGAATGAAAACACGATTCATGAGCACATGTAGCGAGACTAAACTTTAATTGGAAAAAAGGGCGTTAACCACTTAGGATGCAGTAGACACTTTAGCAAATGCAATTCAGCTATTAAATGCAACTATTGAGGTAAAGAAATAAATTGCTGATTGAAGACATTCCCCAACGCATATCATTCACGCACATAACACTTAAAAGTAAATTCATGAACAGTAAAGATAAAAATGAAATCAGCCAACTTCTCCAAGTGAAATCATCAACCACTGTGCGCTTCTAAAAAGAAAATGAATCTGCCCTCCGAGAGCTCCACGTGACCGTGCTCATCCAGCTCCTACCTACCACATTTAAATCACTTCTTCATCCTCCAACAATTTCTGCCAAATGTCCCATCACCCTATACTTTATCCTAATCCACTCTTTTTATTCTCTGAATAAAATTAAAGACACCATCCACCTTCACAGCAGCCGCATACCACTCTCTCCCCCTTGCGTGCTTCCTAAACGTGTCACCATTTCACTTCTTTCTCCAAGAAAGAAATTAAAAACTCATTACCGCTTCATTCCAGGACACTCCCATGCTTGTGCTCCAAACCGAAAGAAACACTACACCGTGCTCTTCTTTCCAAGTGTCCACCTTTCATTCTCTACTCCAGCTAAGCTAATAGAAATACTCTCCTAAAGTCAATCACCGTTCCATCTCTTCATGCAAAGTGAGTCACGCTTCACTTTTCTTCCAGCAAGCCGAGAGTCACCATTCCCGTATGTTCATTCTCTATCACCGCTCCATTTCTCTCTCAGCTCATCATCCACACTTATCCAAAAGAAAGAAGAAAACATTTGTGTTGCTACTGTCTAAAGAAAGAAAAGAAAAACTGATTTCCCTACTGGAATAAAAACCAAGATGTTTCATTCATCCCTTTGTGCTTGCAAAAAGAATACTAAACGGAGAAGTAAATGTGCTTCATTTCTCATCCATTGTGACAACGTAAAAAAAAACTCAGTTCAAGCATAAGCATTAAAATGCCCTCAAAATAACATTCAAAAGCAAAGCAAAGAGCCATCCACGGCAGCTGGAAAATAAAATGAGAGAGAGTGGCGGCTGGAGCTTCCAAGTGTGCACATCAAACCCGTCCAGGCCATCACCCGTAACCTTCCATTTCTACAATATATGAAAAAAAATTTGCTCCAAGGAAAACTCTCGTGAAGCTGGTAGCTGTTCCCCCATTAGGTCACACTCCTTTGTACTGTGGCGGTTGTGTGTTCTCCTCGTGCCTCTGCTCGGCGTTAATGTGCTAGGTGCACCTCTCCATTCAACTCTGGACCGCTTCCCTCCATTCTCTCCAAGCTGGACGTGGATTCCTTTCCAAAATTTGCTGGACCGTGCCAAACAAAATGGGACCGTGGGTGCTGCCAAGTGTGGGCCGAATCTCTCCAAGTTGCTGAATGCACCGTGAACGTGTGGAATTCTTTTCCATTTGAAAGCTGGATGTGCACCCTTACAGTTCCGTGTGCTTGCTGTCCAGCTACAGCCCCTACTGCTGGAACGTGTGAAGGCCTCTTCTCTAGAAGAATTGAATGGCCCAAACCGTGACACCACCTGCTCCTATGCTGCTTCATGGGCCCTAGGCCGTGTGCTTTTAATTTTGTAGCAAAACCATGAGGGCCCCTCCAATAAGCACACACCGAGAGTTGCTTCTCATCTCCAATTGAAAAGTCAAAAGTTTATGTGTAGAGTGGAAAGCACCGAGAATTAAAATCTGCACCTCTTTTCCATTATGTGGGCCGTGACCTATGGCATGTGGCTGCTTTAAAATGAAGAAACATTTTAGGACGCGTGGCTGCTCACCGTGTGCACCTCTCCAAACGAATCCAGCTTCTCAATGTGCACCCCCCAATTTAAATCCACACCTCTCTTTCATTTTATTTTAAAATATATTTGATGTGGCATCTTTCTTTTGACCTCCAAATGTTCCAAAATTTATCCAACAATTTCCCTACAATTAATAATGCAAATAATTAGCTCAAATAATTCAAATTAATTAAAATTTGAATTTCCGATCAAATTAAACACAATTAAGAAAAATGGGAAAATACTGGACATTTAAGCACAATTCCCTGATTAAATTCGGTACAATAAGCTAAGTGAAATTGAGAAAATATTGACTCATCAAAATAGACCACACTTAGTCTTTTGCACTCCCGGGCAAAATCAAGACGCAGATCAAGGAATGGTTCAAAGGACATTAGGGAAGTGACACAAACTCAGCACACAGAAAACAAACACTAACTAGGACAAGAACAAAATTACACAATTCTCAATGAATCTGGACCAAGAAGGGAAGTAGACAATATCCAACACAAAATCAAGGAAATCAGATACTCATGAAATCATCCAAGCACTTCCAAGCATGGCAAAATTATCAATCAGTTCAAGAGATGAATCAAAAGCAACAGAGCCTCACAGGTGCACACAATCAGTGTTTCTCTCAAGTGTTTAAGGTAAATCAATGTCACTCAATGCACTCAAGAAAGCAATCACAAACAGACTTGGCAAGCCTCTAATATCAACACTCAAGCACATACGCATGTTTAAATCAAAAGGTCTTTTCATGGTTGTAATGGGGCCAAGGACAAGGCATGATATATCTGGATAAGAAGCTACAAACCATAAGGAACAGAGGAGCAATGGGGAACAAGTGTAAACACATTCAAACACACCCACAACCTCTAACTCCATCCTCTTCTTGACTCCATTATTCACAATTATTCACATTTTTTTTTCACTATTTTTCTGCTCTCTTTTTTTTTCATCTTGTCTCTTTTCTTTTCTCTATTCAGCACACAATTTCAAGAGACAAGATACACATATATTTACAACAACAACACAAGAAGAGGGACCAACTAGCCAACTCATAAGAATCCCTAAGGAGACCACACTTGTTCCCAAAACACTTCCAAAGCTCCAAAATTCCCTAAGGTTAAGGTAATCATGGTTTTTCACTTAGGGCCAGTGTATGAGCTTCAAAACAAAGAAATGAGGAAAGTATAGGCTCAAAAAGGGTTTTCAAAGAATCAGAGCAGGGTAAGCTTATTCGGCTAGAGAGGCTAAAAAACAAAACTGCCTTTATCACTTCCAAACATGCATATCAATCAAGAGTTATCAACAAGAGTCAAGCCAAGGCATATGCGCAAGCAATCAAGAGACATATCACACACAAGAAAGAACATAAAGTGGCTCAAATCTCACACAGGGTAATTCTGTCACAATCAATTCAACTCTCAAAAATCATAATCATCTTCCAAGCAGAGAAAAGCAAGGATTTCCAACCAATCAGAGTATCAATGAAGTGGAAGACATATTTACAACCCAAACAAAGTCCAGAAATCAAGAGAAACATGTAAAACTGTACACAAAACAAAACAAAAACTACCTAGAAAAGAAAAAATTTAACACGGAAAACAAAAACTATCAAAGAAAAATCAGAATCTCCCCCAATAGACCACACTTAAACTACACAGTGTCCTCAATGTGTCACAATCAGCAGATCAAACAATCAGAACAGTCAACAGATCATGGACAAGTGCAATAAAAGTAGGGAAAGGGGGAGAAGAGAAAAAGAAAACTCCCCTGATCATGGTGGCAGTTGCCAATTTTGGACTTTCAGGGAGATGTCTTCCACCACAGTATCCAGCAAGAAGGTTTTGAGGACGAACTGCTTCATCCTCCAGATTTGATCTAGCAGGGAGATATCATCCACAGCTGGATTTAAGAAGCAAAGATTGTTGATGAGCAGGTTCAGCTGGTGCCTATTGATCTTGAAGCTTTTGTCAGTGTTAGCACCTTTATTTTCCACTGTGGGTGTTTGTCTATCAAATTCATGTGTACCTCCTGCAACATGGTTAGTGCGATGTGTTTCCAAAGAAATGATATGCAGGGGTATAACACCCAATCCCAGTGTAACAGGCTGAACAACAGATATACTCTCAGAACATGAATCAATTTCAAATTCAAAAGCAATATCAACAACAGACTCAGATTCATGTTCAGTGCATGGAGAATAAACATTTGGATGTGATAGCAAAAAGTGGTTCTCATCATGCAGAGAAGGACAATTAAGAACAGACTCATCAACAATATAATCATCAACACACCTATCAACATCATAATCATGCATCGCACAATCATCAACAGAATAATCAATTTGAGGTATGTTTACCTCCACTTCCCTAAAGATTGGAATAGTGGTGGAGGATGAAAATGGTCTACCTGGCTCAAAATTGCTGCTTATACCTGCCTGCTCCTCAAAATACTCATCACTCTCCTCAGGTGCAAGAGTAGGGACATAAGATGATGGGAAAGTAGATGGCACCATAGTAAGTTCATGACTCTTCTCCCCATCTTCTATGTTGATGCCACTATCATCATCATCTGGAATCTGAACAGTCTGAAATGGTAACTCTGAATCTTGAGACTGTTCCTCAGTGAGTTGAGTGGCCATCTGCCCTATCTGATCAGTCATACTCTGAATGGCAGCTCCTATTTCTTGCTGGAACTGCATGTTCTCTTGCCGAAACTGAAGGTTCTGCATGGTCATCTGCTCCAACAACTCCTGCAATGTAGGCTCAAAAGTAGAAGGCTGAGGAGTTATTTGGGCAGGAGCATCATATTGCTGACTTTGGTATTGCTGGACTGGTGGAGGCATAAAAGTACTCTGGAATGGTGGTTCTTGATATTGATGCTGTGGAGCATCATACCATCCCAATGTAGGGTCATTCCATCCAAGACCGTTGCTGTAAGCATATTGCACAGGGGAAAATTTGCTCAGAAACTGGTGCTCAAGATATCCCCAATCGGTAACGGATCTCAGAGGAAGAGAGTCTTTCCAATCCTTAGCTGCTCCTTGTAATGAATGCGGAAATGCGCTCAAGAAAATGTAATCAAGAGGGACATCTGGAGGCTTTATTGAAGAGCACATGATGTGGAGCTCCTCCAAATGTCTGTGTGGGCATTCTCCTGCAAAACCATGAAACTTAGGCAGCAAATGTATCAGTCCAGGGGTGAGATCGCAATGAAGATCATCCTCCTTAAGTGAAACCGGCTCACAAAGAGCACTCTCATAAATTAGAGGATGAGTCATATTGTTCTCAACATAGAAATCAGCAGAATATGAATTACAATCAGAGTAACATGCAGAAGGAGAATCATAATCAGAGGCACTAGCAAAACAAGCAGTATTCACGAAATCAAAATAGGTAGACATGGAAAAAGAATAATACTAAAAATCACGAAACAAATAAAACACAACACATTTATACATGCAACACACACACACACACAACAGAACATCACGTCACGTCACATCACAACACAAGACAAAACACAACACATACTAACACAACAGAAAGACCTAAGACCGAACCATTGGTCCCCGGAAACGGCGCCATTTTGTTGTGAGGGTCGCACCTCCCACAAAAGTTGTGCATATAAAAATGCAGTATAGACTAGGAAGTGACTCCTAGGTCGTCTCTCAAGGACCAAATGTGGTTCGAGTCTTAGGTCAAACACATAGTGGGGGGGGGGGTTTGTGATTTTTTTTTTGTTGCGGAAAAACTTAAAGCTAAAATTAAAATCAAACACAACCGAATACAATTGAAAACATTAAATTAAATAAAGAGAGTAAACTGAATGGTCCTAAAGCAAGATGTGTGAACTAATTTAAATGCACTAGAAAAATCTGAAAACTCATCTAACACTATTGAATTCAACGCATCAACAGAAGCACAATTTAGCGAAAGTAAAATAGTTGGAATGAAAACACGATTCATGAGCACATGTAGCGAGACTAAACTTTAATTGGAAAAAAGGGCGTTAACCACTTAGGATGCAGTAGACACTTCAGCAAATGCAATTCAGCTATTAAATGCAACTATTGAGGTAAAGAAATAAATTGCTGATTGAAGACATTCCCCAACGCATATCATTCACGCACATAACACTTAAAAGTAAATTCATGAACAGTAAAGATAAAAATGAAATCAGCCAACTTCTCCAAGTGAAATCATCAATCACTGTGCGCTTCTAAAAAGAAAATGAATCTGCCCTCCGAGAGCTCCACGTGACCGTGCTCATCCAGCTCCTACCTACCACATTTAAATCACTTCTTCATCCTCCAACAATTTCTGCCAAATGTCCCATCACCCTATACTTTATCCTAATCCACTCTTTTTATTCTCTGAATAAAATTAAAGACACCATCCACCTTCACAGCAGCCGCATACCACTCTCTCCCCCTTGCGTGCTTCCTAAACGTGTCACCATTTCACTTCTTTCTCCAAGAAAGAAATTAAAAACTCATTACCGCTTCATTCCAGGACGCTCCCATGCTTGTGCTCCAAACCGAAAGAAACACTACACCGTGCTCTTCTTTCCAAGTGTCCACCTTTCATTCTCTACTCCAGCTAAGCTAATAGAAATACTCTCCTAAAGTCAATCACCGTTCCATCTCTTCATGCAAAGTGAGTCACGCTTCACTTTTCTTTCAGCAAGCCGAGAGTCACCATTCCCGTATGTTCATTCTCTATCACCGCTCCATTTCTCTCTCAGCTCATCATCCACACTTATCCAAAAGAAAGAAGAAAACATTTGTGTTGCTACTGTCTAAAGAAAGAAAAGAAAAACTGATTTCCCTACTGGAATAAAAACCAAGATGTTTCATTCATCCCTTTGTGCTTGCAAAAAGAATACTAAACGGAGAAGTAAATGTGCTTCATTTCTCATCCATTGTGACAACGTAAAAAAAAACTCAGTTCAAGCATAAGCATTAAAATGCCCTCAAAATAACATTCAAAAGCAAAGCAAAGAGCCATCCACGGCAGCTGGAAAATAAAATGAGAGAGAGTGGCGGCTGGAGCTTCCAAGTGTGCACATCAAACCCGTCCAGGCCATCACCCGTAACCTTCCATTTCTACAATATATGAAAAAAAATTTGCTCCAAGGAAAACTCTCGTGAAGCTGGTAGTTGTTCCCCCGTTAGGTCACACTCCTTTCTACTGTGGCGGCTGTGTGTTCTCCTCGTGCCTCTGCTGGGCGTTAATGTGCTAGGTGCACCTCTCCATTCAACTCTGGACCGCTTCCCTCCATTCTCTCCAAGCTGGACGTGGATTCCTTTCCAAAATTTGCTGGACCGTGCCAAACAAAATGGGACCGTGGGTGCTGCCAAGTGTGGGCCGAATCTCTCCAAGTTGCTGAATGCACCGTGAACGTGTGGAATTCTTTTCCATTTGAAAGCTGGATGTGCACCCTTACAGTTCCGTGTGCTTGCTGTCCAGCTACAGCCCCTACTGCTGGAACGTGTGAAGGCCTCTTCTCTAGAAGAATTGAATGGCCCAAACCGTGACACCACCTGCTCCTATGCTGCTTCATGGGCCCTAGGCCGTGTGCTTTTAATTTTGTAGCAAAACCATGAGGGCCCCTCCAATAAGCACACACCGAGAGTTGCTTCTCATCTCCAATTGAAAAGTCAAAAGTTTATGTGTAGAGTGGAAAGCACCGAGAATTAAAATCTGCACCTCTTTTCCATTATGTGGGCCGTGACCTATGGCATGTGGCTGCTTTAAAATGAAGAAACATTTTAGGACGCGTGGCTGCTCACCGTGTGCACCTCTCCAAACGAATCCAGCTTCTCAATGTGCACCCCCCAATTTAAATCCACACCTCTCTTTCATTTTATTTTAAAATATATTTGATGTGGCATCTTTCTTTTGACCTCCAAATGTTCCAAAATTTATCCAACAATTTCCCTACAATTAATAATGCAAATAATTAGCTCAAATAATTCAAATTAATTAAAATTTGAATTTCCGATCAAATTAAACACAATTAAGAAAAATGGGAAAATACTGGACATTTAAGCACAATTCCCTGATTAAATTCGGTACAATAAGCTAAGTGAAATTGAGAAAATATTGACTCATCAGTCACCTTCGTCCACTTCGCCAACATCGTCCACTTCGTCAACATCGTCCACTTCGTCCACTTCGTCAACTTCGTCCACTTCGTCCAATTCGTCCACTTCGTCCACTTCTTCCACTTCGTCAACTTATTCAACTTCGTCCACTTCGTCAACTTATTCCACTTCGTCCACTTCGTCAATTTCGTCCACTTCGTCAACATCGTCCACTTCGTCCACTTCGTCAACTTCGTCATTTTCGTCCACTTCATCATTTTCGTTAACTTCGTCAGCTTGATCAACTTCGTCCACTTCGCAAACTTCATCAACTTCGTCCACTTCGTCCACTTCGCCAACATCGTCCACTTCGTCAACTTCGTCATTTTCGTCCACATAGTCCATTTCGTCCCCTTTGTCAACTTCGTCAACTTCATCAACTTTGTCCTCTTCGTAAACTTCATCAACTTTGTCTACTTCGTCAACTTTTTCCACTTCGTCCTCTTCCTCCACTTCGTCTACTTTGTCCATGATGACAAATTTATGAACACCGAAGCCCATAAGTGTGCCGCTCAACGGTAAAGTACCGCTCAGCGGTAAGTGCGTGAGTTGGTTTCTTCCCCTCAGCGGCCATTTTGCCCCTCAACGGATCCAACGTGAGCTTCTGAGTGCCGCTCAGCGGTAAACTGCCGCTCAGCGGCAGTTGCGGCTTCTCCTTTTGCACTTTTTGATGTCTTTTCTGATTTCATCTCTCTCCTTCTTCACTTCTTTCACCAAATTCACCTTAAAACCTGCACAAAAACACTGAAATCAAGCATAAACCTGTCCAGCTCTCTTATTTCTGAAAATATGAATAAAAGCATGATTTCAAGCTAGTTTCTAAGTGTTAAAGGTTGCTTTTAGTATCAATTTCAAGCATGAAAATAACAGTTTTTCAACTGTTATCACAACCCCAAACTTAGAACTTTGCTTGTCCTCAAGCAAACAAGATGTAACTCAATCTTCTACCAATTCATATGATGGTTCACTCATTCAAAAATTTCTTTTCAAGATAAGCAAAGACTTCAATCAAACTTTTGACCAAGATTTCAATCAAGATGTGCACATGCTTTAGTGTTCACAAAGTCAGTTAATATCAAACAAATGCTATTTTTCATGAATGATCAATCAATTAAGCATGGATGTTCATGTGCTCATGGAATACTTCCTCACCAGGTAAAGTGTTTCACTCACACACAAGTGTATAAGAGGTAATCACTCATTCACTCCACTACCACAATGTCACATGAATCAACTTTGCCTTTCATTTAACCACAATCAAAACATTTACAAGCATGCATCATCACAAGGACTTTTCAATGGCTTATAACGTGGCTGGGCTAATCAAGAAAATTGGTTTTTCTGGATCACAAAATCCTTGAGTTAAGAGAATCATAACAACACAATTATTCTTATTTTTCCCAACTTGTCTTTACATTGAGCTTTGCTTTTTCTTTTCTTTCTCTTTTTCTTTTCTTTTCACATTCTTATTCTTAACTTTTAGCTCAATGCTTTTCCTTTTTCTTTTTCATGCTTTCCCAACAACCCCAAACTTGAACATTTAACAATACCACAAAAGATTTTCTACTTAACTCAAGATAAAGCTTTTCAACAAGGGTTTTCAATTTATGTTCAAGGCTAAGGATTCAAAGGATAGAACACAAAGTGTTCTCTTTTAGTTGGCTAACTTCATGAATTTGGCCAATAAAAAGGGTTCCAACAAACGACCTTGATCATATGATGGAAAACAAGCAATTGATTCAATCATAGAAAACCGGGGCAAAATCATTCATGCTTTCAAAGTAATAGCATTCAATCAATAAAAACTCTGGAGCTCAAAACCTCACAAATAGGCTCATTCACATTTGACATACACATCCTGCTTAATCTCACAATCACAATCATAACATCCTGTATTTGTTCACAAAGCTTGTGAATCACCTGTATAAGCATTTAATGTGCACATCTATCTCAACATCAATCAATCAATAATCATCATCAAGCATTACTTATCACACAATCACAGTCAATAGCAAACCATCATAACAAACCAGGTTTCCAATAGAGTACATCAACCTTAATCTAAAACAAAAGTAAATAAGTTCAGAACACTTAAACCAACAAAAGCATAAGTTCATGATAGTATTCATCAGTAAATGCTATCTCAACTCCTCATCAATCTGAGTTGTCCTCTGTATCTTCCTCTTCTTCCTCATCTTCATCATCTTCAAATGCATAATCATCATCAGCTTCATCTTCTTCCATCTCCCTAACTAAAGCTTCAGCTGCTTCAGCTCCTCCTCCGGGTATACATAGTACTCTCTCTACATCCTCAAAATCAGCCCCTTTCTCCATGCAAAGAGCAAACTGGCACTGCTTGTTAGAATCGCTGCAACGGAATTATTAGCGTGGAACAAACCAAGAGGGAGGGTGAATTAGTTATATACTTTTATTGTGCCTTTTATTATTTTTCTCTTAATTTTTCTTACTGGGCGAATGATTAAATATAAATGACAGAGTAAGGGAAAGAGAAAAATAACACAGGTGATTTTATCCTGGTTCAGATCACTAGGATCCTACGTCCAGTCGCTTATCTCAAACAAGATAAACCTTTTTCACTAACACAAAACACTTACAAATATTAGTCACAAAGAAAAACAATTTGTAAGAGTAAAGAAATACCACCTCTCTTGAAACCACAAGAGACGAACTTACACTTCCTTTGAATCTTCACAAAGGATGACCACCTCCTTCGAATGCTTCACGAAGGATGATTCTCTTCCAGGCACTTCCTCGGACACACCAAGGATGAACAAGCTATTCCTCTATCACCGCAGAAGCACTTCAGGACTTTGCAAATAAGAGTTTCCTTAGCTTCAACAATCTCACAGAGTTCTCAAAGAGTTCAGAGATCTTTTGCACAAGGGAAGAGTTATTTTTGAGATAAAGAGTGAGCCATTTTATAGACTCAGCCTAATACCCTTCCATTCTTCAAAAACGGGCCATCTAACGCATTTAATCGATTAACATAAATATTAATCGATTAATAATGAGTACAACGGCTAGTTTTTCAAATCTGAAACCCCCAACGGCTAGTGTTAATTGATTATTCTCAGGAATAATCGATTAACTAAATAAATCAAATATAATTTACAAGAATCAACCCTAATACATATTTGAGCACTATTACATCAACTTTGATTATTATAAAAGCTTTATAAAATACAGAGATCTTCAATTTGTCTTTATGGATCTTGACTTGTGCAAATCTGTTCATCATCAAAACTTCATCTTTGATTTTTGCTAACATTCTCCCCCTTTTTGATGATGATCAAAAACTCCTTTGATTTAAAGCTTTTAGTAATAATCTGAATAAAACACAACTTATGGAAGAAAAAGTGCATTAGTGAATAAACACAAATAAGCAAATAAGCTTAAATAAGCTTTAAACACTTTCTCCCCCTTTTTGATCATAATTAAAAAGGTGTGTTTGATGTTCTCCCCCTAAGATAATACTCCCCCTTAATAAAAGCATGTATGCATATGAGCTAAAAATATTTCAAATTTAAAGATTCATTCAAACATACACAATAGGATATTTAAAGTAAATAATTTTAGGATGAAGAACTTATAAAACATTGTTTAAACATACATTGAACTATATAAGATAGGAATTTTAAAGCATACAAAAATATGGCTAGTTTTTCAAAAATGCAAAACTGGAACGCATTTAAAAATTCAATCCTAAGATATTTCTAAAGATTCTTAGATCTCTTCTAATGTTTACCCCTTTAGATATGCCTCCAACTTCGTAATGATAATCCTCTAGGTTGTTTCCACATTTTGTTTAGATCTTCATCTTGAGGATTGTCATCATTCTTCGCTTCATTTGTTGTCTTCTACAAATCTTCATCATTGCCTGCATCTAATTCAACTGACTCAAGAGGTTTTGCCTCAAGGTCTACAATTTCATCAAAGACAACATGCACACATTCTTCTATTTCAAATGTTTTCCGATTAAAAACTATATATGCTTTGTATATTAGAAGATATTCAAAAAAATAGTTTCATCGGCCTTGGAATAAAATTTTCTTAAATTTTGTTTTAAAGAAATTCTAAATATTAAACAATAGGTACCCAACTACTTGTATGGGTCCTTTGAGTTAGATTTAGAAAAAAGAAATCATTTTACAACCCAAACAAATCTACCACTTGGAACACCATAATGCTTAATTTTACATTTATTTGAAGTATGACCCTTTTTCATACAATAAAAGCATGATACAAAGTTTGTGTTCCTATAAGTTGTTCCTTTTTCTACCCATGTTCTACGGGTTCTATTATTATGTTTATTTTTAATTTTAGGAACATACTTATTTTTAACAACCTTATTTTCGTTATTTTTACTACATTCTCCTAAGGTTGTGTGTTCTAGTAGTTTCTTAAAATTTTCACAAGAAGCACATTCATCACTACTAGTAAATTTACCCTTTTCAAAAAATAAAACTTTATTTTTCAAATCTTTATTTTCTTCAAAAATATTTTCAAAATTTAATTTTAAATTTTTATTTTCTTCAAGAATATTTTCAAAGTCTGATTTCAAATTTTTATTTTCTTCAGAAATATTTTCAAAATTTAATTTTAAATTTTTGAAATCCTTTTTCAATTTCTTATGAGCTTTATCTAATTTTTCAGATTCTACTATTAAAGCAGCATAAGTTTCATGCAATTCATCTTCACTAATTTGACTATAATTATCAGAATCGCTAGATGTACTTACTTGGCTTCCAGCGTCGTCGCTCACCACTAAACAAATGTTTGCTTCTTCATCAGATTCGCTCAAATCGGAAATTGTTTCGTTGTCATCTTCCCATGCAATGTAGGCCTTCTTTTTCTTGAAGAATCTTTTCTCCTTTTTGTCTTCACTCTTCTTTTGATTTGGGCAGTCTGCTTTTAGGTGCCCCCTTTCTCCGCAACCATAACATTTATAGTGTGAGCAAGATCCTTGATTTTCTTTCTTTTCGAATTTTAATCTTCCTTTGTCTTTTGATTTCATGAACCTGTTGAGCCTTTTTATCATGAGTCTCAAATTTTCTTCTTCGTCTGAGTCTTCATCTTCCGATTTACCTTTGCTTCTTTCAACCTCCGACTTTAATGCCAAACTCTTCTTGTTGTTTTTGGCTTTTGCTTCTTCTTCATCAAGTCTTCCAAGATCTAGTTCATGTTCTCTCAACTTTCCAAAAAGTGCCGCCATAGTCATGGTGTTGAGGTTTTGTGACTCCGAGATTGCAGTCACCTTTGGTTGCCACGACCTATCTAAAGACTTCAAGATTTAAATGTTAAGTTCATCGGTATCAAATGACTTACCCAGTCCAATGAGATGATTGACAATGTTGGTGAAGCGTTTTTGAACGTCTGAAATTGTTTCTCCTTGCTTCATCCGAAACATTTCATACTCTTGGATTAAGGAGTTCTTCCTTGCCCTCTTTACATCATCTGTTCCTTCATGCGTCACTCTGAGTACGTCCCACATTTCTTGAGCAGTTTTGCAGACAGAGACCCTGTAGAACTCATCAACAGTCAACGCTGATGCAATGATATTCCAGGGCTTTTACGTCATTCTGAAATCTTTTCTTTTCTTCAGTGGTCCATTGACCACGGGGCTTTGGTTCCTGTGTATTGTTAGTAGGAACAGAAGAGCCAGACGCAATAACATCCCAAATTTCACAATCAATAGATTCAATAAATATTTGCATTCTTACCTTCCAGAATGCATAGTTCTCACCTGTGAATAGTGGGGGTCTATTGATTGATGCACCCTCAGCAAAGGTTTGATGTGATCCTGCCATTTGAATGACTATCAAAGCAAGCTCTGATGCTGATGGACAAATTTGTAAGCACCAAAATATGATGTCACAAACTTGTTTCACAATCGGCAAGTATGACCGAATCGTTCAAGTAATAAAACTTGGTAAGACCAAGCATCGTTCTTCCCAAAGGACTCACGGCCTAGTTTAGTTATGTGGTTTCTTGATTAACTAAGACTTACAAACGAAATATTTGAGTTTAAAATGCAAGACAGAAAATAAACATGTATGCATGAATTTTGATCAATGGCAAAGACAAAAGATAAACACTTTCAATGGAATATATGAATGAATATGTTGTTGGGGGTCAATTTCATCTCATCCACTCTCATATATTTTAGGAATTCAACATTCAAATCATCATTGTTAATGCCACTCTCTAATGTACCATTCTAGATGGCTTCTCCCTAATCAAATAGTTCATACAATTCCTAGCATTCCTAATGATTAGTTCATGAGTGCAGGAGCTTAAAGGCAACCAATAGAATATTGTCAGTATAATATTGGGAGAAATTCCCCGGATCTAGACTTCCCCGTACGTGTCCGTATCGACAAAACCAATAATCATGCATTAGAATGAGTTAAACAATGCAAGCATTGAGCAAAGAGGAAAAACCCTAACTAATGATGAAAGAAAGCATATGTCTTAATTCAAAGATGTATTCAACAAATCCATATATGAGAGCTTCAAGAGATTACATTGATTCCCCAACAAACATACAAGGTTTAGTTCACCATATTCATGGTGAACCTAGATGAATAACAATGAAAGTATGAAAGAATAAACCCAATAAAGTGGAAGAGGTAGCCTTAGCATCCAAGATCCTTCTTCAAAGGGGTGAAAGAGAGAGTGTTTGCCTCGTTTCTGCCAAAGATACCTAACTATAGGACGTGCAAGCCCTTATATACTAATCTAGAGTTACAAAAGATTACAAAAGCCCAAGCCCAAAAAGTGCCGCTCAGCGCCATTTACCGCTCAGCGGTGGTTACGCGTCTTCTTTCTTCCCCTCAGCGGCCATTTGCCCCTCAGCGGTTCCAACGCCACCTCTTGAGTGCCGCTCAGCGGTAGTTTGCCGCTGAGCGGTGCCTTCGACTTCTCTTTTTGCACTCTTTCTTGTCTTTTCTAATGTCCTCTCTCTCATTCTTCACTTCTTTCACCAAATTCACCTCAAAACCTGCACAAAAACACTCAAATCAAGCATAAACCTGTCCAGCTCTCTTATTTCTGAAAATATAAACAAAATGCATGATTTCAAGCTAGTTTCTAAGTCTAAAGGTTGCTTTTAGTATCACTTTTAAGCATGAAAATAACAGTTTTTCAACTGTTATCACAACCCCAAACTTAGAACTTTGCTTGTCCTCAAGCAAACAAAATGTAACTCCATCTCCAACCAATTCATATGATGGTTCACTCATTCAAAATCCTCTTTTCAAGATAAGTAATAACTTCACTCAAACTTATGACCAAGAGTTAATTCAAGATGTGCACATGCTTTAGTGTTCACAAAGTCATTTAAGTTCCAACAAATGCTATTTTTCATGAATGATCAATCAATTAAGCATGGATGTTCATGTGCTTATGGAATCTTTCCTCACTAGGTAAAGTGTTTCACTCAACACACAAGTGTATAAGAGGTAAAGTGTTTCACTCATTCACTCCACTATCACAATGTCACATGAATCAACTTTGCCTTTCATTTAACCACAATCAAATACATTCACAAGCATGCATCATCACAAGGACTTTTCAATGGCTTATAATGTGGCTGGGCTAACAAGAAAATTGGTTTTTCTGGATCACAAAATCCTTGAGTTAAGAGAATCATAACACACAATCTTCTTATTCATTCCCAACTCTCTTTTGCCTTTGCTTTTGCATTTGCATTGAGCTTTGCTTCTTTTTCTTTTCTTTTCTTTACATATTCTTACTTTTTAGCTGTTAGCTCAATGCTTTTTCCTTTTTCATGTTTCCCCAATAACCCCAAACTTGAACATTTAACAATACCACACAAGATCTTCTACTTAACTCAAGGTAAAGATTTTCAATCAAAGGTGTTCAGTGTATATTTAAGGCTAAGGGTTCAAAGGATAGAACACAACGTGTTCTCTTTTAGAAGGCTAACTTTATGAATTTGGCCAATAAAAAGGGTTTCAACAACACGGCCTTTGATCATATGATGCAAAACAAGCAATTGATTCAATCATAGAAAACCTGGGCAAAGTCATTCATGCTTTCAAAGTAATAGCATTCAACAATAACAACTCTGGAGCTCAAAACCTCACATATAAGCTCATTCACATTTGACATGCACATCCTGCTTAATTTCACAATCACAATCATGATATTATGCATTTGTTCACAAAGCTTGTGAATCACCTGTATAAGCATTTTAATGTGCACATCATCTCAACATCAATCAATCAATAAGCATCATTCAAGCATTACTTATCACACAATCACAGTTAATAGCAAACCATCACAAGAAACCAGGTTTCAAATAGAGTACATCAAACCCTAATCTAAAAACAAAAACAAATAAGTTCAGAAAACTTAAACCATAAAAGCATAATCATATGATAGCATTCATCAGTAAATGCTATCTCAGCTCCTCATCAGTCCGAGCTCTCTGTATCTTCCTCTTCCTCTTCATCATCATCTTCATCAAATGCTTCCTCCTCCTCTGCTTCATCTTCCTCCATATCTCTGGCTGAAGCTTCAGCTGCTTCAGCTCCTCCATGCCATGGTTCTTCTGGCCAAGCTACCACATTATGGAATTCATCCATAGTCCACCTGTGTGCTGGAGGGGTATCATACATCCCCACTATCATCTCAGCCGTGGCCACCTGCCCTCTGTGGATGGACTGCAACTGAGCACCTATAAGAGACATATACATGTCCCTCATCTGGAATGGTTCTGCCTCATGAGTATCAGCAGAAGTCCTGCTCTGTGCTCGCCTTCTCTCTCTACGAGCCTGGCGTGGTGGCACTGGCTGGGCTGCCTCATCACCTCCACAGTACTGTCTGTAATAGGCCTCATCTATAGCTTTTCTTGGCCTCTCAAATGGTGGAACAGAAGTATCCACCCCAGCTAGCTTGCAAAGGTGAGTGATCAAAGAAGGATGTCCCAGTGGTGCTTTGTTGTTTGAGGTGTTAGCACACACACTAATCTCATCAGCTATCACCTGCCCAATATTAACATTCAAGTTTCTGATAACACAGTAGATGAATAGTGCCCTGCTGAGAGTGATATCTGACACATGTGAACATGGCTGAATGTTGGCATGAGAAAACGCCATCCAATACTTTGCAAGAGGAGTCAAATCTGTCCTCCTAATGTTAACCACTGAGCCAGATCTATTCCTTTGGAAGTGTCCTCCAGGTATACACAATACTCTCTCCACATCCTCATAATCAGCACCTTCCTCCATGCTAAGAGCAAACTGGCATTGTTCACCAGCCCACACAGTATCCAGAAAGTTATTTATGGAGTCAGGATCATACCTGATAGCATGGCCTCTAACATAGCCCAAATAATTCTCAGCTGGATAATCACCAATCTTCTTTGCATTGGTGTAAAATTCTTTCACCACAGCTATGTTGGCAGGTGATGGATAAGTGGCTAGCTTCCCCCAATCATTCCCTAACACTTGCTCTCCAAATTGAGGAGCAAAGTTAGGTATCATTCCAACCTTTCTCTCCATTAGAAGTCTCCTGTCCTGAACCACCCTAAAGTGCTTCTCATGTTTCCTAGAGAGGAACCTGCCATTATGGGGCTGCTCTGGTTCCTTTTCCTTTCTCTTGGTTGCCATGGTTTTCAATCTCTTTCCTGAAGAGGATGCCATTCCTGCATTCAAACATAAATCCAAAACCACAGAACATGATGTTAATCATTAGTAAACACAGAACACAACTCCTTTCGAAGCTAAACCACCGCTGAGGGCCAGAATTTCCCCTCAGTGCCACCAGTGCCACATCCAAACATGCAACAAACCAGAAAAAACAAATCTGACAGAGTGCCGCTCAACGGTAAATGCCGCTCAGCGGTGATCTGCAGATTTTTGCAAATCTCTTTTTAAAACTGTCCTAACTCCACCCAAATGCAATTTTCAGTTTTCCAGTTCATAATCAAGCAGTTTAATCGGTTCAAACATCAAATATATCATCAAATCATGCATAGAAACTAAAACCCCTAAGTATTTATGCTTTGACAATCACATTCAAATTCAAGAACCCTAGAATGAACAAAATGCATTTTACTTACTTGGGTGGAGATGCTAGATGATATGAGAATGCTTCCAAACTAGAATACTCTCTTCCAACCTCAAACTTTGACGGCACACTAGTGAAAAAGTGAGTGAAAGAGAGATTTTCTAAAGAGGGAAGAGTGAAAAGATGTGGAAAACCTAGGAGAAGAGGTGTGGAAGTGTTTATGCAGAGAAGAACTTGAAAGAGTGTAAAAACGCGCAGCTTAGGGTTTAAAAACACCCCAATGGGCTCGGGTTCCGCTAAGGGGAACTTAAGCCCATCTGCGATAGTACCGCTCAGCGGTAATTGCCGCTCAGCGGCACTTTCGTGATGTGCCCTTCTCCTTCTTTTCTTGACCTACGTGCCTTCCTAGCATACCCCTCATAGGTTCCCTGTAATTCAATGTTAAAAATGCTTATGCAAATCCTAACTAAAATAGTCAAACAGAAAACAACCAATCAACTGGGTTGCCTCCCAGGTAGCGCTTGTTTAACGTCACGAGCCTGACCCAAAATCCACCAACACCCATCAGTAGGTGTTTCAAACTTACCAGCACCCATCAGTAGGTGCAAAATCTTCTCACCAACACCCATCAGTAGGTGTTACAAACTTAGTATCCTTCAGTAGATACTTAACCACCTAGCATCCTTCAGTAGATGCTAAATCCAACAAAAAAAAAATAATTACAGAATAATATTCACAAATTATAAATTACAAAACCAAATCAAAAGTTTGTAAATCCACTGGGTTGCCTCCCAGCAAGCGCTTCTTTAACGTCACTAGCTTGACCCTGTTAAAGCTCACATTCCATCTTCTTTATAATTGATGTAGTCCTTCCACCAACCTTTCAACTGCTTCCTTTGGACTGTTTTGAAATCTCTAGAATATGGAGACTCTATCTCTATCATCTCCTTCTCTTTAAAGCCTTTAATAACCCACAACTTGTTCTTGAGTCTTACAGGTGTGCCAAGTTGGAGTCTTAATTTTTTCCAGTCTCTAGGAACTTCTTCTCCTTTTCCAATCTCTTCTACCTTGGGTGCCTGAAAATACAAACAATGGTTATCAAAAACCTTAAGATTTTTATTTTTACCTCTCGTTATGGGTGCATCTCGAAATGCAGCTTTATAACTGGCTTCTTCCTCCTTTGCTTGTATCTCATCTTTGAACACATCCACCACCACTCTCTCCTCTCTGTCTTGGAGAACCACTATACCTTCATTCACATCAATGATAGCCCTGGCCGTTTTCATAAACGGTCTTCCAAGTATGATAGGTATCTTCTCGGTCTCCATCTTCATCACCACAAAGTCTGCCAAGAACTGAAGTTTGCCAACACAAACTATAATGTCCTCTACAATTCCACTTGACTCCTTTGAAGATCCATCGGCCATTACTATTCTAACCTTTGCAGGTTTCATTTTAACCTTGCCAATTTGCTCCAGTAAAGAATAAGGCATCAAGTTAACACTTGAACCTAAATCAAGGAGAGCTTTCTTTACCTTTTTCTTCCCTATAGAACAAGGGATAGAAAAGCTGCCTGGATCAGATGCTTTAGGAGGGAATGGCTCTTTTTTTAACAGCTATACACTTCTTTGCTTCCTCATCTCTACGTCTTTTCTTTGTAGAGATGTTCTCATCAGATTTTGTGTAAACTGTGATTTTCTGTATAATCTGCTCCCAAGGTGCTTCATTATCCAACATATTAAATAATTCTGTGAAATCCATTTGTTTCTCCTGATTTATTGGAAAAGGAAAATTATTTTCACTCTCTATTTCTCTTCTTTCTTCTGTTTCTTCTTCTTCTTCCAACTCAATGATCTCTTCATTTACACTCTTGACCACTTTGCACTCTTCTCTGGGGTTAACCTCAGTATTAGCCCCAAAGTTTCTGTTGGGTCTTTCTTCCAATTGCTTGGTGATCTGACCCATCTGAATCTCCAGATTCTTTATAGCAGCTTCAGTGCTCTTTTGAGAAGATTCAGTTTTTTGGATGAATTGCTGAAGAGTTTCTTCCAACTTTGTTGATCTGTCATTAAGCATAGATAATTGTTGCCACAAAGTTGGTTGCTGCTGCTGCTTATTAAACTGATTAGCCTGCCCAGTTTGTCCTTGGCCAATGCTTGGATGTGGTTTCCAACCCTGATTATAATTCCCTTGACGGTATGGAAACTGATTAGCCATGAAGTTAACATCCTCCAAAGCCTCTACTGGAAAAGCACACTGGCCATTGATGTGATCACCTCCACATAGTTCGCACAACTGGGTTTGTACCTGTGCAGCAGATTTTAACTCTTTAGGTAGTGAAGCAAGAGTTTTGGTCAGAGTTTCCAGCTGTTGAGTTAGAATCTTATTCTGTGCTAGCAGAGCATCATGGGTTTGTAAGTGAAGAACCCCTTTCTGTTGCATAGGGGCGCCTCTTTCATTGTGAAGCTCATTATCACTTGTAGCCATATTTTCAATAATTTCAGTTGCTTCCTCTGGAGTTTTCCATTTGATATTGCCTCCAGCTGAGGCATCCAACATCATCTTGGTTTGTGAACCAAGCCCTCCAAGGAAAGTTAGGACTACTTCTTGATCTTCAAAGCCATGCGTAGGAGTTTTACGTAACAAGCTTTTATACCTGTCCCATGCATGTCCCAGTGATTCCTCCATGCCCTGCTTGAATGAAGATATCTCTTGCTTTCCTTTAGTCACTTTAGATTGTGGGAAGTATTTGCTTAAAAACTTTGTAACCACTGCTTCCCACTCCGTGAAACTTTCTTCTGGAAAAGAGTTCAACCAAAGCTTAGCATTGCCTCCCAATGAGAAAGGAAACAAGCTAAGTTTGATAGCTTCGTCTGGCACCCCATTGATCTTGACCGTGTTGCAGATCTCATTAAATGTTGTAAGGTGCTCATATGGGCTTTCATGTGATAACCCAGTAAATTGATTACTCTTTACCAGTTGAATTAATGCTGGTTTGACCTCCATGTTGGCTGCATTGACTCTAGGTCGAGCTATGCTATTGAAGTGCTGAGGTCCAGCAAGATTAGTGTAATCTGCAAGAGTTCTTCTAGCATTATTATTGTTCTCCATACTCCCTGTGCTGTGAACAGAACCTTGTGGTGATGATTGTAGGAGAGTTTCAGGAGAAGGGAAAAGTTCTCTGGACGTTCTGATTCTTCTCCTCCTTCTACTCTCGTCTAGTCCTTCAAGTAGTGGTTCTGTTGTTTTCTTACTTCTAGTTCGAATTGCCTTCTGCATGCACAAGAAAACAAAACCCTAGAAAAGATTTGTTAGCACAAAAAGATATAGAAGAAAATAAAGATTGAAAAGATATAAGAAGATAAAAGATTTAGAAGATAGAATCAAATAAAATATAATAAAACCTAATCTAAAAAAAATAAAATCTAATCTAAAAGATAAAATAAACTAAAATCTAACCTAACCTAAAAGATAGAATAAAATCTAATAAAATCTAACCTAAAAATAAAAAACAGAAAACAGAAAAATAGAAAACAGAAAAATAAAATAAAAATTCGAAAATAAAATAAAATCTAATCTAAAAAGATAAAAATCAAATCTAACCTAAAAGATAAAAATCAAATCTAAAAAAAAAATAAAATCTAATAAAAACAGAAAAAATAAAAACAGAAATTCAAAATCAAAGTCAAAGGTAATCAATAATCACACAAATTAACCAGTTAAACCACGAGTCCCCGGCAGCGGCGCCAAAAACTTGATGGACAAATTTGTAAGCACCAAAATATGATGTCACAAACTTGTTTCACAATCGGCAAGTATGACCGAATCGTTCAAGTAATAAAACTTGGTAAGACCAAGTATCGTTCTTCCCAAAGGACTCACGGCCTAGTTTAGTTATGTGGTTTCTTGATTAACTAAGACTTACAAACGAAATATTTGAGTTTAAAATGCAAGACAGAAAATAAACATGTATGCATGAATTTTGATCAATGGCAAAGACAAAAGATAAACACTTTCAATGGAATATATGAATGAATATGTTGTTGGGGGTCAATTTCATCTCATCCACTCTCATATATTTTAGGAATTCAACATTCAAATCATCATTGTTAATGCCACTCTCTAATGTACCATTCTAGATGGCTTCTCCCTAATCAAATAGTTCATACAATTCCTAGCATTCCTAATGATTAGTTCATGAGTGCAGGAGCTTAAAGGCAACCAATAGAATATTGTCAGTATAATATTGGGAGAAATTCCCCGGATCTAGACTTCCCCGTACGTGTCCGTATCGACAAAACCAATAATCATGCATTAGAATGAGTTAAACAATGCAAGCATTGAGCAAAGAGGAAAAACCCTAACTAATGATGAAAGAAAGCATATGTCTTAATTCAAAGATGTATTCAACAAATCCATATATGAGAGCTTCAAGAGATTACATTGATTCCCCAACAAACATACAAGGTTTAGTTCACCATATTCATGGTGAACCTAGATGAATAACAATGAAAGTATGAAAGAATAAACCCAATAAAGTGGAAGAGGTAGCCTTAGCATCCAAGATCCTTCTTCAATGGGGTGAAAGAGAGAGTGTTTGCCTCGTTTCTGCCAAAGATACCTAACTATAGGACGTGCAAGCCCTTATATACTAATCTAGAGTTACAAAAGATTACAAAAGCCCAAGCCCAAAAAGTGCCGCTCAGCGCCATTTACCGCTCAGCGGTGGTTACGCGTCTTCTTTCTTCCCCTCAGCGGCCATTTGCCCCTCAGCGGTTCCAACGCCACCTCTTGAGTGCCGCTCAGCGGTAGTTTGCCGCTGAGCGGTGCCTTCGACTTCTCTTTTTGCACTCTTTCTTGTCTTTTCTAATGTCCTCTCTTAACACTTTTAAGCATGAAAATAACAGTTTTTCAACTGTTATCAGATGCCAATTGTTAGAATCGCTGCAACGGAATTATTAGTGTGGAACAAACCAAGAGGGGGGGTGAATTGGTTATATACTTTTATTGTGCATTTTATTATTTTTCTCTTAATTTTTCTTACTGGGCGAATGATTAAATATAAATGACAGAGTAAGGGAAAGAGAAAAATTACACAGGTGATTTTATCCTGGTTCAGATCACTAGGATCCTACGTCCAGTCGCTTATCTCAAACAAGATAAACCTTTTTCACTAACACAAAACACTTACAAATATTAGTCACAAAGAAAAACAATTTGTAAGAGTTTAGAAATACCACCTCTCTTGAAACCACAAGAGACGAACTTACACTTCCTTTGAATCTTCACAAAGGATGACCACCTCCTTCGAATGCTTCACGAAGGATGATTCTCTTCCAAGCACTTCCTCGGACACACCAAGGATGAACAAGCTATTCCTCTATCACCGCAGAAGCACTTCAGGACTTTGCAGATAAGAGTTTCCTTAGCTTCAACAATCTCACAGAGTTCTCAAAGAGTTCAGAGATATTTTGCACAAGGGAAGAGTTATTTTTGAGATAAAGAGTGAGCCATTTTATAGACTCAGCCTAATACCCTTCCATTCTTCAAAAACGGGCCATCTAACGCATTTAATCGATTAACATAAATATTAATCGATTAATAATGAGTACAACGACTAGTTTTTCAAATCTGAAACCCCCAACGGCTAGTTTTTCAAATCTGAAACCCCCAACGGCTAGTGTTAATTGATTATTCTCAGGAATAATCGATTAACTAAATAAATCAAATATAATTTACAAGAATCAACCCTAATACATATTTGAGCACTATTACATCAACTTTGATTATTATAAAAGCTTTATAAAATACAGAGATCTTCAATTTGTCTTTATGGATCTTGACTTGTGCAAATCTGTTCATCATCAAAACTTCATCTTTGATTTTTGCTAACACTGCTCACCAGCCCACACAGTATCCAGGAAGTTATTAATAGAATCAGGATCATACCTGATAGCATGGCCTCTGACATAGCCCAGATAATTTTCAGCTGGATACTCACCAATCTTCTTTGCATTGGTGTAGAATTCTTTTACCACAACTATGTTGGCAGGTGCAGGATATGTGGCTAGCTTTCCCCAGTCATTCCCTAACAATTGCTCTCCAAATTGAGGAGCAAAATTAGGTATCATTCCAACTTTTCTCTCCATAAAGAGTCTCCTGTCTTGCACCACCTTGAAGTGCTTCTTATGTTTCCGAGAGAGGAACCTACTAGAATGGGGCTGTTCTGGTTCCTTTTCCTTTCTCTTGGTTGCCATGGTTTTCAATCTTTTTCCTGAAGAGGATGCCATTCCTGCAATCAAACATAGATACAAAACCACAGAACATGATGTTAATCATTAGTTAAACACAGAATACAACTCCTTTCGAAGCTAAACCACCGCTGAGGGTCAGAATTAACCCTCAGCGCCACCAGTGCCACATTCCAGAACACAAATTTTCAAAAATTTCAGGTCTGGCAGAGTGCCGCTCAGCGGCAATTTACCCCTGAGCGGTAACTCTGCAGAGTTTTGAAAAACCTCTTTTTAAGCTGTCCTAACTCCACCCAAATGCAATTTTCAGTTTTCCATATCAAAATCATGCAGTTTAATCGGTTCAAACATTAATTATATCATCAAATCATGCATAGAAATCAAAACCCCTAAATATTCATGCTTTGACAATCACATTCAAATTCAAGAACCCTAGAATGAACAAAATGCTTTTACTTACTTGGGTGGAGATACTAGATGCAATGAGAATGCTTCCAAGCTAAGATGCTCTCTTCCAACCCCAAACTTAGATGAAACACTAGTGAGAAAGTGAGTGGAAGAGAAATTTTTCAAAAGAGAAGAGGTAAAAGATGTGGAGAACCTTGGAAAAGGTATGTGGGAGTGTTTGTGCAGAGAAGAGCCTAAAAGTGAGAGCATTTGCGCAGCTTAGGGTATAAAAATACCCTAATGGGCTCGGGTCCCGCTAAGGGGAAACTAAAGCCCACTTTGCGATAGTACCGCTCATCGGTAACTTGCCGCTCAGCGGCACTTTCGTGAAGTGCTCTTCTCCTTCTTTTCTTAACCTACGTGCCTCCTAAACATGCCCCTCACTGGTTCCCTGCAATTCAATTCTCAGGTTACTTATGCACAACCCTATTATACTACTACAATGAAACAAACAAAAACAATCAATCAACTGGGTTGCCTTCCAGGTAGCGCTTGTTTAACGTCACGAGCCTAACCCAAAATCCACCAACACCCATCAGTAGGTGTTACAATCTTACCAACACCCATTAGTAGGTGCAGAATTTTCTTACCAACACCCATCAGTAGGTGTTACAGACTTACCAACACCCCTCAGTAGGTGTTACAAACTTAGTATCCTTTAGTAGATACTTAACCACCTAGCATCCTTCAGTAGATGCTATATCCAATAAAGTATTTACAAAAATAATGTCCACAAATTAAAAGTTACAAAACAAAATCAAAAGTTTTTAAATCACTGGGTTGCCTCCCAGCAAGCGCTCTTTTAACTTCATTAGCTTGACCCAGTAAAGTTCAAATTCCTTTTTCATAGTTGATGTTCTTGTCCCACCAACTCATCAGTTGTTTCCTGTGTACTGCTTTGATTTTTCTAGAATGTGGAGACTCTATCTCTATCATCTCCTTCTCTTTATAGCCTTTCACAACCCACAACTTGTTTTTGATTCTCACAAGTGTACCAAGTTGGGGTCTTCCTTTATTCCAGTCATCAGGAACTTTTCCTCCTCTTCCAATCTGTTCTCCTTTATGCACCTGAAACAACAAACAATGGTTACCTGTAACCTTGGGCTTTTCATCTTTATGGCTAGTCATGTGTGCATCTTGAAATGCAGCTTTATAACTAGCTTCTTCCTCCTGTGTTTGCGTCTCATCTTTAAAGACATCTACAACAACTCTCTCCTCTCGGTCCTGGACCACCACTATACCTCTGTTTACATCAATGATAGCTTTGGCCGTTTTCATAAACGGTCTTCCAAGAATGATAGGTATCTTTTCTGTCTCCATCTTCATCACCACAAAGTCTGCCAAGAACTGGAGTTTTCCAACACAAACTATGAATTCCTCTGCAATCCCACATGGTTCCTTTGAAGATCCATCGGCCATTACTAAATTAACCTTTACAGGTTTCATATTAACATCGCCGATTTGCTCTAGTAAAGAGTAAGGTATCAAGTTAACACTTGAACCTAAATCAAGAAGAGCTTTTTTAATCCTTTTCTTCCCTATGGTACAAGGGATAGAAAAGCCTCCTGGATCTGTTGCTTTTGGAGGGAATGACTCCTTTTTAACAGTTTTACACTTCTTTGCCTCATCATCTCTACGTCTTTTCTTTGTAGAGACGTCTTCATCAGATTTAGTGTAAACCGTAATTTGTTGTAGAATCTGCTCCCAAGGTGCATCATTATCCACCATCTTGAATAATTCTGTGAAATCTAGTTGTTTCCCTTGATGTATTGGAAAAGGAGAAGTATTTTTGCTCTCTATTTCTCTTTTCTCTTCTGTTTCTCCTTTGTCTAACTCAACTATCTCATTTTTAGCACTCTCTACCACCTTGCATTCTTCTGTGGGGTTAACCTCGGTATTAGCCCCAAAATTTTTATTTGGCCTTTCTTCCACCTGCTTGGTGATCTGCCCCATCTGAATCTCCAAATTCTTCATAGCAGCTTCAGTGCTCTTTTGGGTAGACTCAGTTTTCTGTATGAAATTATTAAGAGTGTCTTCCATCCTCATGGACCTTTCATTAAGCATAGAAATCTGCTGCCATAAGGTGGGTTGTTGCTGCTGCTTATTAAATTGACCAGCTTGCCCAGTTTGCCCTTGACCAATGCTTGGGTGTGGTTTCCACCCTTGATTGTAGTTCCCTTGACGGTATTGATTGGTCATGTAATTCACATCCTCTACGGCTTCTGCTAGAAAGGCATATTGACCATTGATATGGTCGCCTCCACATAATTCACACAACTGAGATTGTACCTGTGCAGCAGTTTTCAACTCTTTAGGCAATTGTGCAAGTGTTTTAGTAAGAGTCTCCAGCTGTTGAGTTAGAATTTTATTTTGTGCTAGCAAGGCATCATGTGTCTGTAATTGTAGAACTCCTTTCTGTTGCATAGGAGCTCCTCTTTCATTGTTGAGCTCATTATCACTAGTAGCCATATTTTCAATAATTTATGTTGCTTCCTCTGGAGTTTTCCATTTAATGTTTCCTCCTGCTGAGGCATCAAGCATCATCTTGGTTTGTGAACCAAGACCTCCAAGGAAGGTAAGGACTACTTCCACTTCATCGAATCCATGCGTGGGTGTTTTTCGTAGCAAGCTTTTGTATCTATCCCATGCATGACCCAGTAATTCTTCCATGCCCTGCCTGAATGAAGAAATCTCTTGCTTGCCTTTGTTCACCTTTGATTGTGGGAAGTATTTATTTAGAAACTTGGTTACCACTGCTTCCCACTCTGTGAAACTTCCCTCTGGAAAAGAATTTAACCAAAGCTTAGCATTGCCTCCTAATGAGAAAGGAAACAAGCTAAGTTTGATCGCTTCATCTGGCACCCCATTGATTTTCACTGTGTTGCAGATCTCATTAAATGTACTGAGGTGCTCATATGGGCTTTCATGAGATAACCCATTGAATTGATTGCTCTTCACCAGTTGGATCAATGCTGGTTTGACCTCCGTGTTAGCTGCATTGACTCTAGGTCTAGCTATACTGTTAAAGTTCTGAGGTCCAGTTGTATTGGTGCAATCAGCAAGAGTTCTTCTGATATTATTGTTCTCCATATGTTCTGTGCTATGGTCAGAACCTTGTGCTGATGGTTGCAACAGAGTTTCCGGAGGAGGGAAAAGTTCTCTAGATGTTCGGATTCTTCTCCTCCGTCTACTCTCGTCTAAACCTTCATGAAGAGGTTCTGCAGTTATCTTGCTCCTAGTTCGAATTGTCTCCTGCATACACAAGAACACAAAACCCTAGAATATTTGGTTAGCACAAAAAGATATAGGAGAAGATATAAGATTCGGAGAATAAAATAAAATAAAATAAAATAAAATAAAATAAAATAAAACAAAAACAGAAAAAATAAAAACAGAAAAATAAAAACAGAAATTCAAAATTAAAGTCAAAGATAATCAATAATCACACAAATTAACCAGTTAAACCACGATTCCCCGGCAACGGCGCCAAAAACTTGATGACAAATTTATGAACACCGAAAAACGGCGCCACAAACTTGTTTAACAATCGGCAAGTGTGACCAAATCGTTTCAAGTAATAAACTCGGTAAGACCAAGTATCGTTCTCCCAAAGGACTCACGGCCTAGTTTAGTTATGTGATTCGTTGATTATTTAAGACTTAAGAACGAAATAAGTGGAGTTTAATATGCAAAACAGAAAATAAACATGTATGCATGAATTTGATCAATGGCTAAAACAAAATACAAACACTTCAATGGAATATATGGATGAGTATGTTGTTGGGGTTATCAATTTCATCTTATCCACTCTCATATACTTTAGGAATTCAACATTCTTTTCATCATTGTTAATGCCACTCTCTAAATTACCTTGCAAGAAGGCCTATCCCTAATTACGAGTTCGTACGATTCCTAGCATTCCTAATAATTAGTTCTTTTAATGTAGGAGCTTAACGGCAACCAATATACTATTGGGAGAAATTCCCCAAATCTAGACTTCCCCGTACGTTCCCGTATCGACAAAATCAATAATCATGCATTGAATGAGTTAAACAAAGCAAGCATTGAGCAAAGAGGAAAAACCCTAACTAATGATGAAAGAAAGCATAGGTCTTAAATATAAGATGTAAAACCAAATTCCATATATGAGAGTTTCACAAGACTACATTGATTCCCCAACAACAATACAAGGTTTAGTTCACCATATTCATGGTGAAACTAGATGAATAATAATGAAAGAATGAAAGATAAAACCCTAGAAAGGTGAAGAGGTAGCCTGAGCATCCAAGATTCTCCTTCAAAGGGGTGGAAGAGAGAGTGTTTGCTTCGTTTCTGCCAAAGATACAAACCCTAGGACGTCCTAAAGCTTATATACTATTCTAAAATTACAGAAAATTTAGGCCCAAGCCCATAAGTGTGCCGCACAGCGGTAAAGTACCGCTCAGCGGTAAGTGCGTGAGTTGGTTTCTTCCCCTCAGCGGCCATTTTGCCCCTCAGCGGATCCCCCGTGAGCTTGTGAGTGCCGCTCAGCGGTAAACTGCCGCTGAGCGGCAGTTGCGGCTTCTCCTTTTGCACTTTTTGATGTCTTTTCTGATTTCATCTCTCTCCTTCACTTCTTTCACCAAATTCACGTTAAAACCTGCACAAATACACTGAAATCAAGCATAAACCTGTCCAGCTCTCTTATTTCTGAAAATATGAATAAAAGCATGATTTCAAGCTAGTTTCTAAGTGTTAAAGGTTGCTTTTAGTACCAACTTCAAGCATGAAAATAACAGTTTTTCAACTGTTATCAGTCCACTTCGTCCACTTCGTCAACTTATTCAACTTCGTCCACTTCGTCACCTTCGTCCACTTCGCCAACATCGTCAACTTCGTCATTTTCGTCCACTTCTTCCACTTGGTCGACTTCGTCCACTTCACCAACTTCCTCAACTTTGTCCACTTCGTCAACTTCATCTACTTCGTCCACTTCGTCCAATTCGTCCACTTTGTCCACTTTGTCCAATTCGTCCACTTCGTCCTCTTCATCCACTTGTTCATCTTCTTCTTCTTCTTCATCATCATCATCTTCTTCTTCTTCTTCTTCTTCTTCTCCTTGGTCCACTTCTCCCCTTCGTACACTTCATCAATTTTATCAACTTCGTCCGCTTCGCAAACTTATTCAACTTCGTCCACTTCGACCACTTCGTCCACTTTGTCCACTTCTTCTTGTTCTTCTTCTTCTTCTTCTTCTTCTTCTTCTTCTTCTTCTTGTTCTCCTTTGTCCACTTCGTCAACTTCGTCCACTTCGCCAAATTCGTCCTTTCGTCAACTTCATCAACTTCGTCCACTTCGCAAACTCCGTCCACTTCGCAAACTCCGTCCACTTCGTCCACTTCGAGCACTTTGTCCACTTCGATAGCTTCTTCTACTTCTTCTTCTTGTTCTTCATCTTCTTCTTCTTCTTCATCATCATCTTCTTCTTCTTCTTCTTCTTCTTCTTCTTCTTCTCCTTCGTCCACTTCGTCCACTTCTCTCCTTCGTCAACTTCATCAACTTCGTCCACTTCGCAAACTTCGTCAACTTCATCCACTTCGACCACTTCGTCCACTTTGTCCATTTCTCTTCTTGTTCTTCTTCTTGTTTTTCTTCTTCTTCTTCTTGTTCTTCTTCTTTTTCTCCTTGGTCCACTTCGTCCACTTCACCAACTTCCTCAACTTCATCCACTTCGTCAACTTCGTCCACTTCGTCAAGTTCGTCGGCTTCATCCGCTTCGTCAACTTCGTCCACTTCACCAACTTCGTCAAATTTGTCATTTTCGTCCACTTCATCCACTTCGTCAACTTCGTCCACTTCGCCAACTTTGTCAACTCCGTCATTTTCATCGACTTCATCCACTGCCTCCACTTCCTCGACTTCGTCCACTTCCTCCACTTTGTCCACTTCGTCCACTTCTTCAACTTCTTCTTCTTCTTCTTCTTCTTCTTCTTCTTCTTCTTCTTCTTCTTCTTCTTCTTCTTCTCCTTCTTCTCCTTCTTCTTCTTCTTCTCCTTCTTCCACTTCGTCCACTTCGCTAACTTCGTCAATTTCGTCAACTTCATCTACTTCGTCCACCTCGTCAACTTTGTCAACTTCGTCATTTTCGTCGACTTCGTCAGCTTCCTCTACTTCGTCCATGTCCTCCACTTTGTTCACTTCGTCCACTTCTTCAACTTCTTATTCTTCTTTATCATCTTCTTCTTCTTCTTCTTCTTCCTCCTCTTCTCCTTCTTCCACTTCGTCCAACTTCTCCCACTTCGTCCACTTCGTCCACTTCGTCAACTTCGTACACTTCCCAAACTTCGTCCACTTCTTCTTCTTCTTCTCCTTCTTCTTCTTCACCTTCGTCCTCTTCGTCAACTTCGTCCACTTTGTCAACTTCGCTAACCTCACCAACTTCGTCCACTTCATCCATTTCGTTCACTTCGTCAACTTCATCCACTTCGTCAACTTCATCCACTTCATCCACTTCGTCCACGATTTCGCCCACTTCCTCCCCTTCTCCTTTGTCCACTTCTTCATCATCATCTTCTTCTTCTACTTCTCCTACGTCCACTTCATCCACTTCACCCACTTCGTCCACTTCGCCAACTTCGTCATTTTCGTCCACTTCTTCCACTTCGTCCACTTCTTCTCCTTCGTCCACTTGTTCCTCCTCTTCTTGTTCTTCTTCTTCTCCTTCGTCCACTTCGTCAACTTCGTCGACTTTGTCCACTTCGTCTCGTCCACCTCGTCCACTTCGTCCACCTCGTCCCCTTAGTTCGCATCGTTCACTTCGTCCACTTCATCAACTTCGTCCACTTCTTCTCTTTCGTCCATTTCTTCATCATCATCATCTTCTTCTTCTTCTTCTTCTTCTTCTTCTTCTTCTTCTCCCTCGTCCACTTCGTGCACTTGGTCCCCTTCGTCCACTTCGTGCACTTCGTCAACTTCACCAACATCTTCAACTTAATCCACTTCGTCAACTTCGTCCACTTCGTCGACTTCAACTACTTCGTCAACTTTGTCCACTTCGCCAACTTTGTGAACTTCGTCATTTTAATCGACTTCGTCCACTGCGTCCACTTCCTCCACTTCTTCCACTTTGTACACTTCGCCACTTCTTCAAATTCTTCTTCTTCTTCTTCTTCTTCTTCTTCTCCTTCTTCCACTTTGTCCACTTCGCCAAATTCGCCAACTTCGTCAACTTCATCCATTTCGTCCACCTCGTAAACTTTGTCAACTTTTCGTCCACTTCCTCCAGGTTGTTCACTTCGTCAACTTCTTCAACTTCTTCTTCTTCTTCTTCATCTTCTTCTTCTTCTTCTTCTTCTTCTCCCTCTTCTCCTTCTTCCACTTCGTCAACTTCGTCCTGATGGACGAACGCTTGCGAAGATGACGATAGAAGCTGTGCGAGCACGATTCGAACTCCTCGAGCCTTCCTCGACGAGAAAAGACGTAGCAGATATGTAGACAGAGTTCTAAATTGAGAGATAATTGGAAGAGAACTCGAGAAAACCTTAAATAATGGATAAAGCCTAAATTGAACGATGGAGACACTAATCGGACACGAAGAAACCCTAAAATGGTGAGGAGACTCAATATAAACCGATTAATCGGTTCAAATGACTGATTGAACGGTGAAAAAGAAGGATAAACGGAGGAAATAAGGTTTGTTCGGTGAAAAATGAAGGAATAATGAAAATGAAGGAGGAAGTGAGACGAAACACTAGCGGAGAAGATGAAATTCGGTGGAAAACCTGGATCTAGGGTTGCAATGACGGAAGCAAAGTAGAATAAAGATTGAACATGGAATCTGTGATGAAACCAAATCAAAACCGTGAAGAGGATGTGGTTGATGGCCGAGGAGCTATTGAGAGAGTAAATGTAAATGACGCTGTGCGTGTCTGATGCGCGAGAGAGAATGCCAGTGATGTGGAATGAAGGAGCTGACGCGTGCAATTGTAGCTGCTGAGGCGCGCCACGCAGAGGAAATGGATTGGTGTAGAAGCGAAGTCGTGGAGGAGAAAGAAATATGTGGAGCATAGTGGAAATCAAGGAAAATGAAAATGAGAGAGTGTGCTTGGAAGGTGGCTAGAGGGAGTCTGTGGACTCTCTAGCCTGACTTTCAAGAGGGAATTATTTCTGAAGGTCAGAAAATCAAATTCTCATTAAGCTCAAAAGTCCACATTACAATAGAGAAGCTGGGTATTTATAATAACCCATGCTCCTTACAAGTTAACCTATGAAAGGTAAAAATACAAAGAAGGACTACGTCGGGCGGGATTACATCATACCCTCCCTCTTAAAAAAAGATTTGTCCTCAAATCTGGCATCGCCTTATGAAGAAGGTCCACGCAGTCTTGGGAGCAGAGCCATGAAGTGGCCTTATTACTTTAGATCTATTTTTCTTCCTCCTGGATCAAACACGAATATGCAATACACATCAAATATATCTTCAGTTAATATCAATCCAAGAAATAATTTTTCTTTAAAGACAAGAGAATAAGAACGTCTAATACTTTGATATGTAATCTTTGAAAAATTTAGAAGTCCAAATTCAAATTTGTCTTGAGTTAATTGTTTTCTTAAAGATAACAATAACTCAAGATTTGAATTGTCATATTTTGAAAATGTTTTTATAGAATATATAATGACAATTGGTTTGAAAGAGAAGTCAATATCTGAAGAATAAACCATGATTGGAAAAGAAGTAAAGATTTGGAAACCTTCCCTTTTAGGTTCCATAGTCTTGGAAAGAATAGAATTTGTCATCAGCAACAATTTCTCCTTTTCTTTCTTCTCTCTTTCTTGCCTTTCTCTCTTTTCTTCTTTTCTCTCTTTTTCTTTTCTTTCTTCTTCTTTTCTTTTCTCTTCTTCTCTTCTCTCTTCTCTTTTCTCGTTTTCTTTTCTCTCTCTCTTCTCTTCTTCTTTCCTTTCTTCCTCTTCCTTTCTCTCAATCTCTCTTTCTCTTTTCTTATTCTTGAACTCTTTAAGTCTTTCCCCAAATTCTAATTCTCTACGAAGAAACCCATGATCATTTAAACGCTCAAGAAATAATTTTCCATCATCAATGCAATCTCTAATTAGTTCTAGGTTTCTTTTAATGCTTGAAGGCACAAACTTTCTTCTCATGCAAGCTTTTAAATCATGCCAATCACGTATGGAGAACTTTCTACCTTTCCTAACATGATATTGTCTTTCATCCCACCACTCACTTGCATGCTCTTCTAACTTAGAGAGATATATGCTAAGGACATAATATTCACTCTCTCCATAAAACCAAGGATTTATTTTGTCAATTTCTTTTTCCCAAGCTAGGTATGTTAATGCACCTATGTCTTTACCAAAGGATGGAAGATTCCTAGCTTGGTTAAAAATTTCATCAACATTATCTAACCTAGAAGACCTATATGAACTATAACAAGACATCTTTGTTTTTAAAAGTTTTCTTTGTGTGAAAGGTATACAAGATTCACACTTAGACAAATCCCAGGTAAGAGAGGTGAGTCATGAAGACTGCTTAAGTACCAAGTCTTACCTTGCCAGAAATGTCTTAGGTTACTACTAGTTACCCTTTAAACAAAAATCACCTTTAAAATCAAAGAACACAACTCACAAACAATCACAAACAATTAAGCACAAATTAAAAGACTAGACTCTCGGACTCTAATGTGATAAGACTTAGAGTTTAATCCCTTTTAGCCTAAATCACCCCTAAACGTGAAACATAAAGCAAATCAATATTTAAAGTCTACTACTATGGTGAGGCTTTTTGCTTTGGCTAACAAGACACACTCACCTGTCTAGCTATGCTAAAATTATAGCAAGTAAAGTTGCCAGGAGTTTGAAAGGGCACCAAGGACTCTTCCAAAGCACTTGGACTTTATAAAAGGCGTTTTTACAAAACAAGCTAAAGCTAACAGTAGGCTAACACAAGCCTATTACAAACAAATTGAAGAAAACAATTACAAAAACAAACTATGCTACGGTCCTGGTCCACTTCTCCATTTTGCACGAAATCTTCCTAAATCAAGAGTCTAAATATTCCTTTCAACTCTCAGCCTAAATCAAGAAATTAACTTGTCCAATCCTTTCTCTTGGCTGCACAAGCTTTCTAGTGAGATTCTGTAGCTGCTCAATTAAACTCCTGGACAATTTGAATTCCAATGAAAACAACTCTGCACAGATAATTCACACCAATTCAGCAGATCATGTAATTCAACAATGAACAATTTAAATCCAAAACAGTTTAAACAGTCAGAAGCAATTAAACTAGATAACTCCCTTTAGTTCAAAGCTTCCACATTAAGTGCTTAGGTTGCTGTTTTCTCAGTAAATTTCTGCTCAAGCTAAACTCTCAAATATCAGCTCTGCACACACCAAAATCAAACCAGATTCTATTAGACACATGCAAATGGTCATTATACCAGATTCAAAGGAATGTAATTCTAAGCTGAAACCAAACTGATTAACAACCACCCCAGTCTAATCAAAATCAGATTAATCCAATACAATGTAGAACAATTCCAATTTAGAATTCAGATTGGCTAATCCTAGTGTACAAAAACTGTCATACCAGATTCACCACTTGAAATTATGCTAATCAAAGACAAGCTATAACAAAAATAGTTCAACCAAAACAAAAGAAATTTAAGGTGAAAGAAACTCCCTTCAGTTCAGATAACTGCTTGTAGCTTGCCTACGTTAAATCTGCTAAGCCAACAATAACACTAGACCAGCACTATCACTTAATGTATGGATGTCCAAACTTGCTAAACCAAATTCAATTTTCAGGAACAGTTAAACCATGTGATATCCAAGCATAATATTCAATCAAATATGGTTAACTATTTCTAATTAGGCACAAATATAACACAAAACTACACAACAGAATGAAGAAACTCCCTATTCATCTTGGTGTAGTTTATGCAGGTAGCAAAGCTCCTTTTGCTCCATTGTAGGTATTCTTGTGTTAGAATTCCCACACGTACAAACTGCTTTTGAACAATGTTAATCAGAACAAAAACTGCACAACTAAATGGTCAGCACATTGCAAGTTCAAAAGTTATTTCAGCACTTAAAACAAAAACACCTCTCAACAAGAAATTTGGTTCTTAGATGCAACCACACAAAACTCACCAAAATTAGGTCTATCTCTGGAAGTTTAAAGCACTCAAAAAATGAAAGGTTTGGAAGGGAGATTCTCCCTTGGCAGTACAAAGCTGGAAAGTCTTTCAGACCACAACCACCTAAAATGCTACCAAGCACACAAACGTTCTTTCAGATTCCAGAAACCAGAGTGTAACAGCTTCTCAAACAAGAATGGCTAGGCTAAGGCAAAGTGATATGAAGAACAGAGCAGGACAGCCACAAAACAATTAAAGCACAACAGATAATGAAACTAACAGCACAGTAGAGAAATTGACTCAAGATCAGATTATGAAAGCAAACAAAGCTCAAATTAGAACAGCTGAACAGATTTTACATGTAATGTAGACAAAACTAAGACAGCCAACAAGTGACAAACAAGAAACAAAGTTATTTAAGAAGAAGGCACAAAAACTGAACCTACCAAAGGATCTAGAACAGATTCATAAAACAAGACACAGAAACAAGTTGCAATATCATCAAAATTTTAAGCTCAAGGCAATGGAGTGAAACTGTTTAATGAAATGCTAATAGAGAACAACAGTTTCCTGGTGCATCAGATTTCAGAAAAGTTAATTGCACTGGTCTTTCAGCTTTTTATAACTATGTAAATGTTTCTTTTCTCAATTTTTTTTTTATGAAAACAGAACGACCAAGCTTTTGCTGCAATGACAACTCAATTTCACATGCACCAATCACAGATTTCAGAAAAGGCAACCAACTAGCAACTTGTGAATGAAAAATGCCAAAAATTTGGTGGTTTAAAGAGTGAAAATGCTTAGGGCAGCTATAACTCATGGTTTCTTTGCATCATCAGTTTCAAATATATAAAACAAACTTGTTTGTAAAGCAACTGGATGCAGACACACACTATCTCAAAATTTGACTTAGTCAGCCCCTAAATTACTCAATGTCTTAACCACTCAAATTTTGACTCAAAGATTCAAAAAGCTTTTTATCAACTAGCTAAACTCAAAGACAGCAGTTAAAATTCAAACAAGACACTGAGAAGTTAATGCAAGATGTCCAGCAAGGATCTAATGCTAAACCAGATTAAGAAACGCAAAGAAAATAGACACAAGCAAAGTAATGCAGATCGGCCAACTGCAAATGAGACTCTATTGTAGTTTTCTCAGTGCAACCAAGCTTTGCCAAAGCAATTCATTGCTTATATGGTATGTACATGGTACTGGCTCAATCAATCAGATGCATCTCAATCAAACAAAATAACCAGAAACAGATTAGGCACCAAATAAGTGTTGTGAACCAATGCAAAGTTGCATCTCATGTCAAACTGATGAACCAATATTTTCCTCACTTCACTTAGTTTAATGTGCTAGAATTAGTCGGGGAATTATGCTTAAACGTCCGGTATTTTCCTGTTTTTCCTAATTGTGCTTAATTTGATCGGAAATTCTTATTTTAACTAATTTGAATTATCTGAGCTTATTATTTTGCATTATTAATTACGGGAAAATTTTGGATAACTTTTTGGGACATTAGAAAGCTAAATGAGAAATGGAAATTGAGCCAATGCATCTTAGCCATTTTTATTTTCGCTGGCTGCCGCGTGAATGTTGTGTCAACTTGTGTGTCTTCGTTTGAGTTCAATTCTTATCCGTTTTCCATGCAATTTTTTTTCATAGTTTCGTCTGGATGTCTATTTTAACATATAGTTTTTACTTTGTTCAAATTCATTCTGTGCTGTTCCCAGTATTTATTTTACTCTCATATGTTAGTCCAGTGATTACTGCTGTTTGACTGATTTCTAATCTGTTGCATTGTTTGCTTGCTGTTTAGTAATTGTGGTGGCTGGAATTGATAATTGGACAGTGCTAAAACCTCCCAACACTCTTAAACAAGGCATACAACAGCTTTGCTTTATTGAATAGCAAAGAAAAAAAGAAAAAAGCAGCCACATGCACATCACGGCCCACATGGAAAGCTTTTGGATTTTAAAATTGGAATTGGTATCATGTGGAGTGTTCACGGCTGTCTCAAAATTGATTGGAAAATAATAGCAGGTGATGGACAAATTTGTAAGCACCAAAATATGATGTCACAAACTTGTTTCACAATCGGCAAGTATGACCGAATCGTTCAAGTAATAAAACTTGGTAAGACCAAGTATCGTTCTTCCCAAAGGACTCACGGCCTAGTTTAGTTATGTGATTTCTTGATTAGCTAAGACTTAAGAAAACAATAATTGAAATTTTAATATGCAAGACGAAAATAAACATGTATGCATGAATTGATCAATGGCAAAGACATAAGATAAACACTTTCAATGGATTAAATGAATGAATATGTTGTTGGGGGTCAATTTCATCTCATCCACTCTCATATATTTTAGGAATTCCTCTTTCAAATCATCATTGTTAATGCCACTCTCTAATGTACCATTCTAGATGGCTTCTCCCTAATCAAATAGTTCATACAATTCCTAGCATTCCTAATGATTAGTTCATGAGTGCAGGAGCTTAAGGCAACCAATATAATGTTGTCAGTAAAATATTGGGAGAAATTCCCCGGATCTAGATTTCCCCGTACGTGTCCGTATCAACAAAACCAATAATCATGCATTAGAATGAGTTAAACAATGCAAGCATTGAGCAAAGAGGAAAAACCCTAACTAATGATGAAAAGAAAGCATATGTCTTAATTCAAAGATGTATTCAACAAATCCATATATGAGAGCTTCAAGAGATTACATTGATTCCCCAACAAACATACAAGGTTTAGTTCACCATATTCATGGTGAACCTAGATGAATAACAATGAAAGTATGAAAGAATAAACCCAATAAAGGTGAAGAGGTAGCCTGAGCATCCAAGATCCTCCTTCAAAGGGGTGAAAGAGAGAGTGTTTGCCTCGTATCTGCCAAAGATCTCTAACTAAAGGACGTGCAAGCCCTTATATACTAATCTAGAGTTACAAAAGATTACAAAAGCCCAAGCCCAAAAAGTGCCGCTCAGCGCCATTTACCGCTCAGCGGTGGTTACGCGTCTTCTTTCTTCCCCTCAGCGGCCATTTGCCCCTCAGCGGTTCCAACGTCACCTCTTTAGTGCCGCTCAGCGGTAGTTTGCCGCTGAGCGGTGCCTTCGACTTCTCCTTTTTGCACTCTTTCTTGTCTTTTCTAATGTCCTCTCTCTTATTCTTCACTTCTTTCACCAAATTCACCTCAAAACCTGCACAAAAACACTCAAATCAAGCATAAACTTGTCCAGCTCTCTTATTTCTGAAAATATAACCAAAATGCATGATTTCAAGTTAGTTTCTAAGTCTAAAGGTTGCTTTTAGTATCACTTTTAAGCATGAAAATAACAGTTTTTCAACTGTTATCACAACCCCAAACTTAGAACTTTGCTTGTCCTCAAGCAAATAAAATGTAACTCCATCTCCAACCAATTCATATGATGGTTCACTCATTCAAAATCCTCTTTTCAAGATAAGTAATAACTTCACTCAAACTTATGACCAAGAGTTAATTCAAGATGTGCACATGCTTTAGTGTTCACAAAGTCATTTAAATTCCAACAAATGCTATTTTTCATGAATGATCAATCAATTAAGCATGGATGTTCATGTGCTTATGGAATATTTCCTCACTAGGTAAAGTGTTTCACTCAACACACAAGTGTATAAGAGGTAAAGTGTTTCACTCATTCACTCCACTATCACAATGTCACATGAATCAACTTTGCCTTTCATTTAACCACAATCAAATACATTCACAAGCATGCATCATCACAAGGACTTTTCAATGGCTTATAATGTGGCTGGGCTAACAAGAAAATTGGTTTTTCTGGATCACAAAATCCTTGAGTTAAGAGAATCATAACAACACAATCTTCTTATTCATTCCCAACTTTCTTTTGCCTTTGCTTTTGCATTTGCATTGAGCTTTGCTTCTTTTTCTTTTCTTTTCTTTGCATATTCTTACTTTTTAGCTCTTAGCTCAATGCTTTTTCTTTTTTCATGTTTCCCCAATAACCCCAAACTTGAACATTTAACAATACCACACAAGATCTTCTACTTAACTCAAGGTAAAGATTTTCAATCAAGGGTGTTCAGTGTATATTTAAGGCTAAGGGTTCAAAGGATAGAACACAACGTGTTCTCTTTTAGAAGGCTAACTTTATGAATTTGGCCAATAAAAAGGGTTTCAAAAACACGGCCTTTGATCATCTGATGCAAAACAAGCAATTGATTCAATCATAGAAAACCTGGGCAAAGTCATTCATGCTTTCAAAGTAATAGCATTCAACAATAACAACTCTGGAGCTCAAAACCTCACATATAAGCTCATTCACATTTGACATGCACATCCTGCTTAATTTCACAATCACAATCATGATGTCATGCATTTGTTCACAAAGCTTGTGAATCACCTGTATAAGCATTTAATGTGCACATCATCTCAACATCAATCAATCAATAAGCCTCATTCAAGCATTACTTATCACACAATCACAGTTAATAACAAACCATCACAAGAAACCAGGTTTCAAATAGAGTACATCAAACCCTAATCTAAAAACAAAAACAAATAAGTTCAGAAAACTTAAACCATAAAAGCATAATCATATGATAGCATTCATCAGTAAATGCTATCTCAGCTCCTCATCAGTCCGAGCTCTCTGTATCTTCCTCTTCCTCTTCATCATCATCTTCATCAAATGCATCCTCCTCCTCTGCTTCATCTTCCTCCATATCTCTGGCTGAAGCTTCAGCTGCTCCAGCTCCTCCATATACTGGTTCTTCTGGCCAAGCTACCACATTATGGAATTCATCCATAGTCCACCTGTGTGCTGGAGGGGTATCATACATCCCCACTATCATCTCAGCCGTGGCCACCTGCCCTCTGTGGATGGACTGCAACTGAGCACCTATAAGAGACATATACATGTCCCTCATCTGGAATGGTTCTGCCTCATGAGTATCAGCAGAAGTCCTGCTCTGTGCTGGCCTTCTCTCTCTACGAGCCTGGCGTGGTGGAACTGGCTGGGCTGCCTCCTCACCTCCACAGTACTGTCTGTAATAGGCCTCATCTATAGCTTTTCTTGGCCTCTCAAATGGTGGAACAGAAGTGTCCACCCCAGCTAGCTTGCAAAGGTGAGTGATCAAAGAAGGATGTCCCAGTGGTGCTTTGTTGTTTGAGGTGTTAGCACACACACTAATCTCATCAGCTATCACCTGCCCAATATTAACATTCAAGTTTCTGATAACACAGTAGATGAATAGTGCCCTGCTGAGAGTAATATCTGACACATGTGAACATGGCTGAATGTTGGCATGAGAAAACGCCATCCAATACTTTGCAAGAGGAGTCAAATCTGTCCTCCTAATGTTAACCACTGAGCCAGATCTATTCCTTTGGAAGTGTCCTCCAGGTATACACAATACTCTTTCCACATCCTCATAATCAGCACCTTCCTCCATGCTAAGAGCAAACTGGCATTGCTCACCAGCCCACACAGTATCCAGAAAGTTATTTATGGAGTCAGGATCATACCTGATAGTATGGCCTCTAACATAGCCTAAATAATTCTCAGCTGGATAATCACCAATCTTCTTTGCATTGGTGTAGAATTCTTTCACCACAGCTATGTTGGCAGGTGATGGATAAGTGGCTAGCTTCCCCCAATCATTCCCTAACACTTGCTCTCCAAATTGAGGAGCAAAGTTAGGTATCATTCCAACCTTTCTCTCCATTAGAAGTCTCCTGTCCTGAACCACCCTAAAGTGCTTCTCATGTTTCCTAGAGAGGAACCTGCCATTATGGGGCTGCTCTGGTTCCTTTTCCTTTCTCTTGGTTGCCATGGTTTTCAATCTCTTTCCTGAAGAGGATGCCATTCCTGCATTCAAACATAAATCCAAAACCACAGAACATGATGTTAATCATTAGTAAACACAAAACAAAACTCCTTTTGAAGCTAAACCACCGCTGAGGGCCAGAATTTCCCCTCAGCGCCACCAGTGCCACATTCAAACACGCAATAAACCAGAAAAAAACCAATCTGGAAGAGTGCCGCTCAGCGGTAAATGCCGCTCAGCGGTGATCTGCAGATTTTTGCAAATCTCTTTTTAAAACTGTCCTAACTCCACCCAAATGAAATTTTCAGTTTTCCAGTTCATAATCAAGCAGTTTAATCGGTTCAAACATCAAATATATCATCAAATCATGCATAGAAACTAAAACCCCTAAGTATTCATGCTTTGACAATCACATTCAAATTCAAGAACCCTAGAATGAACAAAATGCATTTTACTTACTTGGGTGGAGATGCTAGATGATATGAGAATGCTTCCAAACTAGAATGCTCTCTTCCAACCCCAAACTTTGATGACACACTAGTATAAAAGTGAGTGGAAGAGAAATCTTCTAAAGAGGGAGGAGTAAAAAGATGTGGAAAACCTATGAGAAGAGGTGTGGAAGTGTTTATGCAGAGAAGAACTTGAAAGAGTGTAAAAACGTGCAGCTTAGGGTTTAAAAATACCCCAATGGGCTCGGGTTCCGCTAAGGGGAACTTAAGCCCATCTGCGTTAGTACCGCTCAGCGGTAACTGCCGCTCAGCGGCACTTTCGTGATGTGCCCTTCTCCTTCTTTTCTTGACCTACGTGCCTTCCTAGCATACCCCTCATAGGTTCCCTGCAATTCAATGTTAAAAATGCTTATGCAAACCCTAACTAAAATAGACAAACAGAAAACAACCAATCAACTGGGTTGCCTCCCAGGTAGCGCTTGTTTAACGTCACGAGCCTGACCCAAAATCCACCAACACCCATCAGTAGGTGTTTCAAACTTACCAGCACCCATCAGTAGGTGCAAAATCTTCTCACCAACACCCATCAGTAGGTGTTACAAACTTAGTATCCTTCAGTAGATACTTAACCACCTAGCATCCTTCAGTAGATGCTAAATCCAAAAAAAATAATTACAGAATAATATTCACAAATTATAAATTACAAAACCAAATCAAAAGTTTGTAAATCCACTGGGTTGCCTCCCAGCAAGCGCTTCTTTAACGTCACTAGCTTGACCCTGTTAAAGCTCACATTCCATCTTCTTTATAATTGATGTAGTCCTTCCACCAACCTTTCAACTGCTTCCTTTGGACTGTTTTGAACTCTCTAAAATATGGAGACTCTATCTCTATCATCTCCTTCTCTTTAAAGCCTTTAATAACCCACAACTTGTTCTTGAGTCTTACAGGTGTGCCAAGTTGGAGTCTTAATTTTTTCCAGTCTCTAGGAACTTCTTCTCCTTTTCCAATCTCTTCTACCTTGGGTGCCTGAAAATACAAACAATGGTTATCAGAAACCTTAAGATTTTTATTTTTACCTCTCGTTATGGGTGCATCTCGAAATGCAGCTTTATAACTGGCTTCTTCCTCCTTTGCTTGTATCTCATCTTTGAACACATCCACCACCACTCTCTCCTCTCTGTCTTGGAGAACCACTATACCTTCATTCACATCAATGATAGCCCTGGCCGTTTTCATAAACGGTCTTCCAAGTATGATAGGTATCTTCTCGGTCTCCATCTTCATCACCACAAAGTCTGCCAAGAACTGAAGTTTGCCAACACAAACTATAATGTCCTCTACAATTCCACTTGACTCCTTTGAAGATCCATCGGCCATTACTATTCTAACCTTTGCAGGTTTCATTTTAACCTTGCCAATTTGCTCCAGTAAAGAATAAGGCATCAAGTTAACACTTGAACCTAAATCAAGGAGAGCTTTCTTTACCTTTTTCTTCCCTATAGAACAAGGGATAGAAAAGCTGCCTGGATCAGATGCTTTAGGAGGGAATGGCTCCTTTTTAACAGCTATACACTTCTTTGCTTCCTCATCTCTACGTCTTTTCTTTGTAGAGATGTTCTCATCAGATTTTGTGTAAACTGTGATTTTCTGTAGAATCTGCTCCCAAGGTGCTTCATTATCCAACATATTAAATAATTCTGTGAAATCCATTTGTTTCTCCTTTTTTATTGGAAAAGGAAAATTATTTTCACTCTCTATTTCTCTTCTTTCTTCTGTTTCTTCTTCTTCTTCTTCCAACTCAATGATCTCTTCATTTACACTCTTGACCACTTTGCACTCTTCTCTGGGGTTAACCTCAGTATTAGCCCCAAAGTTTCTGTTGGGTCTTTCTTCCAATTGCTTGGTGATCTGACCCATCTGAATCTCCAGATTCTTTATAGCAGCTTCAGTGCTCTTTTGAGAAGATTCAGTTTTTTGAATGAATTGCTGAAGAGTTTCTTCCAACTTTGTTGATCTGTCATTAAGCATAGATAATTGTTGCCACAAAGTTGGTTGCTGCTGCTGCTTATTAAACTGATTAGCCTGCCCAGTTTGTCCTTGGCCAATGCTTGGATGTGGTTTCCAACCCTGATTATAATTCCCTTGACGGTATGGAAACTGATTAGCCATGAAGTTAACATCCTCCAAGGCCTCTACTGGAAAAGCACACTGGCCATTGATGTGATCACCTCCACACAGTTCGCACAACTGGGTTTGTACCTGTGCAGCAGATTTTAACTCTTTAGGTAGTGAAGCAAGAGTTTTGGTCAGAGTTTCCAGCTGTTGAGTTAGAATCTTATTCTGTGCTAGCAGAGCATCATGGGTTTGTAATTGAAGAACCCCTTTCTGTTGCATAGGGGCGCCTCTTTCATTGTGAAGCTCATTATCACTTGTAGCCATATTTTCAATAATTTCAGTTGCTTCCTCTGGAGTTTTCCATTTGATATTGCCTCCAGCTGAGGCATCCAACATCATCTTGGTTTGTGAACCAAGCCCTCCAAGGAAAGTTAGGACTACTTCTTGATCTTCAAAGCCATGCGTAGGAGTTTCACGTAACAAGCTTTTATACCTGTCCCATGCATGTCCCAGTGATTCCTCCATGCCCTGCTTGAATGAAGATATCTCTTGCTTTCCTTTAGTCACTTTAGATTGTGGAAAGTATTTGCTTAGAAACTTTGTAACCACTGCTTCCCACTCCGTGAAACTTTCTTCTGGAAAAGAGTTCAACCAAAGCTTAGCATTGCCTCCCAATGAGAAAGGAAACAAGCTAAGTTTGATAGCTTCGTCTGGCACCCCGTTAATCTTGACCGTGTTACAGATCTCATTAAATGTTGTAAGGTGCTCATATGGGCTTTCATGTGATAACCCATTAAATTGATTACTCTTTACCAGTTGAATTAATGCTGGTTTGACCTCCATGTTGGCTGCATTGACTCTAGGTCGAGCTATGCTATTGAAGTGCTGAGGTCCAGCAAGATTAGTGTAATCTGCAAGAGTTCTTCTAGCATTATTATTGTTCTCCATACTCCCTGTGCTATGAACAGAACCTTGTGGTGATGATTGTAGGAGAGTTTCAGGAGAAGGGAAAAGTTCTCTGGACGTTCTGATTCTTCTCCTCCTTCTACTCTCGTCTAGCCCTTCAAGTAGTGGTTCTGTTGTTTTCTTACTTCTAGTTCGAATTGCCTTCTGCATGCACAAGAAAACAAAACCCTAGAACAGATTTGTTAGCACAAAAAGATATAGAAGAAAATAAAGATTGAAAAGATATAAGAAGATAAAAGATTTAGAAGATAGAATCAAATAAAATAGAATAAAACCTAATCTAAAAAATAAAATCTAATCTAAAAGATAAAATAAAATAAAATCTAACCTAACCTAATAGATAGAATAAACCTAATAGATAGAATAAGAATAAAATAAAATCTAACCTAAAAAGATAAAAAAATAAAATCTAATAAAATAAAATAAAATCTAATCTAAAAGATAAAATAAAATCAAATAAAAACCGAAAAATAAAAAAAAACAGAAAACAGAAAAACAGAAAACAGAAAAAAAAATAAAATAAAATCAAATAAAATACAAACTGAAAAATATAAACAGAAAAATAAAATAAAATAAAATAAAAATTCGAAATTTAAAATAAAATAAAAAAAAATAAGTCAAAGATAATCAATAATCACACAAATTAACCAGTTAAACCACGAGTCCCCAGCAACGGCGCCAAAAACTTGATGGACAAATTTGTAAGCACCAAAATATGATGTCACAAACTTGTTTCACAATCGGCAAGTATGACCGAATCGTTCAAGTAATAAAACTTGGTAAGACCAAGTATCGTTCTTCCCAAAGGACTCACGGCCTAGTTTAGTTATGTGATTTCTTGATTAGCTAAGACTTAAGAAAACAATAATTGAAATTTTAATATGCAAGACGAAAATAAACATGTATGCATGAATTGATCAATGGCAAAGACATAAGATAAACACTTTCAATGGATTAAATGAATGAATATGTTGTTGGGGGTCAATTTCATCTCATCCACTCTCATATATTTTAGGAATTCCTCTTTCAAATCATCATTGTTAATGCCACTCTCTAATGTACCATTCTAGATGGCTTCTCCCTAATCAAATAGTTCATACAATTCCTAGCATTCCTAATGATTAGTTCATGAGTGCAGGAGCTTAAGGCAACCAATATAATGTTGTCAGTAAAATATTGGGAGAAATTCCCCGGATCTAGATTTCCCCGTACGTGTCCGTATCAACAAAACCAATAATCATGCATTAGAATGAGTTAAACAATGCAAGCATTGAGCAAAGAGGAAAAACCCTAACTAATGATGAAAAGAAAGCATATGTCTTAATTCAAAGATGTATTCAACAAATCCATATATGAGAGCTTCAAGAGATTACATTGATTCCCCAACAAACATACAAGGTTTAGTTCACCATATTCATGGTGAACCTAGATGAATAACAATGAAAGTATGAAAGAATAAACCCAATAAAGGTGAAGAGGTAGCCTGAGCATCCAAGATCCTCCTTCAAAGGGGTGAAAGAGAGAGTGTTTGCCTCGTATCTGCCAAAGATCTCTAACTAAAGGACGTGCAAGCCCTTATATACTAATCTAGAGTTACAAAAGATTACAAAAGCCCAAGCCCAAAAAGTGCCGCTCAGCGCCATTTACCGCTCAGCGGTGGTTACGCGTCTTCTTTCTTCCCCTCAGCGGCCATTTGCCCCTCAGCGGTTCCAACGTCACCTCTTTAGTGCCGCTCAGCGGTAGTTTGCCGCTGAGCGGTGCCTTCGACTTCTCCTTTTTGCACTCTTTCTTGTCTTTTCTAATGTCCTCTCTCTTATTCTTCACTTCTTTCACCAAATTCACCTCAAAACCTGCACAAAAACACTCAAATCAAGCATAAACTTGTCCAGCTCTCTTATTTCTGAAAATATAACCAAAATGCATGATTTCAAGTTAGTTTCTAAGTCTAAAGGTTGCTTTTAGTATCACTTTTAAGCATGAAAATAACAGTTTTTCAACTGTTATCAGCAGGACCCCATGGACAACTCACGTTGGCACACACACCAAAACCTCACATATTTTGGAATCAAAGTTGGGACCACCACTTGGAAGCATACGGTGATTAATGAAGAGCATAAAGCTGCCACGTCTAGCACCTTTTGGAGAGGATGGAAGTAGAGGTTGTGGGTGTGTTTGAATGTGTTTACACTTGTTCCCCATTGCTCCTCTGTTCCTTATGGTTTGTAGCTTCTTATCCAGATATATCCTCCCTTGTCTTTGGCCCCATTACAACCATGAAAAGACCTTTTGATTTGAACATGCGTATTGCTTAAGTGTTGATATTAGAGGCTTGCCAAGTCTATTTGTGATTGCTTTCTTGAGTCCATTGAGTGACATTGATTTACCTTAAACACTTGAGAGAAACACTGATAGTGCATCTGTGAGGTTTTGTTACTTTTGATTCACCTTTTGAGCTGATTGATCATTTTGTCATGATTTGAATTGCTTGGATAATTTCATGAGTATCTGCTTTCTCTGATTCTGAGTTGGATATTGTCTACCTCTTTTCTTTGTCCAGATTTCTTGAGGAATGTGTAATTTTGTTTGTTTCCTTGTGAGTCTTTATTTTCTGTGTGCCGACGTTGTGTCACCTTCTTAAAACTCCTTTGAACTATTCCCTGATTTGCGTCTTGATTTTGCCCAGGAGTGCAAAAGACTAAGTGTGGTCTATTTTGATGAACCAATATTTTCCTCACTTCACTTAGTTTAATGTGCTAGAATTAGTCGGGGAATTATGCTTAAACGTCCGGTATTTTCCTGTTTTTCCTAATTGTGCTTAATTTGATCGGAAATTCTTATTTTAACTAATTTGAATTATCTGAGCTTATTATTTTGCATTATTAATTACGGGAAAATTTTGGATAACTTTTTGGGACATTAGAAAGCTAAATCAGAAATGGAAATTGAGCCAATGCATCTTAGCCATTTTTATTTTCGCTGGCTGCCGCGTGAATGTTGTGTCAACTTGTGTATCTTCGTTTGAGTTCAATTCTTATCCGTTTTCCATGCAATTTTTTTTCATAGTTTCGTCTGGATGTCTATTTTAACATATAGTTTTTACTTTGTTCAAATTCATTCTGTGCTGTTCCCAGTATTTATTTTACTCTCATATGTCAGTCCAGTGATTACTGCTGTTTGACTGATTTCTAATCTGTTGCATTGTTTGCTTGCTGTTTAGTAATTGTGGTGGCTGGAATTGATAATTGGACAGTGCTAAAACCTCCCAACACTCTTAAACAAGGCATACAACAGCTTGGCTTTATTGAATAGCAAAGAAAAAAAGAAAAAAGCAGCCACATGCACATCACGGGCCACCTGGAAAGCTTTTGGATTTTAAAATTGGAATTGGTATCATGTGGAGTGTTCACGGCTGTCTCAAAATTGATTGGAAAATAATAGCATGGCCCCATGGACAACTCACGTTGGCACACACACCAAAACCTCACATATTTTGGAATCAAAGTTGGGACCACCACTTGGAAGCATACGGTGATTAATGAAGAGCATAAAGCTGCCACGTCTAGCACCTTTTGGAGAGGAATACTTTGTTTTTAATTTTAATAGCAAGAGGCAGCGTATGGGTCCAGAAAAGAAGCGGTCCAGCATCCAAGGGGCAGCTCCCATCCAAGCTTCAACACGGCCCATGAGAAGCATCCAGCAGGGGGTGACGGTCCAGAAAAAAACAGGGGTACACATCATTCCAGCAGCTTGGCACGGTCCAACATTCCTTCATAGGGTTACAGCCGCCACTTGAGTAGGAGTTCATTTTTTTATTAGTTTGGAGAAGGGATGTGAGGAGGGGGCCGTGAGCTTGGGATGGTTGGAGAAAGAAAGAAAGCTGTCACTTGGAATGGAGGATGATGTTGCTTCAGTTCTTGATGTCTTCTCATCTGGTTTTGAAATTTTTCATTTAAGCTTTTGTTCATTTTCTGTTTCATTCATCTCTGTCTCCATAAACTGTAATTTGAATTCTGTGTTTGTGAAAGTTGTTTTGAGAGCTTTGTAATTTAATCCTTAAGTGTTTTCTCTTCTTTAGATTTGTGGTGCAAGGTTACGGTTTGTTTAAAGAGCTATTCTCCTTCTTTCATTTAGTTTTATTTCATCCAGTTTTGATTGAATCCTTTTATTGTTTATGCTAATGTTAATGGCTGTTTTGAGATAGATAATGAAGTATTGTTTCATGCTTGTGTTTTAATGTTGTTAGAAGTGAAAAAGAAGCAAAGTAAATGGTGATTTATGGACATGCGTCACGGCTGGAATACTGCAGTAAATTTATTTTGTTTGAGAATGAAGAAGTAGATTAGGTGTGTGTTACGTAAAAGCTTTCTTCTCCTTGTAAAAATCAAACATCTTTCTTCTAAAAATCTATTAGCATTTAGTCAACATGTGGGACCTTTTCTTACATTTGAATTTGTCTCTTTTAGTACTTTTGGAAGAAGATTTTCGTGGGTAGAATGGTGTGCATACAAATTAATTTGCTTTTCATTAAGAAATATTAATTGAAGTGGAAGTAATGTTTTCTTTGTAAAATCAAGTGGTATGGATGTAGGAAGGCTACGGTTTTGGAGGAGGGAAACAATTTCCTATTCTATTTTTTTTTATTTGAATTTTTACTGTTCCAATTTCATTTTCATTGTGTTAATTTCATTTTATTGTTTTAGAATTTGCTTCGCCGTTTTTAATCCAGTCGTGTTTAATTTCCAGTCAGTTTAATTTAATTTTATCCGCACAAAAACAATCTTTCAAAATCCCCCCACTATGTGTTTGATCTGAGACTGAACCACATTTGGTCCTTGAGAGACGACCTAGGAGTCACTTCCTGGTACTATACTGCATTCTTTTATGCACAACTTTTGTGAGAGGTGCGACCCGCTCATCAAAATGGCGCCGTTGCCGGGGACCAACGGTTCGGTCTTAGGTTTTTGTTGTGTTTGTGTGTGTTGTGTTTTGTCTTGTGTTGTGATGTGATGTGATGTGATGTTCTGTTTTGTGTGTGCGGGTTGCATGTATAAATGTGTTGTGTTTTATTTGTTTCGTGATTTTTAGTATTCTTCTTTTTCCATGTCTACCTATTTTGATTTTGTGAACACTGCTTGTTTTGCTAGTGCCTCTGATTATGATTCTCCTTCTGCCTGTTACTCTGATTGTAATTCATATTCTGCTGATTTCTATGTTGAGAACAATACGACTCATCCTCTAATTTCTGAGAGTGCTCTTTGTGAGCCGGTTTCACTTAAGGAGGATGATCTTCATTGCGATCTCACCCCTGGACTGATACATTTGTTGCCTAAGTTTCATGGTTTTGTAGGAGAATGCCCACACAGACATTTGGAGGAGGTCCACATCATATGCTCTTCAATGAAGCCTCCAGATGTCCCTCTTGATTACATTTTCTTGAGCGCATTTCCGCATTCATTACAAGGAGCAACTAAGGATTGGAAAGACTCTCTTCCTCTGAGATCCGTTACCGATTGGGGATATCTTGAGCATCAGTTTCTGAGCAAATTTTCCCTTGTGCAATATGCTTACAGCAACGGTCTTGGATGGAATGACCCTACTTTGGGATGGTATAATGCTCCACAGCATCAATATCAAGAACCACCATTCCAGAGTACTTTCATGCCTCCACCAGTCCAGCAATATCAGAGTCAGCAATATGATGCTCCTGCCCAAATAGCTCCTCAGCCTTCTACTTCTGAGCCTACATTGCAGGAGTTGTTGGAGCAGATGACCATGCAGAACCTTCAGTTTCAGCAAGAGAACATGCAGTTCCAACAAGAAATAGGAGCTGCCATTCAGAGTATGACTGATCAGATAGGGCAGATGGCCACTCAACTCACTGAGGAACAGTCTCAAGATTCAGAGTTACCATTTCAGACTGTTCAGATTCCAGATGATGATGATAGTGGCATCAACATAGAAGATGGGGAGAAGAGTCATGAGCTTACTACTGCGCCACATACTTTCCCACCTTCAGATGGTCCCACTCTTGCACCTGAGGAGACCGAGAAAGATTTTGAGGACCAGGCATATATGAGCAACATTTGTGAGCCAGGTAGACCATTTTCATCTTTCACTACTTTTCCAAGCTTTAGAGAAGTGAAGGTAAGCATACCTCAATTTGATTATTCTGTTGATGATTATGCTGTTGAGGGGTATGTTGATAATTATACTGTTGATGAGCATGTTTTTAATTCTCCCTCTGTGCATGATGAGAACCACTTTTTGCTACCACATCTGAATATTTATTCTCCATGCACTGAACATGAATCTGAGCCTGTTATTGATATCGTTTCTACATCTGAAATTGATTCATGTTCTGAGGATGTATCTGAGGTTCAACCTGTTACACTGAGATTGGGTATTATACCCCTGCATGTTATTTCTTTGGAACCACATTGCACTAACCATGTTACAGGAGGTACACATATATTTAACCAACATGCACCCACAGTGGAAGGAAAAGGTGCTTACATACACACTAGTTTCAACAGCAATAGGCACCAGCTGAACCCGCACATCAACAATCCTTGCTTCTTAGATCCAGCTGTGGATGATATCTCCCTGCTAGATCAAATCTGGAGGATGAAGCAGTTCGTCCTCAAAACCTTCTTGCTGGATACTGTGGTGGAAGACATCTCCCTGAAAGTCCAAAATTGGCAACTGCCACCATGACCAGGGGAGTTTTCTTTCTCTCTTTTCCCCCTTTCCGTACTTTTATTGCACTTGTCCATGATTTGTTCACTGTTCTGATTTCTGATCTTATTGTTTGTGACACATTGAGGACACTGTGTAGTTTAAGTGTGGTCTATTAGGGGAGATTTTTATTTTTCTTTGTTAGTTTTTGTTTTTCGTGTTAAATTTTTTTCTTTTCTAGGTAGTTTTGTTTTATCTTGTATACAATTTTGCATGATTCTCTTCATTTCTGGACTGTGTTAAAGTTGTAGACTCGTCTTTCACTTCACTTGATTGATACTTATTGGTTTGAAATCCCTTGCTTTTCTTTGCTTGGGAAGATGATTATGATGTTTGAGAGGTTGAATTGATTGTGACAATTACCCTGTGTGAGATTTGAGCCACTTTATGTTCTTTCTTGTGTGTGATATGTCTCTTGATTGCTTGCGCATATGCCTTGGCTTGACTCTGGTTGATAATTCTTGATTGATATGCATGTTTGGAAGTGATAAAGGCAGTTTTGTTTTTGAGCCTCTCTAGCCAAATAAGCTTACCTTGTTCTGATTCTTTGAAAACCCTTGTTGAGCCTATACTTTCCTCATTTCTTTGTTTTGAAGCTCATACACTAGCCCTAAGTGAAAAACCATGATTACCTTAACCTTAGGGAATTTTGGAGCTTTGGAAGTGTTTTGGGAACAAGTGTGGTCTCCTGGGGATTTTTGAGGAATTGGCTAGTGAGTCCTCTTCTTATCGTGTTTTTGTAATTATGTGGTGTATCTTGTCTCTTGAAATTGTGTGCTGAATAGAGTAAAGAAAAGAGACAGGATGATAAAAACAGAGAGCAGAAAAACAGTAAAAAAAAATTGTGAATAATTGTGAATAATGGAGTCAAGAAGAGGATGGAAGTAGAGGTTGTGGGTGTGTTTGAATGTGTTTACACTTGTTCCCCATTGCTCCTCTGTTCCTTATGGTTTGTAGCTTCTTATCCAGATATATCCTCCCTTGTCTTTGGCCCCATTACAACCATGAAAAGACCTTTTGATTTGAACATGCGTATTGCTTAAGTGTTGATATTAGAGGCTTGCCAAGTCTATTTGTGATTGCTTTCTTGAGTCCATTGAGTGACATTGATTTACCTTAAACACTTGAGAGAAACACTGATAGTGCATCTGTGAGGTTTTGTTACTTTTGATTCACCTTTTGAGCTGATTGATCATTTTGTCATGATTTGAATTGCTTGGATAATTTCATGAGTATCTGCTTTCTCTGATTCTGAGTTGGATATTGTCTACCTCTTTTCTTTGTCCAGATTTCTTGAGGAATGTGTAATTTTGTTTGTTTCCTTGTGAGTCTTTATTTTCTGTGTGCCGACGTTGTGTCACCTTCTTAAAACTCCTTTGAACTATTCCCTGATTTGCGTCTTGATTTTGCCCAGGAGTGCAAAAGACTAAGTGTGGTCTATTTTGATGAACCAATATTTTCCTCACTTCACTTAGTTTAATGTGCTAGAATTAGTCGGGGAATTATGCTTAAACGTCCGGTATTTTCCTGTTTTTCCTAATTGTGCTTAATTTGATCGGAAATTCTTATTTTAACTAATTTGAATTATCTGAGCTTATTATTTTGCATTATTAATTACGGGAAAATTTTGGATAACTTTTTGGGACATTAGAAAGCTAAATCAGAAATGGAAATTGAGCCAATGCATCTTAGCCATTTTTATTTTCGCTGGCTGCCGCGTGAATGTTGTGTCAACTTGTGTATCTTCGTTTGAGTTCAATTCTTATCCGTTTTCCATGCAATTTTTTTTCATAGTTTCGTCTGGATGTCTATTTTAACATATAGTTTTTACTTTGTTCAAATTCATTCTGTGCTGTTCCCAGTATTTATTTTACTCTCATATGTCAGTCCAGTGATTACTGCTGTTTGACTGATTTCTAATCTGTTGCATTGTTTGCTTGCTGTTTAGTAATTGTGGTGGCTGGAATTGATAATTGGACAGTGCTAAAACCTCCCAACACTCTTAAACAAGGCATACAACAGCTTGGCTTTATTGAATAGCAAAGAAAAAAAGAAAAAAGCAGCCACATGCACATCACGGGCCACCTGGAAAGCTTTTGGATTTTAAAATTGGAATTGGTATCATGTGGAGTGTTCACGGCTGTCTCAAAATTGATTGGAAAATAATAGCATGGCCCCATGGACAACTCACGTTGGCACACACACCAAAACCTCACATATTTTGGAATCAAAGTTGGGACCACCACTTGGAAGCATACGGTGATTAATGAAGAGCATAAAGCTGCCACGTCTAGCACCTTTTGGAGAGGAATACTTTGTTTTTAATTTTAATAGCAAGAGGCAGCGTATGGGTCCAGAAAAGAAGCGGTCCAGCATCCAAGGGGCAGCTCCCATCCAAGCTTCAACACGGCCCATGAGAAGCATCCAGCAGGGGGTGACGGTCCAGAAAAAAACAGGGGTACACATCATTCCAGCAGCTTGGCACGGTCCAACATTCCTTCATAGGGTTACAGCCGCCACTTGAGTAGGAGTTCATTTTTTTATTAGTTTGGAGAAGGGATGTGAGGAGGGGGCCGTGAGCTTGGGATGGTTGGAGAAAGAAAGAAAGCTGTCACTTGGAATGGAGGATGATGTTGCTTCAGTTCTTGATGTCTTCTCATCTGGTTTTGAAATTTTTCATTTAAGCTTTTGTTCATTTTCTGTTTCATTCATCTCTGTCTCCATAAACTGTAATTTGAATTCTGTGTTTGTGAAAGTTGTTTTGAGAGCTTTGTAATTTAATCCTTAAGTGTTTTCTCTTCTTTAGATTTGTGGTGCAAGGTTACTGTTTGTTTAAAGAGCTATTCTCCTTCTTTCATTTAGTTTTATTTCATCCAGTTTTGATTGAATCCTTTTATTGTTTATGCTAATGTTAATGGCTGTTTTGAGATAGATAATGAAGTATTGTTTCATGCTTGTGTTTTAATGTTGTTAGAAGTGAAAAAGAAGCAAAGTAAATGGTGATTTATGGACATGCGTCACGGCTGGAATACTGCAGTAAATTTATTTTGTTTGAGAATGAAGAAGTAGATTAGGTGTGTGTTACGTAAAAGCTTTCTTCTCCTTGTAAAAATCAAACATCTTTCTTCTAAAAATCTATTAGCATTTAGTCAACATGTGGGACCTTTTCTTACACTTGAATTTGTCTCTTTTAGTACTTTTGGAAGAAGATTGCCGTGGGCAGAATGGTGTGCATACAAATTAATTTGCTTTTCATTAAGAAATATTAATTGAAGTGGAAGTAATGTTTTCTTTGTAAAATCAAGTGGTATGGATGTAGGAAGGCTACGGTTTTGGAGGAGGGAAACAATTTCCTATTCTATTTTTTTTTATTTGAATTTTTACTGTTCCAATTTCATTTTCACTGTTTTAATTTCATTTTACTGTTTTAGAATTTGCTTCGCCGTTTTTAATCCAGTCGTGTTTAATTTCCAGTCAGTTTAATTTAATTTTATCCGCACAAAAACAATCTTTCAAAATCCCCCCACTATGTGTTTGATCTGAGACTGAACCACATTTGGTCCTTGAGAGACGACCTAGGAGTCACTTCCTAGTACTATACTGCATTCTTTTATGCACAACTTTTGTGAGAGGTGCGACCCGCTCATCACAAACACTAAGCACCCAAGCTCTTAATGAATTTTTCATTGCTCATATGGTGTACAGCCACTGATCATATAATCTAGAATCTCAGAAAAAAAAATCAAATACAGCTTTGAACACAGAATTTATGACATTTTAAGCAATTAAACATAACTATAAACATGACAGAATATGATTCATCAATGAAAATGACTCAAATGAACAAATGGACCGATTAAAATGAGGAAAAAAAACTCAAAGTAAAGCTGGCACACACAAATTGACTCAACCAAATTGGATTCACCGAATAAAATAAAAATAAAACTCAAAGTAATGACTCAAGGCACATAACAAGTCAGAACACTCAAGACAATGAAGGAAAATGATGAACAACTCGTAAATGAAGAAAACGCAACAGAGACACGAAACAGAAACGCGAAACAAAAACGTGATATTAATCGAAACAACACGGAAATGGAAGAACAAACTCAGAATCAAGACAGAATCAAAAAAACAAAACTCAAACAACGAAGGAAACAGAAACACGATACTTACCTTTGATGCGTGGACGACCAAAGCTCTGATGATACTTGGTGGACGAACGCCCGCGAAGATGACGATAGAAGCTGTGCGAGCACGATTCGAACTCCTCGAGCCTTCCTCGACGAGAGAAGACGCAGCAGATATGTAGACAGAGTTCTAAATTGAGAGCTAATTGGAAGAGAAGAAAACCCTAAATAATGGATAAACCCTAAATCGAACGATGGAGACACTAATCGGACACGAAGAAACCCTAAAATGGTGAAGAGACTCAATATAAACCGATTAATCGGTTCAAATGACTGATTGAACGGTGGAAAAGAAGGATGAACGGAGGAAATAAGGTTTGTTCGGTGAAAAATGAAGGAATAATGAAAATGAAGGAGGAAGTGAGACGAAACCCTAGCGGAGAAGATGAAATTCGGTGGAAAACCTGGATCTAGGGTTGCAATGACAGAAGCAAGGTAGAATAAAGTTTGAACATGGAATCTGTGATGAAACCAAAGCAAAACGGTGAAGAGGATGTGGTTGATGGCCGAGGAGCTATTGAGAGAGTGAAATGCAAATGACGCTGTGCGTATCTGATGCGCGAGAGAGAATGCCAGTGATGTGGAATGAAGGAGCTGACGCGTGCAATTGTAGCTGCTGAGGCGCGCCACGCAGAGGAAATGGATTGGTGTAGAAGCGACGTCGTCGAGGAGAAAGAAATATGTGGAGCACAGTGGAAATCAAGGAAAATGAAAATGAGAGAGTGTGCTTGGAAGGTGGCTAGAGGGAGTCTGTGGACTCTCTAGCCTGACTTTCAAGAGAGAATTATTTCTAAAGGTCAGAAAATCAAATTCTCATTAATCTCAAAAGTCCACATTACAATAGAGAAGCTGGGTATTTATAATAACCCATGCTCCTTACAAGCTAACATATGAAAGGTAAAAATACAAAGAAGGACTACGTCGGACGGGATTACATCACGTCCACTTCGCCAACTTCGTCATTTTCGTCGACTTCGTCCACTGCCCCCACTTTTTCCACTTCGTCCACCTCTTCTCCTTCGTCCACTTCTTCATCATCTTCTTCTTCTTCTACTTCTCCTTCGTCCACTTCGTCCAGTTCGTCTACTTCACCCACTTTCTCCACTTCGTCATCTTCTTCCACTTCGTCCACTTCGCCAACTTCGTCATTTTTGTCCACTTTGTCCACTTCTTTGAGTTCGTCCACTTCTTCTCCTTCGTCCACTTCTTCATCTTCTTCTTGTTCTTCTTTTTCTCCTTCGTCCACTTCGTCCACTTTGTCAACTTCACCAACTTCGTCAACTTTGTCCACTTCGTCAACTTCGTCCAATTAGTCCACTTCGTCCACTTCGCAAACTTCTTCAACTTCACTCACTTCGTCCACTTTTTCAACTTCGTCCACTTCTTCAACTTCGTCCACTTCTCCCACTTTGTCCACTTCGTCAACTTCGTCCACTTCGTCAACTTCGTCAACTTATTCAACTTCGTCCACTTCGTGCATTTTGCCAACATCGTCAACTTCGTCATTTTCGTCCACTTCGTCCACTTCTTCCATTTCGTCCACTTTGTCAAGTTCTTCAACTTCATCCACTTCGTCAACTTCGTCCACTAGGTCGACTTCAACTACTTCGTCAACTTCGTCCTCTTCGCCAACTTCGTCAACTTCGTCATTTTCATCGACTTCGTCCACTGCCTCCACTTTGTCCACTTCGTCCACTTCGTCCACTTCTTCTCCTTCGTCCACTTCTTCATCATCTTCTTCTTCTTCTACTTCTCCTTCGTCCACTTCGTCTACTTCACCCACTTCCTCCACTTCGTCAACTTCGTCCACTTCGTCATCTTCTTCGACTTCGTCCACTTCGCCAACTTCGTCATTTTCGTCCACTTTGTCCACTTCTTTCAGTTCGTCCACTTCATCTCCTTCGTCCACTTCTTCATCTTCTTCTTGTTCTTCTTATTCTTCTTCGTCCACTTCGTCCACTTCGTCCAATTCGTCCACTTCGTCCACTTCGCAAACTTCTTCAACTTCATCCACTTCGTCCACTTCTTCAACTTCGTCCACTTCTCCCACTTTGTCCACTTCGTAAACTTCGTCCACTTTGTCAACTTCGTCCACTTCGTCAACTTCGTCAACTTATTCAACTTCGTCCACTTCGTCCATTTTGCAAACATCGTCAACTTTGTCATTTTCGCCCACTTCGTCCACTTCTTCAACTTCGTCCACTTCTTCCATTTCGTCCACTTTGTCAAGTTCTTCAACTTCGTCCACTTTGTCAACTTCGTCCACTAGGTCGACTTCAAATACTTCGTCAACATCGTCCACTTCGCCAACTTTGTCAACTTCGTCATTTTTGAACTTCACCAACTTCGTCAACTTTGTCCACTTCGTCAACTTCGTCAACTTCGTCTACTTCGTCAATTAGTCCACTTCGTCCACTTCGCAAACTTCTTCAACTTCATCCACTTCCTCAACTTCTTCAACTTCGTCCACTTCTCCCACTTTGTCCACTTCGTCAACTTCGTCCACTTCGTCAACTTCGTCCACTTCCTCAAGTTATTCAACTTCGTCCACTTCGTCCATTTTGCCAACATCGTCAACTTCGTGATTTTCGTCCACTTCTTCAACTTTGTCCACTTCTTCCATTTCGTCCACTTTGTCAAGTTCGTCAACTTCGTCAACTTCGTCAACTTCGTCAACTTCGTCAACTTTGTCCACTCGGTCGACTTCAACTACTTCGTCAACTTCGTCCACTTCGCCAACTTCGTCATTTTCATCGACTTTGTCCACTGCGTCCACTTTGATAACTTCGTCCACTTCTTCTCCTTCGTCCACTTCTTCATCATCTTCTTCTTCTTCTACTTCTCCTTCGTCCACTTTTTCTACTTCACCCACTTCCTCCACTTCGTCAACTTCGTCCACTTCGTCATCTTCTTCCACTTCGTCCACTTCGCCAACTTCGTCATTTTCGTCCACTTTGTCAACTTCTTTCAGTTCGTCCACTTCTTCTCCTTCGTCCACTTCTTCATCTTCTTCTTGTTCTTCTTCTCCTTCGTCCACTTTGTCAACATCACCAACTTCGTCAACTTTGTCCACTTCGTCAACTTCGTCAACTTCGTCCACTTTGTCCAATTCGTCCACTTCGTCCACTTCGCAAACTTCTTCAACTTCATCCACTTCGTCCACTTCTTCAACTTCGTCCACTTCTTCCACTTTGTCCACTTCGTCAACTTCGTCCACTTCGTCAACTTATTCAACTTAGTCCATTTCGTCCATTTTTCCAACATCGTCAACTTCGTCATTTTTGTCCATTTCGTCCTCTTCTTCAACTTTGTCCACCTCTTCCATTTCGTCCACTTTGTCATGTTCTTCAACTTCGCCACTTCGTCAACTTCGTCCACTAGGTCGACTTCAACTACTTTGTCAACTTCGTCCACTTCGCCAACTTTGTCAACTTCATCATTTTTCAACTTCACCAACTTCGTCAACTTTGTCCACTTCGTCCACTTCGTCCACTTCGTCCAATTAGTCCACTTCGTCCACTTCTTCAAGTTCTTCTTCTTCTTCTTCTTCTTCTTCTTCTTCTTCTCCTTCTTCCACTTTGTCCACTTCGTCCACTTCGCCAACTTTGCCAACTTCATCATCTTCATCCACCTCGTCCACCTCGTCAACTTCGTCATTTTCCTCGACTTCGTCCACTTCCTCCACTTTGTTCACTTCGTCCACTTCTTCAACTTCTTCTTCTTCTTCATCATCATCTTCTTCTTCTTCTTCTTCTTCTTCCTCTTCTTCTTCTTCCACTTCGTCCACTTTGCCAACTTTGCCAACTTCGTCCACTTTGTCAACTTCCCAAACTTCGTCCATGATGACAAATTTATGAACACCGAAAAACGGCGCCAAAAACTTGTTTAACCCTCGGCAAGTATGACCGAATCGTATCAAGTAATAAAACTCGGTAAGACCAAGTATCGTTCTCCCAAAGGACTCGCAGCCTAGTTAGTTATATGATTTGTTGATTATTTAAGACTTGTGAACAATTGATTGTAGGTTTAAATGCAAAAGACAGTAATTAAACATGTATGCATGAATTTGATCAATGGAAAAGAGGAATACAAACACTTTAATGAATTAGATGGATGAGTATGTTGTTGGGGTTATCAATTTCATCTTATCCACTCTCATATACTTTTAGGAATTCATCATTCTTTTCATCAATTGCTAATGCCACTCTCTAAATCACCTTGCAAGAAGGCCTATCCTTAATTATGAGTTCATACAATTCCTAGCATCCCTAATAATTAATTCTGAAGTGCAGAAGCTTAACGACAACCAACACTCATATTCCTATGTCTAGGTAATATGCTATTGGGAGAAATTCCCCGGATCTAGATTTCCCTGTACGTTCCCATATCGACAAAATCAATAATCATGGCATTGAATGAGTTAAACAATGCAAGCTTTAAGCAAAGATGAAAAACCCTAACTAATGATGAAAGAAAGCATGTATCTTAAAATAAGATGTTAAAACACAAATTCCATATATGTGAGTTTCACAAGACTACATTGATTCCCCAACAACCATGCAAGGTTTAGTTCACCATATTCATGGTGAAACGAAATGAACAATAATGAAAGAATGGAGAAGATAGAAAAACCCTAGAAAGAGAATAGGAGAGTTGTCACCATCTCCCAATCTACCCCCAAGGGGTGAAAAGTGTGTTTTTGCTTCCTCCCAGCCAAAGATACAAACCCTAGGACATCCTAAAGCTTATATACTATTCTAAAATATACAGAAAATTAGGCCCAAGCCCATAAAAACAAAAGAAAACCGGTCTAAGCCCACTTAGAATGGCGCTCAGCGGTATTTTACCGCTCAGCGGATATACCGCATGATCCATTTTGCCCCCAGCTGCTGTTTTTGCCCCTCAGCGGTGATTTTGGCACCTGAAAAGTGGCACTCAGCGGTATTTTACCGCTCAGCGGAACTTTTTCTGTATTCTGGTTTACTTTTCAGCATTCTGGTTGACTGGTTGACTTTTTTGGTTGACTGGTTGACTTTTCTAGTTTCTGATTGACTTTTCAGCACTCCAATCATTCGGTACTTCAATTCTTCTTTCAAATCATATAATTAGCCTACAAAATCAAGGGAATCTTGCACAAAACCATTAAATTCACCTTCAACTCTCTTATTCACAAAACTAAAGCAAAAATATGAGTTAAAGCTAGTTTTTAAGTCTTAACGATTGCTTTTGGTGTCAATTTTAAGAATAAAAATAACGGTTTTTCAACCGTTATCAGTCCACTTCTTCTTCTTCTTCTCCTTCTTCTTCTTCTCATTCGTCCTCTTCGTCAACTTCGTCCACTTCGTCAACTTCGTCCACTTCGTCAACTTCGCTAACCTCGCCAACTTCGTCCATTTCGTCCACTTCTTTACCTTAATCCACTTCGTCAACTTCATCCACTTCATCCACTTCGTCCACGAATTCGTCCACTTCCTCCACCTCTTCTCCTTCGTCCACTTCTTCATCATCTTCTTCTACTTCTCCTTCGTCCACTTCACCCACTTGGTCCACTTCGTCAACTTCGTCCACTTCACCCACTTCGTGGACGTCGTCCACTTCGTCAATTCTTCCACTTCGTCAATTCTTCCACTTCGTCCACTTCGCCAACTTCGTCAACTTCGTCATTTTCGTCCACTTCTTCTACTTCGTCCACTTCTTCTCCTTCGTCCACTTCCTCAACTTCGTCAACTTTGTCCACATCATCAACTACGTCCACTTCGTCCAATTCGTCTACTTCGTCCACTTGTTCATTTCTTCTTCTTCTTCTCCTTCGTCCACTTCGTCAACTTCGTCAACTTCATCAACTTCGTCATTTTTGTCCACTTTGTTCTCTTCGTCCACTTCGTCCAACTCGTCAACATCGTCCACTTCGCCAACATCGTCAACTTCGTAATTTTCGTCCACTTCTTCCATTTCCTCCACTTCCTCCACTTCCTCTACTTCTTCTCCTTCGTCCACTTCTTCATCATCTTCTTCTTCTTCATCTTCTTGTTCTCCTTCGTCCACTTCGTCAACTTCGTCGACTTCGTCAACTTTGTCAACTTTGTCCACTTCGTCCACTTCACCAACTTCCTCAACCTTGTCCACTTCATCAACTTTGCAAACTTCGTCAACTTCGTCCACTTAGTCAACTTATTCAACTTCGTCCAGTTCTTCAACTTCGTCCAGTTCGTCAACTTCGTTCTCTTCGTCCACTTCTTTCACTTCTTCCACTTCCTCCACTTCTTTTGCTTCGTCCACATCTTCATCTTCTTCTTCTTCTTCTTCTTCTTCTTGTTCTTCTTCTCCCATGTCGCCATTTCGTCAACTTCGTTCAATTCGTCCAATTCGTCCACTTCGTCTACTTGTACATCTTCTTCTTCTTCTCCTTTGTCCACTTCGGTCATGTCGTCTACTTCGTCAAATTGGTCCACTTCTTCTCTTTCATCCATGTCTTCATCATCATCATCATCATCATCTTCTTCTTCTTATTCTTCTTCTTCTTCTTCTTCTTCTCCTTCGTCCACTTCGTCAACTTCGTCCACTTCACCAACTTCGCCAACTTCGTCCGCTTCGTCCACTTCGTCAACTTCGTGAACTTCGTTAACTTCGTCCACTTCGTCAACTTTGTCCACTTCCTAAACTTCGTCGACTTTGTCCACTTCGTCAACTTCGTCCACCTCGTCCACTTTGCCAACTTCGTCATTTTCGTCCACTTTGTTCACATCGTCCACATCGTCAACTTCGTCCACTTCATCCACTTCCTCCCCTTTGTTCACTTCGTCCACTTCTTAACCTTCTTCTTCTTCTTCATCATCTTCTTCTTCTTTATCATCTTCTTCGTCTTCTTCTGCTTCCTCTTCTCCTTCTTCCACTTCGTCCACTTCGTCCATTTCGTTCACTTCGCCAACCTCGTCAACTTTGTCATTATCATCGACTTCGTCCACTGCCTCCACTTCCTCCACTTCCTCCACTTTGTCCACTTCGTCCACGTCTTCAACTTCTTCCTCTTCTTCTTCTTCGTCTTCTTCTTCTTCTTCTCCTTCTTCCACTTCGTCCACTTCACCAACTTCGCCAACTTCGTCAACTTCGTCAACTTCTTCCACTTCGTCCACTTCGTCAACTTCGTACACTTTCGAAACGTCGTCCACTTCTTCTTCTTCTTCTTCTCCTTCTTCTTGTTCTCCTTCGTCCTCTTTGTTAACTTCATCAACTTCGTCCACTTCGTGAACTTCGCCAACCTCGCCAACTTCTTCAACTTCGTCCACTTCGTCCATGTCGTCCACTTCCTCCACTTCGTCAACTTCATCCACTTCGTCCACGAATTCGTCCACTTCCTCCACTTCTTCTCATTCGTCCACTTCTTCATCTTCTTCTTCTTCTACTTCTCCTTCGTCCACTTTCATCTACTTCACCCACTTCGTCCACTTCGTCAATTTCGTCCACTTCGTCGATGTCGTCCACTTCGTCTACTTCGTCTTCTTCTTCCACTTCGTCCACTTCGCCAACTTCGTCATTTTCGTCCACTTCTTTCAGTTCGTCCACTTCTTCTCCTTCGTCCACTTCTTCATCTTCCTCTTGTTCTTCTTCTTCTCCTTCGTCCACTTCGTCAATTTCGTCAACTTCGTCGATGTCGTCCACTTCGTCTACTTCGTCTTCTTCTTCCACTTCGTCCACTTCGCCAACTTCGTCATTTTCGTCCACTTCTTTCAGTTCGTCCACTTCTTCTCCTTCGTCCACTCCTTCATCTTCCTCTTGTTCTCCTTCTTCTCCTTCGTCCACTTCGTCCACTTCACCAACTTCGTCAACTTTGTCCACTTCGTCAACTACGTCCACTTCGTCCACTTCGTCAACTACGTCCACTTCGTCCACTTCATCCAATTCGTCCACTTTGTCCACGTCGTCCACTTCGCAAACTTCTTCAACTTCATCCACTTCTTCAACTTCGTCCACTTCTTCAACTTGCACCATTTCGTCACTTCTCCCACTTCGTCCACTTCGTCAACTTCGTCCACTTCGTCAACTTTGTCGACTTTGTCAACTTATTCAACTCCGTGCACTTCGTCCACTTTGCCAACCTCGTCAACTTCGTCATTTTCATCCACTTCGTTCACTTCCTCGACATTGTTCACTTCGTCCATTTCCTCCACATTGTTCATTTCGTCCACTTCTTAACCTTCTTCTTCTTCATCATCTTCTTCTTCTTCATCATCTTCTTCTTCTTCTTCTTCCTCTTCTCCTTCGTCCACTTTGTCCATTTCGTTCACTTCGCCAACTTTGTGAACTTTGTCATTTTCGTCGACTTCTTCCACTGCCTCCACTTCCTCCACTTCGTCCACTTCCTCCACTTTGTCCACTTCGTCCACTTCTTCAACTTCTTCCTCTTCTTCTTCTTCTTCTTCTTCTTCTTCTCCTTCTTCCACTTCCTCCACTTCGTCAACTTCATCCACTTCGTCCACTTCGTCCACTTCGTCCACTTCGTCAAATTCGTCAACTTCGTACACTTTGGAAACATCGTCCACTTCTTCTTCTTCTTGTTCTCCTTCTTCTTGTTCTCCTTCGTCCTCTTCGTTAACTTCATCAACTTCGTCCACTTCGTGAACTTCGCCAACCTCGCCAACTTCTTCAACTTCGTCCACTTCGTCCATTTCGTCCACTTCCTCCACTTCGTCAACTTCATCCACTTCGTCCACGATTTCGTCCACTTCCTCCACTTCTTCTGCTTCGTCCACTTCTTCATCTTCTTCTTCTTCTTCTACTTCTCCTTCGTCCACTTCGTCCACTTCACCCACTTGGTGCACTTCGTCAGCTTCGTCCACTTCACCCACTTCGTGGACGTCGTCCACTTCGTCAATTCTTCCACTTCGTCCACTTCGCCAACTTCGTCAACTTCGTCATTTTTGTCCACTTCGTCCACTTCTTCTACTTCGTCCACTTCTTCTCCTTGGTCCACTTCCTCAACTTCATCAACTTTGTCCACATCATCAACTACGTCCACTTCGTCCAATTCGTCTACTTCGTCCAATTCGTCTACTTTGTCCATGTCGTCCACTTCGTCCACTTGTTCATTTCTTCTTCTTCTTCTCCTTCGTCCACTTCGTCAACTTCGTCCACTTCATCAACTTCGTCATTTTTGTCCACTTTTTTCTCTTCGTCCACTTCGTCCAACTCGTCAACATCGTCCACTGCGCCAACATCGTCAACTTCGTAATTTTCGTCCACTTCTTCCATTTCCTCCACTTCCTCCACTTCCTCTACTTCTTCTCCTTCGTCCACTTCTTCATCATCTTCTTCTTCTTCATCTTCTTGTTCTCCTTCGTCCACTTCGTCAACTTCGTCCACTTCGTCAACTTTGTCAACTTTGTCCACTTCGTCCACTTCACCAACTTCCTCAACTTCGTCAACTTTGCAAACTTCGTCAACTTCGTCCACTTAGTCAACTTATTCAACTTCGTCCAGTTCGTCAACTTCGTCCAGTTCGTCAACTTCGTTCTCTTCGTCCACTTCTTTCACTTCGTCCACTTCTTCCACTTCCTCCACTTATTTTGTTTCGTCCACATCTTCATCTTCTTCTTCTTCTTGTTCTTCTTGTTCTTCTTCGTCCATGTCGCCATTTCGTCAACTTCATTCAATTCGTCCAATTCGTCCACTTCGTTCATTTCGTCCACTTCGTCTACTTGTACATCTTCTTCTTCTTCTCCTTCGTCCACTTCGGCCATGTCGTCTACTTCGTCAAATTGGTCCACTTCTTCTCTTTCATCCATTTCTTCATCATGATCATCATCTTCTTCTTCCTCTTCTTATTCTTCTTCTTCTTCTTCTTCTCCTTCGTCCACTTCGTCCACTTCGTCAACTTCGTCCACTTCACCAACTTCGCCAACTTCGTCCTCTTCGTCCACTTCGTCAACTTCGTGAACTTCGTTAACTTCGTCCACTTCGTCAACTTTGTCCACTTCCTAAACTTCGTCGACTTCGTCAACTTCGTCCACTTCGTCCACCTCGTCCACTTCGCCAACTTCGTCAACTTCGTCATTTTCGTCCACTTTGTTCACATCGCCCACATCGTCAACTTCGTCCACTTCATCCACTTCCTCCCCTTTGTTCACTTCGTCCACTTCTTAACCTTCTTCTTCATCTTCATCATCTTCTTCTTCTTTATCATCTTCTTCGTCTTCTTCTTCTTCCTCTTCTCCTTCTTCCACTTCGTCCACTTCGTCCATTTCGTTCACTTCGCCAACTTCGTCAACTTTGTCATTATCATCGAATTCGTCCACTGCCTCCACTTCCTCCACTTCCTCCACTTTGTCCACTTCGTCCACGTCTTCAACTTCTTCCTCTTCTTCTTCTTCGTCTTCTTCTTCTTCTCCTTCTTCCACTTCGTCCACTTCGCCAACTTCGTCAACTTCTTCCACTTCGCCCACTTCGTCCACTTCGTCAACCTCGTACACTTTCGAAACGTCGTCCACTTCTTCTTCTTCTTCTTCTCCTTCTTCTTGTTCTCCTTCGTCCTCTTTGTTAACTTCATCAACTTCGTCCACTTCGTGAACTTCGCCAACCTCGCCAACTTCTTCAACTTCGTCCACTTCGTCCATGTCGTCCACTTCCTCCACTTCGTCAACTTCCTCCACTTCTTCTCCGTCGTCCACTTCTTCATCTTTTTCTTCTTCTACTTCTCCTTCGTCCACTTTCGTCTACTTCACCCACTTCGTCCACTTCGTCAATTTCGTCCACTTCGTCGATGTCGTCCCCTTCGTCTACTTCGTCTTCTTCTTCCACTTCGTCACTTTCGTCCACTTCTTTCAGTTCGTCCACTTCTTCTCTTTCGTCCACTTCTTCATCTTCCTCCTGTTCTTCTTCTTCTCCTTCGTCCACTTCGTAAATTTCGTCAACTTCGTCGATGTCGTCCACTTCGTCTACTTCGTCTTCTTCTTCCACTTCGTCCACTTCGCCAACTTCGTCATTTTCGTCCACTTCTTTCAGTTCGTCCACTTCTTCTCCTTCGTCCACTTCTTCATCTTCCTCTGGTTCTTCTTCTTCTCCTTCGTCCACTTCACCAACTTCGTCAACTTCGTCAACTACGTCCACTTCGTCCACTTCATCCAATTCGTCCACTTTGTCCACTTCGTCCACTTCGCAAACTTCTTCAACTTCATCCACTTCTTCAACTTCGTCCACTTCTTCAACTTCCACCATTTCGTCACTTCTCCCACTTCGTCCACTTCGTCAACTTCGTCCACTTCGTCAACTTTGTCGACTTTGTCAACTTATTCAACTCCGTGCACTTCGTCCACTTTGCCAACCTCGTCAACTTTGTCATTTTCAAGCACTTCGTTCACTTCCTCGACATTGTTCACTTCGTCCACATTGTTCACTTCGTCCACTTCTTAACCTTCTTCTTCTTCTTCATCATCTTCTTCTTCTTCATCTTCTTCTTCTTCTTCTTCTTCCTCTTCTCCTTCGTCCATTTCGTTCACTTCGCCAACTTCGTCAACTTTGTCATTTTCATCGACTTCGTCCACTGCCTCCACTTTGTCCACTTCGTCCACTTCCTCCACTTTGTCCACTTCGTCCACTTCTTCAACTTCTTCCTCTTCTTCTTCTTCTTCTTCTTCTTCTCCTTCTTCCACTTCGTCCACTTCGCAAACTTCGCCAACTTCGTCAACTTCATCCACTTCTTCCACTTCGTCCACTTCGTCCACTTCGTCAAATTCGTCAACTTCGTACACTTTGGAAACATCGTCCACTTCTTCTTCTTCTTCTTCTCCTTCTTCTTGTTCTCCTTCGTCCTCTTCGTTAACTTCATCAACTTCGTTCACTTCGTGAACTTCGCCAACCTCGCCAACTCCTTCAACTTCGTCCACTTCGTCCATTTCGTCCACTTCCTCCACTTCGTCAACTTCATCCACTTCGTCCACGAATTCGTCAACTTCCTCCACTTCTTCTGCTTCGTCCACTTCTTCTTCATCTTCTTCTTCTTCTTCTACTTCTCCTTCGTCCAATTCGTCTACCTCACCCACTTCATCCACTTCGTCAATTTCGTCCACTTCGTCGACGTCGTCCACATCATCTACCTCGTCATCTTCTTCCACTTCGTCCACTTCGCCAACTTCGTCATTTTCGTCGACTTCGTCCACTTCTTTCAGTTCGTCCACTTCTTCTCCTTCGTCCACTTCTTCATCTTCTTCTTGTTCTTCTTCTTCTCCTTCGTCCATTTCGTCCACTTCGTCCACTTCACCAACTTCGTCAACTTTGTCCACTTCGTCAACTATGTCTACTTCGTCCAGTTCGTCCACTTCATCCAATTCGTCCACTTTGTCCACTTCGTCCACTTCGCAAACTTCTTCAACTTCATCCACTTCTTCAACTTCATCCACTTCGTCCACTTCTAAAACTTCAACCATTTCGTCACTTCTCCCACTTCGTCAACTTCGTCCACTTCGTCAACTTTGTGGACTTTGTCAACTTATTCAACTTCGTCCACTTCGCCAACCTCGTCAACTTCGTCATTTTCATGCACATCGCCCACTTCCTCGACTTTGTTCACTTCGTCCACTTCTTAACCTTCTTCTTCTTCTTCATCATCATCTTCTTCTTCTTCTTCCTCTTCTCCTTCTTCCACTTCGTCCATTTCGTTCACTTCGCCAACTTCGTCAACTTTGTCATTTTCATCGACTTCGTCCACTGCCTCCACTTCCTCCACTTCGTCCACTACCTCCACTTCCTCCACTTCGTCCACTTCCTCCACTTTGTCCACTTCGACCACTTCTTTAACTTCTTCCTCTTCTTCTTCTTCTTCTTCTTCTTCTTCTTCTTCTCCTTCTTCCACTTCGTCCACTTCGTCCACTTCGCCAACTTTGCCAACTTCGTCAACTTCATCCACTTCGTCCACTTCGTCCACTTCGTCCACTTCGTCCACTTCGTCCACTTCGTCCACTTCGTCCACTTCGTCCACTTCGTACACTTTCGAAACATCGTCCACTTCTTCTTCTTCTTCTTCTCCTTCTTCTTGTTCTCCTTCGTCCTCTTCGTTAACTTCATCAACTTCGTCCACTTCGTGAACTTCGCCAGCCTCGACAACTTCTTCAACTTCTTAAACTTCGTCCACTTCGTCCATTTCGTCCACTTTGTCAACTTCGTCAACTTCATCCACTTCGTCCACGAATTCGTCCACTTCCTCCAATTCTTCTCCTTCGTCCACTTCCTCCACTTCTTCTCCTTCGTCCACTTCGTCTACTTCACCCACTTCGTCTACATCGTTAATTTCGTCCACTTCATCGACATCGTCCACTTCGTCTACTTCGTCATCTTCTTCCACTTTGTCCACTACGCCAACTTGATCATTTTCGTCCATTTCGCCAACTTCGTCACTTTCGTCCACTTCTTTCAATTCGTCCACTTATTCTCCTTCGTCCACTTCTTCATCTTCCTCTTGTTCTTCTTCTTCTCCTTCGTCCACTTCGTCCACTTCACCAACTTCGTCAACTTTGTCCTATTCGTCAACTACGTCAACTTCGTCCACTTCATCCAATTCGTCCACTTTGTCCACTTCGTCCATTTCGCAAACTTCTTCAACTTCGTCCACTTCTTCAACTTCCACCATTTCGTCACTTCTCCCACTTCGTCCACTTTGTCAACTTCGTCCACTTCGTCAACTTTGTCCACTTTGTCAACTTATTCAATTTCGTCCACTTCGTCCACTTCGCCAACCTCGACATCTTCGTCATTTTCATGCGCTTCGTCCTCTTCGTCCTCTTTGTCAACTTATTCAATTTCGTCCATTTCGCAGACTTCTTCTCCTTCGTCCACTTCGTCCTCTTCGTCCACTTCACCAACTTCGTCAACTTTGTCCACTTCGTCAACTACATCCACTTCGTCAACTACATCCACTTCGTCAACTACGTCCACTTCGTCCACTTCATCCAATTCGTCCACTTTGTCCACTTCGTCCACTTCGCAAACTTCTTCAACTTCATCCACTTCTTCAACTTCGTCCACTTCTTCAACTTCCACCATTTCGTCACTTCTCCCACTTCGTCCACTTCGTCAACTTCGTCCACTTCGTCAACTTTGTCGACTTTGTCAACTTATTCAACTTCGTGCACTTCGTCCACTTCGCCAACCTCCTCAACTTCGTCATTTTCATCCACTTCTTTCACTTCCTCCACATTGTTCACTTCGTGCACTTCCTCCACATTGTTCACTTTGTCCACTTCTTAACCTTCTTCTTCTTCTTCATCATCTTCTTCTTCTTCATCATCTTCTTCTTTTTCTTCTTCCTCTTCTCCTTCGTCCACTTCGTCCACTTCGTCCACTCCGTGCACTTCGTCCATTTCGTTCACTTCGCCAACTTCGTCAACTTTGTCATTTTCATCGACTTCGTCCACTGCCTCCACTTCCTCCACTTCGTCCACCGCCTCCACTTCCTCCACTTCGTCCACTTCCTCCACTTCGTCAACTTCTTCCTCTTCTTCTTCTTCTTCTTCTTCTTCTTCTTCTCCTTCTTCCACTTCGTCCACTCCGCCAACTTCGTCAACTTCGTCAACTTCATCCACTTCGTCCACTTCGTCAACTTCGTACACTTTCGAAACATCGTCCACTTCTTCTTCTTCTTCTTCTTCTCCTTCTTCTTGTTCTCCTTCGTCCTCTTCGTTAACTTCATAAACTTCGTCCACTTCGTGAACTTCGCCAGCCTCGCCAACTTCTTCAACTTCGTCCACTTCGTCCATTTCGTCCACTTTTTCCCCTTCGTCAACTTCATCCACTTCGTCCACGAATTCGTCCACTTCCTCCACTTCTTCTCCTTCGTCCACTTCCTCTACTTCTTCTCCTTCGTCCATTTCGTCTACTTCACCCACTTCGTCTACTTCGTCAATTTCGTCCACTTCGTCGACATCGTCTACTTCGTCTACTTCGTCATCTTCTTCCACTTCGTCCACTTCGCCAACTTCATCATTTTCGTCCACTTCGCCAACTTCGTCATTTTCGTCCACTTCTTTCAGTTCGTCCACTTCTTCTCCTTCGTCCACTTCTTCATCTTCCTCTTGTTCTTCTTCTTCTCCTTCGTCAACTTCGTCCACTTCACCAACTTCGTCAACTTTGTCCACTTCGTCAACTTCGTCCACTTCGTCCACTTCATCCAATTCGTCCACTTTGTCCACTTCGTCCACTTCGCAAACTTCTTCAACTTCACCCACTTCTTCAACTTCATCCACTTCGTCCACTTCATCCACTTCGTCCACTTCATCCACTTCGTCCACTTCATCCACTTCGTCAACTTCGTCCACTTCGTCAACTTTGTCGACTTTGTCAACCTATTCAACTTCGTCCACTTCCTTCACTTTGTCGACTTTGTCAACTTATTCAACTTCGTCCTCTTCGTCCACTTCGCCAACCTGGTCAGCTTCGTCATTTTCATGCACTTCGTCCACTTCCTCCACTTTGTTCACTTCGTCCACTTCTTAAGCTTCTTCTTCTTCTTCATCATCTTCTTCTTCTTCTTCTTCCTCTTCTCCTTCTTCCACTTCGTCCATTTCGTTTACTTCGCCAACTTCGTCAACTTTGTCACTTTCATCGACTTCGTCCACTGCGTCCACTTCCTCCACTTCGTCCACTTCCTCCACTTTGTTCACTTCTTCAACTTCTTCCTCTTGTTCTTCTTCTTCTTCTTCTTCTCCTTCTTCCACTTCGTCCACTTTGCCAACTTCGTGAACTTCATCCACTTCGTCCACTTCGTCAACTTCGTACACTTTCGAAACATCGTCCACTTCTTCTTCTTCTTCTTCTTCTCCTTCTTCTTGTTCTCCTTCGTTCTCTTTGTTAACTTCATCAACTACGTCCACTTCGTGAACTTCGCCAACCTCGCCAACTTCTTCAACTTCGTCCATTTCGTCCAGTTCGTCCACTTCATCCACTTCGTCAACTTCATCCACTTCGTCCACGAATTCGTCCACTTCCTCCACTTCTTCTCCTTCGTCCACTTCTTCATCATCTTCTTCTTCTTCTACTTCTCCTTCGTCCACTTCGTCTACTTCACCCACTTCGTCCACTTCGTCAATTTCGTCCACTTCGTCGACGTCGTCCACTTCGTCTACTTCGTCATCTTCTTCCACTTCGTCCAATTCGCCAACTTCGTCATTTTTGTCCACTTCTTTCAGTTCGTCCACTTCTTCTCCTTCGTCCACTTCTTCATCTTCTTCTTGTTCTTCTTCTTCTCCTTCGTCCACTACGTCCACTTCACCAACTTCGTCAACTTTGTCCACTTCGTCAACTACGTCAACTACGTCAACTTCGTCCACTTCATCCAATTCGTCCACTTTGTCCACTTCGCAAACTTCTTCAACTTCATCCACTTCTTCATCTTCGTCCACTTCGTCCACTTCTTCAACTTCCACCATTTCGTCACTTCTCCCACTTCGTCCACCTCGTCAACTTCGTCCACTTCGTCAACTTTGTCGACTTTGTCAACTTATTCAATTTCGTCCACTTCATCAACTTCGCCAACCTCGTCAACTTCGTCATTTTCATGCATTTCGTCCACTTCCTCCACTTTGTTCACTTCGTCCACTTCTTAACCTTCTTCTGCTTCTTCATCATCTTCTTCTTCTTCATCTTCTTCTTCTTCTTCTTCTTCTTCCTCTTCTCCTTCTTCCACTTCATCCACTTCGTCCACTTCGTCCATTTCGTTCACTTCGCGAACTTCGTCAGCTTTGTCATTTTCATCGACTTCGTCCACTTCCTCCACTTCCTCCACTTCGTCCACTTCCTCCACTTTGTCCACTTCGTCCACTTCTTCAACTTCTTCCTCTTCTTCTTCTTCTTCTTCTTCTTGTTCTTCTCCTTCTTCCACTTCGTCCACTTCGCCAACTTCGCCAACTTCGTCAACTTCATCCACTTCGTCCACTTCGTCAACTTCATACACTTTCGAAACATCGTCCACTTCTTCTTCTTCTTCTTCTTCTCCTTCATCTTGTTCTCCTTCGTCCTCTTCGTTAACTTCATCAACTTCGTCCACTTCGTGAACTTGGCAAAATTCGCCAACTTCTTCAACTTCGTCTATTCCGTCCACTTCGTCAACTTCATCCACTTCGTCCACGAATTCGTCCACTTCCTCCACTTCTTCTCCTTCGTCCACTTCTTCATGTTCTTGTTCTTCTTCTACTTCTCCTTCGTCCACTTCGTGTACTCCACCCACTTCGTCCACTTCGTCAATTTCGTCCACTTCGTCATCGTCGTCCACTTCATCTACTTCGTCATCTTCTTCCACTTCGTCTACATCGCCAACTTCGTCATTTTCGTCCACTTCGTTCACTTCTTTCAGTTCGTCCACTTGTTCTCCTTCGTCCACTTGTTCTCCTTCGTCCACTTCTTCTCCTTCGTCCACTTCTTCTCCTTCGTCCACTTCTTCTCCTTCGTCCACTTCTCCTTCTTCTTCTTGTTCTTCTTCTTCTCCTTCTTCCACTTCGTCCACTTGGTCCACTTCGTCTAGTTGGTCCCCCTCGTCCACTTCACCAACTTTGTCAACTTTGTCCACTTCGTCAACTACCTCAACTTCGTCCACTTCGTCCAATTCGTCCATTTCTTCCACTTCGTCCACGTCGTCCACTTCGTCCCATTGTTCTTCTTGTTCATGTTCTTCTTCTTCTACTTCTTCTTCTTCTTCTTCTTCATCTTGTCCATCGTCCACGTCGTCCACTTCGTCAACTTCGCCCGCTTTGTCCATTTCGTCTACTTCGTCCACGTTGTCCACGTCGTGCAATTCGTCCAGTTGTTCGTCTTCTTCTTCTAATTCTTCATCTTCTTCTTTTTCTTCTTGTTCTTCTTCTTGTTCGTCCACTTTGTCCACATCGTTGACTTCGTCAACTGCGTCCACTTCGTCCCCTTTCTCTAGTTCGTCCATTTCGTCCACTTCGCCCATTTCGTCCACGTCGTTCACTTCGTCCACGCCGTCCACTTGTTCAGCTTCTTCTTCTTTTTCTTCTTCTTCACCTTTGTCCACTTCGTCCACTTGTTCATCTTCTTCTTCTTCTTCTTCTTCTTCTTCTTCTTTCTCTCCTTCGTCCATTTCGTCCACGTACCCATTTCGTCCTCTTCGTCCACTTCTTCAACTTCGTTCACTTCGTCCACTTCGCCCATTTCGTCTAGTTCGTCCACGTCGTCCACTTGTTCATCTTCTTCTTCTACCTCTTCTCCTTCTTCCACTCCATCCACTTTGTCCACTTCGTCCATTTCGTTCACTTCGCCAACTTCGTCAACTTTGTCATTTTCATCTACTTCGTCCACTGCCTCCACTTCCTCCACTTCGTCCACTTCCTCCACTTTGTCCACTTCGTCCACTTCGTCCACTTCTTCAACTTCTTCCTCTTCTTCTTCTTCTTCTTGTCCTTCTTCCACTTCGTCCACTTCGCCAACTTCGCCAACTTCATCAACTTCATCCACTTCGTCCACTTTGTCAACTTCGTCAACTTCGTACACTTTCCAAACATCGTCCACTTCTTCTTCTTCTTCTTCTCCTTCTTCTTGTTCTCCTTCTTCTTGTTCTCCTTCGTCCTCTTCGTTAACTTCATCAACTTCGTCCACTTCGTGAACTTCGCCAACCTCGCCAACTTCTTCAACTTCGTCCACTTCGTCCATTTCGTCCACTTCGTCAACTTCATCCACTTCGTCCACAAATTCGTCCACTTCCTCCACTTCTTCTCCTTTGTCCACTTCTTCATCATCTTCTTCTTCTACTTCACCTTCGTCCACTTCTCTACTTCACCCACTTAGTCCACTTCGTCAATTTCGTCCACTTCGTCGACGTCGTCCACTTCGCCAACTTCGTCATTTTCGTCCACTTCGTCCACTTCTTTCAGTTCGTCCACTTCTTCTCCTTCGTCCACTTCGTCCACGTCACCAACTTCATCAACTTTGTTCACTTCGTCAACTTTGTCCACTTCGTCCACTTCATCCAATTCGTCCACTTCGTCCACTTCGTCCACTTCGCAAACTTTTTCAACTTCGTCCACTTCCTCCACTTCTTCAACTTCCTCCATTTCGTCACTTCTCGCACTTCGTCCACTTTGTCAACTTCTTCCACTTCGCCAACTTTGTCATTTTCGACCACTTCGTCCACTTCTTCCACTACGTCCACTTTTCTCCTTCGTCCACTTGTTCATCTTCTTCTTGTTCTTCTTCTCCTTCTTCCACTTCGTCCACTTGGTCCACTTCGTCTAGTTGGTCCCCCTCGTCCACTTCACCAACTTCGTCAACTTTGTCCACTTCGTCAACTACCTCAACTTCGTCGAATTCGTCCATTTCTTCCACTTCGTCCACGTCGTCCACTTCGTCCCATCGTTCTTCTTGTTCATGTTCTTCTTCTTCTACTTCTTCTTCTTCTTCTTCTTCATCTTGTCCATCGTCCACGTCGTCCACTTCGTCAACTTCGCCCGCTTCGTCCATTTCGTCTACTTCGTCCACGTTGTCCACGTCGTGCAATTCGTCCAGTTGTTCGTCTTCTTCTTCTAATTCTTCATCTTCTTCTTTTTCTTCTTGTTCTTCTGCTCGTTCGTCCACTTTGTCCACATTGTTGACTTCGTCAACTGCGTCCACTTCGTCCCCTTTCTCTAGTTCGTCCATTTAGTTCACTTCGCCCATTTCGTCCACGTCGTTCACTTCGTCCACGCCGTCCACTTGTTCAGCTTCTTCTTCTTTTTCTTCTTCTTCACCTTTGTCCACTTCGTCCACTTGTTCATCATCTTCTTCTTCTTCTTCTTCTTCTTCTTCTTCTTCTTCTTTCTCTCCTTCGTCCATTTCGTCCACGTACCCATTTCGTCCTCTTCGTCCACTTCTTCAACTTCGTCCACGTCGTCCACTTCGTCCCATTGTTCTTCTTGTTCATGTTCTTCTTCTTCTACTTCTTCTTCTTCTTCTTCTTCATCTTGTCCATCGTCCACGTCGTCCACTTCGTCAACTTCGCCCGCTTCGTCCATTTCGTCTACTTCGTCCACGTTGTCCACGTCGTGCAATTCGTCCAGTTGTTCGTCTTCTTCTTCTAATTCTTCATCTTCTTCTTTTTCTTCTTGTTCTTCTGCTCGTTCGTCCACTTTGTCCACATTGTTGACTTCGTCAACTGCGTCCACTTCGTCCCCTTTCTCTAGTTCGTCCATTTAGTTCACTTCGCCCATTTCGTCCACGTCGTTCACTTCGTCCACGCCGTCCACTTGTTCAGCTTCTTCTTCTTTTTCTTCTTCTTCACCTTTGTCCACTTCGTCCACTTGTTCATCATCTTCTTCTTCTTCTTCTTCTTCTTCTTCTTCTTCTTCTTTCTCTCCTTCGTCCATTTCGTCCACGTACCCATTTCGTCCTCTTCGTCCACTTCTTCAACTTCGTTCACTTCGTCCACTTCGCCCATTTCGTCTAGTTCATCCACGTCGTCCACTTGTTCATCTTCTTCTTCTACTTCTTCTCCTACGTCCACTTCGTCCCCGTCGTCCACTTCGTTAACTTCGTCCACGTCGTCCACTTCATTAACTTCGTCAACTTTGTTAACTTCGTCCGCTTTGTCCACTTCGTCCCCTTCGTCAACTTCGTCTGCTTCGTCCACTTCGCAAACTTCGTCAACTTCGTCCGCTTCGTGCACTTCGTCCACTTTCACTACTTCTACTTCTTCTTCTTCTTCTTGTCCTTCGTCCACTTCGTCCACTACGCCAACATCGCCTAGTTTGTCCACTACGCCAACTTCGGCAACTTCGTCCACTTCGTCAACTTCATCGACTTTGTCCACTTCTTCCACTACGTCACCTAGTCCACTTCACCAACTTCGTCAACTTCGTCATTTTCGTCCACTACGTCCACATCGTCCAATTCGTCCACTTCTTCTACTTCGTCCAGTTCTTCACCTTCGTCCAGTTCTTCATCATCATCTTCTTTTTCTTCTTCTTCTTCTTCTTCTTCTTCTTCTTCTTCTTCTTCTTCTTCTCCTTGGTCCACTTGGTCCCCTTGGTCCAATTCGTCCCCTTCATCAACTTCGTCAACTTTATCCACTTCGTCAATTTCGTCTACTTCGTCCACTTTGTCGACTTTATGCACTTCGTCCACTTCGCCAACTTCGTCATTTTCGTCCACGTCGTCCACTTCCTCCACTTTGTCCACTTCTTCAACTTCTTCTTCTTCTTCATCATCATCTTCTTCTTCTTCTGCATCATCATTTTCCTCTTCGTCTTCTTCTTCTTCTTCTCCTCCTTCGTCCCCTTCGTCCACTCCACCAACTTCGCCAACTTCATCAACTTCGTCCACTTCGTCCACTTCGTCAACATCGTACAATTCCCAAACTTCGTCCACTTCTTCTTCTTCTTCTTCTTCTTCTTCTTCTTGTTCTTCTACTTCTCCTTCGTCCTCTTCGTCAACTTCGCCAACCTCGCCAACTTCGTCCATTTCGTCGACTTCATCAACTGCGTCCACTTCGTCCACGAATCCATCCACTTCCTCCAGTTCTTCTCCTTCATCCACTTCTTCATGATATTCTCCTTCTTCTACTTCTCCTTCGTCAATTTCACCCAGTTCGTCCACTTCGTCCACTTCGTCCACTTCGTCAACTTCTTCCACTTCGTCCACCTCGTCCACTTCACCAACTTCGTCATTTTCGTCCACTTCTTCCACTTTGTCCACTTCTTCTCCTTCGTCCACTTCTTAATCATCTTCTTGTTCTTCTTCTTCTCCTTCGTCCACTTGGTCAACTTCGTCCACTTGGTCAACTTCGTCCACTTCACCAACTTCCTCAACTTTGTCCACTTCGTCAACTACGTCGACTTCGTCCAATTTGTCCAATTCGTCCACTTCATCCATTTCTTCCCTCCACTTCGTCCACGTCGTCCACTTCGTCCCACTGTTCATCTTCTTCTTCTCGTTCGTTCACATCGTCCGCTTCGTCCATTTCGTCTACTTCGTCCACATCGTCCACGTCGTGCACTTCGTCCACTTGTTAATCTTCTTCTCCTTCTTCTTCATCTTCTTCTTGTTTTACTTCTTCTTCTTCTCCTTCGTCCACTTCGTCCACGTCGTCCACTTTGTCAACTTCGTTCCCTTTTTCTAATTCGTCCATTTCGTCCACTTCGCCTATTTCGTCCACTTCGTTCACTTGGTCAACTATTTCATCTTCTTCTTCTTCTTCTATTTCGTCCACTTCATCCACGTCGTCCACTTCGTCAACTTCGTCCACGTCGTCCACTTTCCCAATTTCGTCCACTTCAACCACTTCGTCCACTTCGTTCACTTCTTCGTCTTGTTGTTCTTCTTCTTCTTGTTCTTCTTCTTCCTCTTCTTCTCCTTCGTCCACTTTGTCCACTTGGTCCCCTTGGTTCACTTCGTCCACTTCATCAACTTCGTCAACTTCACCCACTTCGTCAACTTCATCCACTTCGTTGACTTTATCCACTTCGTCCACTTCGCCAACTTTGTCAACTTCGTCATTTTCGTCGACTTCGTCCACTTCCTCCACTTCTTCCACTTCCTCCAGTTTGTCGACTTCGTCCACTTCTTACACTTCTTCTTCTTCATAATCATCTTCATCATCTTCTTCTTCTTCTTCTTTTTCTTCTTCTTCTTCCACTTTGTCCACTTCGCCAACTTCATCAACTTCGTCCACTTCGTCAACTACGTCAACATCGTACACTTCCCAAACTTCGTCCACTTCTTCTTCTTCTTCTTCTTCTTCTTCTTCTTCTTCTTCTCCTTCGTCCTCTTCGTCAACTTCCTGAACTTCGTCCACTTCGTCAACTTCGCCAACCTCGCCAACTTTGTCCATTTCGTCGACCTCGCCAACTTCGTCCACTTTGTCCACTGTCGTCCAGTTCGCCCACTTCGTCCACTTCGTCAACTTCGTCCACTTTGTCCACTTCGACAACTTCTTCCACTTTGTCCACTTCGCCACTTCGGCAACTTTGTCATTTTCGTCCACTTTGTCCAGTTCTTCCACTTCGTCCACTTCTTCTCCTTCCACTTCATCAACTTCGTCCACGTCGTCCACTTCGTCAACTTCGTCCACTTTATCAACTTTGTCCACTTGGTCCACTTTGTCCCCTTCGTCAACTACGTCACCTTCGTCCACTTTGTCCACTTCGCAAACTTCGTCAACTTCGTCCACTTCGTCTACTTCGTCCACTATGACCACTTCGTCTACTTGGTGCACTTCTTCTTCTTCTTCTTCTTCTTCTTGTTCTGGTTCTTCATCTTCTTCTCCTTCGTCCACTTTGTCAACTTCGTCCACTTCGCCAACTTCGCCAACTTCGCTAACTTCGGCAACTTCGTCAACTTCGTCCACTTCGTCAACTTTGTCCACTTTGTCAACTTCGTCGACTTTGTCCACTTCGTCCAACTTCGTCAACTTCGTCATTTTCGTCCACTTCGTCCACATCGTCCACTTTGTCCACTTCGTCAATTTCTTCCACTTTGTCCACTTCTTCTCCTTCGTCCACTTCATCATCATCATCATCATCATCATCATCATCTTCTTCTTCTTCTTCCTCTTATTCTTCTTCTTCTTCTTCTCCTCCTCCTCCTTCGTCCACTTCGTCCACTTCGTCCCCTTGGTCCACTTCGTCCACTTCATCAACTTCGTCAACATCATCCACTTCGTCAACTTCGTCCACTTCGCCAACTTCGTCGTTTTTGTTGACTTCGTCCACTTCCTCCACTTCGTCCACTTCTTTAACTTCTTCTTCTTCATCTCCTTCTCCTTCTTCCACTTTGTCCATGATGAGTCAATATTTTATTGATTTCACTTAGTTTATTGTACCAGATTTAATCAAGGAATTGTGGTTAAATGTCCGGTATTTTTCCGATTTTGCTAATTGTGCTTAATTTGACCAAAAATTCTTCTTTTAATTAATTTGAATTATTTCAGCTAATTATTTGCATTATTAATTGTAGGAAAATTTTTGGATAATATTTGGGACATTTGGAGGTCAAAAGAAAATGCCACATCAAATATATTTTAAGCTAAAATTTGAGAGGAGGTGTGGATGTCATGTTTGGGGGTGCACACGGAAATCGGCTGGAATGGATAACTCCAAGTTTTTAATTAGCGCTTAAAATAATGATGTGCTAATTTTGTTTTGAGAAGGAAGGCAGCGGGGTCCTGATCCACTTGGGCTCACGCGCACTGCAACTTGAGGTGGGCCCATGGACAAATGAAATTCGGAAGTCCAGCACGCTCATTTAAGGAGAGCAGCAACCACCGAGAGAAGGAATGTAGCACGTGAAGGAGTTATGAAAAGGAAAAATGATGCAGACGGGAATGAACTTTGACATCCAACTAGGCATGGTCTCGGTCCAGCAAGCACGAGAGGCACCACGCGTCCATCTTTTGAGCAGGTGCAGCACGTCACGGCCCACCATACGCACACTTCACAATGGCGTCCAGCAGCCTCCATGGCCCAGCAGCAGAAGAAGGGGTAGACAATGGAGTCCAATGCTGGTCAGCACGAGAAAGAGAGGTGCACACGGAAGCACACACCAGTAAGGCATGATGAGCACACGTGGAGGCTCACTTTCCTTTTGGGCTTGGAGGAGGTGTGTGCTTGGAGAGAATGGAAGTGCAGCAGTCCAGCAGGCCTTCACGCTACAGCTGCTGATTCACACGTCCACGGAGAAGCACGGCCCTTGAGCAATTAAATGGGAGCACATCCAGCAGCAGCGGGCTTGGATTGATTCACGTTTAGCATGGAGTGTGGTGTCATGAAGAAAGATTAGGAGGTGCAGGGAGAGGATGGTCCAGCCGTCACCTAAGTTGGAGGATTTTCTTTAGCTTAAAAAGAGGGGAGAGCTGGAAAAAGAACAGTGACCTAGGGGGGGGGGAAGAGCTGGCGAAAGAAAAGCACGCATGGAGGGGGGCTGGACGGGTGAGGAGCAGCCGCCATCCTCATGGACCTTTTTCTTTTGAACATGGTTTTAAGTTTTAATGCAATGAAAAAGGGTTCCGCTGTTACGCTAGGAATGAGAGCTGGTTAATTTCATTTTGGTGATTTACTCGTTGCTTTGAATTGATTCAGCAATTTGCATTGAAGTTATTTTATTCCAGCCACACGTCCATGAGGGGTTAGGTCCAAGGAGTTTATTTTTCTCTATTAGTTTTAAGCCTGCACGCGTTCGATTTAAAAGTGTTGTTTAAGAGATAGGAATGAAGGGCTTGTGAAGCACGGTGATGGATGGAAGAAAGTCTCCAAGCTGCTGCTGCCACGTTGGTATTCTTTTTCATAGAAGGACACGGAAAAGGGATGAGAGCTTTGGAGGATGCGGTGATGGATTTTCATTTCATTTCTTTTAAAAAGGCATGCTGTGATTTATTTACTTTGGGAAAAACAACACTTTGTTACGGTTCCAACACTTTTGCATTACACTTTTCATTTAATCCAACACAGGTCTTGTTTTTATTAATGTCTACGAACGTTTTAAATTAATTTCAATGGTTGGCGTTTTCAATACTCATATTCATGGCTTATGCATTTTCTACTTTAGAAATTTTATTTCCATCTTATGTGTTTGCTGATTTGTCTGCTGCATTCCAAGTGGTTCACACACTCTTGCATTGAAATGGATTCAGGCACTTTTGTATTTCGTTTTATTCCAAGGGGTTTTAAGTGTTTCTTTCCGACACCTTGCTTTAGTATAATTCAGTTATTGTTTTTGTTCACTTTGTTGTCTATTCCGTTCAGTTTCTTTATTTTTCTGCATTTCCAATTTCAGCACTTGCTTTAGAGACCGTTCGATCTCAATGTATAAACGTTCGGTCATCTGTAGGACCATTCGGTCTATATGCTTTGTTCATTTAATTCAGTGTTTTCAATTACGTTTGGATGTCTTTAATTTCTAATTTCTAATTTTAATTTAAGTTCATCCGCAAACAAAAGCAAACCTTTCCAAAAAAAACCCCACTATGTGTTTGACTTGAGACTCGAACCACATTTGGTCCTTGAGAGACGACCTAGGAGTCACTTCCTAGCACCATACTGCATTAATTTTGCAATCAATTTTTGTGTGAGGTGCGACCCTCTCAACAGTCCACTTCGCCAACTTCGCCAACTTCACCAACTTTGTCCACTTCGTCAACTTCGTCAACATCGTACACTTTCCAAACTTCATCCACTTCGTCCGCTTCTTCTTCTTCTTCTTCTTCTTCTTCTTCTTCTCCTTCGTCCTCTTCGTCAACTTCGCCCACTTCGTCAACTTCGCCAACCTCGCCAACTTCGTCAACTTCATCCATTTCATCGACTTCATCAACTTCATCCACTTCGTCCACGAATTCGTCCACTAAGTCAACTTCTTCTCCTTCGTCCAGTTCTTCATCATCCTCTTCTTCTACTATTTCTCGTTCGTCATCTTCTTCTCCTTCGTCCACTTCTTCATCTTCTTCTTGTTCTTCTTCTCCTTCATCCACTTGGTCCACTTCGTCCACTTGGTCAACTTCGTCCACTTCACCAACTTCGTAAACTACGTCAACTTCGTGCAGTTCATCCAATTCATCCACTTTGTCCACGTCGTCCACTTCGTCCCACTGTTCATCTTCTTCTTCTACTTCATCTTCTTCTTTTTCTTCTTCTTCTTCTTCTCCTTCGTCCACTTCGTCTACGTCGTCCACTTCGTCCGCTTCATCCATTTCGTCTACTTCGTCCACGTCGTCCACGTCGTGCACTTTGTCCACTTGTTAATCTTCTTCTTCTTCTATTTCTTCTTTTTCTTGTTCGTCCACTTCGTTCACGTCGTCCACTTCGTCAACTTCGTTCACGTCGCCCACTTCGTCAACTTCGTTCCCTTTGTCCAGTTCGTCCATTTCGTCCACTTCGCCCATTTCGTCCACTTCGTCCACCTCGTCCACTTCGTCCCCTTGGTCATCTTCTTCTTCTTCTTCTTCTTCTCCTTCGTCTACTTCGTCCACGTCGTCCACTTCGTCAACTTCGTCCACGTCGTCCCCTTCGTCAGCTTCGTATACTTCGTCCACTTCGTCCACTTCGTTCACTTCTTCTTCTTCTTCTTCTTCTTCTTCTTCTTCCTCTTCTTCTTCTTCCTCTTCTTCTCCTTCGTCCACTTCGTCGACTTGGTCCCCTTGGTCCACTTGGTCCACTTCATCAACTTCGTCAACTTCATCCACTTCGTCAACTTCGTCCCCTTCGTCATATTCGTCGACTTTATCCACTTCTTCACTTCGTCCACTTCGCCAATTTCGTCAACTTCGTCATTTTCGTCGACTTTGTCCACTTCGTCCACTTCCTCCACTTTCTCCACTTTGTTGACTTCGTCCACTTCTTCAACTTCTTCTTCTTCATCATTATCTTCTTCTTCTTCTTCTTCTTCTTGTTCTTCTTCTTCTTCTTCTTCTTCCACTTCGTCCACTTCGTCAACTTCGTCAATATCGTAAGCTTCCCAAACATCGTCCACTTCTTCCACGTCTTCTTCTTCTTCTTCTTCTTCTTCTTCTTCTTCTTCTTCTTCTCCTTCGTCCTCTTTGCAACTTCGTGAACTTTATCCACTTCGTCAACTTCGCCAACCTCACCAACTTCGTCAACTTCGACCATTTCGTCGACTTCGTCAACTTCATCAATTTCGTCCATGAATTCGTCCACTTCCTTCACTTCTTCATCATCTTCTTCTGCTTCTACTTCTCCTTTGTCCACTTCGTCCACTTCGTCCACTTCCTCCACTTCGTCCACTTCTTCAACTTCTTCTTCTTCTTCATCATCATATTCTTCTTCCTCTTCTTCTTCTTCTTCTTCTCCTTCTCCTTCTTCCACTTCGTCCACCTCGCCAACTTCGCCAACTTCGCCAACTTCGTCAAGTTCGTCAACATCGTACACTTTCCAAACTTCATCCACTTCGTCCGCTTCTTCTTCTTCTTCTTCTTCTTCTTCTTCTTCATCTTCTTCTTCTTCTCCTTCGTCCTCTTCGTCAACTTCGCCCACTTCGTCCTCTTCGTCAACCTCGCCAACTTCGTCAACTTCGTCCATTTCGTCGACTTCGTCAACTTCATCCACTTCGTCCACGAATTCGTCCACTTCCTCCACTTCTTCTCCTTCGTCCACTTCTTCATCATCTTCTTCTTCTACTACTTCTCGTTTGTCCACTTTGTCCACTTCACCCACTTCGTCCACTTCACCCACTTCGTCCACTTCGTCAACTTCTTCCACTTCGTCCACTTCGACCACTTTGCCAACTTCGTCATTTTTGTCCACTTCGTCCTCTTCTTCCACTTCGTCCACTTCTTCTCCTTCGTCCACTTCTTCATCTTCTTCTTGTTCTCCTTCATCCACTTCGTCCACTTGGTCCACTTCGTCCACTTGGTCAACTTCGTCTACTTCACTAACTTCGTCAACTTTGTCCACTTCGTCAACTACGTCAACTTCGTGCACTTTATCCAATTCGTCCAAATTCGTCCACTTCGTCGATTTCTTCCACTTCGTCCACGTCGTCCACTTCGTCCCATTGTTCATCTTCTTCTTCTTCTTCATCTTCTTTTTCTTCTTCTTCTCCTTCGTCCACTTTCTCCACTTTGTCGACTTCGTCCACTTCTTCAACTTCTTCTTCTTCTTCTTCTTCTTCTTCTTCTCCTTCTTCCACTTCGTCCACTTCGTCCACTTCTTCTCCTTCTTCCCAAACTTCGTCAACTTCATCCACTTCTTCTACTTCTTCTTCTTCTTTTTCTTCTTCTTCTTCTTCTTCTCCTTCGTCCTCTTTGCAACTTCGTGAACTTTGTCCACTTCGTCAACTTCGCCAACCTCACCAACTTCGTCAACTTTGACCATTTCGTCGACTTTGTCCACTTCATCCATTTCGTCCACGAATTCATCCACTTCCTCCACTTCTTCTCCTTCGTCCACTTCTTCATCATCTTCTTCTTCTTCTACTTCTCCTTCGTCCACTTCCTCCACTTCGTGCACTTCGTCAACTTCTTCCACTTCGTCCACTTCTTCCACTTCGCCAACTTCGTCATTTTCGTCCACTTCGTCCAGTTCTTCCACTTCATCCACTTCTTCTTATTCGTCCACTTCTTCAACTTCTTCTTGTTCTTCTTCTTCTCCTTCGTCCACTTGGTACACTTCGTCCACTTCACCAACTTCGTCAACTTTGTCCACTTCGTCAACGTCGTCCACTTCATCCAATTCGTCCATTTCTTGCACTTCGTCCACGTCGTCCACTTCGTCCCACTATTCATCTTCTTCTTCTTCTTCATCTTCTTCTTCATCTTCATCTTTTTCTTCTTCTTCTTCTTCTTCTTCTTCTTCTTCTTCTTCTCCTTCGTCCACTTTGTCCACGTCGTTCACTTCGCCAACTTCGTCCACTTTGTCCACGTCGTTCACTTCGTCAACTTTGTCCACTTCGTCAACTTCACCCCCTTTGTCTAGTTCGTCCATTTCGTCCACTTCGCCCATTTCGTCCACTTCGTCCACCTCGTCCACTTTGTCTACTTCGTCCACTTCAACTACTTCGTCCACTTTGTTCACTTCTTCTTCTTCTTCTTCTTGTTCTTCTTCTTCTTCTCCTTCGTCCACTTTGTCTACCTAGTCCCCTTGTCCACTTCGTCCACATTATCAACTTTGTCAACCTCATGCACTTCGTCAACTTCGTCCACTCCGTCAACTTTATCCACTTCGTCAAATTCGACCACTTCGCCAACTTTGTCAACTTTGTCAACTTCGTCATTTTCGTCGACTTCGTCCACTTCCTCCACTTTGTCGACTTCGTCCACTTGTTCAACTTCTTCTTCTTCTTCTTCATCATCATCATCATCTTCTTCTTCTTCATCATCATCATCATCATCATCATCTTCTTCTTCTTCTTCTTCTTCTTCTTCTTCTTCTTCTCCTTCTTCCACTTCGTCCACTTCGCCAACTTCACCAACTTCGTCAACTTCGTTCATTTTGGCCACTTCGTCATCTTCGTCAATGTCGCGCACTTCCCAAACTCAGTCTACTTATTCTTCTTCTTCTTCTTCTTCTTCTTCTTCTTCTTCTTGTCCTTCGTCCTCTTCGTGAACTTCGTGAACTTCGTCCACTTCGTCAACTTCGCCAACCTCACCAACTTCGTCAACTTCGTCCATTTCGTCGAGTTCGTCAACTTCATCCACTTCGTCATCGAATTCGTCCACTTCCTCCACTTCTTCTCCTTCGTCCACTTCTTCGACTTCGTCCACTTCTTCATCATCTTCTTCTTCTTCTACTTCTCCTTCGTCCACTTCTTCCGCTTCACCCACTTCGTCAACTTCGTCAACTTCATCCATTTCGTCCACGAATTTGTCCACTTCCTCTACTTCCTCTCTTTCGTCCACTTCTTCATCATCTTCTTCTTCTTCTACTTCTCCTTCGTCCATTTCACCCACTTCGTCCACTTCGTCAACTTCGTCCACTTCCTCCACTTCCTCCACTTCCTCCACTTCGTCCACTTCGTCAACTTCTTCCACTTCGTCCACTTCGTCCACTTCGCCAACTTCGTCATTTTCGTCCAGTTCTTCCACTTCGTCCACTTCTTCTCCTTCGTCCACTTCTTCATCTTCTTCTTGTTCTTCTTCTTCTCCTTGGTCCACTTCGTGCACTTGATAGACTTCGTCCACTTGGTCAACTTCGTCACTTCACCAACTTCGTCAACTTTGTCCACTTCGTCAACTACGTCAACTTCGTCCACTTTATCCAATTCGTCCATTTCTTCCACTTCGTATACGTCATCCACTTCGTCCCCCTGTTCATGTTCTTCTTCTTCTCCGTCTTCTTCTTCTTCTTCTTCTTCTTACTCTTCTTCTCCTTCGTCCACTTCGTCCGCGTTGTCCACTTCGTCCGCTTCGTCCATTTTGTCTAGTTCGTCCATGTCGTGCACTTCGTCCACTTGTTACTCTTCTTCTTCTTCTTCTTCATCTTCCTCTTCTTTTTTTTCTTCTTCGTCCACATCGTCCACTTCGTCAACTTCGTCCACTTCGTCAACTTCGTCCACTTCGTCAACTTCGTCCCCTTTGTCCAGTTCGTCCATTTCTACCACTTCACCCATTTCGTCCGCCTCGTCCACTTGTTCATCTTCTTCTTCTTCTTCTTCTCCTTCGTCCACTTCGTCCATGTCGTCCACTTCGTCAACTTCGTCCACGTCGTCCACTTCGTCAACTTCCTCCAATTTGTCAACTTCGTCCACTCTATCCACTTCGTCCCCTTTGTCAGCTTCGCAAACTTCGCCCATTTTGTCCACTTCGCAAACTTTGTCAACTTCATCGACTTCGTCTACTTCGTCCACTTCGACCACTTTGTCCACTTCGTTCACTTCTTCTTCTTCTTCTTCTTCATCTTCTTCTTCGTCTTCTTCTTCTTCTTCTTCTTCTTCTTCTTCGCCTTCACGTCCACTTGGTCCACTTCGTCCACTTTATCAACTTCGTCAACTTCATCCACTTCGTCAACTTCGTCCCCTTCGTCAACTTCGTCCACGTCGTCAACTTCGTCCACTTCATCCACTTCGTCAACTTCGTCAACATCGTACACTTCCCAAACTTCGTCCACTTCTTCTTCTTCTTCTTCTTTTCTTTCGTCCTCTTCGTGAACTTCGTCAACTTCGTCCACTTCATCAACTTCGCCAACCTCGCCAACTACGGAAACTTCGTGCATTTCGTCAACTTCATCCACTTCGTTCTTGTATTCGTCCACTTCCTCCGCTTCTTCTCCTTCGTCCACTTCTTCATCATCTTCTTCTTCTTCTACTTCTCCTTCGTCCACTTCACCCACTTCATCCACTTCGTCAAGTTCGTCCACTTCACCCACTTCGTCCACTTCGTCCACTTCTCCAACTTCGTCATTTTCGTCCACTTCGTCCAGTTCTTCCACTTCGTCCACTTTTTTTCATTTGTCCACTTCTTCATCTTCTTCTTGTTCTTGTTCTTCTCCTTCGTCAATTTCGTCCACTTGGTACACTTGGTCCACTTCACCAACTTCTTCAACTTTGTCCACTTCCTATACTACGTCAACTTCGTCCACTTCATCCAATTCGTCCATTTCTTGCACTTCGTCCACGTCGTCCACTTGGTCCACTTCGTCCATTTCGACCACTTCGTCTACTTCTACTTCTACTTCTTCTTCTTGTTGTTCTTCTTCTTCTACTTCGTCCACTTCGTCAACTTCGTCGACTTTGTCCAGTTCGTCAACTTCGTCCACTTCGTCCACCTCGTCCACTTCGCCAACTTCGTCATTGTTTTTCACTTAGGGCTAGTGTATGAGCTTCAAACAAAGAAATGTGGAATGTATAGGCTCGAAATGGGTTATCAAAGGATTAGAACAAGGTAAGCTTATTTGGCTAGAGAGGCTCAAGGACAAAACTGCCTTTATCACTTCCAAACATGCATATCAATCAAGAATTATCAACAAGAGTCAAGCCAAGGCATATGCACAAGCAATCAAGAGACATATCACACACAAGAAAGAACATCAAGTGGCTCAAATTCTCACATAGGGTATTTGTCACAATCAAATCAACCTCTTAAAAATCATAATCATCTTCCAAAGCAGAGAAAAGCAAGGATTTCCAAACAATCAGAGTATCAATGAAGTGAAAGACACATCTACAACCTAAACAAAGTCTAGAAATCAAGAGAAACATGCAAACTGTACACAAGACAAAACCAAACTACCTAGAAAAGAAAAAAAATTTAACACGAAAAACAAAAACTAACAAAGAAAAATCAGAATCTCCCCCAATAGACCACACTTAAACTACACAGTGTCCTCAATGTGTCATAAGCATAAGATCAGAAATCAGAACAATCAACAGATCATGGACAAGTGCAATAAAAGTAGGAAAAGGAGGAGAAGAGAAAAGGGAAAACTCCCCTGATCATGGTGGCAGTTGCCAATTTTGGACTATCAGGGAGATGTCTTCCACCACAGGATCCAACAAGGAAGTTTTGAGGAAGAACTGTTTCATCCTCCAAATTTGATCGAGCAGGGAAATGTCTTCCACAGCTGGATCTAAGAAGTGATTGTTGATGAGCAGGTTCAGCTGGTGCCTATTGATGTTGAAATTGTTGTGTATGTAAGCACCTTTTTCTTCCACTGTGGGTGCATGTTGGTCAATTTCATGTGTACCTCCTGCAACATGGTTAATACAATGTGGCTCTACAGAAATTACATGCAGGGGTATAACACCCAATCCAAGCGTAACAGGCTGAACCTCAGATATACTCTCAGAACATGGATCACTTTCAAATTCAGAAACAATATCAACCACAGACTCAGATTCATGTTCAGTGCATGGAGAATAAACATACGAATTTGATATCAAAAATTGGTTCTCATCATGCAGAGAGGGGGAATTAAAAACAGACTCATCAACAATATAATCATCAACATACCTATCAACAACATAATCATGAATAGCACATTCATCAATAGAATAATCAATTTGAGGTATGTTTACGTCCACTTCCCTAAAGATTGGAAAAGTGGTGGAAGATGAAAATGGTCTACCTGGTTCAAAATTGCTGCTTATACCTGCCTGGTCCTCAAAATCTTTGTCAGTCTCCTCTGGTGCAAGAGTGGGGACATAGGGCGGTAGGAAAGTAGGTGGCGCAACAGTAAGCTCATGACTCTTCTCCCCATCTTCTATGTTGATGCCACTATCATCATCATCTGGAATCTGAACAGTCTGAAATGGTAACTCTGAATCTTGAGATTGTTCCTGATTTAATTGAGTAGCCATCTGCCCTATCTGGTCATTCAAGCTCTGAATGGACGCTCTGGTCTCTTGCTGAAACTGCAGGTTCTGCATGGTCAACTGCTCCAACAACTCCTGCAATGTAGGCTCAGAAGTAGAAGGCTGAGGAGCTATTTCGGCAGAAGCATCATATTGCTGACTCTGATATTGCTGGACTGGTGGAGGCATGAAAGTACTCTGGAATGGTGGTTCTTGATATTGATGTTGTGGAGCATTGTACCATCCCAAGGTAGGGTCATTCCATCCAGGACCGTTGTTGTATCCATCTTGCACATGGGAGAATTTGCTCAGAAATTTATGCTCAAGATCTTCCCATCTTGTAATGGATCCTGGAAGAAGAGAGTCTTTCCAATCTTTTGCTGCTCTTTCTAATGAGTGCGGGAATGCCCTTAAGAAAACTAGATCATCCGGGACATTTGGAAGTTTCATTAAAGAGCAAATTCGATAAAACCTATCCAAATGTTCATGTGGGCATTCATCTACAAGACCATAAAACTTGGGCAACAAATTCATCAGTCCAGTGGTGAGAACTAAATGATCACCATCCTCATTAGGTGGAACCGGCTCCCAAAGAGAGCTCTCAGAAGTTGGAGGATGAGCCATATTGTTCTCAGCATAAAAGTCAGCAGAATTACAATCAGAGTAATATGCAGAATAAGAGTCATAGCTAGAGGCATCGGCAGAATAAGCAGTATTCACATAATCAAAATTGGTAGACATGGAAAAATAAAAATACTAAAAAAAATTACGAAACAAATAAAACACAAGACAATTTTTTTTTAAATGACAGACAAAACACATACAACACGCATACAGAAAACAGAACATCACATCACAACACAGAAACAAAACACAACACACACAAACACAACAAAAACCTAAGACTGAACCATTGGTCCCCGGCAACGGCGCCATTTTGATGAGAGGGTCGCACCTCCCACAAAAGTTGTGCATAAAAGAATGCAGTACAGTGCTAGGAAGTGACTCCTAGGTCGTCTCTCAAGGACCAAATGTGGTTCAGTCAATAGGTCAAACACGTAGTGGGGGGTTTTGAAAATGTTTTTGTGATTTTAAATGAACTAAATTAAAACTTGAAATTAAACACAACTGAATACAATTAAAGACATTCAAATGCAACACTTAAACTAGAACATTAAATGCACAATGTTGTAAGCTATCCTACACATTCACCACCAAAAAGAAGAAAATCATTTCAACATATAATATAAAATATTTTAAGGCAAAATAAATAAAAGAAAATAAACTTCTCTACCATTAACCACCCATTCATCTATCAAAAGAAATTGAACTTTGCCATTGCCTCTAAAAAAAATACTCCTTGGCCGTGACTCTTCCATTCCATTCAAAGAAAATTGCAAAAATTGAAATGCTTCCCTTAATTCCTCTTTGGCCGTAGCTAAATGCAGCATTCCACTTCTTTTCAAAATGAAATATCAACCTAATTTCTAGAGTATAAAAATGGAATTATAGTTCAAGCACAAAGAAAAAAAAACGAGACCTGACGTGACCTCTCTTTGCTTCCAGCACATTACATTGATGGACAGCGTAATAGTATATGTTTGTCATTTCCTCATCCTAAAAAAAAACAACGTTCCCAGCCCCCAAAAACCCGTGAACTCCATTCCTCTCCGTAACAGCGTTGCCACTTCTTCCCCTTCATGAAAAAAACGTTCCCGAAAAAAAACTCAATGAGGTTGGCGGCTTCCACTGTTCTCTCGTAACCCCCACGTCCTAGGTCACCATCCTCTCAACCTACATATTTTAAAAACCCCTTCAAAAACCATCCCCTTAGGTGGCAGCTACGATTTTCTTTTTAAGCACACGTGTGCCCTTGCTGCTGTGCACGTTGACGCTGGACCGTGTGTGCCTCCCAAGCTGCTGGAAGCATGAAGCCCCAATGGAGAATTACCATCCGCACACCCTTTTTCATTTTCTTTTTGGAGTTGCTTCCGCGTGTGAAGGCTGCTGGAATGTGCTGGGCCATCAAATGAATGTCCGCGTGAATTGGATTCTCGTGTGCACCTCTCCATTCAACACTGGACCGCTTGATGCTTGCCAAATTGAGTGAAGCCCCTGGACCGTGGCATCCTTTTTTTCTCTTCCAGCACCACCATAATTTAAATCCACACCTCTCTTTCATTTTATTTCAAAATATATTTGATGTGGTATTTCTTTTCACCTCCAAATGTCCCAAATATTATCCAACAATTTCCCTACAATTAATAATGCAAATAATTAGCTCAAATAATTCAAATTAATTAAAATAAGAATTTTTGGTCAAATTAAGCACAATTATCAAAAACGGGAAAATACCGGACAATTAAGCACAATTCCCCGATTAAATTCGGTACAATAAACTAAGTGAAGTGAATAAAATATTGACTCATCAGTCCTCTTCGTCCACACCGTCCACTTTGTCCACTTCTTCTCCTTCGTCCACTTCTTCAATATCATCATCATCTTCTTCTTCTTCTTCCTCTTATTATTCTTCTTCTTCTTCTCCTCCTCCTTCGTCCCCTTTGCCCAATTGGTCCCCTTGGTCCACTTTGTTGAGAGGGTCGCACCTCACACAAAAGTTGATTGCATAAAAGAATGCAGTATAGTGCTAGGAAGTGACTCCTAGGTCGTCTCTCAAGGACCAAATGTGATTCGAGACTTAGGTCAAACACGAAGTGGGGGGGGGGGGTTTGAAAGTGTTTTTGTAATTCGAAAATGATGTAAATTAAGACTGGAAATTAAATACAACCAAACATAATTGAAAATAGTGAAATGAATTAACAAAGCGTGAATACCGAACGGTTTCTAAAATAAGTGAGGAAATTGGAAATGCAAGAAGATAAATAAACTGAACAGAACAGACAACATGATAACAGTAAATTAAACATTCCTAAAGCCAAAACTAATTTAAATGCATTAGAGAAATAAGAAAAAGGAATCCAAAACTATTAAAATGCAATGATGAGCTAAAAAATTAAATGCACATTGGAATAAAGCTTGGAAATTGCACGGTGGTTGGAAATGAAAAATCATAACTTAGCTAACAAAACTTGAAATGCACATTGCAGCAGCTTTGAATGAATGTCATCACAATAAAGCAATATTCTAATATATATAATATGAAAACCCAAAACCCCTTGAAGCTCTCCTATCTCTGGACATTGCAGCCATGTGGATTCCCATTAAATCACCAAAATCAATCACGTCTCCTCCTTGTGCTTCTTCCAGCCGTGCCTTTCTCTAAGAAAAAGCCAAATGCCGTGAATGTGTGCTCCACTTCTTCCAGCGTTTTCTCTTAAGCAAATGAAAGTCGCGCTTCCTCTTTTTCCGTGATGAACTTTCTACAAAGCAAAATGAATGTTGTGTGCATCTCATACATCCACGTAGCAGCTGCTCCTCTCCATTCACCAAGAATCAGCGTGCACTTCTCTATGCTGGACGTGTTGTTCTCAACAACATTCAACCGCCCATTCAATTAGAACATCAATCAACAATGCAATAAAATAATGAAAATGAAATGAGTATTCAGCCAAAACTAAAAGCCAGCTCTTCCTTCCATTCGTTCCCCATCCACAAAAGAAAGTGTTTCCACAGCCCGAGAAAAGAAAACCAAAACGTATGAGAGTGTGGCGGCTGCACACTTCACACCTTTCTCCTCCTTGATTCCAAAAACCGAGAGCCAAACAATAAAGTAACGAGTGGCCTTAAGCAAAGTGGCGGCTGCCCTAAAGGCCGTGGGTCACCTTTTAATAAGGGTGGGGTCCACACAAAAAACCCTAAGGTGCCAAGTCATTTACCTTCACATTTTGGGTCTAGTCTACTTTACCAAAAATTGTCCCAAAATATAAAAGTTGATACAGAAATTCTAAACTACTGAATTACAATTTAATTAATTCTAAAATGTCTGTGTGGAGAGTCTTGAATTTATTTGGCATTCTTCCTGATGTCCCAAAATGTATTTCCGAAATTTTCCTGCACTTCAAAAATGCACTTAATCAGCTCAGAAAACCCAAATTAGCGCAATTACAAATTTTCGCCCAAATTAAGCACAATTCGGAAAACGGGGAAATAACAAACAATTAAACACAATTCCCTCGTTTATTTAAGTGCAATACACTAAATATAATTCAAGAAATAACGACTCATCACACTTCGTCCACTTCATCAACTTCGTCAACTTCATCCACTTCGTCAACTTCCTCCACTTCGTCAACTTCGTGCACTTTGTCAACTTCGCCAACCTCACTAACTTCGTCCATTTCGTCGACTTCGTCAACTTCATCCACTTCGTCCACGATTTCGTCCACTTCCTCCGCTTCTTCTCCTTCGTCCACGTCTTCATCATCTTCTTCTTCTTCTACTTCTCCTTCGTCCACTTCGTCCACTTCACCCACTTCGTCCATGATGAGTCAATATTTTCTTCACTTCACTTAGCTTATTGTGCTAGATTTAATCAGGGAATTGTGCTTGAATGTCTAGTATTTCCCTATTTTTGCTAATTGTGCTTAATTTGACCAGAAATTCTTATTTTAATTAATTTGAATTATCTGAGCTTATTATTTTCATTATTGATTGTAGGGAAAATTTTGGAAGTACATTTTGAGACATTTGGAGGGCTGCCACATAATTCAAGACTCTCCACATAGATATTTTAGAGTTAATTAAATTGTAATTCAGTAGTTTAGAATTTTTGAATCAACTCTCACATTTTGGGTCAATTTTTGGTAAAGTAGACTAGACCCAAAAGTGGAGGTGAATGACTTGGCACCTTAGGGTTTTTGTATGGACCCCACCCTTATTAAAAGGTGACACACGGCCTTTAGGGCAACGACCACTCTTTCTTTTCTTTTTTTCACCTTTGAACGTTTGGGGGGGCACACGGCCAAGAGGCAGCAGCCACCACCTTTGGGGGGTTTTGTTTTGAATGTTTGGAAATTTTCATCAATGGGAGCTCACGAACCCTATGTAAGAACGTTTTGTTTTTTTTAGTTTTTTATTGAATGAAGAATGGGCAGCACACTATTACTGTGGATTTTGGATGAAATTGAGAAACACATTTTTTTTTCTTTTCTTTTAGTATGTTAAGGTAATTTCATTCAGCTGTTAGAAAAGCAAGCATTGATTTAATTTAGGAGGTGCACACTGTTACGGAGGGATATGGGTATCACGTCCAGCTTTAGGAGAGCAAAGTTTTAGGATCAATTTATTTGCTTTTAGAAAGTGGGTGCTAATTCATCTTTGTTGGAGAGAAGAGATGTATTCCATTTTTCATTCTATTCCAATGTGCACACACGGGCTTTCATTGGTTTTTGAAAAACGCTGGGATCCAATTTATTTCTTGTAAGAAAAGAAGCGTGTGGTGTCATGGCTGAGGGAAATGGTGCAGCAGGTGTTACGGTTTGGGAGAGAATTTTATGAGACACATGCGCTGATTTATGATGCCTGGAATGAATGAATTTTTGATTCACAGGCAACAGTATGGTCACGTCTAGCTTGGGTGCAAGGGAATTTCCTTTATTTGCAAAGAAAAGCACACGGTGATTTCATTTTGTGGTGCACGAGAATTGAGCTTGAAGAAGTGAAGCACGTTGGAGGAGATTGATGGACAAATTTATGAACACCAAAGTATGATGTCACAAACTTGTTTTTCAATCGGCAAGTATGACCGAATCGTTCAAGTAATAAACTTGGTAAGACCAAGTATCGTTCTTCCCAAAGGACTCACGGCCTAGTTTAGTGATGGACAAATTTATGAACACCAATTTATGATGTCATAAACTTGTTTTTCAATCGGCAAGTATGACCGAATCGTTCAAGTAATAAACTTGGTAAGACCAAGTATCGTTCTTCCCAAAGGACTCACGGCCTAGTTTAGTTATGTGATTTCTTAATTAGCTAAGACTTACAGATAAAATATTTGGGGTTTAAGATGCAAGACAGAAAATAAACATGTATGCATGAATTTTGATCAATGGCAAAGAGCAAAAGATAAACACTTTCAATGAAATATAGATATGAATATGTTGTTGGGGGTCAATTTCATCTTATCCACTCTCATATATTTTTAGGAATTCAACAGTCAAATCATCATTGTTAATGCCACTCTCTAATGTACCTTTCCAGAAGGCTTCTCCCTAATCACGAGTTCATACAATTCCTAGCATTCCTAATGATCAGTTCATAAGTGCAGGAGCTTAACGACAACCAATATAAAATTGGGAGAAATTCCCCGGATCTAGACTTCCCCGTACGTGCCCGTATCGACAAAACCAATAATCATGCACCGAATGAGTTAAACAATGCAAGCATTAAGCAAAGAGGAAAAACCCTAACTAATGATGAAAGAAAGCATAAGTCTTAATTAAAAGATGTAAAAACAGATTCCATATATGAGAGTTTCACAAGATTACATTGATTCCCCAACAAACATACAGAGTTTAGTTCACCATATTCATGGTGAACCTAGATGAATTACAATGAAAGAATGAAAGAATAAACCCTAAAAAGGTGAAAAGGAAGCCTCAGCATCCAAGATCCTCCTTCAAAGGGGTGGAAGAGAGAGTGTTTGCTTCGTTCCAGCCAGAGATGCCTAACCCTAGGAAACCCTAAAGCTTATATATCATTCGTAAATTACAAAAAGTCAAGTCCAAGCCCATTAAAGTGCCGCTCAGCGGTAAAATACTGCTCAGCGGTGAGTGCGTGACTTGTTTGCTCCCCTCAGCGGCCATTTTGCCCCTCAGCGGACCTCCCGCAAGCTCCTGAGTGCCGCTCAGCGGTAAACTGCCGCTGAGCGGTGACTTCGGCTTCTCCTTTTGCACTTTTTATTGTCTTTTATGATTTCATCTCTCTCCTTCTTCACTTCTTTCACCAAATTCACCTTAAAACCTGCACAAAAACACTGAAATCAAGCATAAACCTGTCCAGCTCTCTTATTTCCAAAAATATAAAGAAAAGCATGATTTCAAGCTAGTTTCTAAGTGTAAAGGTTGCTTTTAGTGTCAATTTTAATCATAAAAATAACAGTTTTTCAACTGTTATCATTTAGTTGTGTGGTTTATTGATTAGCTAAGACTTAAAGACGAAATATTTGGATTTTTATATGCAAAAGACGAAAATTAAATATGTATGCATGAAGTTTTGATCAATGGCAAAAAGCAAAAGATAAACACTTTCAATGAAATATGAATATGTTGTTGGGGGTCAATTTCATCTTATCCACTCTCATATATTTTAGGAATTCAACATTCAAATCATCATTGTTAATGCCACTCTCTAAAGTACCTTTCAAGAAGGCTTCTCTCTAATCACGAGTTCATACAATTCCTAGCATTCCTAATGATTAGTTCATAAGTGCAGGAGCTTAACGACAACCAATATAATATTGGGAGAAATTCCCCGGATCTAGACTTCCCCGTACGCGCCCGTATCGACAAAACCAATAATCATGCATCGAATGAGTTAAACAATGCAAGCATTACGCAAAGAGGAAAAACCCTAACTAATGATGAAAGAAAGCATAGATCTTAAGTAAAAGATGTAAAAACAAATTCCGTATATGAGAGCTTCAAAAGATTACATTGATTCCCCAACAAACATACAGAGTTTAGTTCACCATATTCATGGTGAACCTAGATGAATAACAATGAAAGAATGAAAGATAAAACCCTAAAAAGGTGAAGAGGAAGCCTCAGCATCCAAGATCCTCCTTCAAAGGGTGGAAGAGAGAGTGTTTGCTTCGTTCCAGCCAGAGATTTCTAACCCTAGGAAACCCTAAAGCTTATATATTATTTGTAAATTACAGAAAATTAGGTCCAAGCCCATAAAAGTGCCGCTCAGCGCTAAAGTACCGCTCAGCGGTAAGTGCGTGAGACGTTTCTTCCCCTCAGCGGCCATTTTGCCCCTTAGCGGATCTCCCGTAAACTCCTGATTGCCGCTCAGCGGTAAACTGCCGCTGAGCGGTGACTTCGGCTTCTCCTTTTGCACTTTTTGATGTCTTTTCTGATTCCATCTCTCTCCTTCTTCACTTCTTTCACCAAATTCGCCTTAAAACCTGCACAAAAACACTGAAATCAAGCATAAACCTGTCCAACTCTCTTATTTCTGAAAATATGAAGAAAAGCATGATTTCAAGCTAGTTTCTAAGTGTAAAGGTTGCTTTTAGTGTCAATTTTAATCATGAAAATAACAGTTTTTCAACTGTTATCAGAGATGTGGTGTCACGGCTTGGCATGGAGAACGTGGTGTGTTGTCACGACTGGAAGGAAAAGGCACCACGCGGCTCTCGGTTTTAAGCATGTTCGGTCCTTACCTTAGTGACTCAACTTCAATATCATTCAACTTTGATGTTTTCTTCAATTATTTTCATGTTCTTAACCATGTTCGGTTGTGATAATTTAATTGAGATGTTAGTTTAAGTTAGTTGGGTAATTTGTGTTGGAAAAGAGGTTAGAGTAGGCCTTCATTTTGTTAATCTATGATTGAAAGTATTGTAATTGAGTTAATGACCAACCGTTTTAATTCTATGTTTACATCGGTGTTTATATTCGTGTTTTAGTTTAGTTCAATCGCATTCAGAAACTCTTCAACCCCCCCCCACTACGTGTTTGGCTTAAGCGTCGAACCACATTTGGTCCTTGAGAGACGACCTAGGAGTCACTTCCTAGCACTATACTGCATTTTTAATGCACATCAAATTTGTATGGGGTGCGACACCCATCAAATTTTGGCGCCGTTGCTGGGACCAACGGTTCGGTCTTAGGTCTTTTGTTTTGTGTTGGTGTGTTGTGTTTTGTCTTGTGTTGTGAGTGTGATGTTCTGTTATGTGTGTGCATTATTGTGCGTGCGTTTTACGTGTTTAATTGTGTTGTGTTGTGTTGTGTTTGTTTAATAATTTTGAGCATTTCCCTTCTACTTTCTCTCTTCTTTGCCATGTCTACCTATTTTTATTTTATGAATACTGCTTCTTTTGCCTTTGCCTATGACTATGATTCTCCTTCTGCATGTTACTCTAATTATGGTTCTCATGCTAATTTTTATGTTGAGGACAATATGACTTATCCTCTAACTCCTGAGAGTGCTCCTTGGGAGCCGGTTCCACTTTATGAGGAGGATGTTCGTTGTGTTTTCAACACTGGACTAATACATTTGCTGCCCGAGGATAGTGTTGATTGACATTAAATTCGACGTCAACTTTACATCCAACCTCTTTCTATTGGACGTCAACTTTGTTAGAATTGCTGCAACGGAATTATTAGCGTGGAACAAACCAAGAGGGAGGGGTGAATTGGTTATATACTTTTATTATGCCTTTTATTATTTTTCTCTTAATTTTTCTTACTGAGCAGATAATTAAATATAAATGACAGAGTAAGGGAAAGAGAAAAATTGCACAGGTGATTTTATCCTAGTTCAGATCACTCGGATCCTACGTCCAGTCGCTTATCTCAAACAAGATAAACCTTTTTCACTAACACAAAACAGTTACAAATATTAATCATAAAGAAAAACAATTTGTAAGAGTTTAGAAATACCACCTCTCTTGAAACCACAAGAGACGAACCTACTCATGGACAAATTTGTAAGCACCAAAATATGATGTCACAAACTTGTTTCACAATCGGCAAGTATGACCGAATCGTTCAAGTAATAAAACTTGGTAAGACCAAGTATCGTTCTTCCCAAAGGACTCACGGCCTAGTTTAGTTATGTGGTTTCTTGATTAACTAAGACTTACAAACGAAATATTTGAGTTTAAAATGCAAGACAGAAAATAAACATGTATGCATGAATTTTGATCAATGGCAAAGACAAAAGATAAACACTTTCAATGGAATATATGAATGAATATGTTGTTGGGGGTCAATTTCATCTCATCCACTCTCATATATTTTAGGAATTCAACATTCAAATCATCATTGTTAATGCCACTCTCTAATGTACCATTCTAGATGGCTTCTCCCTAATCAAATAGTTCATACAATTCCTAGCATTCCTAATGATTAGTTCATGAGTGCAGGAGCTTAAAGGCAACCAATAGAATATTCAGTATAATATTGGGAGAAATTCCCCGGATCTAGACTTCCCCGTACGTGTCCGTATCGACAAAACCAATAATCATGCATTAGAATGAGTTAAACAATGCAAGCATTGAGCAAAGAGGAAAAACCCTAACTAATGATGAAAGAAAGCATATGTCTTAATTCAAAGATGTACTCAACAGATTCCATATATGAGAGCTTCAAGAGATTACATTGATTCCCCAACAAACATACAAGGTTTAGTTCACCATATTCATGGTGAACCTAGATGAATAACAATGAAAGTATGAAAGAATAAACCCAATAAAGTGGAAGAGGTAGCCTGAGCATCCAAGATCCTCCTTCAAAGGGGTGAAAGAGAGAGTGTTTGCCTCGTTTCTGCCAAAGATCTCTAACTAAAGGACGTGCAAGCCCTTATATACTAATCTAGAGTTACAAAAGATTACAAAAGCCCAAGCCCAAAAAGTGCCGCTCAGCGCCATTTACCGCTCAACGGTGGTTACGCGTCTTCTTTCTTCCCCTCAGCGGCCATTTGCCCCTCAGCGGTTCCAACGCCACCTCTTGAGTGCCGCTCAGCGGTAGTTTGCCGCTGAGCGGTGCCTTCGACTTCTCTTTTTGCACTCTTTCTTGTCTTTTCTAATGTCCTCTCTCTCATTCTTCACTTCTTTCACCAAATTCACCTCAAAACCTGCACAAAAACACTCAAATCAAGCATAAACCTGTCCAGCTCTCTTATTTCTGAAAATATAAACAAAATGCATGATTTCAAGCTAGTTTCTAAGTCTAAAGGTTGCTTTTAGTATCACTTTTAAGCATGAAAATAACAGTTTTTCAACTGTTATCACAACCCCAAACTTAGAACTTTGCTTGTCCTCAAGCAAACAAAATGTAACTCCATCTCCAACTGATAACAGTTGAAAAACTGTTATTTTCATGCTTAAAAGTGATACTAAAAGCAACCTTTAGACTTAGAAACTAGCTTGAAATCATGCATTTTGTTTATATTTTCAGAAATAAGAGAGCTGGACAGGTTTATGCTTGATTTGAGTGTTTTTGTGCAGGTTTTGAGGTGAATTTGGTGAAAGAAGTGAAGAATGAGAGAGAGGACATTAGAAAAGACAAGAAAGAGTGCAAAAAGAGAAGTCGAAGGCACCGCTCAGCGGCAAACTACCGCTGAGCGGCACTCAAGAGGTGGCGTTGGAACCGCTGAGGGGCAAATGGCCGCTGAGGGGAAGAAAGAAGACGCGTAACCACCGCTGAGCGGTAAATGGCGCTGAGCGGCACTTTTTGGACTTGGGCTTTTATAATCTTTTGTAACTCTAGATTAGTATTTAAGGGCTTGCACGTCCTTTAGTTAGTATCTTTGGCAGAAACGAGGCAAACACTCTCTCTTTCACCCCTTTGAAGGAGGATCTTGGATGCTCAGGCTACCTCTTCCACTTTATTGGGTTTATTCTTTCATACTTTCATTGTTATTCATCTAGGTTCACCATGAATATGGTGAACTAAACCTTGTATGTTTGTTGGGGAATCAATGTAATCTCTTGAAGCTCTCATATATGGATTTGTTGAATACATCTTTGAATTAAGACATATGCTTTCTTTTCATCATTAGTTAGGGTTTTTCCTCTTTGCTCAATGCTTGCATTGTTTAACTCATTCTAATGCATGATTATTGGTTTTGTTGATACGGACACGTACGGGGAAATCTAGATCCGGGGAATTTCTCCCAATATTTTACTGACAACATTATATTGGTTGCCTTAAGCTCCTGCACTCATGAACTAATCATTAGGAATGCTAGGAATTGTATGAACTATTTGATTAGGGAGAAGCCATCTAGAATGGTACATTAGAGAGTGGCATTAACAATGATGATTTGAAAGAGGAATTCCTAAAATATATGAGAGTGGATGAGATGAAATTGACCCCCAACAACATATTCATTCATTTAATCCATTGAAAGTGTTTATCTTATGTCTTTGCCATTGATCAATTCATGCATACATGTTTATTTTCGTCTTGCATATTAAAATTTCAATCATTGTTTTCTTAAGTCTTAGCTAATCAAGAAATCACATAACTAAACTAGGCCGTGAGTCCTTTGGGAAGAACGATACTTGGTCTTACCAAGTTTTATTACTTGAACGATTCGGTCATACTTGCCGATTGTGAAACAAGTTTGTGACATCATATTTTGGTGCTTACAAATTTGTCCATCAAGTTTTTGGCGCCGTTGCCGGGGATTCATGGTTTAACTGGTTAATTTGTGTGATTATTGATTACCTTTGACTTTAATTTTGAATTTCTGTTTTTATTTTTTCTGTTTTTATTAGATTTTATTTTTTTTAGATTTGATTTTATCTTTTAGGTTAGATTTTATTTTATTTTCGAATTTTTATTTTATTTTTCTGTTTTCTGTTTTTCTGTTTTCTGTTTTTTATTTTTAGGTTAGATTTTATTAGATTTTATTTTTATCTTTTAGGTTAGATTAGATTTTTATCTTTTTAGATTAGATTTTATTTTTTTTAGATTAGGTTTTATTATATTTTATTTGATTCTATCTTCTAAATCTTTTATCTTCTTATATCTTTTCAATCTTTATTTTCTTCTATATCTTTTTGTGCTAACAAATCTTTTCTAGGGTTTTGTTTTCTTGTGCATGCAGAAGGCAATTCGAACTAGAAGTAAGAAAACAACAGAACCACTACTTGAAGGACTAGACGAGAGTAGAAGGAGGAGAAGAATCAGAACGTCCAGAGAACTTTTCCCTTCTCCTGAAACTCTCCTACAATCATCACCACAAGGTTCTGTTCACAGCACAGGGAGTATGGAGAACAATAATAATGCTAGAAGAACTCTTGCAGATTACACTAATCTTGCTGGACCTCAGCACTTCAATAGCATAGCTCGGCCTAGAGTCAATGCAGCCAACATGGAGGTCAAACCAGCATTAATTCAACTGGTAAAGAGTAATCAATTTACTGGGTTATCACATGAAAGCCCATATGAGCACCTTACAACATTTAATGAGATCTGCAACACGGTCAAGATCAATGGGGTGCCAGACGAAGCTATCAAACTTAGCTTGTTTCCTTTCTCATTGGGAGGCAATGCTAAGCTTTGGTTGAACTCTTTTCCAGAAGAAAGTTTCACGGAGTGGGAAGCAGTGGTTGCAAAGTTTTTGAATAAATACTTTCCACAATCTAAAGTGACTAAAGGAAAGCAAGAGATATCTTCATTCAAGCAGGGCATGGAGGAATCACTGGGACATGCATGGGACAGGTATAAAAGCTTGTTACGTAAAACTCCCACGCATGGCTTTGAAGATCAAGAAGTAGTCCTAACTTTCCTTGGAGGGCTTGGTTCACAAACCAAGATGATGTTGGATGCCTCAGCTGGAGGCAATATCAAATGGAAAACTCCAGAGGAAGCAACTGAAATTATTGAAAATATGGCTACAAGTGATAATGAGCTTCACAATGAAAGAGGCGCCCCTATGCAACAGAAAGGGGTTCTTCAATTACAAACCCATGATGCTCTGCTAGCACAGAATAAGATTCTAACTCAACAGCTGGAAACTCTGACCAAAACTCTTGCTTCACTACCTAAAGAGTTAAAATCTGCTGCACAGGTACAAACCCAGTTGTGCGAACTGTGTGGAGGTGATCACATCAATGGCCAGTGTGCTTTTCCAGTAGAGGCCTTGGAGGATGTTAACTTCATGGCTAATCAGTTTCCATACCGTCAAGGGAATTATAATCAGGGTTGGAAACCACATCCAAGCATTGGCCAAGGACAAACTGGGCAGGCTAATCAGTTTAATAAGCAGCAGCAGCAACCAACTTTGTGGCAACAATTATCTATGCTTAATGACAGATCAACAAAGTTGGAAGAAACTCTTCAGCAATTCATTCAAAAAACTGAATCTTCTCAAAAGAGCACTGAAGCTGCTATAAAGAATCTGGAGATTCAGATGGGTCAGATTACTAAGCAATTGGAAGAAAGACCCAACAGAAACTTTGGGGCTAATACTGAGGTTAACCCCAGAGAAGAGTGCAAAGTGGTCAAGAGTGTAAATGAAGAGATCATTGAGTTGGAAGAAGAAGAAGAAACAGAAGAAAGAAGAGAAATAGAGAGAGAAAATAATTTTCCTTTTCCAATAAATCAGGAGAAACAAATGGATTTCACAGAATTATTTAATATGTTGGATAATGAAGCACCTTGGGAGCAGATTCTACAGAAAATCACAGTTTACACAAAATCTGATGAGAACATCTCTACAAAGAAAAGACGTAGAGATGAGGAAGCAAAGAAGTGTATAGCTGTTAAAAAAGAGCCATTCCCTCCTAAAGCATCTGATCCAGGCAGTTTTTCTATCCCTTGTTCTATAGGGAAGAAAGAGGTAAAGAAAGCTCTCCTTGATTTAGGTTCAAGTGTTAACTTGATGCCTTATTCTTTACTGGAGCAAATTGGCAAGGTTAAAATGAAACCTGCAAAGGTTAGAATAGTAATGGCCGATGGATCTTCAAAGGAGTCAAGTGGAATTGTAGAGGACATTATAGTTTGTGTTGGCAAACTTCAGTTCTTGGCAGACTTTGTGGTGATGAAGATGGAGACCGAGAAGATACCTATCATACTTGGAAGACCGTTTATGAAAACGGCCAGGGCTATCATTGATGTGAATGAAGGTATAGTGGTTCTCCAAGACAGAGAGGAGAGAGTGGTGGTGGATGTGTTCAAAGATGAGATACAAGCAAAGGAGGAAGAAGCCAGTTATAAAGCTGCATTTCGAGATGCACCCATAACGAGAGGTAAAAATAAAAATCTTAAGGTTTCTGATAACCATTGTTTGTATTTTCAGGCACCCAAGGTAGAAGAGATTGGAAAAGGAGAAGAAGTTCCTAGAGACTGGAAAAAATTAAGACTCCAACTTGGCACACCTGTAAGACTCAAGAACAAGTTGTGGGTTATTAAAGGCTTTAAAGAGAAGGAGATGATAGAGATAGAGTCTCCATATTCTGGAGAATCTAAGACAGTCCAAAGGAAGCAGTTGAAAGGTTGGTGGAAGGACTACGTCAACTATAAAGAAGATGGAACGTGAGCTTTAACAGGGTCAAGCTAGTGACGTTAAAGAAGCGCTTGCTGGGAGGCAACCCAGTGGATTTACAAACTTTTGATTTGGTTTTGTAATTTATAATTTGTGAATATTATTCTGGATATTATTTTGTTTGATCTAGCATCTACTGAAGGATGCTAGGTGGTTAAGTATCTACTGAAGGATACTAAGTTTGTAACACCTACTGATGGGTGTTGGTGAGAAGATTTTGCACCTACTGATGGGTGCTGGTAAGTTTGAAACACCTACTGATGGGTGTTGGTGGATTTTGGGTCAGGCTCGTGACGTTAAACAAGCGCTACCTGGGAGGCAACCCAGTTGATTTATTGTTTTTGTTTGTTTATTTTTAGTTAGGATTTGCATAAGCATTTTTAACATTGAATTGCAGGGAACCTATGAGAGACATGTAGGGAAGGCACGTAGGTCAAGAAAAGAAGGAGGGGAGCACTTCACGAAAGTGCCGCTGAGCGGCAATTACCGCTGAGCGGTACTATCGCAGAGGGGCTTAAGTTCCCCTTAGCGGGACCCGAGCCCATTAGGGTATTTTTATACCCCAAGCTGCGTTTTAGGGTTTATTTCCAGACTTCTCTCTGCACAAACACTTCCACACACCTTCTCCTAGGTTTTCCACATCTTTTCACTCTTCCCTCTTAAGAAAATCTCTCTTCTATTCACTTTTTCACTAGTGTGCCATCAAAGTTTGGGGTTGGAAGAGAGCATTCTAGTTTGAAGGCATTCTCATTGCATCTAGTATCTCCACCCAAGTAAGTAAAATGCATTTTGTTCATTCTAGGGTTCTTGAATTTGAATGTGATTGTCAAAGCATGAATATTTAGGGGTTTTGATTTCTATGCATGATTTGATGATATATTTGATGTTTGAACCGATTAAACTGCTTGATTATGAACTGGAAAACTGAAAATTGCATTTGGGTGGAGTTAGGACAGTTTAAAAACAAGATTTGCAAAAATCTGCAGATCACCGCTGAGCGGCATTTACCGCTGAGCGGCACTCTGCCAGATTTGTTTTTTCTGGTTTGTTGCGTGTTTGAATGTGGCACTGGTGGCGCTGAGGGGAAATTCTGGCCCTCAGCGGTGGTTTAGCTTCGAAAGGAGTTGTGTTCTGAGTTTACTTATGATTAACATCATGTTCTGTGGTTTTGGATTTGTGTTTGAATGCAGGAATGGCATCCTCTTCAGGAAAGAGATTGAAAACCATGGCAACCAAGAGGAAGGAAAAGGAACCAGAGCAGCCCCATAATGGCAGGTTCCTCTCTAGGAAACATGAGAAGCACTTTAGGGTGGTTCAGGACAGGAGACTTCTAATGGAGAGAAAGGTTGGAATGATACCTAACTTTGCTCCTCAATTTGGAGAGCAAGTGTTAGGGAATGACTGGGGAAAGCTAGCCACTTATCCATCACCTGCCAACATAGCTGTGGTGAAAGAATTTTACACCAATGCAAAGAAGATTGGTGATTATCCAGCTGAGAATTATTTGGGCTATGTTAGAGGCCATGCTATCAGGAATGATTCTGACTCCATAAATAACTTTCTGGATACTGTGTGGGCTGGTGAGCAATGCCAGTTTGCTCTTAGCATGGAGGAAGGTGCTGATTATGAGGATGTGGAGAGAGTATTGTGTATACCTGGAGGACACTTCCAAAGGAATAGATCTGGCTCAGTGGTTAACATTAGGAGGACAGATTTGACTCCTCTTGCAAAGTATTGGATGGCGTTTTCTCATGCCAACATTCAGCCATGTTCACATGTGTCAGATATTACTCTCAGCAGGGCACTATTCATCTACTGTGTTATCAGAAACTTGAATGTTAATATTGGGCAGGTGATAGCTGATGAGATTAGTGTGTGTGCTAACACCTCAAACAACAAAGCACCACTGGGACATCCTTCTTTGATCACTCACCTTTGCAAGCTAGCTGGGGTGGACACTACTGTTCCACCATTTGAGAGGCCAAGAAAAGCTATAGATGAGGCCTATTACAGACAGTACTGTGGAGGTGAGGAGGCAGCCCAGCCAGTGCCACCACGCCAGGCTCGTAGAGAGAGAAGGCCAGCACAGAGCAGGACTTCTGCTGATACTCATGAGGCAGAACCATTCCAGATGAGGGACATGTATATGTCTCTTATAGGTGCTCAGTTGCAGTCCATCCACAGAGGGCAGGTGGCCACGACTGAGATGATAGTGGGGATGTATGATACCCCTCCAGCACACAGGTGGACTATGGATGAATTCCATAATGTGGTAGCTTGGCCAGAAGAACCAGTATATGGAGGAGCTGGAGCAGCTGAAGCTTCAGCCAGAGATATGGAGGAAGATGAAGCAGAGGAGGAGGATGCATTTGATGAAGATGATGATGAAGAGGAAGAGGAAGATACAGAGAGCTCGGACTGATGAGGAGCTGAGATAGCATTTACTGATGAATGCTATCATATGATTATGCTTTTGTGGTTTAAGTTTTCTGAACTTAATTGTTTTTGTTTTTAGATTAGGGTTTGATGTACTCTATTTGAAACCTGGTTTCTTGTGATGGTTTGCTATTAACTGTGATTGTGTGATAAGTAATGCTTGATGATGCTTATTGATTGATTGATGTTGAGATGATGTGCACATTAAAATGCTTATACAGGTGATTCACAAGCTTTGTGAACAAATGCATAATATCATGATTGTGATTGTGAAATTAAGCAGGATGTGCATGTCAAATGTGAATGAGCTTATATGTGAGGTTTTGAGCTCCAGAGTTGTTATTGTTGAATGTTATTACTTTGAAAGCATGAATGACTTTGCCCAGGTTTTCTATGATTGAATCAATTGCTTGTTTTGCATCATATGATCAAAGGCCGTGTTTTTGAAACCCTTTTTATTGGCCAAATTCATAAAGTTAGCCTTCTAAAAGAGAACACGTTGTGTTCTATCCTTTGAACCCTTAGCCTTAAATATACACTGAACACCCTTGATTGAAAATCTTTACCTTGAGTTAAGTAGAAGATCTTGTGTGGTATTGTTAAATGTTCAAGTTTGGGGTTATTGGGGAAACATGAAAAAGAAAAAAAAGCATTGAGCTAACAGCTAAAAAGTAAGAATATGCAAAAGAAAAGAAAAGAAAAAGAAGCAAAGCTCAATGCAAATGCAAAAGCAAAGGCAAAAGAAAGTTGGGAATGAATAAGAAGATTGTGTTGTTATGATTCTCTTAACTCAAGGATTTTGTGATCCAGAAAAACCAATTTTCTTGTTAGCCCAGCCACATTATAAGCCATTGAAAAGTCCTTGTGATGATGCATGCTTGTGAATGTATTTGATTGTGGTTAAATGAAAGGCAAAGTTGATTCATGTGACATTGTGATAGTGGAGTGAATGAGTGAAACACTTTACCTCTTATACACTTGTGTGTTGAGTGAAACACTTTACCTAGTGAGGAAAGATTCCATAAGCACATTAACATCCATGCTTAATTGATTGATCATTCATGAAAAATAGCATTTGTTGGAACTTAAATGACTTTGTGAACACTAAAGCATGTGCACATCTTGATTGAACTCTTGGTCTTAAGTTTGAGTGAAGTTATTACTTATCTTGAAAAGAGGATTTTGAATGAGTAAACCATCATATGAATTGGTTGGAGATGGAGTTACATTTTGTTTGCTTGAGGACAAGCAAAGTTCTAAGTTTGGGGTTGTGATAACAGTTGAAAAACTGTTATTTTCATGCTTAAAAGTGATACTAAAAGCAACCTTTAGACTTAGAAACTAGCTTGAAATCATGCATTTTGTTTATATTTTCAGAAATAAGAGAGCTGGACAGGTTTATGCTTGATTTGAGTGTTTTTGTGCAGGTTTTGAGGTGAATTTGGTGAAAGAAGTGAAGAATGAGAGAGAGGACATTAGAAAAGACAAGAAAGAGTGCAAAAAGAGAAGTCGAAGGCACCGCTCAGCGGCAAACTACCGCTGAGCGGCACTCAAGAGGTGGCGTTGGAACCGCTGAGGGGCAAATGGCCGCTGAGGGGAAGAAAGAAGACGCGTAACCACCGCTGAGCGGTAAATGGCGCTGAGCGGCACTTTTTGGACTTGGGCTTTTATAATCTTTTGTAACTCTAGATTAGTATTTAAGGGCTTGCACGTCCTTTAGTTAGTATCTTTGGCAGAAACGAGGCAAACACTCTCTCTTTCACCCCTTTGAAGGAGGATCTTGGATGCTCAGGCTACCTCTTCCACTTTATTGGGTTTATTCTTTCATACTTTCATTGTTATTCATCTAGGTTCACCATGAATATGGTGAACTAAACCTTGTATGTTTGTTGGGGAATCAATGTAATCTCTTGAAGCTCTCATATATGGATTTGTTGAATACATCTTTGAATTAAGACATATGCTTTCTTTTCATCATTAGTTAGGGTTTTTCCTCTTTGCTCAATGCTTGCATTGTTTAACTCATTCTAATGCATGATTATTGGTTTTGTTGATACGGACACGTACGGGGAAATCTAGATCCGGGGAATTTCTCCCAATATTTTACTGACAACATTATATTGGTTGCCTTAAGCTCCTGCACTCATGAACTAATCATTAGGAATGCTAGGAATTGTATGAACTATTTGATTAGGGAGAAGCCATCTAGAATGGTACATTAGAGAGTGGCATTAACAATGATGATTTGAAAGAGGAATTCCTAAAATATATGAGAGTGGATGAGATGAAATTGACCCCCAACAACATATTCATTCATTTAATCCATTGAAAGTGTTTATCTTATGTCTTTGCCATTGATCAATTCATGCATACATGTTTATTTTCGTCTTGCATATTAAAATTTCAATCATTGTTTTCTTAAGTCTTAGCTAATCAAGAAATCACATAACTAAACTAGGCCGTGAGTCCTTTGGGAAGAACGATACTTGGTCTTACCAAGTTTTATTACTTGAACGATTCGGTCATACTTGCCGATTGTGAAACAAGTTTGTGACATCATATTTTGGTGCTTACAAATTTGTCCATCACCAACCAATTCATATGATGGTTCACTCATTCAAAATCCTCTTTTCAAGATAAGTAATAACTTCACTCAAACTTATGACCAAGAGTTAATTCAAGATGTGCACATGCTTTAGTGTTCACAAAGTCATTTAAGTTCCAACAAATGCTATTTTTCATGAATGATCAATCAATTAAGCATGGATGTTCATGTGCTTATGGAATCTTTCCTCACTAGGTAAAGTGTTTCACTCAACACACAAGTGTATAAGAGGTAAAGTGTTTCACTCATTCACTCCACTATCACAATGTCACATGAATCAACTTTGCCTTTCATTTAACCACAATCAAATACATTCACAAGCATGCATCATCACAAGGACTTTTCAATGGCTTATAATGTGGCTGGGCTAACAAGAAAATTGGTTTTTCTGGATCACAAAATCCTTGAGTTAAGAGAATCATAACAACACAATCTTCTTATTCATTCCCAACTTTCTTTTGCCTTTGCTTTTGCATTTGCATTGAGCTTTGCTTCTTTTTCTTTTCTTTTCTTTGCATATTCTTACTTTTTAGCTGTTAGCTCAATGCTTTTTCCTTTTTCATGTTTCCCCAATAACCCCAAACTTGAACATTTAACAATACCACACAATCAATCAATCAATAAGCATCATCAAGCATTACTTATCACACAATCACAGTTAATAGCAACCCATCATAAGGAACCAGGTGTTCAATAGAGTACATCAAACCCTAATCTAAAAACAAAAACAAATAAGTTCAGAAAACTTAAACCACAAAAGCATAATCATATGATAGCATTCATCAGTAAATGCTATCTCAGCTCCTCATCAGTCCGAGCTCTCTGTATCTTCCTCTTCCTCTTCATCATCATCTTCATCAAATGCATCCTCCTCCTCTGCTTCATCTTCCTCCATATCTCTGGCTGAAGCTTCAGCTGCTCCAGCTCCTCCATATACTGGTTCTTCTGGCCAAGCTACCACATTATGGAATTCATCCATAGTCCACCTGTGTGCTGGAGGGGTATCATACATCCCCACTATCATCTCAGCCGTGGCCACCTGCCCTCTGTGGATGGACTGCAACTGAGCACCTATAAGAGACATATACATGTCCCTCATCTGGAATGGTTCTGCCTCATGAGTATCAGCAGAAGTCCTGCCCTGTGCTGGCCTTCTCTCTCTACGAGCCTGGCGTGGTGGAACTGGCTGGGCTGCCTCCTCACCTCCACAGTACTGTCTGTAATAGGCCTCATCTATAGCTTTTCTTGGCCTCTCAAATGGTGGAACAGAAGTATCCACCCCAGCTAGCTTGCAAAGGTGAGTGATCAAAGAAGGATGTTCCAGTGGTGCTTTATTGTTTGAGGTGTTAGCACACACACTAATCTCATCAGCTATCACCTGCCCAATATTAACATTCAAGTTTCTGATAGCACAATAGATGAATACTGCCCTGCTAAGAGTAATATCTGACACATGTGAACATGGCTGAATGTTGGCATGAGAAAATGCCATCCAATACTTTGCAAGAGGAGTCAAATCTGTCCTCCTAATATTAACCACTGAGCCAGATCTATTCCTTTGGAAGTGTCCTCCAGGTATGCACAATACTCTTTCAACATCCTCAAAGTCAGCACCTTCCTCCATGCTAAGAGCAAGCTGGCATTGCTCACCAGCCCACACAGTATCCAGAAAGTTATTGATGGAGTCAGAATCATACCTGATAGCATGGCCTCTAACATAGCCCAAATAATTCTCAGCTGGATAATCACCAATCTTCTTTGCATTGGTGTAGAATTCTTTCACCACAGCTATGTTGGCAGGTGATGGATAAGTGGCTAGCTTCCCCCAATCATTCCCTAACACTTGCTCTCCAAATTGAGGAGCAAAGTTAGGTATCATTCCAACCTTTCTCTCCATTAGAAGTCTCCTGTCCTGAACCACCCTAAAGTGCTTCTCATGTTTCCTAGAGAGGAACCTGCCATTATGGGGCTGCTCTGGTTCCTTTTCCTTTCTCTTGGTTGCCATGGTTTTCAATCTCTTTCCTGAAGAGGATGCCATTCCTGCATTCAAACACAAATCCAAAACCACAGAACATGATGTTCATCATTAGTAAACTCAGAACACAACTCCTTTCGAAGCTAAACCACCGCTGAGGGCCAGAATTTCCCCTCAGCGCCACCAGTGCCACATTCAAACACGCAATAAACCAGAAAAAACAAATCTGGCAGAGTGCCGCTCAGCGGTAAATGCCGCTCAGCGGTGATCTGCAGATTTTTGCAAATCTCTTTTTAAAACAGTCCTAACTCCACCCAAATGCAATTTTCAGTTTTCCAGTTCATAATCAAGCAGTTTAATCGGTTCAAACATCAAATATATCATCAAATCATGCATAGAAACTAAAACCCCTAAGTATTCATGCTTTGACAATCACATTCAAATTCAAGAACCCTAGAATGAACAAAATGCATTTTACTTACTTGGGTGGAGATGCTAGATGATATGAGAATGCTTCCAAACTAGAATGCTCTCTTCCAACCCCAAACTTTGATAGCACACTAGTGTAAAAGTGAGTGGAAGAGAAATTTTCTAAAGAGGGAAGAGTAAAAAGATGTGGGAAACCTAAGAGGAGATATGTGGGAGTCTTAGTGCAGAGAAGAGCTTGAAAGAATGTAAAAACGCGCAGCTTAGGGTTTAAATACCCCAATGGGCTCGGGTTCCGCTAAGGGGAACTTAAGCCCATCTGCGATAGTACCGCTCAGCGGCACTTTCTTGATGTGCCCTTCTCCTTCTTTTCTTGACCTACGTGCCTTCCTAGCATACCCCTCATAGGTTCCCTGCAATTCAATGTTAAAAATGCTTATGCAAATCCTAAAAATAAACAAACAGAAAACAATCAATCAACTGGGTTGCCTCCCAGGTAGCGCTTGTTTAACGTCACGAGCCTGACCCAAAATCCACCAACACCCATCAGTAGGTGTTTCAAACTTACCAGCACCCATCAGTAGGTGCAAAATCTTCTCACCAACACCCATCAGTAGGTGTTACAAACTTAGTATCCTTCAGTAGATACTTAACCACCTAGCATCCTTCAGTAGATGCTAAATCCAACAAAATAATGTCCAGAATAATGTTCACAAATTACAAATTATAAAACCAAATCAAAAGTTTGTAAATCTACTGGGTTGCCTCCCAGCAAGCGCTTCTTTAACGTCACTAGCTTGACCCAGTAAAGCTCATGTTCCTTCTTCTTTTTCTTCTTTCTACTGAACTTCTTCAGAAATTTGATCAAACCAGGAACCTGTTGCAGTGTCTCAATCATAGGAACTTTAATCTCCAATTTCTTGAAGATTTCCATGAAGCACTTAAATTTCTTTTCCTTCCTATGATTCTTCTTTAGATGAGGATGTGATTTTTCATGTGATTTCTTCTTCTTTCCTCTCATCTTCTTTTTCTTCCTTTTTCTCTCCCTAAATTTTCTCTTTTTCTCTTCTTTTATTTTTTTCTTCCTTTCTCTTTTTCTCCTCAACTTCTTTATCTTCAAACAAATTTTCTTTCTCTCTTCTCTCTCAACCAATTCTTTTTCTTTTTCTTCATCTTTATCTTTCTCACTCGACTCTTCTTTCTCTTTTCTCTCTACCCTTTCCTCATCTCCCTCTAATTTTTCCTCATCAAGAATCTTGTCACTTTCAGTGATAATAACTTGCCCTTCCTCCTTAAGGTTAACATCAGTATTAACATCATCATTTAATATCTGACTAATGTGACGAAGTTGCATCTCCATTCTTTTACATGATTCTTCAATGCTTTTCTGAGTAGAGTCGGAATTTTTCAAAAATCGTTGAAGGGTGTCCTCCAACCTATCCAAACTTCCTGATAGAAAGGGTTGTTGCTGCCATTGTTGTTGTGGTTGGTTCTCAAATTGTCCAGCAGCTTGCCAAAATTTGCTTTGATCCATGCTTGAGTGAGGTTCCCACCATTGGTTGAGATTACTTTGGTAGAATTGAGTGCCCCTATAGTTAAACTCTTGACCAAATTGCATTCTGCAGACATTAGGCACAAAACCCTAAAACAATTGTTAGCACAAAAAGATATAGAAGAAAATAAAGATTGAAAAGATATAAGAAGATAAAAGATTTAGAAGATAGAATCAAATAAAATAAAATAAAACCTAATCTAAAAAATAAAATCTAATCTAAAAGATAAAATAAAATAAAATCTAACCTAACCTAAAAGATAGAATAAGAATAAAATAAAATCTAACCTAAAAAAAAAAAAATAAAATCTAATAAAATAAAATAAAATCTAACCTAAAAAGATAAAAAAAATAAAATCTAATAAAATAAAATAAAATCTAATCTAAAAAGATAAAATAAAATCAAATAAAAACCGAAAAATAAAAAACAGAAAACAGAAAAACAGAAAACAGAAAAATAAAATAAAAATTCGAAATTAAAATAAAATCTAATCTAAAAAGATAAAAATAAAATCTAACCTAAAAGATAAAAATCAAATCTAAAAAGATAAAAAAATAAAAACAGAAAAAATAAAAACAGAAATTCAAAATTAAAGTCAAAGGTAATCAATAATCACACAAATTAACCAGTTAAACCATGAATCCCCGGCAACGGCGCCAAAAACTTGATGGACAAATTTGTAAGCACCAAAATATGATGTCACAAACTTGTTTCACAATCGGCAAGTATGACCGAATCGTTCAAGTAATAAAACTTGGTAAGACCAAGTATCGTTCTTCCCAAAGGACTCACGGCCTAGTTTAGTTATGTGGTTTCTTGATTAACTAAGACTTACAAACGAAATATTTGAGTTTAAAATGCAAGACAGAAAATAAACATGTATGCATGAATTTTGATCAATGGCAAAGACAAAAGATAAACACTTTCAATGGAATATATGAATGAATATGTTGTTGGGGGTCAATTTCATCTCATCCACTCTCATATATTTTAGGAATTCAACATTCAAATCATCATTGTTAATGCCACTCTCTAATGTACCATTCTAGATGGCTTCTCCCTAATCAAATAGTTCATACAATTCCTAGCATTCCTAATGATTAGTTCATGAGTGCAGGAGCTTAAAGGCAACCAATAGAATATTGTCAGTATAATATTGGGAGAAATTCCCCGGATCTAGACTTCCCCGTACGTGTCCGTATCGACAAAACCAATAATCATGCATTAGAATGAGTTAAACAATGCAAGCATTGAGCAAAGAGGAAAAACCCTAACTAATGATGAAAGAAAGCATATGTCTTAATTCAAAGATGTACTCAACAGATTCCATATATGAGAGCTTCAAGAGATTACATTGATTCCCCAACAAACATACAAGGTTTAGTTCACCATATTCATGGTGAACCTAGATGAATAACAATGAAAGTATGAAAGAATAAACCCAATAAAGTGGAAGAGGTAGCCTGAGCATCCAAGATCCTCCTTCAAAGGGGTGAAAGAGAGAGTGTTTGCCTCGTTTCTGCCAAAGATCTCTAACTAAAGGACGTGCAAGCCCTTATATACTAATCTAGAGTTACAAAAGATTACAAAAGCCCAAGCCCAAAAAGTGCCGCTCAGCGCCATTTACCGCTCAGCGGTGGTTACGCGTCTTCTTTCTTCCCCTCAACGGCCATTTGCCCCTCAGCGGTTCCAACGCCACCTCTTGAGTGCCGCTCAGCGGTAGTTTGCCGCTGAGCGGTGCCTTCGACTTCTCTTTTTGCACTCTTTCTTGTCTTTTCTAATGTCCTCTCTCTCATTCTTCACTTCTTTCACCAAATTCACCTCAAAACCTGCACAAAAACACTCAAATCAAGCATAAACCTGTCCAGCTCTCTTATTTCTGAAAATATAAACAAAATGCATGATTTCAAGCTAGTTTCTAAGTCTAAAGGTTGCTTTTAGTATCACTTTTAAGCATGAAAATAACAGTTTTTCAACTGTTATCACCTACACTTCCTTTGAATCTTCACAAAGGATGACCACCTCCTTCGAATGCTTCACGAAGGATGATTCTCTTCCAGACACTTCCTCAGATACACCAAGGATGAACAAGCTATTCCTCTGTCACCGCAGTAGCACTTCAGGACTTTGCAGACAAGAGTTTCCTTAGCTTCAACAATCTCACAGAGTTCTCAAAGAGTTCAGAGATCTTTAGCACAAGGGAAGAGTTATTTTTGAGATAAAGAGTGAGCCATTTTATAGACTCAGCCTAATACCCTTCCATTCTCTGAAAACGGGCCATCTAACGCATTTAATCGATTAACATAAATATTAATCGATTAATAATGAGTACAACGGCTAGTTTTTCAAATCTGAAACCCCCAACGGCTAGTTTTTCAAATCTGAAACCCCCAACGGCTAGTGTTAATTGATTATTCTCAGGAATAATCGATTAACTAATCGATTATTATTAGCTTTAATCGATTATTACAGGGGAAATTGGGTTTTCAGTGCCAGCCTCGTTTTAATCGATTAAAACTGGGTTTAATCGATTAAAACAGCTTGTGGATGATTCTCAACAGTAAATAAATCAAATATAAATTACAAGAATCAACCCTAATACATATTTGAGCACTATTACATCAACTTTGATTATTATAAAAGCTTTATAAAATACAGAGATCTTCAATTTGTCTTTATGGATCTTGACTTGTGCAAATCTGTTCATCATCAAAACTTCATCTTTGATTTTTGCTAACATTCTCCCCCTTTTTGATGATGATAAAAAATTCTTCTGATTTAAAGCTTTTAGTAATAATCTGGATAAAACACAACTTATGGAAGAAAAAGTGCATTAGTGAATAAACACAAATAAGCAAATAAGCTTAAATAAGCTTTAAACACTTTCTCCCCCTTTTTGATCATAATTAAAAAAGGTGTGTTTGATGTTCTCCCCCTAAGATAATACTCCCCCTTAATAAAAGCATGTATGCATATGAGCTAAAAATATTTCAAATTTAAAGATTCATTCAAACATACACAATAGGATATTTAAAGTAAATAATTTTAGGATGAAGAACTTATAAAACATTGTTTAAACATACATTGAACTATATAAGATAGGAATTTTAAAGCATACAAAATATGGCTAGTTTTTCAAAATTGCAAAACTGGAACGCATTTAAAAATTCAATCCTAAGATATTTCTAAAGATTCTTAGATCTCTTCTAATGTTTACCCCTTTAGATATGCCTCCAACTTCGTAATGATAATCCTCTAGGTTGTTTCCACATTTTGTTTAGATCTTCATCTTGAGGATTGTCATCATTCTTCGCTTCATTTGTTGTCTTCTACAAATCTTCATCATTGCCTGCATCTAATTCAACTGACTCAAGAGGTTTTGCCTCAAGGTCTACAATTTCATCAAAGACAACATGCACACATTCTTCTATTTCAAATGTTTTCCGATTGAAAACTATATATGCTTTGTATATTAGAAGATATCCAAAAAAAAATAGTTTCATCGGCCTTGGAATAAAATTTTCTTAAATTTTGTTTTAAAGAAATTCTAAATATTAAACAATAGGTACCCAACTACTTGTATGGGTCCTTTGGGTTAGATTTAGAAAAAAGAAATCATTTTACAACCCAAACATATCTACCACTTGGAACACCATAATGCTTAATTTTACATTTATTTGAAGTATGACCCTTATACAATAAAAGCATGATACAAAGTTTGTGTTCCTATAAGTTGTTCCTTTTCTACCCATGTTCTACGGGTTCTATTATTATGTTTATTTTTAATTTTAGGAACATACTTATTTTTAACAACCTTATTTTCGTTATTTTTACTACATTCTCCTAAGGTTGTGTGTTCTAGTAGTTTCTTAAAATTTTCACAAGAAGCACATTCATCACTACTAGTAAATTTACCCTTTTCAAAAAATAAAACTTTATTTTTCAAATCTTTATTTTCTTCAAAAATATTTTCAAAATTTAATTTTAAATTTTTATTTTCTTCAAGAATATTTTCAAAGTCTGATTTCAAATTTTTATTTTCTTCAGAAATATTTTCAAAATTTAATTTTAAATTTTTGAAATCCTTTTTCAATTTCTTATGAGCTTTATCTAATTTTTCAGATTCTACTATTAAAGCAGCATAAGTTTCATGCAATTCATCTTCACTAATTTGACTATAATTATCAGAATCGCTAGATGTACTTACTTGGCTTCCGGCGTCGTCGTTCACCACTAAACAAATGTTTGCTTCTTCATTAGATTCGCTCAAATCGGAAATTGTTTCGTTGTCATCTTCCCATGCAATGTAGGCCTTCTTTTTCTTGAAGAATCTTTTCTCCTTTTTGTCTTCACTCTTCTTTTGATTTGGGCAGTCTGCTTTTAGGTGCCCCCTTTCTCCGCAACCATAACATTTATAGTGTGAGGAAGATCCTTGATTTTCTTTCTTTTCGAATTTTAATCTTCCTTTGTCTTTTGATTTCATGAACCTGTTGAGCCTTTTTATCATGAGTCTCAAATTTTCTTCTTCGTCTAAGTCTTCATCTTCCGATTTACCTTTGCTTCTTTCAACCTCCGACTTTAATGCCAAACTTTTCTTGTTGTTTTTGGCTTTTGCTTCTTCTTCATCAAGTCTTCCAAGATCTAGTTCATGTTCCCTCAACTTTCCAAAGAGTGCCGCCATAGTCATGGTGTTGAGGTTCTGTGACTCCGACATTGCAGTCACCTTTGGTTGCCACGACCTGTCTAAAGACTTCAAGATTTTAATGTTAAGTTCATCGGTATCAAATGACTTACCCAGTCCAATGAGATGATTGACAATGTTGGTGAAGCGTTTTTGAATGTCTGAAATTGTTTCTCCTTGCTTCATCCGGAACATTTCATACTCTTGGATTAAGGAGTTCTTCCTTGCCCTCTTTACATCATCTGTTCCTTCATGCGTCACTCTAAGTACGTCCCACATTTCTTGAGCAGTTTTGCAGACAGAGACCCTGTAGAACTCATCAACAATCAATGCTGATGCAATGATATTCCGGGCTTTTACGTCATTCTGAAATCTTTTCTTTTCTTCAGTGGTCCATTGACCACAGGGCTTTGGTTCCTGTGTATTGTTAGTAGGAACAGAAGAGCCAGACGCAATAACATCCCAAATTTCACAATCAATAGATTCAATAAATATTTGCATTCTTACCTTCCAGAATGCATAGTTCTCACCTGTGAATAGTGGGGGTCTATTGATTGATGCACCCTCTGCAAAGGTTTGATGTGATCCTGCCATTTGAATGACTATCAAAGCAAGCTCTGATACCAATTGTTAGAATCGCTGCAACGGAATTATTAGCGTGGAACAAACCAAGAGGGGGGGTGAATTGGTTATATACTTTTATTATGCCTTTTATTATTTTTCTCTTAATTTTTTTTTACTGAGCAGATAATTAAATATAAATGACAGAGTAAGGGAAAGAGAAAAATTGCACAGGTGATTTTATCTTGGTTCAGATCACTCAGATCCTACGTTCAGTCGCTTATCTTAAACAAGATAAACCTTTTTCACTAACACAAAACAGTTACAAATATTAATCACAAAGAAAAACAATTTGTAAGAGTTTATAAATACCACCTCTCTTGAAACCACAAGAGACGAACTTACACTTCCTTTGAATCTTCACAAAGGATGACCACCTCCTTCGAATGCTTCACGAAGGATGATTCTCTTCCAGGCACTTCCTCAGATACACCAAGGATGAACAAGCTATTCCTCTGTCACCGTAGTAGCACTTCAGGACTTTGCAGACAAGAGTTTCCTTAGCTTCAACAATCTCACAGAGTTCTCAAAGAGTTCAGAGATCTTTAGCCTAAGGGAAGAGTTATTTTTGAGATAAAGAGTGAGCCATTTTATAGACTCAGCCTAATACCCTTCCATTCTTCGAAAACGGGCCATCTAATGCATTTAATCGATTAACATAAATATTAATCGATTAATAATGAGTACAACGGTTAGTTTTTCAAATCTGAAACCCCCAACGGCTAGTTTTTCAAATCTGAAACCCCCAACGGCTAGTGTTAATTGATTATTCTCAGGAATAATCGATTAACTAATCGATTATTATTAGCTTTAATCGATTATTACAGGGGCAATTGGGTTTTCAATGCCAGCCTCGTTTTAATCGATTAAAACTGGGTTTAATCGATTAAAACAGCTTGTGGATGATTCTCAACAGTAAATAAATCAAATATAAATTACAAGAATCAACCCTAATACATATTTGAGCACTATTACATCAACTTTGATTATTATAAAAGCTTTATAAAATACAGAGATCTTCAATTTGTCTTTATGGATCTTGACTTGTGCAAATCTGTTCATCATCAAAACTTCATCTTTGATTTTTGCTAACAAACTTTACTCGTCCCCTTACAGTGTACGTCAAATCTTCCTTTAAAGACAACTATTTATTCACATATTAGACGTCGATCTCTTTATTAGCCAACGTGTCTATAAACAAGTAACAACGACCTACATAATTCGACGTCAACTTTACGTCCAACCTCTTTCTATTGGAGTCAACTATACGTCTAGTCACCTAACAATGTACGTCAAATCTTCCTTTAAATACAACTATTTGTTCACATATTAGACATCGATCTCTTCATTAGCCAACGTGTCTATAAACAAGTAACATCAGCCTACATAATTGGATGTAAAATTTATGTCTCTCGATATGACGTCGATCTCGAGTTCATCGTTAAAAAGAAACAAATATTCAACGTTGTATGCTGTTTTTGTACTAGTGATTCCTTTTGCAAGTGTTGCTGACTACAAAGAAGGATTGGATCTAAGGACATGTCATTTTTAAGAGCGAGGACATGGCTAAGAGAATGGAAGAGGAACGTATCATTTTGTGGAGTGAATTTTATTAATTTTTCTTTTCCTTCTCTTGGCTTTGTAAAAATGTAAATAAGTAATTTATTTAGAGCTTATATTTTGGCCAAGCTTACATCTCTTTTGGGTTATGTATTTTGACCATTTTAGTGTGACAACCTCAATTTAATCGATTAAAAAAGTAACATAATTGAGTAAATCAAGCAGCGTTGCATAAGTGTGTAGTTTTAGCTTTTCCACTTGTTTCTTAAGTGATCAAGCCTTGGCAAGCAAATTAGAGTTTTATTTGGGCTATCTTGGGCCCTTAGGAACCCTAGCACACTTGCTTGGAGAGCTCTAGCTTGCTTGGAGTGCTTTTGATTTACTACCACTTCTAAATACAACTTCTTTAGAACATACGGAAGGTGTGTTTGAACTGGAGTCCATTAAGAAGTTTCATGAGAATATCAAAAATCAAATTAAAAAACAAACTCAAAAATACATTTAATGCCAAAGGGACAAAGAAGATAGTTTTCTACCAAGGAGATTAGGTTTGGCTGCAGTTGAAGAAAGGAAGCTTTCCCTCTCAAAGGAAGTTTAAATTCATTCTTAGAGGAGATGGTCCTTTCCAAGTGGCCTACAAAATAAATGATAATGCATATACGTTAGATCCTCCTATTGATTTTGGATTTAGCCCTATTTTTAATATTTGTGATTCGATTCATTTTATAAGTGTTGCTGACTACAAAGAAGGATTCGATGTAAGCACATATCCTTTTTAAGAGGGAGGGTATGGCTAAGAGAATGGAAGAGGAACAAATCCTTTTATGGAGTGTATTTTATTAGTTTGTCTTTTATGTCTCTTGGTTTTGTAAAAATGTAAATAAGTCATTTCTTTAGACCTTATATTTTTGCCAAGCTTACATTTCTTTTCGATTGTGTATTTTGGCCATTTTAGTGTGATAGCCTTAATGTAATCGATTAAAACAGTGACATAATTGATTAAATCACACAACGTTCTACAAATGTGTAGTTTTATAGCTCTTTAACTTGTTTCCTGAGTGACCAAGCATTGGCAAGCAAATTAGGGTTTTATGTGGACTAGCTTGGACAAAGAACCTTAGCACACTTGCTTGAAGAGCTCTAGCTTGCATTTTTCACATGTGACAATGTGAAAAGCATGAACCTACCAAATTGGCTAGTCACACTTGAAACATGTCTAATTTGGAGCCATTTTCTTTTGAATTTCAAAATTCTTCCTCTCTTTTTGTTGAGCCTTTTGTCAGCTCCTAATCCTATAAATAGGAGTGTTCATCTTTGTAAAATCAACTTAGCAATATATATAAAGAAACTATGTCCAGCCTTGTAAAATCAACTTAGCACTTATATGAAGAAACTTTGTCAAATTTATAGCTCTCTCTTGTTTTTAAATTTACTAGATATATAGTCTTTCTTCTATAGTCTCTTCTTGGATCTTTTTCATAAAAGTTGAACAAATCTCTCTGGTACGCTGTCATTGAAGCTATCAAATTAATACTACTTTTCAAGGCAACTTCAGTATTGTCAAGTAGTATTCAAGAAAGTAGATAGGGCTAAAGTAACCCTGAGTCGTCTCCCAACGAACACGAAATTGCTTTTGAATATCTGACTCTTACGAATGTTATGCAATGCTTATGGATAAAAGTAATGTTTGGAGAATGTTTGAAGAACAAATAAGAAACTTAAAAACAGTTACGATGAAATAGGCTAATTACACTGCTTTTCCAAGATAGATTCATTATCGGTTATTCACGGATAATTGTTCAATTGATTATTGTTTAAGTTTCAAATTAATTAAAGTACATTCTTAATTAATTCGAGGGCGGTCATGCATTTAACCAAAGTAAATTCTCAATCAAATGCAAAACCTTTCTAGATTATTCACAATAAATTCAACCAAAGTACATTCTCAATCAAATTCTATTGTGCTTAATCATGTCTATTCTTAAATCTCTTAACCAAGTGAAAAGTTAATCAATCAAAGTAAATTCTCAATTAATTATAGTTGAAATTATTACTACCAACCAAAGTACATTCTCAATTGATAGTAAAAACCATTTAATCATATGAAAGTTCCTAAATTAAATCAAAGTAGATTCTCAATTAAACCTAGAAACCCTAGAACTCATATAATAAATATGCATGTAGATTCAAACACATCATGATGCAAAAATCTTTACTTTTAACAAGATAGAGAGATGAAAAACATAGAGAGAGAACAACTTAAATCAATAATCAAAATAAACAATTGCATTAACTCAATCTAACCTCAGAATCCATAATGGAATTACAATAGAATAGCCCTAGATGCTTAGCTCTCCATGAATGGAGTTGAATACAAGATGAAATAACTTAAAGAAGTGGTGAATGAATGAATGAAGTGAAGTTCCCCCTGGATCTCTTTATATAGGGCTTGATTCGGCTTGGACTCTGAATATTCAGTTGACAAAATCTTTTATCTTATATCTTCCAAATAACTAAGATTTAGATAATTATAACACTATTTGGAAGATATTTTCTGTTGATATTCTGAAATTATATTAATTCAACAACTGAATTTTATCTTTTAGCTTTTTTGACTTTCCAAAATTGCACAAATAATGCCCTGAAATTTCTTTTATCTGCACTTTAGCCCCTTCTGAATTTTTCAAATAAAATCTGATTTTGGGCCTTGAATTGCCATTTGGACCAATAAAACTTATATTCTCAGCTGCACAAATAAACATTAGAACATCCAAGAATAATTTATACGCTAAAACTCACTTTTTACGTCTCTTTATTTTCCAAACCCAATAATTCCAATCATCACAAGTTCAATTAAAATCAACCATTTAAGTACAATTATCCCATCAAAAATTTGAATTTTAAAGCATAAATGTGGGCATAAATATGCACTCATCACTCTCTCAATAACAACTTTAATCCACTCTACAAACACTATTAATTCTTCATCCAAGTCACTTATGCTTCCATCAATCTCGTTCTTCATCAATTATGTAGTTTAGCATGAAGAAGCTTAAAGTTTATCGAGCTGTTTTCATGAAACATACTTAACTAAACTTGTTTGTCGTGTACAACTTCTATGTTAAAAAAATAAAATGCAAAATCGTTTTCTCTTGGCAAGGCTTCAGTTTACCTTGTGAAAATGCAAAGAAATTGTGTATACAAGAGACAACTTCTTGTAGAGAAGTTGTTTGTCTCATACACTATTTGTCAAAAATAATAATTTTAGAATCCATCCATTTAAAAAAAAAATTATTCAAAAGTTCACCCACTAATTAAAAAAACATGATTTGACGCATGGTTAAATGATGGTAGATGTGGAGGGTACAACATGGTATCTTAAATGTTACATTGTTTTATTCATAATCGTTTTGAAATATATTATTTTTTAAGCTTATCTGTTTGTGCATCTTATAATTTTTGTATGTGTGTTAATATAAATTATAATGGGAACTTTACAATTTTTCCTTCTTTCATCGTTACAAAATTAGCAAATAAAATTGGTGCAACCACATAAAATTTCAATCCATCCATTTAGTGAAAAAGGAAGAAGACAAAAGTTGATTTTATATTAAAGAGAGTAAATTATTTTTATTCTTATACTTTTTTATTTAATATATATTTATGGCATATCATATTATACACACATTCTACACAACTAAACAGCCGAAAAGGTTACTGATAGATACTAGAAATAAGGAAGCACAAAATAGCTGAATAGTCACTTTATTATTAAAGAAAAACAAAGTGCATATCCCAGAAAGAGAATACAGATCTGTAAAAGCAAGAAAAAAGGTATTTCTAGACAGTTAGAGAGTGTCTAGTCTCTCCCAATTCCCATCCCCCCTTCCCCCCACTCTCTTTGCACCCCTTATACCCCAAACAACATAATTACTCATTTCCTACTATTCCAGCTCAGCAATTTATTATATGGAAAGATTCTTCTCATTCTCTCTCTGACCATTTTGATCCCCTACTTTGCCATTCCTTCTTTGTCTAACATACACCTTAGATATTTTGGGTTTGGGCCTAACTATTTCTAGGTTCCTAGCAACACTCCCCTCCACAAGATACACCTTGTCCTCAAGGTGGAAATCAGGAAAATGCTCCTTGATTATAGATAAAGCTTCCCACGAATTTTCAAAATTTGGTAAATCTTTCCACCTAATAACAATTTCGAGATCCCCTTGTTGATTCCTTCTAACAGCAAGTGCTTCTGCTGGTTGAACCTTCAATTCCCAATCATCTACTAAAAATAAGGGTAATGGTTGGCTAGTAATTATTGCAGCAATGGATTTCTTAAGTGCAAAAACATGGAAAAATGGATGCACTTTGCTTCCTAAAGGTAGTTGCAGTTTATAGGCAGCAGGACTAAACTTCTCCACAATTTCGTAAGGCCTATAATATCTCGGACTTAACTTTTGATTGACCTTTTTAGCCAAGCTCTTTAATTTATAAGGCTGTATCTTCAAATACACTACATCTCCAACTTCAAATTCCACCTCCCGTCGATGCTTGTTGGCTTGCTTGCACATTCTGTTTTGGGCCTGGACTAAATGCTCTTTTAACTCATCCAACATATGATTCCTATCTGCCATCAACCTATTGACCTCCTCCACCGAAGACTATGTCATATCTCCTCTAATTAATATTGGAGGTTCTCTCCCATATAAAGCCTTAAAGGGAGTCATTTTGGTAGATGAGTTATAGTTAGTGTTGTACCAAAACTCTGCCCAACTAAGCCATTTAGGCCACTGTTTAGGCTTAGTCCCTGTGAGACACCGAAGGTAAGTCTCCAAGCAACGATTCACCACTTCAGTTTTCCCGTCCGTTTGAGGGTGATAGGTGGCAGAACTGAATTTCAGCTTAGTGCCAGCCATTTTAAATAGTTCCGTCCAAAAATGACTGATAAAAACTCTATCTCGGTCAGACACAATTGAGGAAGGAAACTCGTGCAACCTAACAATATCTTTGATGAAAATTTCAGCAATGTCCTTAGTAGTGTAAGGATGGACAATAGCTATGAAATGCGCATATTTTGTTAACCTGTCCACGACCACAAAAATGGTGTCAACCCCTTGGGTTTTAGGCAATCCTCCTATAAAATCCATCAAAATGTCAGACCAAGTGTGAGTAGGTATTGGTAAAGGTTGCCTTGGTTCAAGGCTTGATACTTATTTTGTTGACAAACTGCACAACTCAACACATACTGTTGTATTTCTTTCTTCATCCCTTCCCAAAATATTAATCCAGAAATTCTCTTATTATGTTCTGAAAAATCCAGAATGCCCACCCAACGCTGAATCATTAAATTCCTTGAGTATTAGAGGAATTTTAGAGGAATTCTTTGCTATTACCATTCGTCCTTTGTGATACAATCTTCCTTTTATTAATTGAAACCCCGGATGTGAATCATGTTGTTTCAATAAATCCTGGATGATCCCCTTAATCGAGCATTAGCTTGAATTTCATCTTCCAACCCATCCCATTCATTGAATTGTACCGTGGAAAGTGCAGAATATTGTAGCTTCCTAGAAAGGGCATCTGCTGCCCTATTTTCACAACCAGGTTTGTATCTTATCTCAAAGTCAAAACCCATTAATTTTGAAATCCACTTTTGTTGCTCCTCCCCCATAATCCTCTGGTCAGCCAAAAATCTCAGACTTTTCTGATCTGTGTGCACCACAAAATGGGTGCCCATCAAGTAATGCCTCCATTTCTGAACAGCCAACACTATAGCAATTAATTCTCTCTCATAAACAGACTTACGTTGAGCTCTATCAGACAATGATTGACTCATGTAATCTATGGGTTTGCCTTCCTGCATAAGCATTGCTCCTACTCCCTTTCCAGAAGCATTTGTCTCTATTACAAAAGGTTTCTCAAAATCCGAAACATCTAAGACAGGTAAAGTGGGCATTGCAACCTTGAGCTGTTCGAAAGCCTGTTGAGCATCATTTCCCCACTTGAAATTGTCCTTCTTGAGCAACTGTGTGAGTGGCCAAGCAATCTTGCCATAATTTTTAACAAAACGCCTATAATATCCCGTGAGCCCTAAGAATCCTCTCAACCCTTTTAAATCCTTCGGAACTGGCCAATTTATCATTTCATTAACCTTGTCTGGGTCTGTCGAAACTCCTTTTCCCGAAATCAAATGTCCCAAATATCTCAACTATTACTGCCCAAAATTACATTTATGAGAATTTGCAAATAAATTATTTTCCCGCACCAATTTGAGGTGTTTTTTATGGCTTCCCTCATCCGGACTATAGATTAGAATGTCACAGAAGAATACCAACACAAACTTCCTTAGATATGGTTTTAAGACCCTGTCATAGGAGCTTGAAAGGTAGAATGAGCATTGGTTAACCAAAATGGCATGACCAAGAATTCATAGTGCTCTTCATGTGTCCTAAAACCTATCTTAGGAATGTCTTCTTCCCTCATTCGAATCTGGTGGTAACCAGATTTTAAGTCCAGTTTGGAAAATAGTACAGCCGATCCTACTTCATCCAATAATTCATCAATTACAGGGATAGGAAATTTATCAGGTACAGTCAACTTATTAAGTGCTCTATAATCCATGCAGAATCTCCAACCACCATCTTTTTTTCTTACAAGAATAACAAGACTAGAGTAAGGGCTAGTACTAGTCTTAATAATCCCTGCATGCATCATCTCACCTACTATCTTTTCAATCTCATTCTTTTAATGATAGGGGTACCTATAAGGTCTGATATTTGGTATTTGAGCACCTTCTTTGAGATTGATTGCATGATCATGCTTTCTCCTTGGCAGTAGCCTTTGTGGGTCCTGAAAAATGTCCTTATACTCCTCTAGGACAGCCTTGATCTCATCAGATAACAGTTGTTGATTTTTCTTTGTATCCTCCAACTGTTGATATGATATATAGTAGCCTACTCCTTCATCTTGTAAGGCTTTAATCATGCTCTTCTAGGATGCTTGCGCCTTGCTTAGGGAAAGGTCTCCCTTTAACACCTTCTTGCCTCCTTCATCTCCCCATTTAATGATCATGTTTCGAAAATTAGCTTCAATGTCACCAAGATCCGCCAACCAGTCCATACTTAATACCACCTCAGTTTCACCCAAATTAAACATAAAAAAATCTTGTTTAATTGACTCCCTACACCTCAAGATCCACTCCTCTACATAATCCTCTACCCTTCACCTTCTCATCCGTTCCCACCTCCACAATATATGTAGGGGTATTCTCCACTGGAAGATCCAACTCAACTACTAATTTTCTATAAAGGAAGCTGCTGGTTGCTCCACAATCCACCAATATCAGCACTCGTGTTTGGCCAATAATTCCCCAAATCTTAAAAGATTTGTGAGAGGTCAGCCCCACTTTACTTTTCAAAGACAATTGAAGTGTCTTGTGCTCCAACTCTGCTTTTTCTTCCCCTTCCTCATCCTCATCCTCCGATTCTTCCTCGCCACATTCTTCCATCAAAACCAACTAATTCAGCTTGCATTCATGTTCAGGTCCCCATTTCTCCCCACATTTAAAACACAACCCCTTTTTACTTTATTCTTGCAACTCAGCTTGCGAAAGCCTTCTGCCCATAGTGATTTGTTTTTCTCCACTGGGCCTATTTTGTGGTTTGGGCTCCGTTGGACCCGCACTTCCAAAATTGGGCTTCTTAGCATTCAATTTATTCTTCATAAAATCTATTGTTGCATTATACGATCTACCCATCTTAGTCACCATTGGAGAAATCTCCTTCTCACCCATGCTTACTTTCTCACCCGAGCCTAACACCCTTTTCTTCAAAGCTCAATTCTTCTCTTCCAACAATAAGGCCCAATCCATGAGTTCTGATAACGATTCTATGTTGCACAGCTTCAGTTCGACTTGCAATTCGACATGGAGTCCGTTTAGAAAAAATCCTTTTAACATCACCCGGTCCGCGTTCTTCAATGGAGCTGAAATCATCTCAAATTTTTCCCTATACTCCATTACTGTCTTAGTTTGCTTAATGCTCAACAATGACCAAAAAGGATTCTGCACCAAGTCCAGCTGAACCCTCCGAATCACTGCCTCCTTGAACTAGACCCAGCTTGGTGAAGGTGTTTGTTCCTCCCACCAATGGTTCCAATTCAATGCCCGGTGCTCTAATGCTACTAACACCGCACCCATCTTTTCATAGTCATCCATATCGTTCACCTTGAAGTAGCGTTCAACTCTAGTAATCCATCCATAAGCATCATCACCAGCAAATATGGGAACTTCCAATTTTTGCCCTCTGTAATAGCTCGACTACCTTGACTCTCCCCCTCTGTGCGACGTTTCGGAGAACGTCGTTATTGTGATCGACCCCTTTTGTCCCTACGATTTTTCTCCTTCAACAGCTGCTTGATTTCGTCCATTTGAATTTGAATCTCATGCTTCCATTCAAGCATACTTTTCTCTAGATTTTCAATCATCGACTCCATTGTTGTTCTTGTAGTAATCACCTAGACCTCGAGAAGTGTGGGCTCTGAATACCAATTGATAGATACTAGAAATAAGGAAGCACAAAATAACTTAATAGTCACTTTATTATTAAAGAAAAACAGAGTGCATATCACAGAAAGAGAATACATATCTGCAAAACCAAGAAAAAAGGTATTTCTAGACAGTTAGAGAGTGTCTAGTCTCTCCTGATTCCCAACCAATTCCAGTCCCCCTTCCCCCACTCTCTTTCCACCCCTTATACCCCAAACAACATAATTTCTCATTTCCTACTGTGCCAGCTCAGCAGTTTGTTATATGGAAAGATTCTTCTCATTCTCTCTCTGACCATTTTGATCCCCTACTTTGTCATTCCTTCTTTGTCTAACATACACCTTAAATATTTTGGGTTTGGGCCTAACTATTTATGGGTTCCTATAAGTTACCTCATTATTACATAACTCATAAAATAATACTACTTTCTCTTCGTTATTTTGTTTGCAATATGTTGATTTATCTGTAAATAAAAGAGTTTTCATAAGTCTCCATTTCCTCCATTTTTTTTCTCTTCAGCATTTAACTTCTACAAATAATCAACAAATCCATGTATACATCGTTCATCAATTTCACATATACAAGTTTGTCTGTAACACTGAAATTTAGTTTTGATTCTGCCATGGTGGCACGAGCAGGCCTTATCATCTACTTACTAAAATGGTGGCTTTGAAATAGTCTATTTTTCCATATAAAAATTTTGGACACTTCAAATTTGAAGGCCTAATCAAATCAAATTGGTTAGGATTGAGAAATGACTGAAAAAGTGAAAGAATAAGCAAGTTTATATTTGCATTCTTGGTTGCTTAACAAATGGGAGAAAATTTACAGCCATATTCAAGAGTGGCTCAAAATTATGGGATAGAGCTTGGAATCACTAATAGAGTAAAAATTCTTCGCCGTAGACTATATGGTGTATCATAAGCATGAATGTGGGCAACTACATTCCAACTCAATATGATTGGACCAAAAAAACAAACCATACATATATATGAATTTTGTCACTAATAACTGTGATTTATTCTTGCAGAGATACCTTGCGATAAATTGATGCAGAGATTATAGCATTCAAAGAACAAGTTCTTGTAAAATAGCCTGTTATAAGCCTCACTAAGCATGCACATTACATATTACAGATTATATGCGTACGCTATGTGATGAACTAGAGGACTATAATATGTATTTTACTTGTGCAACATAGATGAAATTATTTGGAGAGATTAAGTTGACAAACCATCCTTAAAAAGTATAATCTAAGCAGCTATCCTGAATAGGAACTAACGCCATTTGGCCTCCGTATATATCTGGGAGTTGACTCTCTTCTATCTCTTCTAGCAATGTTGATTTCAGCTTTTTGTTCTCCACGAATACTATCTGCACAGAACTACAACATTCAAAGTATGCTGCTACAACATCTCATGCAAAATATAACGTGTATTATGAATTTGAAGTGTCACCTTTTTCTTAGTGTTGTCATCAATGAAAGGGTAAATCATTTTCCAAATTTTCATAAACAAATATGGTGCGTGTACAATAAACATCTTTCCTAATCTTTCAGGGTAGCAATCCTGCAGTCAGAAAAAGGGACATGTGAGGTCTGGATGTTTCAACTTTCCAGTTAAACACACAAGGAAAAGTTATGCACAATATTTGTGGAGAGAAGTGGTTAATGAATGGAGGGAAACCTAAACCTGCAAAGTGGATAGAGCATTAAGGTATCCACGAAGGTCACTGTTTGCATATCCCCATCCTTCAATGTCTGCAATGCTAAGAAACTTTTCTTGCCCCGGTGGCATCCTGACATGTTAAATAGCCATATTAACAATCTTTACAATCTTCTAACCATATTCACAGTTCTATGTGTAGGTTATAATTAAAATTTTTGGACAAAAACATAAATTTCATGTCTATAGTTCACAATGCAGCTGCATATATATCTCAGATTCATTTGGGTGGAAGTGGTTTAATTTTATTTTTATGAACTTTTGGTTCTAGCTTCTTCCTTTAAGTTAAAATGTTTCACTGTATTCTCATGTCTCTGTTACACCAAATTAGTCTTTCCGAGATTTAGGACAAGAGTGAAAGATGTCACACCAACCAAATTTAACTCCATCACTGTATAAAACTATCCGAATAATCATTTTTGTCTAACAGAAATACTTTGAGAGACTAACATAAAACTTATACTTTGGAGACCAAATTGGAATAGTTGTTTTCGATATTTTAATCTTTATTTCTACTTTGAGAACGAGAGTTTTAGCCTTTGAAATGCAGAAACAGTTAGACTATCAGTCCATAAAAGTGACATCAGTGGTAATTGGATAAGATGTTGCAGATCAAATTCAACTGTGATAACCAAAGTTAATAATTCATTTATTTTTCAGTGGTGCCAATGACTAAAGTTGACCAGAAAGATGAATTGCATGGACTAAAGTCGTATTGAACTCATTTTATTATGCACATGTATGAATTAGCAGAGGAAAAGCGATGCACCTTGAACATAGCTTCTCGAGAGTAAAGGCTACATAACCTGCATACAGAAGAAGTACTAGTTTTCATTAAGAGGACTTGAAATGCAAATTGCATTGGATCAGAAGTGAGAATAATACGTTTAAATCCATCGGCACCATTTTTGCTTTGAAAATGTTTTGCAGCAAAGGCAACAACTATAGGTCGACCCTTCTTGTCGAGCCCTTGCACAAACACCTTCTCTTGTGCAATATCTTCGGCAATCTCTGACGGTGATATATAACCATTTGGCATAATTGAACGTTTCCACTTCAAATACTTCAGGAACATTGCCGAAGCCTTCTCCACATCTAAATTACGAGCCCGCAAGAATCTTCTAATCATCAAATCATCCACTTCCTGCCCATTCACCAAAGCTCAACCAAATTAAATTCCACTTAGGCATCATAAATTTTGCATTTTTATTAGTTCAACACTTCTAGTTCCGAATAAAAGTCAATTTCCGTTTCTGGGCCTTCCGTTGTAATTGGAGATATCAGGGTCACAAATAGTTTTATCCATATATATACCAACACAGTTGTTAATCTAACTGCAACCCCGATTCGAATCCCTTATATCAAGCTATGAAAATTTAAACATCATGATCAAAACATTGAATGCTAGATTCCTGGACAGAAATTAGCTATGCAAAAACTAGTACAGTAAGAAGAAAGATAGTTTTATTTTATCCATATGATTCACAACAACATGTAAGGAAAGTGCAGCACTACTTTCACAAAGAAAGAAAGGGCACAAATCCATGACAATTAATTTGGTTGCAGGAAAAGGTGGCAACTTGAATTGTGTTGAATGGTTTTGGGCATGTGGGTACCTTGGAAGAGGGATCTCGGGCTTCAACTAAGACCCTCATGAGACCAATTTTGGTGAGTTCGGCATCAGTGCTGTCTTTCAGTTCTTCAATGGTTGTGACTTGTTTGGAACTGGAATCCAAGGGTGACTTCTGTGATGGTTCAGGGCTCACGACACTCTCCATTCCTCAACACTTTTCCTCACCGACACGAATTTGTGTCTGGTGTTCTCACTCACAAGAACATGGAGGCAAGAAAAGCTGTCTCATTTTTTCTCCTTCTTAAATGCGAAACTTCTTCTGGGGATTTGAGTGGTTAGTATTGACAGCAGTTGTTGAACGTTCAACTACCCGGGTTTTCATTTAAATGCCACTTTATTGAGGAAAATTTTCAATGTTCTACACCCTTCAAATATCTAATCAATTATTCTATTTCTCTAATTGATTCATTATAAAATTGTTATTTTATTTCATTGGTGTTAAATGAGTCTTAAGTAACAAAAATAAAAAATTTAATTGTTTTATTTGTTTTGTAGTACGTCAAGTTGATTTACAAAAGTTTTAATTTCGTTCATACCAAATAAAAAAGTTTAAATTTCGTTAACTGATACAATTTGTCTCGATCAAATGTATTTCCTTGACTATATAGAAACAGCATTAATTTTTTTTCTCACTTCTTTATTTACTTTGTCAGATCTATGCAGGTCTGCACTTTCTAGTTAAGGTGATACGAAATAATAAAAAATTATTCTTATACTTTTAATTATATTTTAAAATTAAGTATATAATAAATGGAAATTAAATCTCACATCGTGACAAAACTAGTCTCCCTCTCACTTTGTATTATTCTTCTTTTATTTGACAACCATCATTAAAATTAAGAATTATTTTATGATAATTAAAGATGTTTTAAAATTGCACTGCAGTAATCTTATTAGTTATTGTACAGTATAAAATATTAACCGAGTGGTTACAAACAACCAACCGGATATTCAGGTAATCTGTTTATATCTTATTCTGTTTATATTTTATTGGGCTTATATCAGCTTAGGATCCATGAGGTAAATTATAAATACAAAGCCAGGGCCGAAAGCCAGGTACGTTCCACTTACGCATTACGCATTATTTACTCTACGCTACTCTCAAATATTCAATAGTGATAATCATTCACTAAATATTCAAACAAGAGCCGAGGCTCTTCAAATCACACGCCTAACTTGGGCGTCGGAGTACCTTTTGCAGGTACATCCCCCTCGTCAAGAAGGAGACCGATCGGTTTGCGCCAACACCGATCGGCCAACAGGAGGAGTTTGGAAGCGAGCGAGCGGCCCAGACGCGTCAGCAGGTTAGTTTCTCGGTCCCTAAAAGTATCCACCGAAACATTTTGGCGCCCACCGTGGGGCCGAGCGTCAAACCCAATGGTGACCACGAGGAGCATGGAGGAAGAACAAAGCACCAGAAAGATGATTAGAAACCACAAGAAACCAAGACGAGCGTTCGGTCTCGACATCACTATTTCAGATCAACACCAGAAACTTTCGACAAAGTGAAAACTATTTTACGTGAGACGTCATCAACAAGATAAGTATTTTTTGAAATATGAATATTTCATAAAATATCTAATTGCTAATAGATATTATAACAACTATTTTATAGATATTTTAAATATATATAGTATAATCCATAATATATTATATGATATATGATATATTATATATAATATAGTATATAACTATAAATATAGTTATCTAATTATTATAACCGAAACATTTTCTGGCATGTTTAAAATAGTCAAAGAAATTGTTGTGTGAGAGATAACTATCAACAGCAATATTATAAAATCTCAAGACGGTTTTGATACCTTGTTTATTATCTATGTGATTTATTCGGTGCAATTCATAATATCTGGTAACCGAATCATTTATTATACGGTTATATACCATAATATATATCATCATGAGAATTTCAGCAATGAACATCTTGAAGAAATATATATCAAAATCCACGCCATCAACTATGCAAGTGCAGACTACGATCTAGTCATAAATGGACTTCATAGAATTCCATTAACGAAGGGGAAGTCTCCTATTGCAAACACTGATTGCCAATTTCGTCAGCAAAGTTCATAATTAACGATCAAGTCCAAGACCGAGCGATAAATCCCTCTCGGGAGAGAGGTAAAGCCCTCTCAAAGCCGAACGGTAAAGCCCGTTCCCTAGGAAACACTCCTAGGCCAAAGACCGAGCGGTAAATCCCTCTCGGGAGAGAGGTAAAGCCCTCTCAAAGCCGAACGATAAAGCCCGTTCACTAGGAAGCACTCCTAGCTCAAAATAGAGAGGTAAAGCCCTCTCAAAGCCGAACGGTAAAGCCCGTTCCCTAGGAAACACTCCTAGGCCAAAGACCGAGCGGTAAATCCCTCTCGGGAGAGAGGTAAAGCCCTCTCAAAGCTGAACGGTAAAGCCCGTTCACTAGGAAGCACTCCTAGCTTAAAACAGAGAGGTAAATCCCTCTCAAAGCCGAACGGTAAAGCCCGTTCCCTAGGAAGCACTCCTAGGTCAAAGACCGAGCATTAAATCCCTCTCGGAAGAGAGGTAAAGCCCTCTCAAAGCCGAACGGTAAAGCCCGTTCACTAGGAAGCACTCCTAGCTCAAAATAGAGAGGTAAAGCCCTCTCAAAGCTGAACGGTAAAGCCCGTTCCCTAGGAAGCACTCCTAGGTCAAAGACCGAGCGGTAAATCCCTCTCGGGAGAGAGGTAAAGCCTTCTCAAAGCCGAACGGTAAAGCCCGTTCACTAGAAAGCACTCCTCGATCAAAGTAGAGAGGTAAAGCCCTCTCGATTAATGTTGAAGACCGAGAGGTAAATCCCTCTCGGTTCCTGTTGAAGGACGAGCGGTAAATTCCGCTCGGTTAATGTTGAAGGCCGAGAGGTAAATCCCTCTCGGTTCATGTTGAAGGACGAGCGGTAAATTCCGCTCGGTTAATGTCGAAGGCCGAGAGGTAAATCCCTCTCGGTTCATGTTGAAGGACGAGCGGTAAATTCCGCTCGGTTAATGTCGAAGGCCGAGAGGTAAATCCCTCTCGGTTCATGTTGAAGGACGAGCGGTAAATCCCGCTCGGTTAATGTGGAAGGCCGAGAGGTAAATCCCTCTCGGTTCATGTTGAAGGACGAGCGGTAAATCCCGCTCGGTTAATGTCGAAGGCCGAGAGGTAAATCCCTCTCGGTTCATGTTGAAGAACGAGCGGTAAATTCCTCTCGCTTAATGTCTAAGGACGAGCGGTAAATCCCGCTCGGTTAAAGTCGAAGGCCGAGAGGTAAATCCCTCTCGGTTCATGTTGAAGGACGAGCGGTAAATCCCGCTCGGTTAATGTCGAAGGTCGAGAGGTAAATCCCTCTCGGTTCATGTTGAAGAACGAGCGGTAAATTCCTCTCGCTTAATGTCTAAGGACGAGCGGTAAATCCCACTCGGTTAAAGTCGAAGGCCGAGAGGTAAATCCCTCTCGGTTCATGTTGAAGGACGAGCGGTAAATCCCGCTCGGTTAAACTCGAAGGCCGAGAGGTAAATCCCTCTCGGTTCATGTTGAAGGACGAGCGGTAAATCCCGCTCGGTTAAAGTCGAAGGCCGAGAGGTAAATCCCTCTCGGTTCATGTTGAAGGACGAGCGGTAAATCCCGCTCGGTTAATGTCGAAGGCCGAGAGGTAAATCCCGCTTGGTTCATGTTGAAGACCGAGAGGTAAATTCCTCTCGGTTCCTGTTGAAGGACGAGCGGTAAATCCCGCTCGGTTAATGTCGAAGTTCGAGAGGTAAAGCCCTCTCGGTTAACGTAGAAGACCGAGAGGTAAATTCCTCTCGGTTTCTGTTGAAGGACGAGCGGTAAAATCTCGCTCGGTTAATGTTGAAGGTCGAGCGGTAAAACGCTTTCAATTCCGCAAACGCAGCCTCCCTCAAACTCATCAGTCCTATAGTTAACCACGGCTAAAGCCAAACGCTTAACTCGGACTTGGGGGGCATAGTGTACAGTATAAAATATTAACCGAGTGGTTACAAACAACCAACCGGATATTCAGGTAATCTGTTTATATCTTATTCTGTTTATATTTTATTGGGCTTATATCAGCTTAGGATCCATGAGGTAAATTATAAATACAAAGCCAGGGCCGAAAGCCAGGTACGTTCCACTTACGCATTACGCATTATTTACTCTACGCTACTCTCAAATATTCAATAGTGATAATCATTCACTAAATATTCAAACAAGAGCCGAGGCTCTTCAAATCACACGCCTAACTTGGGCGTCGGAGTACCTTTTGCAGGTACATCCCCCTCGTCAAGAAGGAGACCGATCGGTTTGCGCCAACACCGATCGGCCAACAGGAGGAGTTTGGAAGCGAGCGAGCGGCCCAGACGCGTCAGCAGGTTAGTTTCTCGGTAAATCCCGCTCGGTTAATGTCGAAGGCCGAGAGGTAAATCCCTCTCGGTTCATGTTGAAGACCGAGCGGTAAATCCCTCTCGGGAGAGAGGTAAAGCCCTCTCAAAGACGAACGGTAAATCCCGTTCACTAGGAAACACTCCTAGCTCAAAGCAGAGGTAAAACCCTCTCAAAGCCGAACGGTAAAGCCCGTTCCCTGGGAAGCACTCCTAGGTCGAAGACCGAGCGGTAAATCCCTCTCGGTTCATGTTGAAGGACGAGCGGTAAATCCCGCTCGGTTAAAGTCGAAGGCCGAGAGGTAAATCCCTCTCGGTTCATGTTGAAGGACGAGCAGTAAATCCCGCTCGGTTAATGTCGAAGGCCGAGAGGTAATTTAAAATTGAACTGAATTTGTTAGATTATAGTGTACATAGGAAAATACACCATCTAACATCTACATGATTGTGGGACAAAAAAAAATTGTAGTCACATATTTCTACATATAAAACCCTTAACAAATAATCTTCGTCACTATTAACGAATTTTATTTAAGTTTTTTTAAAATTAAATAATCAAAATAAGATTATTAGTTAAAATAATATTAACGTATTTTACATATTTATATACCTTTATTTAGAATTCAAATTCTTTTTAAGAAAAATATATTTTGTTATATTTTGTGATACAATTTTTTTAAACTGTTTTTAAAAGATAAAATTCATTTCAACTGATGTTTTATCATACAATTTTTTTAATTATATTTGAAAAATAATTTATAAATAAACACTTATATATTGTTATTTTTTGTTTTATATGATTTCATTTATGTAAAATAGTATCATCCAAAAGTTAAATTAGAATAAAAAAAATTAATTATATAAAATTAATCATTTTAAATTGAAGTTTAGTTATAATAGAATGTTCACGGTTACTTTTAGTTTTAATTTAATATTTTCTTTTTGAATGGGATGATGATGAGAAAGGTCAGGGTTAGTTGGTTCATCCAGTTCTTCAAGCTTGAAGATGATGAATGAGAGTTGGATTTGAAATCAAATAAAAAAATAATACAAAGTATTTGTTCTTAATCGAAATCATAAAGGAAAAGTGATAAACATAATATGATGAGAGATTTAAGAAGTAGACGGTGCAGAGGTGCAGAACACTAACAAAGAGGAGAGCATACTGCGTTGCACAAAGAAGCATCTTTAAATAAAGTTGGCCAATAAAACCCTGATTGAAGAAATTTTGTTGTTGTTCTTTCTCCATTAAAATGTCCTCCATATGGTGAATCATGACAATGCCAGAGAATTCCTTCTGCTTCTTCATTTGTCACACATCTCCTCAGAAGATTATCTGCTCCAATCTTAAACAAATAAGGATCATCCCAGACAAACTGCTTGGCATCATGCAAAAATTTCTTTCTTGCCAAGTTAGATCTTCTGGCATGACCCTTGCAGCTTTGAAATTAGTCATATCAGCAAACCATGGCCTCTGCTGAATATACATTAGTGCTTCATCTGAAAAAGATTCACAAATCTCTGATTCCTTGCTAGTAACCTCCTTGTTGACTAACCGTGACAAATGATGAGCAATCAAGTTCTCACTCCCTTTCTTATCACAGATCTCCACATCAAATTCTTGCATGAGTAGTACCCATCTAATCAGACGTGGCTTAGAATCTGGCTTTGTCAACAAGTATTTGATAGCTGCATGATCTGTATAGATAATCACCTTAGACCCAATAAGATAAGGTCTAAATTTCTCAAGAGCATACACTATGGCTAGAAATTCTTTCTCTGTGGTAGCATAATTCAACTGAGCATCATTCAGAACTTTGTTGGCATAATAAATTGGATGAAAAATCCGCTCTGTTCGCTGGCCAAGAACAACTCCTATTGCATAATCACTTGCATCACACACTAGCTCAAAATTTTTATTCCAATCTAGAGCTACAATTACTGGAGCTAACACTAATTTGCTCTTCAATATGTCGAAAGCTTTCAAACATTCTTCATTCATCACAAAAGAAGCATCCTTCATAAGAAGATTACTCAATGGTTTAGCAATTTTTGAGAAATCTTTAATGAATCTTCTATAAAATCCAGCATGACCTAGAAAACTCCTGATCCCCCTTACATTTGTTGGTGGAGGTAATTTATCAATGACTTCCACTTTGGCTTTATCTACCTCAATCCCTTTAGCAGAAATTTTATGTCCCAGCACAATTCCTTCCTTTACCATAAAATGACATTTCTCCCAATTAAGAACAAGATTTGTCTGAACACATCTTTTAAGAACAATATCCAAATTTGCCAAACATCTTTGGAAAGAATTTCCAAAGACTGAAAAATCATCCATGAAGACTTCAATACACCTTTCTAAGAGATCTGCAAAAATCGCCTGCATACACCTTTGAAAGGTAGCTGGAGCATTACACAATCCAAATGGCATCTTTCTATAGGCAAAGATACCAAAAGGACAAGTGAAGGCTGTCTTCTCTTGGTCTTTTGGATCTACCACAATTTGATTGTATCCAGAATATCCATCTAGGAAGCAATAGAAAGCTTGACCTGCTAATCTTTCTAACATCTGGTCCATGAAAGGAAGAGGAAAATGATCCTTCCTAGTGGCTTTATTTAGCTTTCTGTAATCAATGCACATTCGCCATCCAGTAACTGTCCGAGTGGGAATAAGTTCATTCTTATCATTGTGAATTACTGTCATTCCGCCTTTCTTTGGAACCACCTGAACTGGACTTACCCATTCGCTGTCAGAAATTGGATAAATAATACCAGTTTCTAAAAGTTTCAACACTTCTTTTCTTACCACCTCCTTCATTACAGGGTTTAACCTTCTCTGTGGTTGAGCACTCGGTCTATAGTCCTCTTCCATAAAAATCTTATGCATACAATAAGTTGGGCTAATACCTTTAAGATCTGATATTGACCATCCAATTGCTCCTTTATTAGCTTTCAGAATTTCTATCAACTGTTCTTCTTCTTGTAGAGACAAAGAATTACTGATGATAACTGGCTTTTTTTCATCTTCTTCTAGAAAAGCATACTTCAGATGTGCTGGGAGTCTTTTTAATTCTGGTTTCTTTACTTTGACTTCTTCTTCCTTACCAATTATTTCAAACTTTGTATCCTCCTCTGGAATTTTTTTCAATGTTTCCAAGTCCATCAGACATTCTGTAATTAATTTCTCTTCTTCTTCATCTAAATCTTCACGAGCATCAATAAGAGTTTTCTCTAATGGAGAAACATACCGCACCATCATTTCTTGCATGACACAGATTTCATCAAGTTCGTCAAATTGGAAGCATGCTTTATCATCATTTGGATACGTCATGGCTTTAAATACATCAAAGGTGACTTCTTCATCATGAACTCTCAATTTAAGCTTGTCATTTTCCACATCAATTAAAACTCTAGCAGTCTTCATAAAAGGTCTCCCAAGAATGAGAGGTACATCACTGTTTCCTTCCATCTCCATTACAATAAAATCTACTGGGAATACAAACTTGTCAAACTTCACCAACACGTCTTCCACCACTCCACATGGATATTTAAGAGACATATTTGCCAGTTGAAGAGCCATTCTGGTATGTTTGATTTCCAAACCCTCAATTGTTTTACACATGGATAACGACATTAAATTAATGCTAGCTCCTAAATCAATCAATGCTCTTCCAACTTCCAAATTTCCTATGGTACATGGAATAGTCAAACTTCCTGGATCTTTAAATTTAGGAGGTAATTTCTATATGATTGCACTGCAGTTACCCTGTACCTTGATAGTTTCCTTCTCAATGTATTTGTTTTTCTTTGTAAGCAGTTCCTTCAAAAATTTTGCATATGATGGCATCTGTTGCAATGCTTCAGAGAATGGTGTAGTGATCTCCAGCTTCTTAAACAACTCCATGAATCTCTCCAATTGTTTTTCTTTCTCCTTCCTTGAATAGCTTTTTGGATAAGGAAGTGGTTTTTCAAACTCTCTTTCTTTTTGTCTCTCATCTCTCTCTTCTCTTTCTTTTTTTTCTTTCTTCTCATCTTCTTCTTCTTTCTTTTTTTCTCTCTCAACTCTTTCTTTCCACTCACATGTTTCTTTTTCACTCTCATTTTCTTTCTCCTCTCTTTCTTTTTTTCTCTCCTCTAATACCTTACCACTTCTGGTCACAACAGTTTTACACTCCTTTCTGATATTACCATTTTTCATCTTGTCCACTATTCACTCAATATGGATCTTCATATTTTCAAACGCCACTTCCACATTCTTACAATAAGATGCATTCGTCTTCAAGAATTTTTGGAAAGTCTCGTCAAGTTTTGTTGTCTTCTCAGATGGAGTAAATTGCATTTGCCATTTTTGCTGTTGCCATTGAACCATTGAAACCTTTTGTATTTCTTGTGGTAATTGAGAAAGTTTCATAATTACTTCTTCCAACTGTTGAGAAATAATTTTATTTTGACTAAGCAAAGCATCATTTGATTGTAGCAACTCCTTCTGACTAGGATATCCTCTTTCAATGTTTAGCTCATTATCACTAGTAGCCATATTGTCAATGATTTCTGTAGCTTCCTCTGGAGTTTTCCATTTGATATTTCCTCCTGCTGAGGCGTCAAGCATCATCTTGGTTTGTGAACCAAGACCTCCAAGGAAGATTAGGACTACTTCCACTTCATCAAATCCATGCGTGGGTGTCTTTCTTAATAAGCTTTTATATTTGTCCCATGCATGCCCTAGTGATTCCTCCATGCCTTGCCTGAATGATGAAATCTCTTGCTTTCCTTTATTCACCTTTGATTGTGGAAAGTATTTGTTTAGGAACTTGGTCACCACTGCTTCCCACTCTGTAAAGCTTCCTTCTGGAAAAGAATTTAACCAAAGCTTAGCGTTGCCTCCTAATGAGAATGGAAACAGGCTAAGTTTGATTGCTTCGTCCGGCACCCCATTTATTTTCACCGTGTTGCAGATCTCATTAAAAGTTGTGAGGTACTCATATGGGCTTTCGTGAGACAACCCATTAAATTGATTACTCTTCACCAGTTGGATTAATGCTGGCTTCACCTCCATGTTGGCTGCATTGACTCTTGGTCTTGCTATGCTATTGAAATGCTGAGGTCCAGCTATATTGGTGTAATCTGCAAGAGTTCTTCTGGCATTATTATTCTCCATATTCTCAGTGCTATGGTCAGAACCTTGTGGTGATGGTTGTAACAGAGTTTCCGGAGGAGGAAAAAGTTCTCTAGATGTAAGGATTCTTCTCCTCCGTCTACTCTCGTCTAAACCTTCAAGAAGAGGTTCTGCAATTTTCTTGCTCCTAGTTCGGATTACTTCCTGCATGCACAAGCAAACAAATCCCTAGAAGAATTGGTTAGCACAAAAAAATATAAAAGAAGATATAAGATTCAGAGATAAAAAGATAAAAACAGAAAAATAAGAACAGAAAATACAAAGAGAAAACAGAAAAAAAAATAAAATAAAATAAAATAAAATAAAATAAAAACAGAAAAAATAAAAAACAAAAATTCAAATTTCAAAATTCAAAAACAAGTCAAAGATAATCAATAATCACACAAATGAACTAGTTTAACCACGAGTCCCCGGCAACGGCGCCAAAAACTTGATGAAAAATTTATGAACACCGAAAAACGGCGCCACAAACTTGTTTACCAATCGGCAAGTGTGACCGAATCGTATCAAGTAATAAAACTCGGTAAGACCAAGTATCGTTCTCCCAAAGGACTCACGGCCTAGTTAGCTATATGATTTGTTGAATATTTAAGACTTGTTAACAATTGATTGTAGGTTTAAATGCAAAAGACAGTAATTAAACATGTATGCATGAATTTTGATCAATGGAAAAGAGGAAAACAAACACTTTAATGAATTAAATGGATGAGTATGTTGTTGGGGTTATCAATTTCATCTTGTTCATTCTCATATACTTTAGGAATTCATCATTCTTTTCATCAATTGCTAATGCCACTCTCTAAATCACCTTGCAAGAAGGCCTATCCTTAATTACGAGTTCATACAATTCCTAGCATTCCTAGTAATTAGTTCTGAAGTGCAGGAGCTTAAAGGCAACCAATATGCTATTGGGAGAAATTCCCCGGATCTAGATTTCCCCGTACGTTCCCATATCGACAAAATCAATAATCATGGCAATGAATGAGTTAAACAAAGCAAGCATTAAGCAAAGAGGAAAATCCCTAACTAAAGATGAAAGAAAGCATGTATCTTAATATAAGATGTTAAAACAAATTCCATATATGAGAGTTTCACAAGACTACATTGATTCCCCAACAACAATACAAGGTTTAGTTCACCATATTCAAGGTGAAACTAGATGAACAATAATGAAAGAATGAAAGATAGAACCCTATAAAGATGAGGAGGTAGCCTGAGCATCCAAGATCTTCCTTCAACGGGTGGAAAAGAGAGTGTTTGCTTCATCTCAGCCAAAGATACAAACCCTAGGACGTCCTAAAGCTTATATACTATTCTAAAATTACACAAAATTAGGCCCAAGCCCAAAATAGTGCTGCTCAGCGGTAAACTACTGCTCAGCGGTAAGTGCGTGAGTTGTTTTCCTCCCCTCTGCGGCCTTTTCACCCCTCAGCGGAGCCAACGTGGGTTTCTGAGTGCCGCTCAGCGGTAAACTGCCGCTGAGCGGTAATTACGGCTTCTCCTTTTGCACTTTTTTATGTCTTTTCTGATTCCATCTCTATCCTTCTTCACTTCTTTCACCAAATTCACCTTAAAACCTGCATAAAACACTGAAATCAAGCATAAACCTGTCCAGCTCTCTTATTTCGAAAAATATGCCTAAAAGCATGATTTCAAGCTAGTTTCTAAGTGTTAAAGGTTGCTTTTAGTATCAATTTTAAGCATGAAAATAACAGTTTTTCAACTGTTATCAATAGCCTAAGCATCCAAGATCTTCCTTCAAGGAGTGGAAAAGTGAGTGTTTGCTTCGTCTCAGCCAAAGATACAAACCCTAGGACGTCCTAAAGCTTATATACTATTCTAAAATTACACAAAATTAGGCCCAAGCCCAAAATAGTGCCGCTCAGCGGTAAGTGCGTGAGTTGTTTTCCTCCCCTCAACGACCTTTTCACCCCTCAGCGAAGCCAACGTGGGTTTCTGAGTGCCGCTCAGCGGTAAACTGCCGCTGAGCAGTAATTACGGCTTCTCTTTTTGCACTTTTTTATGTCTTTTCTGATTCCATCTCTATCCTTCTTCACTTCTTTCACCAAATTCACCTTAAAATCTGCATAAAACACTGAAATCAAGCATAAACCTGTCCAGCTCTCTTATTTCTAAAAATATACCTAAAAGCATGATTTCAAGCTAGTTTCTAAGTGTTAAAGGTTGCTTTTAGTATCAATTTTAAGCATGAAAATAACAGTTTTTCAACTGTTATCATTAAGTCAATTTGCAAATTCTGTTTTTGAATGCATTAGTATCATTGAATGCTAGCTTATTCTTGAACGCCACCTACCTGATTCATTGTAAATTAGGTGTGTATATATATCTGCTTTATTTTTAGAAGCTTATAAGTTGAGCCCCTGTTCTTGGTAACAGGGTGTTTGATGATTAATCTTTTGTTGTTGTTGCGTTTTGCTAATTAAAATTGTCTATTATTGTACAAGGTTTTGGGGTTTCAATTAGGAGCACATAACGTTTGGAAGCTTCGAACAGAGTGGGTTAAATTTGGTTGCAAAAGTGTCATTGTTTAAGGGCTACACTCAAGTGTCAAAGACTTCACCATTTCCAGGTAGGTAAATGATGTCTTATTCTGTTTGCCTTGCTTTATTTTGCTCCTGTTTGATCTGTCTAAAAGCCTATAGCCATGCAACAATTTGATAAATAAACATGCTGGCCCCTCCTTTTGGTAAATAAAATTTTGTTTGCCTTTTATCTCTCTTTCTCTTTCGCCTCTTGTCTTCTCTCTTGTGTTCTCTGTGTTGCATATTCTTCTTATATATAATCTCCACACCTTGTTCCCCACCCTTCCACCGAAATTCCTTCTTGGAAGAAGACCATGACAACACCCTTAAAAATTTCTTTCAATACAGGGTAAGACTTAAAATGAGTAATTATAAGGATGAAGTAGAGTACAAGGACGACCAACATGCATATATGTTGGTTATATACTATCTTGAATCCCCCAAGTTACCAAACCAGAAGGAGGAACCAAAGTTATAGTTGTTTTATAGTTTATATATTAACTAAAAAACTGAAAATTCCTTACTAAGGCTAAAGTATACCATCTCTTAGGTTAGACTTTATTAACTTTGCTCCAACTGGTAGTGGTTAAGGGCACTCCAGTGATTAATTTGGCCTTCAACATGTTAAAAGATATGTCTCTTAAAGTCTCCAACAACCTGGACATGAATTTGGACTTTAATTGTGAAAGTGAACTCTAAAGTCAAAGTTGAACATATGATTTTGGACTTCAATTGTGAAGTCTCAAAATTGAAGTACTTAAAACATAAAAAGTGTTCTAAATAGGTGACAATTTCGAAATTCACCTAATATAACCAAAGAAAGTATAATGTTCTTATCCTAACAAGTTTAAAGTACTTAAATGAAGCTAATAGAGATGTCAAATTGTATCAAGTACCAAAATCTCAAAATTTGACTACCTAAACCCTAAAAAGAGTACTATATTTAACATCCTAACGAGTTTAAACTAGTAGAATGAAGCTAGGAAATTTGTCAAAAGCAAAGAATTACCTCAACTTCAAAGTTTGAGATTGTAGAACCTAAAAAAGTCTACTAAAAGGGTGAGAAAGAGGCAATTCACCTAAAGTAGACTAACAATAACTAGTGCTAATATCCTAACAAGTCTAAAGTAGTGAAATGACACTGGGAAACTACTCAAAAGCAAACAAGTACCTAAAACTCAAATTTTGAGTAGTTAGAACCTAAAAAAGTGTACTAAAGAGGTGAGAAATTGGCAATTGACCTAAATTAGACAATGGAAAAGGTGGTGCGAAGTTGGTGAAATACTACTGAAAATGAAGCCAAATTGGTACTTTTAGAGGTACCTCTTTGTCCAATTCAGCAACCCTTCCACTTCCTAGTATGCTACTGATGGAAGCAGGCTCCACGTTCAAGACTGGAGCGACTCCTTGGACAGAACACCTTCATACCAATCTCCATTCCGCTGCCACTTCTGGACCGAGAAGTCACTCCATTCTTGAAGGTGGAGGTCGCTTCCATCATTTGGCATCAAGAGCCTACACGTCCACGCTTGTCTTCAAGAGATAAGCTTCTCTACTTTGCAAATTTCCAATTCTGTCATGTGTTGTTTTGCTGTAACACTATTTTTGATTTTTTTCAATTCTGTTTGGTTTAAATCATGTTTGTACTTGTTGTGCTTGTACTTCCAGTGTTCCTTAATGTTTCTTCATCATTTTAATCGGTGAATTTCGTTTGCTTGTGTTGCATTCCAGCTTGCATATTCATTTTCCAGTTTTTTCTAAAGTCATGTGCCTTATGTGCAGTGTTATTTCTATCATGAAGTGTTGATTATGTTCCAACCTTTATTTTCTATGTTTTCTTTGCAAATATGTGCTTAGATGCATGTGTAGCAATATATCAATCCATAAAAGGCAATGAGACAATGTCTAGCCTGGATGATATAAGCTAGAGCATCAAAAAAGTTATTCTGTTTTTCAAAGTCTGCACAGAATTTTCAAATCTGGTGCAATATCCAAAACCTATTCCATTGCACATTTTGTTGTTGTAAAGATTTGAACACGTTCATTTGATGTTATTACACATGTCTCAAGTAGTGGCAACTTGTATTAATCCATAAAATGCAAAAATCATATCTAAGTTGCTTCAAATCCATTAGCAAAGTGCTGTCACAGTTTTTAATCAATCTTTTCACCGTGATTCATATCCTTGCATGTGTTTTAGGTCTTTAAACATCTCCTAGCTAATATTCTGCAGCTAGATCTAGTGAATTAGGACTTCCATAAGCTTTGTTTGTGTTGTCCAGTTTGATTATAGTATTTGTTTTCAATTCTGGTGCAAATTTGGTGTAAAAAGTGCTGCATAATTGGCTGCAGCAAGGGTGATTTGATGAATCTGATTGTTTCAGTGCATTTTTACCATTAGTGCAAGTTTATTTTGTCATTTGGAACTTTTATGCACTGTTCATTTGGTCAAATTTGAGCCTTTATGCAAAATCACTTCCTAAACCATCACTTTTGCCTAAAATTGGAAGTGAACTAGTGATTTTCTACTGTAGTGTGTTTCTTGGCTGTTTCAGTGTTTAAACACATCCAAATTGATGATACAAAGTTGCTCAAAACATCAAATTATGTGTCCAAACGTGTTTGTGCAAAATCACCCTTTAAACCACCAAATTTTGCCTAAAATTGGAAGTAGACCAGTGATTTTCTGGTGTAGTCTTTTTCTGTGTTGTTTAAGTGATTGCACACCTTTAAATTGATGATATAAACTTGCTTGAAGCATCACTTGAGCTGTTGAAACACTTCCAAGCATTTTTGGGTTTGAAACCACCATTTTCAAAGTCATTTTCTGGTGCAGTGTGCATTTCATGTGTTGTTTGAAATTTGCCAAACTTTAATCTTCATTTATGGATTGGCAAAAGCTGGTATGATGTTTCTAAATGGAAATATATGATAAAAAACAATATAGAACATCCATAAAAAGCAAAAGAAAACCATGCAATCCAGTTTTGAACCTCAAAACCGAAAATTCCAAAATATGCACATCTTTGGGAACTTTCATCAAACAGGTACTTTTTTTATCAAACAATTTACTGCACTACTTTTGGGTCTTCGTTTTTTATTTTTCTTGCTTGTTTAATCTGATCTAGTGCCTCTCCTAGGTTCCTTTTGTGTCCATCCATTGATTCAAAGCTTGGAACTACTTGAAATCAACTTAATTGACCTCCCATTTGTGCCACCAAACCTGGTATGTGAATTTAATTCCTAGTGCAGTGCAGTTTTTGCTGTGACTGGTTTGATGTATGGCAGTGGTGTTGTGATGCTGTGGTGAAGCTTCAAATGCCCAAATTGCTTGCTCCAAAGGGGTAACATATTAGGGAGTGGAAGACTTGTTAAATTGGCTACAAGTTTGGACTCCAAGAGCACTCTAACATTGCTATTCCAGCACCATTTCAGCAGCAGTTACAACAACCATACCACCTTTTTCTCATCATTTTGGACCAGCACATGGTGACACAGCAGCCACTGATGAGAGGGTCGCACCTCTCACAAAGGTTGTGCATAAAAGAATGCAGTATAGTACTAGGAAGTGACTCCTAGGTCGTCGCTCAAGGACCAATTTGGGTTCAGTCTCAGATCAAACACGCAGTGGGGGGGGTTTGTGAAAAATTTGTGAATGCGGATGAACTAAATTTAAAACGCGAACATAAACACGGATGTAAACACAGATATAAACACAAAATTAAAATGACAGGTCACTTAAGCTAACATTGTAACTAAAATATTACAACCACGAAAAATAAAGGACATTAACATGAAAAGTGCTTAAATCGAATTAAAAGTGCAACATTGATCTACACAATTAAATGCAAACATGAAAATGACAGGCAATTGAAATGAATGCTTAAAGAACATTTAACATTAAATACTTGAAGTACTAGGAAAACTAAAACCACTTGGCATTACTCTGCTCATCCAATACTGTGTAGCTTGAATTAAATAAAAGAAACTTTAATCCCTTGAGCGTGCTGCACCAAACGTGATACCAAGTGCTTCATTCTCCAAGAAATAAAATAAAATTTCATTACGCACAACACTTCTCCTAAGTTGGACGCTGCAACCAAATTCATATTCCAAATAAAATAAAAAAAAAAAATCAAATCTCCTAATCTGGGCGTAACAGCTGCTCCAACACACACATTGCAAACTGCATCCCGTGCACACCTCCAGGCCGTGACATGTGCACTGTCCAATGCATCAACGCCTACCTATCTTTCAAACCAAAATGAATATTTCCCAATTAAAAGCATCGCGTGCTCCCTTTCCAGAACGTAACACCACTGCCCTCAATAATTAATCATTGTGCTTTATCTAAAATAAAGAAAATGCATTGCTTGTGGATACTAAAGAAAGAAAACGTGAATCTCCAAGTAAATAGTTTTGTGCATCTAGCCTATGGAACAAGTAAAAGTGCTTCTAAAATTTCATCCAAAATCCCGTAACAGCATACTAGCCATTTCTACAAATTAAAAAAAATGCTCAAAGAAAACTGAGGTTGGCGGCTACAACTCCAGGCCGAGACACACCTCTCCCCTTTCTCCTCCAAGGGTTTTTAAACCCCCGTGTGCGATCTGTCCAAGCACACCTCTCTTGGACCTGCTGTCCGCGCCTCCCTCTCAAGCTGCTGGATGTGCTACGTGAACCAGCTGGGAGCGTGAAGTCCAGCCCGTTAAGATCAGTGTGTTGCTGCTGTACTTCATGGGACCAGCCCACTTTTCTCCTCTCATCCAGCGTGCTTCATTCTGTGCGTGTGCGACAGCTGGACGTGCCAAGTGTGGGCTGCTGTACCACCTTCAAAAATGCTGGAGACACCTACCTCCACGCGTGATGCTTCCAAGCGGGCCGTGAATGTGCAGCTTCTTTGCTTTTTGGACCGCTAGCCGTGTGGTGTTGCTGCCTGGACCAAGCCAAGTGCTTTTGCCACCACGTGTTGCTGCTGGGCTTCTCTATTTGCTGTGTGCACCGCTTACTAAAATAAAATTCAGCACTTTGCTTTGCATGCCACCAACTCCATTTCCCTCTTCTTTCTTTACGTAGCTGACCCACAAAATAAAGAAAACCATGAGGTGGCCCCTTCTCCATTTTAATAAGCATTGTGCACTTTCCAAGATGAAAGCATCACGTGAACCTTTCCTTGCCAACCAAAATGATTAAAAAATCTTTTCTATGTGATGTGGCATGAACATTGAGCCATTTCCGTTAAGCATTTTAGTGCCGTGATGCACCCTTTTGTATGGCCGTGACCTCTTTCTCAGTGCTGGAATAAAAATTCCATGTAATAATTGTGCACCCAAACCAACTCTTGCATCTTTTAAATGAAATTCATTTCTCATTTCATCTGTAAATGTCCCGAATTGTATTTCCAAAATTTTCCCTGCACTTAATAATGAAAATAATAGGCTCAGATAATTCAAATTAGTTAAAATAAGAATTTCCGATCAAATTAAGCACAATTAGTAAAAACAGGAAAATACCGGACGTTTAAGCATAATTCCCCGACTAATTCTAGTACATTAAACTAAGTGAAGTGAGGAAAATATTGGTTCATCAGCCACTACTTCTTCGAGTTCCTTGCTTGAGCTTCTTTAGCTTATCTTCCTCTAGCTCCCTTCCCCCATTGGAAGGCCATCTGAGCTTGAACCTCTTCACCACACACTTCCAAACACTACCAAACATTCCATCAGACACCTTATATGCACTGTCATCTTCATCCTTCACTTCAATCCGCTGCCATCTCCAGATCTGAGGAGTTGTTTCTTCTTGAAGATAGAAGTTGCTTCTATCAGCTACCCCTTGTGAGCAAGGACTGTGGACCTTGGAAACATGTAACCAGCTCTTGCCAAGCCAAAATTGAAATTTAAAGAATGTACAAAATCAAACAACACTAAAAATGAAAGCTGCACCATAAAAATGGCTTTAAAAGTGTGCTCTCAAACCCAAAAATGAGTGGCAGTGTTTCTAAAGCTCAAGTGATCCTTCAAGCAACTTTATATCATCAATTTAAAGGTTATTAAACACTGAAACAACAAGGAATCACACTACACTCCAAAATCACTAGTTCACTTCCAAATTTAAACAAAATTGATGGTTTAGGAAGTGATTTTGCATGTAGGCTCAAACAAAGCTAATGGAAGTCCTAATTCAGTACATCTACCTAATTCACTTGAGTGCTCCAATTGGACTTCACAACACCCTTGAAATCAGCCAAAATAATCACCAAACAAATTAGTTAACTACACCAAATTTTGCACCAGAAATTGGTTTTAAAATTGGCACTTAGGGCCAAAGATCTTTCAAGCAATGAAAAAGGGTGTAGAAATGAAGGAGGCACACAATTAGATCCTAAGAATGGTTCTAGAACATATTAGATCCTAGGAATGGTTCAAGCAAATCAGTTTTTGTTTTTCAGCTCTGCACCAAAAGAATTGATCCAAGAGTGGTTGTTTTAGAAGTGAATTCGTGCAGAATTGATTCTAACTGATGGAAGACCATCAAGGAATCACATTGGACCTCTTACTAAAGCCATGGCAAGGAAGATTCAAGAAGAAGAAGGATCACCTAACACTTTACTTCTGTGGAAGGTTACGTATGAAAATCCTTCTTCTCTTGTCTAAACTAATATTTGTTTTGTAGGATACAATAAAAGCAAGAGACATGGTCAACTAATCAGATTTGGGAAAAACACTTCAAGGGATCAGCACCAGGCCCGCTCCAGCGCCCTCAGCCAGGGGGGCTCCAGCTCAGATGCACCAAATGGACTTCCTGGCTCACGTGCGCTCCAGCCCCAGCGGAGCAGCCTGAAGCACGTTTTGGCAGCACTGTCCATGTGACTGATAACAGTTGAAAAACTGTTATTTTCATGATTAAAATTGATTTTAAAAGCAACCTTTAACACTTAGAAACTAGCTTGAAATCATGCTTTTGTTCATATTTTCATAAATAAGAGAGCTGGACAGGTTTATGCTTGATTTCAATGTTTTTGTGCAGGTTTTAAGGTGAATTTGGTGAAAGAAGTGAAGAAGGAGAGAAATGGAATTAGAAAAGACATCAAAAAGTGCAAAAGGAGAAGCCGCAACTGCCGCTCAGCGGCAGTTTACCACTGAGCGGCACTCAGGAGTTCACGTTGACACCGCTGAGGGGCAAAATGACCGCTGAGGGGAGAAAACGACTCACGCACTTACCGCTGAGCGGCACTTTACCGCTGAGCGGCACACTTATGGGCTTGGGCCTAAATTTTCTGTAATTTTAGAATAGTATATAAGCTTTAGGACGTCCTAGGGTTTGTATCTTTGGCTGGGAGGAAGCAGAAACACACTTTTCACCCCTTGGGGGTAGATTGGGAGATGGTGACAGCTCTTCTCTTCTCTTTCTCGGGTTTTTCTATCTCTTCCATTCTTCCATTATTGTTCATCTAGTTTCACCATGAATATGGTGAACTAAACCTTGTATTGTTGTTGGGGAATCAATGTAGTCTTGTGAAACTCTCATATATGGAATTTGTTTTTACATCTTATATTTAAGACCTATGCTTTCTTTCATCATTAGTTAGGGTTTTTCCTCTTTGCTCAATGCTTGCTTTGTTTAACTCATTCAATGCATGATTATTGATTTTGTCGATACGGGAACGTACGGGGAAGTCTAGATTCGGGGAATTTCTCCCAATAGTATATTGGTTGCCATTAAGCTCCTGCACTAAAAGAACTAATTATTAGGAATGCTAGGAATCGTATGAACTCGTAATTAAGGATAGGCCTTCTTGCAAGGTAATTTAGAGAGTGGCATTAACAATGATGAAAAGAATGTTGAATTCCTAAAGTATATGAGAGTGGATAAGATGAAATAGATAACCCCAACAACATACTCATCCATATATTCCATTGAAGTGTTTGTATTTTGTTTTAGCCATTGATCAAATTCATGCATACATGTTTATTTTCTGTTTTGCATATTAAAATCCACTTATTTCGTTCTTAAGTCTTAAATAATCAACGAATCACATAACTAAACTAGGCCGTGAGTCCTTTGGGAGAACGATACTTGGTCTTACTGAGTTTATTACTTAAAACGATTCGGTCACACTTGCCGATTGTTTAACAAGTTTGTGGCGCTGTATTTCGATGTTCATAAATTTGTCATCAAGTTTTTGGCGCCGTTGCCGGGGACTCGTGGTTTAACTGGTTAATTTTTGTGATTATTGATTATCTTTGACTTTAAATTTGAATTTCTGTTTTTATTTTATTTTATTTTATTTTATTTTCTGTTTTTATTTTTATTTTATTTTATTCTCTGAATCTTATATATTCTCCTATATCTTTTTGTGCTAACCAAATATTCTAGGGTTTTGTTCTCTTGTGTATGCAGGAGGCAATTCGAACAAGGAGCAAGATAACTGCAGAACCTCTTCTTGAAGGTTTAGACGAGAGTAGACGGAGGAGAAGAATCCGAACATCTAGAGAACTTTTCCCTCCTCCGGAAACTCTGTTGCAACCATCACCACAAGGTTCTAACCATAGCATAGAAAATATGGAGAACAATAATATCAGAAGAACTCTTGCTGATTACACCAATACAGCTGGACCTCAGCACTTTAACAGTATAGCTAAACCTAGAGTCAATGCAGCTAACATGGAGGTCAAACCAGCATTGATCCAACTGGTGAAGAGCAATCAATTTAATGGGTTATCTCATGAAAGCCCATATGAGCTCCTCACTACATTTAATGAAATCTGCAACACGGTGAAAATCAATGGGGTGCCAGATGAAGCGATCAAACTTAGCTTGTTTCCTTTCTCATTAGGAGGCAATGCTAAGCTTTGGTTAAATTCTTTTCCAGAGGGAAGCTTCATAGAGTGGGAAGCAGTGGTAACCAAGTTTCTAAATAAATACTTCCCACAATCAAAGGTGAACAAAGGCAAGCAAGAGATTTCTTCATTCAGGCAGGGCATGGAAGAATCACTGGGTCATGCATGGGATAGATACAAAAGCTTGCTACAAAAAACACCCACACATGGATTCGATGAAGTGGAAGTAGTCCTTACCTTCCTTGGAGGTCTTGGTTCACAAACCAAGATGATGCTAGATGCCTCAGCAGGAGGAAACATTAAATGGAAGACTCTAGAGGAAGCAACAGAAATTATTGAAAATATGACTACTAGTGATAACAAACTCCACAGTGAAAGAGGAGCTCCTACGCAACAGAAAGGAGTTCTACAATTACAGACGCATGATGCCTTGCTAGCACAAAATAAAATTCTAACTCAACAGCTGGAAACTCTTACTAAAACACTTGCACAATTGCCTAAAGAGTTGAAAACTGCTGCACAGGTACAATCTCAGTTGTGTGAATTATGTGGGGGCGACCATATCAATGGTCAATGTGCCTATCCAGCAGAAGCCGTAGAGGATGTGAACTACATGACCAATCAATACCGTCAAGGGAACTACAATCAAGGGTGGAAACCACACCCAAGTATTGGTCAAGGACAAACTGGGCAAGCCGGTCAATTTAATAAGCAGCAGCAGCAACCCACCTTATGGCAGCAGATTTCTATGCTTACTAAAAGGTCCATGAGGATGGAAGAAACTCTTAATAATTTCATACAGAAAACTGAGTCTACCCAAAAGAGCACTGAAGCTGCTATAAAGAATTTGGAGATTCAGATGGGGCAGATCACTAAGCAGGTGGAAGAGAGGCCAGGTAAAAACTTTGGGGCTAATACTGAAGTTAACCCTAGAGAAGAATGCAAGGTGGTAGAGAGTACTAATGAAGAGATAGTTGAGTTAGAAGGAGGAGAAACAGAAGAGAAAAGAAAAATAGAGAGCAAAAATACTTTTCCTTTTCCAATAAATCAAGGGAAACAACTGGATTTCACAGAATTATTCAAGATGGTGGATAATGATGCACCTTGGGAGCAGATTCTACAACAAATTACGGTTTACACTAAATCTGATGAAGACGTCTCTACAAAGAAAAGACGTAGAGATGATGAGGTGAGGCACAAATTTATGATCACCAAAATATGATGTCACAAACTTGTTTAACAATCGGCAAGTATGACCGAATCATTTCAAGTAATAAACTCGGTAAGACCAAGTATCGTTCTCCCAAAGGACTCACGGCTGATGGACAAATTTATGAACACCAAATTATGATGTCATAAACTTGTTTTCAATCGGCAAGTATGACCGAATCGTTCAAGTAATAAACTTGGTTAGACCAAGTATCGTTCTTCCCAAAGGACTCACGGCCTAGTTTAGTTATGTGGCAGTTTACCGCTGAGCGGTGACTTCGGCTTCTCCTTTTTGAACTTTTTGTTGTCTTTTCTGATTTCAACTCTCTCCTTCTTCACTTCTTTCACCAAATTCACCTTAAAACCTGCACAAAAACACTGAAATCAAGCATAAACCTGTCCAGCTCTCTTATTTCTGAAAATATCAATAAAAGGCATGATTTCAAGCTAGTTTTTAAGTGTAAAGGTTGCTTTTAGTATGAATTTTAAGCATGAAAATAACAGTTTTTCAACTGTTATCACAACCCCAAACTTAATACTTTGCTTGTCCTCAAGCAAATAAGATGTAACTCAATCTTCAACCAATTCATATGATAGTTCACCTCATTCAAAAAAAATCTTCTTTCAAGATAAGTAAAAACTTCAATTAAACTTATGACCAATATTTCAATCAAGATGTGCACATGCTTTAGTGTTCAAAAAGTCATTTAAATTCCAACAAATGCTATTCTTCATGAATGATCAATCAATTAAGCATGGATGTTCATGTGTTAATGGAATATCTCCTCACTAGGTAAAGTGTTTCACTCACACACAAGTGTATAAGAGGTAATCACTCATTCACTCTACTATTACAATGTCACATGAATTAACTTTGCCTTTCATTTTACCACAATCAAAAACATTCACAAGCATGCATCATCACAAGGACTTTTCAATGACTTATAATGTGGCTGGGCTAACAAGAAAATTGGTTTTTCTGGATCACAAAATCCTTGAGCTAATAGAATCATAACAACACAATCATCTTATTCATACCCAACTCTCTTTTTGCCTTTGCATTGAGCTTTGCTTCTTTTTCTTTTCTTTTCTTTTTCTTTGCATATTCTTACTTTTTAGCTCTTAGCTCAATGCTTTTCATGTTTTCCCAATAACCCCAAACTTGAACATTTAATAATACCACACAAGATCTTCTACTTAACTCAAGGTAAAGATTTTTCAATCAAAGGTTTCAGTGTATATTCAAGGCTAAGGGTTCAAAAGGATTGAACACAAAGTGTTCTCTTTTAGTGGGCTAACTTTTACAAATTTGGCCAATAAAAAGGTTTCCAACAAACGGCCTTGATCATATGATGCAAAACAAGCAATTGATTCAATCATAGAAAACCTGGGCAAAATCATTCATGCTTTCAAAGTAATAGCATTCAACAATAACAACTCTGGAGCTCAAAATCTCACATATAAGCTCATTCACATTTGACATACACATCCTGCTTAATTTCACAATCACAATCATGATATCATGCATTTGTTCACAAAGCTTGTGAATCACCTGTATAAGCATTTTAATGTGCACATCATCTCAACATCAATTAATCATAAGCATCATTCAGTATTACTTATCACACAATCACAGTTAATAGCAAACCATCACAAGAAACCAGGTTTCAAATAGAGTACATCAAACCCTAATCTAAAAACAAAAACAAATAAGTTCAGAAAACTTAAACCACAAAAGCATAATCATATGATAGCATTTATCAGTAAATGCTATCTCAGCTCCTCATCAGTCTGAGCTGTCCTCTGTATCTTCCTCTTCCTCTTCATCTTCATCATCTTCAAATGCATCATCATCATCAGCTTCATCTTCTTCCATCTCTCTAGCTGAAGCTTCAGCTGCTCCAGCTCCCCTCCATGCACTGGCTCCTCTGGCCAAGCTACCACATTATGGAATTCATCCATAGTCCACCTGTGGGCTGGAGGTGTATCATACATCCCCACAATCATCTCAGCAGTGGCCACTTGCCCTCTGTGAATGGAATGCAACTGAGCACCTATAAGAGACATATACATGTCCCTCATCTGGAATGGTTCTGCTTCATGTGTATCAGCAGATGTCTGGCTCTGTACTGGCCCTCTCTCTCTACGAGCCCGGCGTGGTGGAACTGGCTGAGCTGCATCATCACCTCCACAATACTGTCTATAATAGGCCTCATCAATAGCTTTTCTTGGCCTCTCAAATGGTGGAGCAGAAGTGTCCACCCCAGCTATCTTGCAAAGGTGCGTGATCAAAGAAGGATGTCTCAGTGGTGCTTTGTTGTTTGAAGTATTGGCGCACACACTAATCTCATCAGCTATCACCTGCCCAATATTAACATTCAAGTTTCTGATAGCACAGTAGATGAAGAATGCCCTGCTGAGAGTAATATTTGACACATGTGAACATGGCTGAATGTTGGCATGAGAAAACGCCATCCAATACTTTGCAAGAGGAGTCAAATCTGTCCTCCTAATGTTAACCACTGAGCCAGATCGATTCCTTTGGAAGTGTCCTCCAGGTATACACAATACTCTCTCCACATCCTCATAATCAGCACCTTCCTCCATGCAAAGAGCAAACTGGCACTGCTCACCAGCCCATACAGTGTCCAGGAAGTTATTAATTGAATCAGGATCATACCTGATAGCATGGCCTCTAACATAGCCCAAATAATTCTCAGCTGGATAATCACCAATCTTCTTTGCATTGGTGTAGAATTCTTTTACCACAGCTATGTTGGCAGGTGCAGGATAAGTGGCTAGCTTTCCCCAGTCATTCCCTAAAACTTGCTCTCCAAATTGAGGAGCAAGGTTAGGTATCATTCCAACCTTTCTCTCCATCAGAAGTCTCCTGTCCTGAACCACTTTAAAGTGCTTCTCATGTTTCCTAGAGAGGAACCTGCTAGAGTGGGGTTGTTCTGGTTCCTTTTCCTTTCTCTTGGTTGCCATGGTTTTCAATCTTTTTCCTGAAGATGATGCCATTCCTACATTCAAAACACAAATACAAAACCACAGAACATGATGTTAATCATTAGTAAAACAAAGAACACAACTCCTTTCGAAGCTAAACCACCGCTGAGGGCCAGAATTTCCCCTCAGCGCCACCAGTACCACATTCCAGATCACAAAAAACCAGAAAAACCAAATCTGGCAGAGTGCCGCTCAGCGGCAGTTTACCCCTCAGCGGTAACTCTGCAGATTTTTGAAAAACCTGTTTTAAAGCTTTCCTAGCTCCACCCAAATGCAATTTTCAGTTTTCCAGTTCATAATCATGCAGTTTAATCGGTTCAAACATCAAATATATCATCAAATCATGCCAAGAAATCAAAACCCCTAAATCTTCATGCTTTGACAATCATATTCAAAATCAAAACCCTAGAATGAACAAAATGCATTTTACTTACTTGGGTGGAGATACTGGATGCAATGAGAATGCTTCCAAGCTAGAGTGCTCTCTTCCAACCCCAAACTTTGATGGCACACTAGTGATAAAGTGAGTGGAAGAGAAATTTTCTTAAGAGGGAAGAGTGAAAAGATGTGGAAAACCTTGGAGAAGGTATGTGGGAGTGTTTGTGCAAAGAAAAATCTGAAAGTGTGAAAGAATACGCAGCTTAGGGTTTAAAAACACCCTAATGGGCTCGGGTCCCGCTAAGGGGAACTAAAACCCAATCTGCGAGAGTACCGCTCAGCGGTAAAGTACCGCTCAGCAGTACTTTCGTGATGTGTTCTTCTCCTTCTTTTCTTAACCTACGTGCCTCCTAAACATGCCCCTCACTGGTTCCCTGCAATTCAATGTTTATAATGCTTATGCAAACCCTAACTAAAATAAACAAACAGAAATATTCAATCAACTGGGTTGCCTCCCAGGTAGCGCTTGTTTAACGTCACGAGCCTGACCCAAAATCCACCAACACCCATCAGTAGGTGCAAAATTTTCTTACCAACACCCATCAGTAGTTGTTACAAACATAGTATCCTTCAGTAGATACTTAACCATCTAGCATCCTTCAGTAGATGCTATCTCCAACAAAATATTTACAAAAATAATGTTCACAAATTAAAAATTACAAAACCAAATCAAAAGTCTTTAAATCCACTGGGTTGCCTCCCAGCAAGCGCTCTTTTAACGTCACTAGCTTGACCCAATAAAGTTCAAGTTCCATCTTCTTTTTCTTCTTCTTTCTACTGAACTTCTTTAGAAATTTAATCAAACCAGGAACCTGTTGCAGTGTCTCAATCATAGGAACTTTAATCTCCAATTTCTTGAAGATTTCCATAAAGCACTTAAATTTCTTTTCCTTCCTATGATTCTTCTTTAGATGAGGATGAGATTTTTCATATGATTCCTTCTTCTTTCCTCTCATCTTCTTTTTCTTACACTTTCTCTCCCTAAATTTTCTCTTTTTCTTTTCTTTTATTTTTTTCTTCCCTTCTCTTTTTCTCTTCAACTTCTTTATTTTCACACAAATTTTCTTTCTCTCTTCTCTCTCAACCACTTCTTTTTCTTTTTCTTCATCTTTATCTTTCTCACTCAACTCTTCTTTCTCTTTTCTCTCTACCCTTTCCTCATCTCCCTCTAATTTTTCCTCATCAAGAATCTTGTCACTTTCAGTGATAATGACTTGCCCTTCCTCCTTAAGGTTAACTTCAGTATTAACATCATCATTCAATCTCTGATTGATGTAACGAAGTTGCATCTCCATTCTTTTACATGATTCTTCAATGCTTTTCTGAGTAGAGTCGGAATGTTTCAAAAATCGTTGAAGGGTGTCACAAACTTGTTTCAAATTTGTAAGCACCAAAATATGATGTCACAAACCATCACAAGAAACCAGGTTTCAAATAGAGTACATCAAACCCTAATCTAAAAACAAAAACAATTAAGTTCAGAAAACTTAAACCACAATAGCATAATCATATGATAGCATTCATCAGTAAATGCTATCTCAGCTCCTCATCAGTCCGAGCTCTCTGTATCTTCCTCTTCCTCTTCATCATCATCTTCATCAAATGCATCCTCCTCCTCAGCTTCATCTTCATCCATGTCTCGGGCTGAAGCTTCAGCTGCTTCAGCTCCTCCATGCCATGGTTCTTCTGGCCAAGCTACCACATTATGGAATTCATCCATAGTCCACCTGTGTGCTGGAGGCGTATCATACATCCCCACTATCATCTCAGCCGTGGCCACCTGCCCTCTGTGGATGGACTGCAACTGAGCACCTATAAGAGACATATACATGTCCCTCATCTGGAATGGTTCTGCCTCATGAGTATCAACAGAAGTCCTGCTCTGTGCTGGCCTTCTCTCTCTACGAGCCTGGCGTGGTGGCACTGGCTGGGCTGCCTCCTCACCTCCACAGTACTGTCTGTAATAGGCCTCATCTATAGCTTTTCTTGGCCTCTCAAATGGTGGAACAGAAGTGTCCACCCCAGCTAGCTTGCAAAGGTGAGTGATCAAAGAAGGATGTCCCAGTGGTGCTTTGTTGTTTGAGGTGTTAGCACACACACTAATCTCATCAGCTATCACCTGCCCAATATTAACATTCAAGTTTCTGATAGCACAGTAGATGAAGAGTGCCCTGCTGAGAGTAATATCTGACACATGTGAACATGGCTGAATGTTGGCATGAGAAAATGCCATCCAATACTTTGCAAGAGGAGTCAAATCTGTCCTCCTAATATTAACCACTGAGCCAGATCTATTCCTTTGGAAGTGTCCTCCAGGTATGCACAATACTCTCTCAACATCCTCAAAGTCAGCACCTTCCTCCATGCTAAGAGCAAACTGGCATTGCTCACCAGCCCACACAGTATCCAGAAAGTTATTGATGGAGTCAGGATCATACCTGATAGCATGGCCTCTAACATAGCCCAAATAATTCTCAGCTGGATAATCACCAATCTTCTTTGCATTGGTGTAGAATTCTTTCACCACAGCTATGTTGGCAGGTGATGGATAAGTGGCTAGCTTCCCCCAATCATTCCCTAACACTTGCTCTCCAAATTGAGGAGCAAAGTTAGGTATCATTCCAACCTTTCTCTCCATTAGAAGTCTCCTGTCCTGAACCACCCTAAAGTGCTTCTCATGTTTCCTAGAGAGGAACCTGCCATTATGGGGCTGCTCTGGTTCCTTTTCCTTTCTCTTGGTTGCCATGGTTTTCAATCTCTTTCCTGAAGAGGATGCCATTCCTGCATTCAAACATAAATCCAAAACCACAGAACATGATGTTAATCATTAGTAAACACAAAACAAAACTCCTTTTGAAGCTAAACCACCGCTGAGGGCCAGAATTTCCCCTCAGCGCCACCAGTGCCACATTCAAACACGCAACAAACCAGAAAAAGCAAATCTGGCAGAGTGCCGCTCAGCGGTAAATGCCGCTCAGCGGTGATCTGCAGATTTTTGCAAATCTCGTTTTTAAACTGTCCTAACTCCACCCAAATGCAATTTTCAGTTTTCCAGTTCATAATCAAGCAGTTTAATCGGTTCAAACATCAAATATATCATCAAATCATGCATAGAAATCAAAACCCCTAAATATTCATGCTTTGACAATCACAGTCAATTTCAAGAACCCTAGAATGAACAAAATGCATTTTACTTACTTGAGTGGAGATGCTAGATGATATGAGAATGCTTCCAAACTAGAATGCTCTCTTCCAACCCCAAACTTTGATAGCACACTAGTGTAAAAGTGAGTGGAAGAGAAATTTTCCTAAGAGGGAAGAGTAAAAAGATGTGGGAAACCTAAGAGGAGATATGTGGGAGTCTTAATGCAGAGAAGAGCTTGAAAGAATATAAAAACGCGCAGCTTAGGGTTTAAAAATACCCCAATGGGCTCGGGTTCCGCTAAGGGGAACTTAAGCCCATCTGCGATAGTACCGCTCAGCAGTAATTGCCGCTCAGCGGCACTTTCGTGATGTGCCCTTCTCCTTCTTTTCTTGACCTACGTGCCTTCCTAGCATACCCCTCATAGGTTCCCTGCAATTCAATGTTAAAAATGCTTATGCAAATCCTAAAAATAAACAAACAGAAAACAATCAATCAACTGGGTTGCCTCCCAGGTAGCGCTTGTTTAACGTCACGAGCCTGACCCAAAATCCACCAACACCCATCAGTAGGTGTTTCAAACTTACCAGCACCCATCAGTAGGTGCAAAATCTTCTCACCAACACCCATCAGTAGGTGTTACAAACCTAACATCCTTCAGTAGATGCTGGATCCAACAAAAATATTTACAAAACTAATGTTCACAAATTAAAAATTACAAAACCAAATCAAAAGTTTTTTAAATTCACTGGGTTGCCTCCCAGCAAGCGCTCTTTTAATGTCATTAGCTTGACCTAGTAAAGCTCAAGTTCCTTCTTCTTTTTCTTCTTCTTCCTACTGAACTTCTTCAGAAATTTGATCAAACCAGGAACCTGTTGCAGTGTCTCAATCATAGGAACTTTAATCTCCAATTTCTTGAAGATTTCCATGAAGCACTTAAATTTCTTTTCCTTCCTATGATTCTTCTTTAGATGAGGATGTGATTTTTCATGTGATTTCTTCTTCTTTCCTCTCATCTTCTTTTTCTTCCTTTTTCTCTCCCTAAATTTTCTCTTTTTCTCTTCTTTTATTTTTTTCTTCCTTTCTCTTTTTCTCCTCAACTTCTTTATCTTCACACAAATTTTCTTTCTCTCTTCTCTCTCAACCAATTCTTTTTCTTTTTCTTCATCTTTATCTTTCTCACTCAATTCTTCTTTCTCTTTTCTCTCTACCCTTTCCTCATCTCCCTCTAATATTTCCTCATCAAGAATCTTGTCACTTTCAGTGATAATGACTTGCCCTTCCTCCTTAAGGTTAACTTCAGTATTAACATCATCATTTAATCTCTGACTAATGTAACGAAGGTGCATCTCCATTCTTTTACATGATTCTTCAATGCTTTTCTGAGTAGAGTCGGAATTTTTCAAAAATCGTTGAAGGGTGTCCTCCAACCTATCCAAACTTCCTGATAGAAAGGGTTGTTGCTGCCATTGTTGTTGTGGTTGGTTCTCAAATTGTCCAGCAGCTTGCCAAAATTGGCTTTGATCCATGCTTGAGTGAGGTTCCCACCATTGGTTGAGATTACTTTGGTAGAATTGAGTGCCCCTATAGTTAAATTCTTGACCAAATTGCATTCTGCAGACATTAGGCACAAAACCCTAAAAACAATTGTTAGCACAAAAAGATAGAGAAAAAAAAATAAAAAAATCAAAGGATATAATTGAAAAGATAAAAAGATAGGAACTAAAAACAGAAAAATAAAAACAGAAAAATAAAATAAAATAAAATAAAATACAAACAGAAAATAAAATAAAATAAAATAAAATATAATCTAATCAAATAAAATAAAATCAAATAAAAACCGAAAAATAAAAAACAGAAAATAAAAACAGAAAACAGAAAAACAGAAAACAAACAAACAACAAAAAAAAAAATAAAATAAAATAAAATCAAATAAAATACAAACTGAAAAATATAAACAGAAAAATAAAATAAAATAAAAATTCGAAATTTAAAATAAAATAAAATAAAATAAGTCAAAGATAATCAATAATCACACAAATTAACCAATTAAACCATGAATCCCCGGCAACGGCGCCAAAAACTTGATGGACAAATTTGTAAGCACCAAAATATGATGTCACAAACTTGTTTCATAATCGGCAAGTATGACCGAATCGTTCAAGTAATAAAACTTGGTAAGACCAAGTATCGTTCTTCCCAAAGGACTCACGGCCTAGTTTAGTTATGTGATTTCTTGATTAGCTAAGACTTAAGAAAACAATGATTGAAATTTTAATATGCAAGACGAAAATAAACATGTATGCATGAATTGATCAATGGCAAAGACATAAGATAAACACTTTCAATGGATTAAATGAATGAATATGTTGTTGGGGGTCAATTTCATCTCATCCACTCTCATATATTTTAGGAATTCCTCTTTCAAATCATCATTGTTAATGCCACTCTCTAATGTACCATTCTAGATGGCTTCTCCCTAATCAAATAGTTCATACAATTCCTAGCATTCCTAATGATTAGTTCATGAGTGCAGGAGCTTAAGGCAACCAATATAATGTTGTCAGTAAAATATTGGGAGAAATTCCCCGGATCTAGATTTCCCCGTACGTGTCCGTATCAACAAAACCAATAATCATGCATTAGAATGAGTTAAACAATGCAAGCATTGAGCAAAGAGGAAAAACCCTAACTAATGATGAAAAGAAAGCATATGTCTTAATTCAAAGATGTAGTCAACAAATCCATATATGAGAGCTTCAAGAGATTACATTGATTCCCCAACAAACATACAAGGTTTAGTTCACCATATTCATGGTGAACCTAGATGAATTACAATGAAAGTATGAAAGAATAAACCCAATAAAGGTGAAGAGGTAGCCTGAGCATCCAAGATCCTCCTTCAAAGGGGTGAAAGAGAGAGTGTTTGCCTCGTTTCTGCCAAAGATCTCTAACTAAAGGACGTGCAAGCCCTTATATACTAATCTAGAGTTACAAAAGATTACAAAAGCCCAAGCCCAAAAAGTGCCGCTCAGCGCCATTTACCGCTCAGCGGTGGTTACGCGTCTTCTTTCTTCCCCTCAGCGGCCATTTGCCCCTCAGCGGTTCCAACGCCACCTCTTGAGTGCCGCTCAGCGGTAGTTTGCCGCTGAGCGGTGCCTTCGACTTCTCCTTTTTGCACTCTTTCTTGTCTTTTCTAATGTCCTCTCTCTCATTCTTCACTTCTTTCACCAAATTCACCTCAAAACCTGCACAAAAACACTCAAATCAAGCATAAACCTGTCCAGCTCTCTTATTTCTGAAAATATAAACAAAATGCATGATTTCAAGCTAGTTTCTAAGTCTAAAGGTTGCTTTTAGTATCACTTTTAAGCATGAAAATAACAGTTTTTCAACTGTTATCAGGTGTCCTCCAACCTATCCAAACTTCCTGATAGAAAGGGTTGTTGCTGCCATTGTTGTTGTGGTTGGTTCTCAAATTGTCCAGCAGCTTGCCAAAATTGGCTTTGATCCATGCTTGAGTGAGGTTCCCACTAGTGATTGAGATTACTTTGGTAGAATTGAGTGCCCATATAGTTAAATTCTTGACCAAATTGCATTCTGCAGACATTAGGCACAAAACCCTAAAAACAATTGTTAGCACAAAAAGATAGAGAAAAAAAAATCAAAGGATATAATTGAAAAGATAAGAAGATAGGAAATAAAAATAGAAAAAATAAAAACAGAAAAATAAAATAAAATAAAATAAAATAAAATACAAACAGAAAATAAAATAAAATAAAATAAAATCTAATCTAATCAAATAAAATAAAATCAAATAAAAACCGAAAAATAAAAAACAGAAAACAGAAAAACAGAAAACAAAAAAAATAAAATAAAATCAAATAAAATACAAACTGAAAAATATAAACAGAAAAATAAAATAAAATAAAATAAAAATTCGAAATTTAAATTAAAAAATAAAAATAAAAAAATAAGTCAAAGATAATCAATAATCACACAAATTAACCAGTTAAACCACGAGTCCCCGGCAACGGCGCCAAAAACTTGATGGACAAATTTATGAACATCAAATTATGATGTCATAAACTTGTTTTCAATCGGCAAGTATGACCGAATCGTTCAAGTAATAAACTTGGTTAGACCAAGTATCGTTCTTCCCAAAGAACTCACGGCCTAGTTTAGTTATGTGGTTTCTTGATTAACTAAGACTTACAAACGAAATATTTGGGGTTTAATATGCAAGACAGAAAATAAACATGTATGCATGAATTTTGATCAATGGCAAAAAGCAAAAGATAAACACTTTCAATGATATTAATGTATGAATATGTTGTTGGGGGTCAATTTCATCTTATCCACTCTCATATTTTAGGAATTCAACATTCAAATCATCATTGTTAATGCCACTCTCTAAAGTACCTTTCTAGAAGGCTTCTCCCTAATCACGAGTTCATACAATTCCTAGCATTCCTAATGATCAGTTCATAAGTGCAGGAGCTTAACGACAACCAATATCATATTGGGAGAAATTCCCCGGATCTAGACTTCCCCGTACGTGCCCGTATCGACAAAACCAATAATCATGCATCGAATGAGTTAAACAATGCAAGCATTAAGCAAAGAGGAAAAACCCTAACTAATGATGAAAGAAAGCATAAGTCTTAATTAAAAGATGTAAAAACAGATTCCATATATGAGAGTTTCACAAGATTACATTGATTCCCCAACAAACATACAGAGTTTAGTTCACCATATTCATGGTGAACCTAGATGAATTACAATGAAAGAATGAAAGAATAAACCCTAAAAAGGTGAAGAGGAAGCCTCAGCATCCAAGATCCTCCTTCAAAGGGGTGGAAGAGAGAGTGTTTGCTTCGTTCCAGCCAAAGATGCCTAACCCTAGGAAACCCTAAAGCTTATATATCATTCGTAAATTACAAAAAGTCAAGTCCAAGCCCATTAAAGTGCCGCTCAGCGGTAAAATACCGCTCAGCGGTGAGTGCGTGACTTGTTTTCTCCCCTCAGCGGCCATTTTGCCCCTCAGCGGGCCTCACGTGACTTCCAGAGTGCCGCTCAGCGGTAAACTGCCGCTGAGCGGTGACTTCGGCTTCTCCTTTTTGCACTTTTTGTTGTCTTTTCTGATTTCAACTCTCTCCTTCTTCACTTCTTTCACCAAATTCACCTTAAAACCTGCACAAAAACACTGAAATCAAGCATAAACCTGTCCAGCTCTCTTATTTCTGAAAATATGAATAAAAGCATGATTTCAAGCTAGTTTCTAAGTGTTAAAGGTTGCTTTTAGTATCAATTTAAGCATGAAAATAACAGTTTTACAACTGTTATCATGAGGCAAAGAAGTGTCAAACTGTTAAAAAAGAGCCATTCCCAAAGGACTACGGCCTAGTTTAGTTATGTGATTTGTTGATTAGCTAAGACTTAAGAACAAAATAAGTGGAGTTTAATATGCAAAAGACGAAAATAAACATGTATGCATGAGGTTGATCAATGGCTAAAACAAAAGACAAGCACTTTCAATGAAATATATTGATGAATATGTTGTTGGGGGTCAATTTCATCTTATCCACTCTCATATATTTTAGGAATTCAACATTCAAGTCATCATTGTTAATGCCACTCTCTAAATTACCTTTCAAGAAGGCTTCTCCCTAATTACGAGTTCATACGATTCCTAGCATTCCTAATAATTAGTTTTTTTAGCATAGGAGCTTAAGGCAACCAATATACTATTGGGAGAAATTCCCCGGATCTAGACTTCCCCGTACGTTCCCGTATCGACAAAACCAATAATCATGCATTGAATGAGTTAAACAAAGCAAGCATTGAGAAAAGAGGAAAAACCCTAACTAATGATGAAAGAAAGCATAAGTCTTAGATTAAGATGCAAGCACAAATTCCATATATGAGAGCTTCAAAAGATTACATTGATTCCCCAACAACAATACAAGGTTTAGTTCACCATATTCATGGTGAAACTTGATGAATAATAATGAAAGAATGGAAGAGATAGAAAAACCCGAGAAAGAGAAGAGGAGAGCCGTCACCATCTCCCAATCTACCCCCAAGGGGTGAAAAAGAGAGTGTTTGGTTCGTTTCTGCCAAAGATACAAACCCTAGGGCGTCCTAAAGCTTATATACTATTCTAAAATTACAAAAAATCTAGGTCCAAGCCCATAAGTGTGTCGCTCAGCGGTAAAGTACCGCTCAGCGGTAAGTGCGTGAGTAGTTTCTTCCCCTCAGCGGCCATTTGTCCCCTCAGCGGTTCCAACGTGAACTCCTGAGTGCCGCTCAGCGGTAAACTGCCGCTGAGCGGCAGTTGCGTCTTCTCCTTTTGCACTTTTTGATGTCTTTTCTGATTTCATCTCTCTCCTTCTTCACTTCTTTCACCAAATTCACCTTAAAACCTGCACAAAAACACTGAAATCAAGCATAAACCTGTCCAGCTCTCTTATTTCTGAAAATATGAATAAAAGCATGATTTCAAGCTAGTTTCTAAGTGTTAAAGGTTGCTTTTAGTATCAATTTAAGCATGAAAATAACAGTTTTTCAACTGTTATCATGAGGCAAAGAAGTGTCAAACTGTTAAAAAAGAGCCATTCCCTCCAAAAGCGACAGATCCAGGAGGATTTTCTATCCCTTGTACCATAGGGAAGAAAAGGATTAAAAAAGCTCTTCTTGCTTTAGGTTCAAGTGTTAACTTGATACCTTACTCTTTACTGAAGCAAATCGGTGATTTTAATTTGAAACCTGTAAAGGTTAACTTAGTAATGGCCGATGGATCTTCAAAGGAACCATGTGGGATTGCAGAGGACATTATAGTTTGTGTTGGCAAACTCCAGTTCTTGGCAGACTTTGTGGTGATGAAGATGGAGACAGAAAGGATACCTATCATTCTTGGAAGACCGTTTATGAAAACGGCCAAAGCTATTATTGATGTAAATGAAGGTATAGTGGTGCTCCAGGACCGAGAAGAGAAAGTTGTTGTAGATGTCTTTAAAGATGAGAGGCAGACACAGGAGGAAGAAGCTAGTTATAAAGCTGCATTTCAAGATGCACAAATGACTAGCCATCAAGATGAAAAGCCCAAGGTTACAGGTAACCATTATTTGTTGTTTCAGGTGCATAAAGGAGAAAAGATTGGAAGAGGAGGAAGAGTTCCTGAGGACTGGAAGAAAGGAAGACCCCGACTTGGTACACCAGTGAGAATCAAAAATAAGTTATGGGTTGTGAAAGGCTATAAAGAGAAGGAGATGATAGAGATTGAATCTCCACATTTTAGAAGATTCAAAACAGTGCACAGGAAACAGCTGAGGAGTTGGTGGGATAACAACATCAACTATGAAGAGAGAACTTGAGCTTTACTAGGTCAAGCTAATGACGTTAAAAGAGCGCTTGCTGGGAGGCAACCCAGTGATTTAAAAACTTTTAATTTTATTTTGGTTTGTAAGTTGTAATTTGTTGAACATTATTTTGTAAATATTTTGTTGGATATAGCATCTACTGAAGGATGCTAAGATTGTAACACCTACTGATGGGTGTTGGTAAGTTTGTAACACCTACTGATGGGTGTTGGTGGATTTTGGGTTAGGCTCGTGACGTTAAACAAGCGCTACCTGGGAGGCAACCCAGTTGATTGATTGTTTGTTTTGTTTGTTTCATTTTAGTTGCATAATAGGGTTTGCATAAGTAATTTAAACATTGAATTGCAGGGAACCAGTGAGGGGCATGTCTAGGAGGCACGTAGGTTAAGAAAAGAAGGAGAAGAGCACATCACGAAAGTGCCGCTGAGCGGTAACTTACTGCTGAGCGGTACTCTCGCAGAATGGGCTTTAGTTCCCCTTAGCGGGACCCGAGCCCATTAGGGTATTTTTATACCCCAAGCTGCATTTTAGGTTTTCTTTCCAGGCTCTTCTCTGCACAAACACTCCCACATACCTTTTCCAAGGTTTTCCACATCTTTTCATTCTTCCCTCTTGAAAATTTCTCTTCCACTCACTTGCTCAATAGTGTTCCATCAAAGTTTGGGGTTGGAAGAGAGTATTCTAGCTTGGAAGCATTCTCATTGCACCTAGTATCTCCACCCAAGTAAGTAAAAAGCATTTTGTTCATTCTAGGGTTCTTGATTTTGAATGTGATTGTCAAAGCATGAATATTTAGGGGTTTTGGTTTCTATGCATGATTTGATGATATATTTGAGGTTTGAACCGATTAAACTGCATGATTCTGAACTGGAAAACTGAAAATTGCATTTGGGTGGAGATAGGACAGCTTAAAAGAGATTTTTCAAAATTCTGCAGAGTTACCGCTCAGGGGTAAACTGCCGTTGAGCGGCACTCTGCCAGACTTGGTTTTTTTTTATTTGTTGCGTTCTGGACTGTGGCACTAGTGGCGCTGAGGGGAAATTCTGACCCTCAGCGGTGGTTTAGCTTCAAAAGGAGTTGTGTTCTGTGTTTTACTAATGATTAACATCATGTTCTGTGGTTTTGTATCTGTGTTTGAATGCAGGAATGACATCATCTTCAGGAAAAAGATTGAAAACCATGGCAACCAAGAGAAAGGAAAAGGAACCAGAACAACCTCATTCTAGTAGGTTCCTCTCTCGGAAACATGAGAAGCACTTCAAGGTGGTGCAAGACAGGAGACTCCTTATGGAGAGAAAAGCTGGAATGATACCAAACTTTGCTCCTCAATTTGGAGAGCAATTGTTAGGGAATGATTGGGGAAAGCTAGCCACATATCCTGCACCTGCCAACATAGCTGTGGTAAAAGAATTCTACACCAATGCAAAGAAGATTGGTGATTATCCAGCTGAAAATTATCTGGGCTATGTCGGAGGCCATGCTATGAGGTATGATCCTGATTCTATTAATAACTTCCTGGATACTGTGTGGGCTGGTGAGCAGTGCCAGTTTGCTCTTTGCATGGAGGAAGGTGCTGATTATGAGGATGTGGAGAGAGTGTTATGTATACGTGGAGGACACTTCCAAAGGAATAGATCTGGCTCAGTGGTCAACATTAGGAAGACTGATTTGACTCCTCTTGCAAAGTATTGGATGGCATTTTCTCATGCCAACATTCAGCCATGTTCACATGTGTCAGATATTACTCTCAGCAGGGCACTCTTCATCTACTGTGCTATCAGGAACTTATATGTCAATATTGGGCAGGTGATAGCTGATGAGATTAGTGTGTGTGCCAATACCTCAAATAACAAAGCACCCTTGGGACATCCTTCCTTAATCACTCACCTTTGCAAGATAGCTGGGGTGGACACTTCTGCTCCACCATTTGAAAGGCCAAGAAAAGCCATTGATGAGGCCTATTACAGACAGTATTGTAGAGGTGAGAAGGCAGCTCAGCCAGTTCCACCACGCCGTGCTCGTAGAGAGAGAGGACAAGCATAGAGCCAGACATCTGCTGAAACACATGAAGCAGAACTGTTCCAGATGAGGGACATGTACATGTCTCTTATAGGTGCTCAGTTACAGTCCATTCATAGAGGACAGGTGGCTACAGCTGAGATGATTGTGGGGATGTATGATACACCTCCAGCTCACAGGTGGACTATGGAGGAATTCCATAATGTGGTAGCTTGGCCAGAGGAGCCAGTGCAAGGAGAAGGAGCTGAAGCAGCTGAAGCTTCAGTTAGGGAGATGGAAGAAGATGAAGCTGATGATGATGATGCATTTGAAAATGATGAAGATGAGGAAGAAGAGGAAGATACAGAGGACAACTCAAATTGATGAGGAGCTGAGATAGCATTTACTGATGAATGCTATCAGGAACTTATGCTTTTGTTGGTTTAAGTGTTCTGAACTTATTTATTTTTGTTTTAGATTAGGGTTGATGTACTCTATTGGAAACCTGGTTTGTTATGATGGTTTGCTATTGACTGTGAGTGTGTGATAAGTAATGCTTGATGATGATTATTGATTGATTGATGTTAAGATAGATGTGCACATAAAATGCTTATACAGGTGATTCACAAGCTTTGTGAACAAATGCAGGATATTATGATTGTGATTGTGAGATTAAGCAGAATGTGTATGTCAAATGTGAATGAGCTTATATGTGAAGTTTTGAGCTCCAGAGTTTTTATTGATTGAATGCTATTACTGTGAAAGCATGAATGATTTTGCCCAGGTTTTCTATGATTGAATCAATTGCTTGTTTTGCATCATATGATCAAGGCCATTTGTTGGAACCCTTTTTATTGGCCAAATCCATAAAGTTAGCCACTAAAAGAGAACACTTTGTGTTCTATCCTTTGAACCCTTAGCCTTGAACATAAATTGAAAAACCTTGTTGAAAAGCTTTACCTTGAGTTAAGTAGAAAATCTTATGTGGTATTGATAAATGTTCAAGTTTGGGGTTGTTGAGAAAGCATGAAAAAGGAAAAGCATTGAGCTAAAAGCTAAGAAATAAGAATGTGAAAAGAAAAAGAGAAAGAAAAGAAAGGCAAAGCTCAATGCAAAGGCAAGTTGGGAAAAATAAGAATAATTGTGTTGTTATGATTCTCTTAACTCAAGGATTTTGTGATCCAGAAAAAATCAATTTTCTTGTTAGCCCAGCCACGTTATAAGCCATTGAAAAGTCCTTGTGATGATGCATGCTTGTGAATGTTTTTGATTGTGGTTAAATGAAAGGCAAAGTTGATTCATGTGACATTGTGATAGTGGAGTGAATGAGTGATTACCTCTTATACACTTGTGTGTGAGTGAAACACTGTACCTAGTGAGGAATTATTCCATGAGCACATGAACATACATGCTTAATTGATTGATCATTCATAAAAAAATAGCATTTGTTGGATATTAAGTGACTTTGTGAATACCAAAGTATGTGCACATCTTGATTGAAATCTTGGTCATAAGTTTGATTGAAGTTTTTACTTATCTTGAAAAGAAGATTTTTGAATAAGTGAACCATCATATGAATTGGTAGAAGATTGAGTTACATCCTGTTTGCTTGAGGACAAGCAAAGTTCTAAGTTTGGGGTTGTGATAACAATTGAAAAACTGTTATTTTCATGATTAAAATTGATAGTAAAAGCAACCTTTAACACTTAGAAACTAGCTTGAAATCATGCTTTTGTTCATATTTTCAGAAATAAGAGAGCTGGACAGGTTTATGCTTGATTTCAGTGTTTTTGTGCAGGTTTTAAGGTGAATTTGGTGAAAGAAGTGAAGAAGGAGAGAGATGGAATTAGAAAAGACATCAAAAGGTGCAAAAGGAGAAGCCGCAACTGCCGCTCAGCGGCAGTTTACCGCTGAGCGGCACTCAGGAGTTCACGTTGACACCGCTGAGGGGCAAAATGGCCGCTGAGGGGAGAAAACGACTCACGCTCTTACCGCTGAGCGGCACTTTACCGCTGAGCGGCACACTTATGGGCTTGGGCCTAAATTTTCTGTAATTTTAGAATAGTATATAAGCTTTAGGACGTCTTAGGGTTTGTATCTTTGGCTGGGAGGAAGCAGAAACACACTTTTCACCCCTTGGGGGTAGATTGGGAGATGGTGACAACTCTCCTCTTCTCTTTCTCGGGTTTTTCTATCTCTTCCATCTTCCATTATTGTTCATCTAGTTTCACCATGAATATGGTGAACTAAACCTTGTATTGTTGTTGGGGAATCAATGTAGTCTTGTGAAACTCTCATATATGGAATTTGTTTTTACATCTTATATTTAAGACCTATGCTTTCTTTCATCATTAGTTAGGGTTTTTCCTCTTTGCTCAATGCTTGCTTTGTTTAACTCATTCAATGCATGATTATTGATTTTGTCGATACGGGAACGTACGGGGAAGTCTAGATTCGGGGAATTTCTCCCAATAGTATATTGGTTGTCGTTAAGCTCCTGCACTAAAAGAACTAATTATTAGGAATGCTAGGAATCGTATGAACTCGTAATTAGGGATAGGCCTTCTTGCAAGGTAATTTAGAGAGTGGCATTAACAATGATGAAAAGAATGTTGAATTCCTAAAGTATATGTGTCGCAACCGGAATCGCGACGGGACGACGATCCAAAAAGAAACGGGTTTTAAAAAGAGATTTGGAGTCGCCACCATAGTTTATTATGGAAAACTATGGAAAAACCTCAAAACGATAAAGCATGGTCCACGAAAACCAAAGATTGGGTTCGGGAGTCGGTTACGCGTGGGGAAGGTGTTAGCACCCCACAACGCCTGCCCTAAGGCAGTGCCTTTAACTAAATGCACGAATATGATGTGGTTTTTCAAAATGTTTAATTATCCCCTAAAATAAAATTCTAAATAAACAAAACATATTTTTTAGTTTTTTGGGCCCGACAAGGATTGACCTTGCTCCTACGTATTCTCATTCAAAATGAGAAATCAGGGTTACGTAGTTCTAGCTGAAAGACTGTTTGTTTGTTTGAAAAAGCATATGTTTTTAATTTTTGGAGATTTTTATGTTTTTAATATTTTCGAGAAAAAGAAGGTAATGAGTACTAGGCCGACGCGGACGGTCGCACGAGTACTCATACCTTTAAAATAATATTTAAATGTTTTTAATTATTTTTGAAAAGAGAGATAACGATATTAAGCACTAGGCCGATGCGGACGATCACACGAGCACTCATATCGTTATTTACTTATTTAGGAAGACTTGAGAGTATTGAGTGCTAGGCTGATGCGGGCGATCGCACGAGCACTCACTACCGTTATTTACTTATTTAGGAAGACTTGAGAGTATTGAGTGCTAGGCTGATGCGGGCGATCGCACGAGCACTCGTACCCTCGTTTAATATTACGTAAATAAGAGAGAAAAAGTATTGAACACTAGGACGATGCGAACGATCACACGAGTGTTCAACCTTTAAACGTATTTTTGAAATTTTATTTAAGAAAAGAAGAAAAAGGTTTTTAGCACAAGGACGACGCGAGCGGTCACACGTGTACTTAACCTTCAAAACCTAATTTTTATGTAAATTTATTTAAGGAAGAAGAAAAAGGTATTTAGCACAAGGAAGACGCGAGCGGTCACACGTGTACTTAAACCTTTAAAACATATTTTTGTAAATTTATTTAAGGAAGAAGAAGAGGTTTTTAGCACAAGGACGACGCGAGCGGTCACACGTGTGCTTAAACCTTTAAAACGTATTTTTGAAATTTTATTTAAGAAAAGAAGAAAAGGTTTTTAGCACAAGGACGACGCGAGCGGTCACACGTGTGCTTAAACCTTTAAAATATTTTTGTAATTTTTTATTTAAGAAAAGAAGAAAAGGTTTTTAGCACAAGGACGACGCGAGCGGTCACACGTGTGCTTAAACCTTTAAAATATTTTTGTAATTTTTTATTATTATTTTTATTATCGTCATTTTCGTGTTTAAAGTGCAGCAAATAAACTAAAATGAAAATAAAAGACAAGATCTAGGAGTGAGGTTATCATACAAAGGGTTACATACAGTAAAAACTAATAACCAAACAAATACTAATAAAAATAAAAGAACAAAAGCATAAAACTAAAGCAAGAGAACAACCCAATAAGAATAGGGGTGCAGAGATAAAAAACCAGGAGTGCAAAGTAAAGTTGAGGCTCCTTTAGTTTGGGTCAAAGTCCTTTTTCTCCAACTTTGAATCTGCCAAGGTGTAAAGATGAAAATGGAGGTGTCTCCGAAATGTGTGTCCAGGTCCAATTCTTTTTTACTTGCAGAAACAAAATGGGTTTCAGCCCATATGGCAGGGGGGTGCGAATGGAGTTGCGCGTGTGGCAGGAAGAGAAGGGAAGCAAACCGCACCAGGTCCAAGGCCTCTTAACCCTAATCAGAAACCCATTAGGGGTTCCTCCAACTTCATCTCATTTGTGCGAGCAACGCCGAGACCCAGGTCTTCTCCTCTGAATGAAAGAACACAGAGACACTCATCTCTGCCACCCACGGCCATGACTCAGCCTCCACTCCAACCGGCCACCGCGAATCGTGATCCACGGCGTCACCAGTGACGACACCCGCCGCCGGAGCTACCACCGTCCACAGCACTAGGTCTATCTCCTCCTTCCTATCTTCGCGCTGCCTGTTCCTCGCGGTTGGCCGAGAACATTGCCGGCGACAACGCCAATGTTGGAAGCGTCGTCGCCGTCCACGGCCCTCCTCCTTCCGCGCTCTCCCTTTCACGCATGAGACAGAAACGCCGCCACCGCGAGACATCGTTGCCGCTAATCGCACCTCAGTCGCTGCCAGTTGCGGCCAAAGACGCCGATGGCGCTTCCTAAAGCCGGGGTTACTGCTCCCTTCTTCGTTTTCTGTGAGACGGGTCCTCCCTCCAACTTGGGGAACGACGTTCTGCATTCCACCTTGAGATAGCCACCACCAAAGGTTTTGCGAACACTTCCATCATCGTTCCTCTCATCTCTACTCGAGTCTAATCATTCTCTACGAATGCGACACCAAACCTTTGCTTGAGTTTCTCTCTTTGTAGCATCGCTGCCATTGGAGCCACTAATCGCCGCCCACACCACCACCGAGCTTGCAACCAGAGATAATCACTAACAAACTGTTGAGATTATTCTTTCAGTTTACTCTTTCAATCTTGGTTTTCTGATTGGGTGAAAAAGGTAGGGGAAATGATGAAGGAGAAGTGTGAAAAGAAAATAATGAGTATTGTGTTGTTCTGTTAGAATTGCAGGTGATGATAGGATGTCATTGGGTGATGAAAATGGAAGAAGAAGGTAAGGTGTTTAGGGAGAATTGTGGTTGTTTTGATTGGGTGTGGGGTGGAAAAGGATGGTGACGAGAAATGTGGTGGAGGTAGTGAGTGAGTTGTGAAGAAGAACGGTTTTGAATAAACGGGTGGCTACGGGTATGTGAATGATGGTGGTGTTAGAAAACGTGGTGGAGGCAGAGGTGTTTGGTCAGAGGTGAATCATGGATCCTCTTGGAGGTAATGGAGTTGGGAGTGAAAAAGGAAAAGTGGTTAGGTGGTTACGGGTGTGTGAGGACCAGAGGGTTGGAGAGCCAGGGAGCGTGTGCGTGAGGGAGGACTGTTTTTTCTTTTCTTTTCTTTCTGAATTCGGTGCGAGTGTACGTGGCGGGTTCTGCTTTCTTTTTTTCTTTTTGCTTTCTTTTTTTTTTAAAATACTTATATGGAAAATCAAATGAAATAATAAAAAAACAAAATAAAATAATAATAAAATTCATAAAAAAAACATAAAATAAAATAAGATACAATAAAAAAGAAAGACCTATATTATTTAGTCATCCGGACGAAATTGGGTGTTGACAGCTGCCCCTCTTTACTTAGATTTTACTAGATAATATGAAAATTTGATATTTTCGTATTATCTAAGTAAAGGCTATGTAAAGAAAGAAACACTAATTTCGTCTGGATTTCAAAAGAGAAAGAGGAAAAATAAAAACTTATTCAAATATACATGATAACCAAGTTCATGAAAAAGGTGAAATTGCAACAAAAGAAATCGACCATTGCGTAGCAGAGGGCCAACAACACGAAACGAAAATCTGGATTCGACCATTGCCTCGCAGAGGGCCAAACTCACAGAACAGAAATTTAAATCCGACCATTGCCATGCAGAGGGCCGATGACAGAAAACTAAAACCTGGATTTGACCATTGCCTCGCAGAGGGCCAAACTCACAGAACAGAAATTTAAATCCGACCATTGCCATGCAGAGGGCCGATGACAGAAAACTAAAACCTGGATTTGACCATTGCCTCGCAGAGGGCCAAACTCACAGAACAGAAATTTAAATTCGACCATTGCCATGCAGAGGGCCGATGACAGAAAACTAAAACCTGGATTTGACCATTGCCTCGCAGAGGGCCAAACTCACAGAACATAAATTTAAATCCGACCATTGCCATGCAGAGGGTCGATAACAAAAAACTAAAACCTGGATTTGACCATTGCCTCGCAGAGGGCCAAACTCACAGAACAGAAATTTAAATCCGACCATTGCCATGCAGAGGGCCGATGACAGAAAACTAAAACCTGGATTTGACCATTGCCTCGCAGAGGGCCAAATTCACAGAACAGAAATTTAAATCCGACCATTGCCATGCAGAAGGTCGATAACAAAAAACTAAAACCTGGATTTGACCATTGCCTCGCAGAGGGCCAAACTCACAGAACAGAAATTTAAATCCGACCATTGCCATGCAGAGGGCCGATGACAGAAAACTAAAACCTGGATTTGACCATTGCCTCGCAGAGGGCCAAACTCACAGAACAGAAATTTAAATCCGACCATTGCCATGCAGAAGGTCGATAACAAAAAACTAAAACCTGGATTTGACCATTGCCTCGCAGAGGGCCAAACTCACAGAACATAAATTTAAATCCGACCATTGCCATGCAGAGGGCCGATATCGAAGAAGAAAACTAAGGGTGCTAGATAAAACTGGGCTTGATGGGCCAGTGTGGAAACTGGGCTTGGGGGCCAGTATGGAAACTGGGCTTTCAAATTTTGAAATTCTTGAAGTTTGTAATTTTGTGAAATGCCTTTTTTTTTTTTTTTTTTTTTTTTTTTTTAAAATTTTGACAAAAATTTGATTCTTGAAAAGGCATCAGTGACCATTCGCTAAAGAGAATGTCCTGACATGAGGATATGGGAAACAAGGCGTAAAAAACCATTGTAGAATGCTGAACAGGGTGTAAAGATGTGTATTAAAACCCCAAATGAGAGAAAAAATTATCAACAAGAAACAACATGACTTGAAGATAAGACCATAATGTTATTCTTTTTGTATTTTTGAAGAAGGATTTGACAACCATTCATATGAATGAAGAGGGTTTTGATCTGAAAGAATTTCTTTTGATGTATGCACACATATGGAAAACATTTGCTTTGTTTTGTGTTTCATCTAATTTTTTTTTTTTTTTTTTTTTTTTTTTTTGCTTAAGTCATTCATCTTACTTGCAATCATCATCAAACTGATCTTTATTTTCAGTGTTTTGTGAAATTGAGGAATGTCATACATTCGAGGTGTAATGTTTGATATGATTACATTTTGAAATTTTCTTTCGAGACGTCGACGCACACATGCTTGAATTTACTGGCAAGTGAAGGATGAGAGCTATTTAGAATGGTTTGGAGAAGTCTGGGACAGCCACATAAGCACATCATTCCTTATACATTGCTTAAAGGAAACGAGACACCCAAAAGCTGCCCCAGTTTGGTGTTTGGGAAAATGAGCATGGGGTATGGATCTTTGAAAATTCGGGTCAAAAATTCAAGTAAGATCCGCAAAGCTGACCCAGTCTTGAAATTATGGGTTGCTAAATTTCAGGGCGAAGATGCATGGTGAGATCCACAAAATTGCCCCATTTGTTTTGGCACAGGGTTCCATTTGGAAAAGGTAGTGGGTATGAAAAGGATCGGTTAAAAGGATGACCCCAATTGGTTTGATTTTCTTTTGCATGCTTTTGCTGGCTGGTTGGCAAAGAGATCCCTTCTTCCTGAGACATTATTTTTTCTCTTTTTCCTTTTTCATTCATTTTCAAATTTTTTTGTTTTGTTTTTTTTTTTTTTTTTTTTTGACACATTGAAATCACTTCGCCTTATCGCAAAATTAAGCTTTATGAAAATTTGAGCAATCATTATTCAATCTGCATGGACTTTATTAGGCTTGTAATGTGGCCAGGGCTAGAAGGTATTGAAAGGAAGGGGTATAAAGGCCCAAATGAATGTTTGTCGGATACATTTTTTGAAGCAAGGGTTGTCATCTGGCATTGTGTCAACTATTTGACCTTTTGAGAACTTTGCTTTTCTTGAACTCCATTTTTTTATTTTTCATCATCACTTTGTGATTTTTTGTTTTTTTTTCTTTTTGTTTACCATCTTGAAGGATTTCTCCGTTTGATCATTGAGTGCTCTTCATTTGCATCATGAGTTGACTCCTACCTGATGACAACCCTTGCTTGGGGATAATTTTGAAAAAGAATTTATTTTTTGGCTCAAACGGGGTAACAATGGTTATAGTTTTTGCTTTTTTGGATAAAGAAAGAAGGCCACACATCATTTTGAACTCTGATTGCCTTATTTTTCAAAAGATTAATTCTACGATTAGATGACCTCAACATGAGTCATTTTTTCTTTTTCCTTCTTTCTAGACCACACTTTTGGGTTTTCAATCTAGTGGACTTATTCTCCTTTTGAAAATTCTTTTATTTGTCTCAATGAATTCAGGGATCACCCAACTAGTGCAAGCAAGGAAAATTTTGGCCATGCCAATCTGCCCTAGTGTAAAGGTTTACTTCATTACTGAAGGCAGTGACAGTGTTTGTTGGGGAATATCCTTTATTCTGGAAAAGTGAAGGGTGAAGGTTTTCAAGCAAAATGCGTACAAACGTCTCGGGAGAAAACGTCAAATTGTTATTTTTTGATTAAACACTTGACCTTAGAAAAACTTGACATCCCAATTTTCCCTTTTGATTATTCATCATTTTTTCTTTTGCTCTTTTCTATTTTCGAAAAACAAAAGTTTGACGATTTGCAAGAAAGATAAGTGACTCAAGATTGACTTCATTTCATTTTTTTTTCACGATACCCTTTCAGGACTCGATTTCCAGCAATACTTGGAGAAACCCTGTAGTGAATGTTCGCATTGCAAGTCATGGATGAAGATGTGATACCAATGAGCATACTTCCCAGTAGCAAGACACTCCACAACATCAAATTCACTTGTACAATGACTTATGATTTCTTGTGTGATCTTAAAGCCCACTTCCTTTCTTCATGGCATTTGTAGAGGCATTCTCAAGCCTTGCCTTAGTGTCCGGGTTAACTTTCTTCACACTTTAATCATCTTGAATGAATCAAAGTTTGCCTTTACGCTTGAACAACCAGCACTTTTGGTGGAATGACAGATAGCCACTCCATGGTAATCACCTTTTGCATCACGAGTCTTGAGGTATTGAGGCTTTAAAGGCTTCATGTAACAAGTAGAGGCCACGCCTGACAGCTTGGTAAGAAGTTGAGTTTGGGTCTGGTCTCCAATCTTCCTCAGAACGGTTTCAAAGGGTAGGCCAACGGTATTTGAGCGGTGGGATGTGATTGAGCTCTTTCTTCTCTCCTTATCCCAAGCTTAGACCGAACTTGTTAACATTTGCCATCATGGTAGTATCGTGTCGGATTTTTCCTCACATTAATGTCAATTCTTTCTCCAAGTATCCTCAAGTCTGCAAAGTTTGAGGAAATACTGCTCATCATATGCTCATAGAAGGGTGATTGTAAAGTTTTTAAGATCATGACAACCATTTCCGTGTCACTCATAGGATACCCTACTTGAGCAGCAATCTCTTTCCACCCTTGGGCGTACTCTTTGAACGATTTGAACTCCCTCATCACGCTCTACAATTGCAATCTATCAGGTGCTACATCCAGATTGTACTTGTACTGCCTCAAGAAAACATCCACCAGATCCTCCCAAGACCGGATGCACGAAGATTCAAGATGAGTGCCCCAATTTGGTGCCATGCCAACCAAACTATCTTGGGAAAAATGAATTGGCAACTTTCATCACATGCGTGAACAACCATTTTCTTCCCATATGTCATGAGATGGGTCTTAAGACAAATGGTCTCTCTTTTTCATCTACGCTTTGGGAGGTATCACCACATCTGGGACTAAGCATAGCCCTACAACATTTTCAAACTTAAGGCTTCCTCCAACTTCTATGACTCTCGCCCTTTTCTAGCATTTCCAATTTACGTCTGTCAACCTCGACATCCATTGGCGTAACGATATGAGGAGAAGATTTCAACTCAGGTTGCTTTGTCCTTGTCTTGCTCACTACACTGGGCTGAATCATTTATGTAAGGACCATGAAAGTGGTTGCCCTAAGCTTGTTTCTTCCTTCAACTGCGTTATATTCTGCCTTTTGAATGCAAAGTTGTCCCGAGTCCATTCCCAAGGGTGTAGTGTAATTCAGGAAGACCATAAGGGGGGGAAAGTTTGTGCTCATGGAACTCTTTGTTGCGCTCGTGATGCGCACGAATCTACAAGGCTTTGCAAGGCATTCAGAAGCTCTAGAATTCAACTCATTTGCTCATTCAATTGTTGGACACGACCTTCATCCCTTCTTGAACTTCTCCTTGGTTCTCCAAGATTTGATAAACGGTTCGAGTCCTTTAGGGTATCTTGGATGTTTAGCCGTTTTATTTATTTATTATTTTTTTTGTTAGATGAAACAAATTAAGAAAAAGAAAATGAAAATGAAAAGAAAAAAGAAAAGACAATGTAGTTCAAATACTCTAGTTGGAAATTATATAGTTATGAAAATATTGCCTCGGTATAGTTTGGAAATTAACATGAAACAGAGTCAATAGGGTGGCTCATTATTCAGAAGTTCCGAAAAAGTGAGTTATAGGCAGTCTTGGTCAACTGACTCGGGCCTCATCCATCAGATTCTTCATTTCTCCGATCAGTTTCTTGCAATGACTGAAGAAAGTTACAATCCCCTTAGACGGGTTAAAGATCGGCATTGCAGACTCAACATCAGTTAATAACTTTAGAACACCTTCAATGGCTTCACTGACGAGGGAAGCTAGTTATGAGAGACTTCTCTTTCAATTCCCCCTTGTTCAACAATATGCTTCTTCATATGAATTACAAATTCTTGATGCCTTTTTTCTTAGCTCGGTGACATTTCTTCTCTAGTTTTCCCACTGCTGCTTTCACATGTTGCTCAGCAGTGTGAAATTACTTTTCACAATTTGGGTCTGGAGAAATTACATTGAATGACAACTTGATTGTCTTAACCCTCTCTGTGATCTATTGGCTAAGGGAACCTTCATCAAAACTCCATGATCTTGGGCCTTTCCTCGAAGCGAACAACATTGCCCCCAAGCGTTCTTAACTTGATGAAGCATTTTAGCAAAAGTTCATTCCTCACAACATAAAATGGCCACGAAAGAAGATGAAGAAACCAAGAGGGAAAAGGGAGTGTTCCCACGAGTCCTAGCAGCCTTCCAAGCTCTCCTCTAAGTGAGATGCATCTCCAAAGAACCAAAGACCGTAAGCCCTTCGTATTTCTGGATTAAATAGACACATCAGCAAAAGTTGCGCCCGTGGAAAAATCGAAAGCAGATGAGCGTTCACTGAAATTTGGACGAGCGTCCTATTCTCTGGCTTGGACGAACGTCCTAAATCTTGGACGAGCGCCCTCTTATCCCACTGGACGAGCGTCCTCTTCTGCTTCACGACGAGCATCGTCTTCAAAACGAGCGTCCTCTTCTGCTCAAGGACGAGCGTCGTCTTCAAAACGAGCGTCCTCTTCTGTTCCAGGCCGAGCGTCCATTCTAAGAGTCCTGGACGAACGTCCTCTTCTCACGTCATCTGGACGAGCGTCTTCAAAACGAGCGTCCTCTTCTGCTCCAGGACGAGCGTCCATTTCTGCCTGGACGATCGTCCTCTCTTAGAGTCCTGGACGAACGTCCTCTTCTCACGTCATCTGGACGAGCGTCTTCAAAACGAGCGTCCTCTTCTGCTTCAGGACGAGCGTCGTCTTCAAAACGAGCGTCCTCTTCTGCTCCAGGACGAGCGTCCATTTCTGCCTGGACGATCGTCCTCTCTAAGAGTCCTGGACGAACGTCCTCTTCTCACGTCATCTGGACGAGCGTCTTCAAAACGAGCGTCCTCTTCTGCTTCAGGACGAGCGTCGTCTTCAAAACGAGCGTCCTCTTCTGCTTTAGGACGAGCGTCCATTTCTGCCTGGACGATCGTCCTCTCTAAGAGTCATGGACGAACGTCCTCTTCTCACGTCATCTGGACGAGCGTCTTCAAAACGAGCGTCCTCTTCTGCTTCAGGACGAGCGTCGTCTTCAAAACGAGCGTCCTCTTCTGCTTTAGGACGAGCGTCCATTTCTGCCTGGACGATCGTCCTCTCTAAGAGTCCTGGACGAACGTCCTCTTCTCACGTCATCTGGACGAGCGTCTTCAAAACGAGCGTCCTCTTCTGCTTCAGGACGAGCGTCGTCTTCAAAACGAGCGTCCTCTTCTGCTCCAGGACGAGCGTCGTCTTCAGAGAGCTGGACGAACGTTCGCTTGGCGTCACTCTTGCGCCGAGCGTTTCTGCATGTGTGACGAGCGTTTCTGCGTGCCTTGTGGTTGATTCATCTATAATTTGTTGGAGACTCTTCCAAGCTCGTTTTTAGCTCCTGCAATGATATATAATCTGCGATCTATGCTGCCAAGGGACACGCCGTTAATGTTCTCTTTAAACTTGCACAAAGTTGTGCCCATTCATTTGCTCCTTTCACATTCGGTTTACTCTGCAGTACCTAGTCCGTGGGGTATGGGGAATTTAAGGCGTCTCGGGAAATGAACCACATATACAACACTGGTAGACAACATAACATCTTTCCCCCCTTAAGTTCGTAACAACGATTAAGGGTCCCATAAACTTCATCCAGGATGGCACTGACTGGATTCTCACAGCGCTCTTTATATTCCACAAATGCATTCGTAGCGGCATAATTGACGAGGTTTTTGACATTTAGGAGAAAGCATGACACCATAGAGGAGAAGAGCTAGTACATCCGTAAACATCTCCCAATTTTCCTCTTAAGCCAAACGATGTAGGTATTCCCATAAGTATCTTTGAGGAAGGCCCCTCACTTTGCCCTTGATTGTGAACTTGCTTTCCAACTTCATTGGGTGTACTTTCCTGATCCTCGTTAACTGCAAGATAGGAATATACTGCTCAAGGTAGTTGTAGGGAATTTTTCCTTCAAGAGGTATATCTAAGATTTGCTCGAATTCTTCTACCATAGGCACCAATTGGAAATCCCAGAAAGTGAAACATCTCAATGGTGGTTCATAAGACTGGGCTAAAAGAGTAATGGCCGGTGTTTGAACTTCCACCTCTAACAGGCTCAACAAATTCCCATACTCCTTCCTGAATACATCCTTTTGGGTTGTCTCCATTTTCTTCAGCAGTTCTCTCAGGCCATCCGTATTACCCTCCCTTACTTCAATGGCTATCCTTTCCTTTAAAATGTCTGAACTTGAACCCCCCTTGACTTCAGATCTCATGTTAATTTCCATTTTATCTCAAAGGCTTAGTCACAAATTTATAATTTCCTGACTAGAACCAGTGACAAGACCATAAAAATGCATGAGAAAAAGAAAGAAAGAAAAGAAAAAGGTGTATAAAAACGGTATAAAGATATGTACAAGGTGTTGGATTTTATTAAGAAACAATGAGGATTATAAGGCTGCACACATCTCCCTTTGTGCCATAATGAAGGTTGACCACTTCGGATTCGAGGTCAACCACATGCAATCTCACTAGGATGGTTCCCTAAACTTAAAGGTCGACGGTCACTAGAGCTATGGCCCCCTTCATAGCATCTCCACAACAGTCGAGTAATCAACTAGGTGTGGAAACACATATGAAGAGAACAAACTCTAGCTGGAGTTCTCACGATAGCCAAACAGGAAGTACATCCCAGAGTGACACCGCTACACAACTCCTCTAATTCTAAACTACGCTCAGACCCGGGTATAGGGCCTCACTCATGATATGCCGAAAGTGTGTGTGTGAAGGGAGAATGCAATGCATACCCAAACCCTCACCTGCAAAACAACCAGAAAAATTCCCAGGCAGATATAAACATATTGTCTACCCTAGGGTTCAATATTCCACAGTTATTGCAGTTATTCTAAATATCAAGCATAGATAGAGAAAAGGGAAAGAAAAACACAAAGCAAAACCACACCAAATTCGCGCATCTAATTAAATGGCTCGACTTCTCTAAGCGTCCCCAGTGAAGTCGCCATCTGTCGCAACCGGAATCGCGACGGGACGACGATCCAAAAAGAAACGGGTTTTAAAAAGAGATTTGGAGTCGCCACCATAGTTTATTATGGAAAACTATGGAAAAACCTCAAAACGATAAAGCATGGTCCACGAAAACCAAAGATTGGGTTCGGGAGTCGGTTACGCGTGGGGAAGGTGTTAGCACCCCACAACGCCTGCCCTAAGGCAGTGCCTTTAACTAAATGCACGAATATGATGTGGTTTTTCAAAATGTTTAATTATCCCCTAAAATAAAATTCTAAATAAACAAAACATATTTTTTAGTTTTTTGGGCCCGACAAGGATTGACCTTGCTCCTACGTATTCTCATTCAAAATGAGAAATCAGGGTTACGTAGTTCTAGCTGAAAGACTGTTTGTTTGTTTGAAAAAGCAGATGTTTTTAATTTTTGGAGATTTTTATGTTTTTAATATTTTCGAGAAAAAGAAGGTAATGAGTACTAGGCCGACGCGGACGGTCGCACGAGTACTCATACCTTTAAAATAATATTTAAATGTTTTTAATTATTTTTGAAAAGAGAGATAACGATATTAAGCACTAGGCCGATGCGGACGATCACACGAGCACTCATATCGTTATTTACTTATTTAGGAAGACTTGAGAGTATTGAGTGCTAGGCTGATGCGGGCGATCGCACGAGCACTCATACCGTTATTTACTTATTTAGGAAGACTTGAGAGTATTGAGTGCTAGGCTGATGCGGGCGATCGCACGAGCACTCGTACCCTCGTTTAATATTACGTAAATAAGAGAGAAAAAGTATTGAACACTAGGACGATGCGAACGATCACACGAGTGTTCAACCTTTAAACGTATTTTTGAAATTTTATTTAAGAAAAGAAGAAAAAGGTTTTTAGCACAAGGACGACGCGAGCGGTCACACGTGTACTTAACCTTCAAAACCTAATTTTTATGTAAATTTATTTAAGGAAGAAGAAAAAGGTTTTTAGCACAAGGAAGACGCGAGCGGTCACACGTGTACTTAAACCTTTAAAACATATTTTTGTAAATTTATTTAAGGAAGAAGAAGAGGTTTTTAGCACAAGGACGACGCGAGCGGTCACACGTGTGCTTAAACCTTTAAAACGTATTTTTGAAATTTTATTTAAGAAAAGAAGAAAAGGTTTTTAGCACAAGGACGACGCGAGCGGTCACACGTGTGCTTAAACCTTTAAAATATTTTTGTAATTTTTTATTTAAGAAAAGAAGAAAAGGTTTTTAGCACAAGGACGACGCGAGCGGTCACACGTGTGCTTAAACCTTTAAAATATTTTTGTAATTTTTTATTATTATTTTTATTATCGTCATTTTCGTGTTTAAAGTGCAGCAAATAAACTAAAATGAAAATAAAAGACAAGATCTAGGAGTGAGGTTATCATACAAAGGGTTACATACAGTAAAAACTAATAACCAAACAAATACTAATAAAAATAAAAGAACAAAAGCATAAAACTAAAGCAAGAGAACAACCCAATAAGAATAGGGGTGCAGAGATAAAAAACCAGGAGTGCAAAGTAAAGTTGAGGCTCCTTTAGTTTGGGTCAAAGTCCTTTTTCTCCAACTTTGAATCTGCCAAGGTGTAAAGATGAAAATGGAGGTGTCTCCGAAATGTGTGTCCAGGTCCAATTCTTTTTTACTTGCAGAAACAAAATGGGTTTCAGCCCATATGGCAGGGGGGTGCGAATGGAGTTGCGCGTGTGGCAGGAAGAGAAGGGAAGCAAACCGCACCAGGCCCAAGGCCTCTTAACCCTAATCAGAAACCCATTAGGGGTTCCTCCAACTTCATCTCATTTGTGCGAGCAACGCCGAGACCCAGGTCTTCTCCTCTAAATGAAAGAACACAGAGACACTCATCTCTGCCACCCACGGCCATGACTCAGCCTCCACTCCAACCGGCCACCGCGAATCGTGATCCACGGCGTCACCAGTGACGACACCCGCCGCCGGAGCTACCACCGTCCACAGCACTAGGTCTATCTCCTCCTTCCTATCTTCGCGCTCCCTGTTCCTCGCGGTTGGCCAAGAACATTACCGGCGACAACGCCAATGTTGGAAGCGTCGTCGCCGTCCACGGCCCTCCTCCTTCCGCGCTCTCCCTTTCACGCATGAGACAGAAACGCCGCCACCGCGAGACATCGTTGCCGCTAATCGCACCTCAGTCGCTGCCAGTTGCGGCCAAAGACGCCGATGGCACTTCCTAAAGCCGGGGTTACTGCTCCCTTCTTCGTTTTCTGTGAGACGGGTCCTCCCTCCAACTTGGGGCACGACGTTCTGCATTCCACCTTGAGATAGCCACCACCAAAGGTTTTGCGAACACTTCCATCATCGTTCCTCTCATCTCTACTCGAGTCTAATCATTCTCTACGAATGCAACACCAAACCTTTGCTTGAGTTTCTCTCTTTGTAGCATCGCTGCCATTGGAGCCACTAATCGCCGCCCACACCACCACCGAGCTTGCAACCAGAGATAATCACTAACAAACTGTTGAGATTATTCTTTCAGTTTACTCTTTCAATCTTGGTTTTCTGATTGGGTGAAAAAGGTAGGGGAAATGATGAAGGAGAAGTGTGAAAAGAAAATAATGAGTATTGTGTTGTTCTGTTAGAATTGCAGGTGATGATAGGATGTCATTGGGTGATGAAAATGGAAGAAGAAGGTAAGGTGTTTAGGGAGAATTGTGGTTGTTTTGATTGGGTGTGGGGTGGAAAAGGATGGTGACGAGAAATGTGGTGGAGGTAGTGAGTGAGTTGTGAAGAAGAACGGTTTTGAATAAACGGGTGGCTACGGGTATGTGAATGATGGTGGTGTTAGAAAACGTGGTGGAGGCAGAGGTGTTTGGTCAGAGGTGAATCATGGATCCTCTTGGAGGTAATGGAGTTGGGAGTGAAAAAGGAAAAGTGGTTAGGTGGTTACGGGTGTGTGAGGACCAGAGGTTGGAGAGCCAGGGAGCGTGTGCGTGAGGGAGGACTGTTTTTCTTTTCTTTTCTTTCTGAATTCGGTGCGAGTGTACGTGGCGGGTTCTGCTTTCTTTTTTTCTTTTTGCTTTCTTTTTTTTTTAAAATACTTATATGGAAAATCAAATGAAATAATAAAAAACAAAATAAAATAATAATAAAATTCATAAAAAAACATAAAATAAAATAAGATACAATAAAAAAGAAAGACCTATATTATTTAGTCATCCGGACGAAATTGGGTGTTGACAATATGAGAGTGGATAAGATGAAATTGATAACCCGAACAACATACTCATCCATATATTCCATTGAAGTGTTTGTATTTTGTTTTAGCCATTGATCAAGTTCATGCATACATGTTTATTTTCTGTTTTGCATATTAAAATCCACTTATTTCGTTCTTAAGTCTTAAATAATCAACGAATCACATAACTAAACTAGGTCGTGAGTCCTTTGGCAGAACGATACTTGGTCTTACCGAGTTTATTACTTGAAACGATTCGGTCACACTTGCCGATTGTTTAACAAGTTTGTGGCGCCGTATTTCGGTGTTCATAAATTTGTCCTCAGTGACCCAGCATGCTTCCCGTGATCCACCTGACTTGACCTTCGTTTTGTATTTTGAATTTTGGAGGGAATTTAGCTCAGAATTGAGGCCCTTCTTCACCTATAAGTAAGAGGGCCTCCCCTTTGTATTTTCTCACTTTTGAGCTTAGTGAAATGTAGCAGAAATTAATTTCCAGCCTTGTTGCTCTTGAGTCACTCTTGATTTTCTACTTCTCCATCATTCCTCTAACGTTCGTCCTCTATAGGAAGGCCTTCTGAGCTGTGAGGCCTCAACCACACTCTTCCCTTCACCTTTAAACACTTCAAACACTTCACTATTTTCCATTTTCCGCTGCACCTATTTCCATGGCTGTTCTACTCTAGTTTGAAACCTCTCGTTGCGTGAATCCAGCTGGAAGTATCTTCCATCAAGTGGTATTATGAGCTTAGGTCGTCCACGAACCAAGACCTAAGCAATTCCTCCATCTTTTCATTCCATTTCTACTGATTTCCTTGTTTCTGTTTTGCTGTTGTTTACAGCATTTTGGTACTATTTTTTTTGTGCTTAATTCAATTTCCAGTCTCTGATTTCTTGTTTCCATTGTGTGTTCATGTTTATCCTTCATTTTAAAAGGTAAATCATTATTCTTGTTTGTGTCAATTCTAGCTTTAATTTTCAATTTCAGTAGTGTCTTAGTCTTGTGCACTTTATAGTTGCAGTTTTCATTTTGTCTCTGTTTGGTATTCATATCTGCTGGTTCATTTTGTTTTTGGTTGAGTTCAAATGCTAGACAAGCTATATATCTACCAATAAAGGCAATGAAGACTTGTTCTAGCCTTGGTGATACAAGCTGAAGCACTCAAAAGCAAATATGATTTTCATTGTTGTTCTAATTTTGATGCAGAATTTTTATTCTGGTTTAAATTGTTAAATCTGTTTTAGCTGTTTTCCATTGAGTTTAAAGCTTGGTACAACATTGTTTAGTGTTGTTGAATGATGCTAAAAGTGTAGCAAACCAGAATAAGGAAGGAAATGCAATTTGCATAGCTTGGTTGTGCATAAACACTAGCATTTCACTGTTTCAGATTTTATTATAGCTTTTCACCGTGCTAAACATCTTTGCTTGGTCCATTCTAAGTTTGGTCATGCTAAGCTTTTCAATTCTAGCTTAGATCAGTGCATTCATACTTCTTTGAGTCAATTTTATTGTTGCTTAAGCCTTTTGATTCTTAGAAAACTGATTTTGGTGGTGAAATGGTGCATTTTACTGCATAAATGGTGTAGCAAAGGTGATTTTGCGAAATCTGCTGATTTTGTGCTGTTTAATAGTTTGAGAAAGTTTAAATTGATGATTTAAAGTTGCTAGCACTGTTCATTTGGTCAAAACTAGGCCTAAATGCAGATTTGCACTTTAAACCATCACTTTTTGAGTAAAAATGGAAGTGGAATGATGATTTTGAGTTGCCAACAGTTTATAAGTTGTTTCAGAGTTTAAACACACTCAAAATCATCAATTAAAGTTGCTTGAACTGTTAGTTGTGAGTTTAAATCACTTTCACACGAAATTGAGTCTTAAACCACCATTTTCCACTGTTTGAGATTTTCTTTAATCAAATTCATTTCTGGATTGGTAAAGGCTGGTTCAATGTTTGAAAACGAAAATTAATGATCAAAAGAAGAATAATCAAGTGATAAAAAGCTTATAAAACCATACAATCCAGTTTATAGGCCCTAAAGCTCAAAATCTGAATTTCATTGGGGCATTTTATCAAACACCTTTGCAAAATATCAAACAGTTTGGGTCTGGATGGATTTTGATCTGCAAATTTGATTTTTCTTGCTTTCTTAATCTGTTCTAGAGCTTTTATTAAGTTCTTTTTGAGTGCTTGATGTTATTCCATCCCTGTTTTCATTTGATTTCTTCAATTTTATTGTCCAAAGTTTAGAAATCTGGTTTGAAATTCTGGTGCAGTTTGCTAATTCTGTTTGGTGTGTTTTAAGTGGAATTTTGAGGTGTTGTGTTACCTATTGTGAGGCATCCAGAAGCAGAAACCTTCACCTACTGAGGTAGCATCTTAGGAAGTGGAAAGGAGGCTGAAGTGGAAACAGAAAGGGGGCTTTTGAGCAGCTGTAAACCTGCTGTTCCAGCAGCTAAAATACACCAAAAAAGCTTGATTTGCAATCTATTTTGGAGTGGCAAACAACAGCAACCAAAGTTTGAAGCCTACACTAGTTTTATGCATTATTTTAGGCTTGTTTAAGTCACTATATCACGGAACCTTTGCTGTTTCAAGTTGATTTTTGGTTTTTGGCTAAATGACTTGGGAGAATGCTCTTGAAGCAATTCCAAGATCACATTTGAACATTGTAATAGTGTAATTTCGTTTCTTTAGTGTGGAAGTGTGTCAAGGGGCTCCAAGTGTCACTTGCACTTTCACTTAGGGTCGTCTAGCATTTACATTTTGCATCTTTATTGCTTTCTTTCAATTGCTTGTTTGATCCTTTTTGTTTTAAGTCTCTGTGGTATATAGGATTGCATAGCATCTAGGTAAACCTTCTTTTGGTTTTTAGGAGCATTCATTATCATTGAAAATATTTTGAAAGATTTCTACCTAGAAACTAAGGTAAAAGATCATTCTAAGGAAACTCTAGCTAGGAAGAACTTGGTTTCTAAGCTTGTCCAATTGTACCTCACCTCTTCTTCCTGAGAGCTACTTGGAAACATTTTTGCCTTTAGAATCTCTTTAGAAATCTTTCACCAAAAACAAAGGAAGTTTGTGAAAACCTTTTCACTCATTACTTGTAAGGTTTTTTAAAAAACTTGTGAAAATTATTTTCTACATACTTGACAAAGATGAGTCAATCTAGTGTCCAAGGGAACGTGAGACGAAAAAGTGAGAGCTTACAACTAAGAGAGGAATTTGAGCAAAGGTTCCAACAAAGGGACAAAGAGATAAGTGAGCTCAAGGATATGATTGGTCAACTTTTGATCAATCAAGACAAGGGTAAAAGGAAAGAAGGGTCTACACATAGAAAATGAGAATACCTTGGAGATACATCCTCTCCACCTAGTGAACCTGAGCATTATACTAGTCATCACAATGATGACCACTATCAAATACCTCCTAGGAGAAATCATAGAGTGAGAGAGCATCACTCAAGAGAGCCCAAGATTGATCTTCCTCCTTTCCATGGAAAGGATGATGTGGAAGAATACTTAGAATGGGAGATGAAAGTTGAGCAATTGTATGAGTGCCACCAAATAGATGATGAGAGGAGAGTAACTATGGCCTCTTTAAGCTTTCAAGGCTATGCCTTATATTGGTGGACAGCCGTGGTCAAAGATCTGAGATTGAGAAACCTACCTTCCATTAGGTATTGGAATGAGTTGAGGTCTGCCTTAAGAAGAAGGCATATGCCAGCTTACTATGATAGGGAGTTAATGGACAAGCTTCATAAACTCCAACAAAGAAACATGAGTGTTGAGGAATATAGGCAAAAGATGGAGTTACTCATGTTAAGAGCTGGGATAAGAGAGGAACCAAGGATAACAATTGCTAGGTTCCAAAGTGGACTTAATTATGACATAAAAGATAAGGTAGAACTCTTACCTTACAATGATCTCAATGAATTAGTCCAGCTTTGTGTAAGGGTGGAACAACAACTCAAGAGGAAAAGCTCCACTAGGAAGGACTACCCTACTAGTTCTAGCCATAAGAGAGAATACAAGAGGGAGGGTAGTCTATCTAAGCCAATGTATGATGGGTCTAGGGAGTGAGAGAAAAAGAAAAGGTTAAAGAACCTTCAAGAGACTACAAAAGTAAGGAGACTAAGTGCTTTAGATGTGGGGAAAAAGGGCACTATGCATCTGAGTGTCGCAATAGAAGGTCAACTTACATTCTTGAGCATGAAAGTGAAAGTGAGGGTTCTTCATATAGTGAATCTGAAACATCCACTTCTGAAGAAGAAGCCTTACCTTGTGATGATGACTTGCTCATGGTAAGAAGACTCCTTTAAAATAAACATGTTGAGCTAGAACAGTCACAAAGAGAGAATCTATTCCACACAAGGTGTAAAGTTTTTGAAAAGACATGTTCAATGATTGTGGATAGTGGATCTTGTTGTAATTGTCGTAGTTCAAGAATGGTAGAGAAGTTAGGCTTAATTACTATTCCTCATCCTCAACCTTATAAACTTCAATGGATCAAAGAGGATGAAGGAATAGTAGTCAAAGAACAAGTAAGTGTACCCATTTCCATTGGAAAATATGAAGACCAAATTGTTTGTGATATAGTACCAATGGAAGCTGGGCACATATTACTTGGAAGGCCTTGGCAATTTGATAAGCAAGCTTTACATGATGGAGTCACCAACAAAATCACCATTCAACACAAGGGCAAGAAGATTGTTTTGTGTCCTCCTAGTACATTCATGAGATTAATGAACCATGTTCTTAGGGAATGTATAGGAAGGTTTGTAGTGGTCTACTTTGATGATATCTTAATCTATAGTCAAGGTTTTATAGAGCATCTTAGCCATGTCAGAAAGGTATTGCTTCTTCTTAGAGAACATCATCTCTTTGCAAACTTTGATAAATATACTTTTTTTCAAGAAAGTGTAATATTCCTTGGATTCAAAGTTGGAAAAGAGGGTGTGCATGTTGATCCTGAGAAGATCAAGGCCATACAACAATGGCCAACCCCTAAGACAGTAGGAGAGGTGAGAAGTTTCCAAGGATTAGCCAACTTTTATAGAAGATTTGTAAAAGACTTCTCTACTCTAGCTGCTCCTTTGAATGAACTGGTCAAGAAGGATGGTCCTTTTATTTGGGGTAATAAACAAGTTTTATCTTTTGAGACCTTGAAACATATGTTAACTCATGCACCTATTCTAGTCTTGCCTGATTTTTCCAAAGCTTTTGAACTAGAATGTGATGCATCTGGGGTAGGGATAGGAGCTGTTTTAATTCAAGAAGGTCATCCCATAGCTTAATTCAGTGAAAAACTTAGGGGACCTACTCTAAACTATCCTACCTATGATAAACAATTAGATGCCCTCATTAGAGATTTAAAGACTTGGGAGCACTATTTGGTAAATAGAGAATTTATTATACATACTGACCATGAATCTCTCAAGTATCTTAAAGGGCAGGAAAAGCTAAACAAGAGACATGCCAAGTGGGTGGAATACCTGGAGCAATTTCCCTATGTCATCAAACACAAAAAGGGGAGTACTAATGTTGTTGCGAATGCTTTATCTAGAAGACATGAATTATTAGTAACCTTACGTTCACAAATATTAGGATTTGGTGATATAAGAGAACTTTGTGAAAATGATGAAACATTTGCATCCACTTATTCATCATGTCTTAAGAAGCCTTTTGATGGATTCTATCTTTCTAAGGGGTATCTTTTTAATAAAGGAAAACTTTGTATACCCCAAGGATCCATTAGAAAACTTCTTATCAAAGAGAGTCATGGAGGAGGACTCATGGGTCACCATGGAGTTGATAAAACTCTAAGCCTTTTAAAAAGTAAATTCTATTGGCCACATGATAACGGTTGAAAAACCGTTATTTTTATGCTTAAAATTGATACTAAAACAACCTTTAAGACTTATAAACTAGCTTGAACTCATATTTTTGCTTTAGTTTTGTGAATAAGAGAGTTGAAAGTGAATTTAATGGTTTTGTGCAAGATTCCCTTGATTTTGTAGGCTAATTGAATGATTTGAAAGAAGAATTGAAGTACCGAATGATTGGAGTGCTGAAAAGTCAACCAGAAACCAAAAAAGTCAACCAGAAAAGTCAACCAGTCAACCAGAATGCTGAAAAGTCAACCAAAATACAGAAAAAGTTCCACTGAGCGGTAAAATACCGCTGAGCGCCACTTTTCAGTTGCCAAAATCATCACTGAGGGGAAAAAACAGCAGTTGCGGGCAAAATGGATCATGCGCTATTACCGCTCAGCGGTAAAATACTACTGAGCGCTATTCTAAATGGGCTTGGATCGGTTTTCTGTTACTTTTATGGGCTTGGGCCTAATTTTCTGTATTTTTAGAATAGTATATAAGCTCTAGGACGTCCTAGAGTTTGTATCTTTGGCTGGGAGGAAGCAAAAACACACTTTTCACCCCTTGGGGGTAGATTGGGAGATGATGACAACTCTCCTCTTCTCTTTCTACGGTTTTTCTATCTCTTCCATTCTTTCATTATTGTTCATCTAGTTTCACATGAATATCGTGAACTGAACTTTGTATTGTTGTTGGGGAATCAATGTAATCTTTTGAAACTCTCATATATGGAATTTGTGTTTAAACATCTTATTTTGAGATACATGCTTTCTTTCATCATTAGTTAGGGTTTTTCCTCTTTGCTCAAAGCATGCATTGTTTAACCCATTCAATGTCATGATTATTGATTTTGTAGATATGGGAACGTACGAGGAAATGTTGATCCGGGGAAATTCTCCCAATAGCATATTGCCTAGACATAGGAATATGAGGGTTGGTTGCCTTTAAGCTTCTATGCTTCAGAATTAATTATTAGGGATGCTAGGAATTGTATGAACTCGTAATTAAGGATAGGCCTTCTTGCAAGGTGATTTAGAGAGTGACATTAACATTGATGAAAAGAATGATGAATTCCTAAAATTTATGAGAGTGGATAAGATGAAATTGATTACCCCAACAACATACTCTTCCATCTAATTCGTTCAAGTGTTTGTGTTCCTCTTTTCCATTGATCAAACTCATGCATACATGTTTACTTATTGTCTTTTGCATTTGAAACCTATAATCAATTGTTCAAGAGTCTTAAATAATCAACAAATCATATAACTAACTAGGTCGTGAGTCCTTTGGGAGAACGATACTTGGTCTTACCGAGTTTATTACTTGATACGATTCGGTCATACTTGTCGAGGGTTAAACAAGTTTTTGGCGCCGTTGCCGGGGACTCGTGGTTTAATTAGTTCATTTGTGTGATTATTGATTATCTTTGACTTGTTTTGAATTTTGAATTTTGAAATTTGAATTTTTGTTTTTATTTTTCGGTTTTTATTTTATTTTATTTTATTTTATTTTATTTTCTGTTTTTATTTTTTTTTCGGTTATTATTTAATTTTATTTTATTTTCTGTTTTTATTTTTTTGTTTTCTGTTTTTGTTTTCTGTTTTTATTTTTTCTGTTTTTATTTTATCTTCTTATCTCTGATTTTATATCTTCTTCTCTATCTTTTTATGCTAACAAATTTTTCTAGGGACTTGTTTTCTTGTGTATGCAGGAAGCAATTCGAACTAGAAGCAAGAAAACCTTGGAACCTCTTCTTGAAGACTTAGACGAGAGTAGACGGAGGAGAAGAATCCGTACATCTAGAGAACTCCCTCCTTCGAAAGATCTCTTACAAGCTTCACCACAAGGTTCTCACCATAGCACTGAGGAGATGGAGAATAATAATGTCAGACGAACTCTTGCATATTACTCTAATGTAGCTGGACCTCAACATTTCAATAACATAGCAAGACCAAAGGTCAATGCAGCCAATATGGAGGTGAAACCAGCATTAATCCAACTGGTTAAGAGTAACCAATTTAATGGGTTGTCTCACGAAAGCCCATATGAGTACCTCACAAATTTTAATGAGATTTGCAATAAAGTGAAGATAAATGGGGTGCCTGACGAAGCAATAAAACTTAGCATGTTTCCATTCTCATTAGGAGGCAACGCTAAGCTTTGGTTGAACTCTTTTCCAGAAGGGAGCTTTACAGAGTGGGAAGCTGTGGTAACAAAGTTCTTGAACAAATACTTCCCACAATCCAAGGTAAATAAAGGGAAGCAAGAGATCTCATCTTTCAGGCAAGGCATGGAGGAATCACTAGGTCATGCATGGGACAGATATAAAAGCCTATTAAGAAAGACTCCCACGCATGGATTTGACGAAGTAGAAGTAGTCCTAATCTTCCTTGGAGGTCTTGGTTCACAAACGAAGATGATGCTTGATGCCTCAGCTAGAGGCAATATCAAATGGAAAACTCCAGAGGAAGCCACGAAAATAATTGAAAACATGGCTACTAATGATAATGAGCTTAATAGTGAAAGAGGAGCTCCTATTCAACAAAAAGGAGTTATATAGTTGCAATCCAATGATGCCTTGCTAGCTCAGAACATGATACTAACTCAACAATTGGAGAATCTCGCAAAGACACTTGCACAACTGCCAAAAGAGTTAAAGATTGTTGCACAGGTTCAACCACAGATGTGTGAATTATGTGGGGGTGACCATATCAATGGTCAATGCGCCTTTCCAGTGGAAGCTTTAGAGGATGTTAACTTCATGGCCAATCAATTTTCATACCGTCAGAGGAACTTCAATCAAGGATGGAAACCACACCCAAGTATTGCTCAAGGACAAAGTGGGCAAGCTGGACAAGCAGGGCAATTTAACGAGCAACAACAACAACCAACCTTATGGCAACAAATGTCTATACTTAATGAAAGATCAATAAGGATGGAAGAAACTCTTCAGCAATTCATACAGGCAATTGAATCCACTCAAAAGAGCACTGAAGCTGCTATTAAGAACTTGGAGATTCAAGTGGGTCAAATTACTAAGCTGTTGGAAGAAAGGCCTGACAGGAATTTTTGGGCTAATACTGAGGTTAACCCTAGGGAAGAGTGTAAAGTGCTAGTTGAAAAAGTTGAGTTGGAAAAAGAAGAGGGAAAAGAGAGAGAAGAGAGAGAAGAGAAAGAAGAAGAGAAAATTTGTGTGAAGATTGAGAAAGTGAGTAGAAAAAGAAAAGAAAAAAAGAGATTAAGAGAAAAGAAAAAGAGGAACAAGAAAGTGAGAGAAAAGAGAAAGAGGACGAGAGGAAGAGAGAGAGAATCATATGAAAAACCCTTTCGTCATCCAAAGAAGTACCATAGGAAGGAAAAGAAATTTAAGTGCTTAATGGAAATCTTCAAGAAATTGGAGATTAAAGTTCCTATGATTGAGACATTACAACAGGTTCCTGGTTTGATCAAATTTCTGAAGAAGATTAGTAGAAAGATGAAAAAGAAGATGGAACTTGAGCTTTATTGGGTCAAGCTAGTGACGTTAAAAGAGCGCTGCTGGGAGGCAACCTAGTTATTTAAGAACTTTTAATTTTTGGTTTGGTGATGTAATTTTGAACTTTTGGGTAGTTTTGTTTTTGTTATAAGTTTGTTACAGGGTTTACATCTACTGATGGATGTTAGGCGGAAGAGTATCTACTGAAGGATACTATGTTTGTATACACCTACTGATGGGTGTTGGTGAGAAAGATTTGCATCTATTGAAGGGTGCTGGAGGATTTTGGGTCAGGCTCGTGACGTTAAACAAGCACTACCTGGGAGGCAACCCAGTTGATTGATTTTATGTGTATTGTTTGTTTTGATTCTGCTTTAGTTGCCTGATAGGGATTGAATGTTTGAGTGATCTGAGAACTTAATTGTAGGGAGCAAGTGAGGGGCATGAGTAGAGGGCACCTAGGGTAAGCTAGGAAGAAGAAAAGCACAACACGAAGTGCCGCTGAGCGGTGGTATCGTAAAATGGGCTTAGGTTGCCCCTTAGCGGAACCCGAGCCCAATAGGGTATTTTTATACCCTAAGTCACGCTTTGGCCTCTATTTTTAGATTCTTCTCTGCAGACACACTCCTAAACATTTTTCCAAAGGTTCTCTACATTTTTCCTTTCATTCCTTTTTAGAAAATCTCCCTTCCACTCACTTTCTGACTAGTTTTCCATCTAAGTTTAGGGTTGGGAGAGAGCATCATTGATGGGGCTAAGTTTTTCAAAGCACTAGAGCAGGATTTGTTTTATCAATCACTTTTGGTTTTAGAATAGGATTTGATGTACTCAATTGGAAACTTCGTCTGTTATGATGGTTTGCTTATGATTATTGTTTGATAAGTAATGCCGATGATGCTTTGATATTGATTGATGTTGAGAATGTGCACATTATATGCTTATACAGGTGGTTTACAAGCATTGTGAACAAATGCAAGATTTTGTGATTGTGATTATGATTCTAAGCAGGATGTTATATGTGGAATGTGAATGAGCTTATATGTGAGGTTTTAAGCTCTAGAGTTGTTATTCTTGAATACTATTACTGTGAAAGCATGAATGACTTTGCCCAGGTTTTCTATGATTGAATTACTTGCCTGTTTGCATCTTATGATCAAGGCGATTTGTTGGTAACCCTTTTATTAGCCAAATTCATGAATTTAGCCCACTAAAAGAGAGCACTATGTGTTCTATCATTTGAACCCGTAGCCTTGAACATAATTTGAAAATCCCTTGTGAAAAGCTTTACCTTGAGTTAAGTAGAAAATATTTTGTGGTATTGACAAATGTCCAAGTTTGGGGTTGCTAGGAAGTTATGAAAGGGAAATTTAAAGCATTGAGCTAAGAGCTAAGAACTAAGTATGTGAAAAGAAAAAGAAAAAGAAAAAGAAAAGAGAAGAAAAAGTAAAGCTCAATGCAAAGGATAATTGGGAATAAGTAAGAATGGTTGTGTTTATATGATTCTCTTAACTCAAGGGTTTTGTGATCTAGAAAAACCAATTTTCTTGTTAGCCCGACCACATTTTAAATCATAGAAAAGTCCTTATGATGATGCTTGCTTGTAAGTGTTTTTGATTGTGGTTAAATGAAAGGCAAAGTTGATTCATGTGACATTGTGATAGTAGAGTGAATGAGTGAATACCTCTTATACACTTGTGTGTTTGAGTGAAACACTTTATATTGTGAGGAAAGATTCCATGAACATATAAGAACATATTTGCTTAGTTGATTGATCATTCATGAAAAGTAGCATTTGTTGGATAGTATGTGATTGTGTGAACACTAAAGCATGTGCATGTCTTGATTGAAATCTTTGCAATGAGCTAAATTGAGCACTTACTTATCTTGAAAAGGGAGTTTTGAATGTGGTGAACCATTATATGGATTGATGGAAGACTGAGTTACATCTAGTTTGCTTGAGGACAAGCCAAGTTTTAAGTTTGGGGTTGTGATAACGGTTGAAAAACCGTTATTTTTATGCTTAAAATTGATAACAAAAGCAACCTTTAAGACTTAGAAACTAGCTTGAACTCATATTTTTGCTTTAGTTTTGTGAATAAGAGAGTTAAAAGTGAATTTAATGGTTTTGTGCAAGATTCCCTTGATTTTGTAGGCTAATTGAATGATTTGAAAGAAGAATTGAAAAATCAGAAAAATTTCAATTAGAGTGTTGAAAAGTCAACAAAAACCAGAAAAATCAACTAGTCAACCAGAAAAGTCAACCAGTCAACCAGTCAATCAGAATGCTGAAAAATCAACCAGAATACAGAAAAAGTTTCGTTGAGCGGTAAAATACAACTAAGCGCCACTTTTCAGGTGCCAAAATCACTACTGAGGGGCAAAAACAATAGCTGGGGGCAAAATGGATCATGCGCTATTACCGCTCAACAAAAAAATACCGTTGAGCGTTATTCTAAATGGGCTTGGACCGGTTTTCTGTTACTTTTATGGGCTTGGGCCTAATTTTTTGTATTTTTAGAATAGTATATAAGCTTTAGGACGTCCTAGGGTTTGTATCTTTGGCTGGAAGGAAGCAGAAACACACTTTTCACCCCTTGGGGGTAGATTGGGAGATAGTGACAACTCTCCTCTTCTCTTTCTAGGGTTTTTCTATCTCTTCCATTCTTTCATTATTGTTCATCTAGTTTCACCATGAATATGGTGAACTAAACTTTGTATTGTTGTTGGGGAATCAATGTAATCTTTTGAAACTCTCATATATGGAATTGGTGTTTAAACATCTTATTTTGAGATACATGCTTTCTTTCATCATTAGTTAGGGTTTTTCCTCTTTGCTCAAAGCAAGCATTGTTTAACTCATTCGATGTCATGATTATTGATTTTGTCGATATGGGAACATACGGGGAAATCTAGATCCGGAGAAATTCTCCCAATAGCATATTGCCTAGACATAGGAGTATGAGGGTTGGTTGCCTTTAAGCTTCTGTGCTTCAAAATTAATTATTAGGGATGTGATAACAGTTGAAAAACTGTTATTTTCATGCTTAAAATTGATACTAAAAGCAACCTTTATACTTAGAAACTAGCTTGAAATCATGGTTTTCTTCATATTTTCAGAAATAAGAGAGTTGGACAGGTTTATGCTTGATTTCAGTGTTTTTGTGCAGGTTTTAAGGTGAATTTGGTGAAAGAAGTGAAGAAGGAGAGATATGGAATCAGAAAAGACATCAAAAAGTGCAAAAAGAGAAGCCGAAGTCACCACTCAGCGGCAGTTTACCGCTGAGCGGCACTCAAGAGCTTACGGGAGATCCGCTGAGGGGCAAAATGGCCGCTGAGGGGAGAAAACGTGACACGCACTTACCGCTGAGCGGTATTTTACCGCTGAGCGGCACTTTAATGGGCTTGGACCTAATTTTCTGTAATTTACGAATAATATATAAGCTTTAGGGTTTCCTAGGGTTAGGTATCTTTGGCTGGAACGAAGCAAACACTCTCTCTTCCACCCCTTTGAAGGAGGATCTTGGATGCTCAGGCTTCCTCTTCACCTTTTTAGGGTTTTATCTTTCATTCTTTCATTGTTATTCATCTAGGTTCACCATGAATATGGTGAACTAAACTCTGTATGTTTGTTGGGGAATCAATGTAATCTTTTGAAGCTCTCATATATGGAATCTGTTTTTACATCTTTTAATTAAGATCTATGCTTTCTTTCATCATTAGTTAGGGTTTTTCCTCTTTTCGTAATGCTTGCATTGTTTAACTCATTCGATGCATGATTATTGGTTTTGTCGATATGGGCGCGTACGGGGAAGTCTAGATCCGGGGAATTTCTCCCAATATTATATTGGTTGTCGTTAAGCTCCTGTACTTATGAACTGATCATTAGGAATGCTAGGAATTGTATGAACTCGTGATTAGGGAGAAGCCTTCTAGAAAGGTACTTTAGAGAGTGGCATTAACAATGATGATTTGAATGTTGAATTCCTAAAATATGAGAGTGGATAAGATGAAATTGAACCCCAACAACATATTCATACATATATTTCATTCAAAGTGTTTATCTTTTGCTTTTGCCATTGATCAAAACTTCATGCATACATATTTAATTTTCGTCTTTTGCATATAAAATCCAAATATTTCGTCATTAAGTCTTAGCTAATCAAGAAACCACATAACTAAACTAGGCCGTGAGTCCTTTGGGAAGAACGATACTTGGTCTTACCAAGTTTATTACTTGAACGATTCAGTCACACTTGCCGATTGAAAAACAAGTTTGTGACATCACATTTTGGTGTTCATAAATTTGTGCATCAAGTTTTTGGCGCCGTTGCCGGGGACTCGTGGTTTAACTGGTTAATTTGTGTGATTATTGATTATCTTTGACTTATTTTTTTTTATTTTTAATTTAAATTTCGAATTTTTTTTTTTATTTTATTTTTCTGTTTATATTTTTCAGTTTGTATTTTATTTGATTTTATTTTATTTTTCTGTTTTCGGTTTTTTCTGTTTTCTGTTTTCTGTTTTTATTTTCTGAATCTTATATCTTCTCTTATATCTTTTTGTGCTAACCAAATCTTTTCTAGGGTTTTGTGTTCTTGTGTATGCAGGAGGCAATTCGAACTAGGAGCAAGAAAACAACAGAACCTTGCTTGAAGGATTAGAAGACAGTAGACGGAGGAGAAGAATCCGAACATCTAGAGAACTTTTCCTCCTCCGGAAACTCTGTTACAACCATCACCACAAGGTTCTGTTCATAGCACAGAAAATATGGAGAATAAATATTAGAAGAACTCTTGCTGATTACACCAATATAGCTGGACCTCAGCACTTTAACAGCATAGCTAGACCTAGAGTCAATGCAGCCAATATGGAGGTCAAACCAGCACTGATCCAACTGGTGAAAGTAATCAATTTAATGGGTTATCTCATGAAAGCCCATATGAGCACCTTACTACATTCAATGAAATTTGCAACACAGTCAAAATTAATGGGGTGCCAGATGAAGCGATCAAACTTAGTTTGTTTCCTTTCTCATTGGGAGGCAATGCTAAGCTTTGGTTGAATTCTTTCCAGAAGGAAGTTTCACAGAGTGGGAAGCAGTGGTAACAAAGTTTTTGAACAAGTACTTTCCACAATCAAAGGTGACAAAAGGCAAGCAAGAGATATCTTCATTTAAGCAGGGCATGGAAGAATCACTGGGGCATGCATGGGATAGATACAAAAGTCTGCTAAGAAAAACACCCACGCATGGCTTTGAAGAAGAAGTAGTCCTAACTTTCCTTGGAGGTCTTGGTTCACAACTAAGATGATGCTTCATGCCTCAGCAGGAGGAAACATAAATGGAAAACTCCAGAGGAAGCATGAAATTATTGAAAATATGGCTACTAGTGACAACGAACTTAACATTGAAAAGGAGATCTTAGTCAGAAGGAGTTGTTACAATCAAATGAGCTTTGCTTATTCAAAATAAATTATCTCTCAACAGCTTGAAGAGTAACTATGAAACTTTCTCAAATACCACAGGAAATACAACAGGTCTCAATGGTTCAAGTGCAACAACAAAAATGGCAATGCAATTTACTCCAGTTGAGAAAACAACAAAACTTGAAGAGACTTTCCAAAGATTTTGAAGACAATGCGTCTTATTGTCATAATGTGGATGCTGCATTTAAAAATATGGAGGTTTATGTTGAGAGAATAGTTGACGAGATGAAACATGATAATCTCAGAAAGGAGTGTAAAACTGTTGTGACTAGAAGTGGTAGAGTGTTAGAGGAGAGACAAAAAGAAAGAGAGGAGAAAGAAAATGAGAGTGAGAGTGAAAAAGAAACATGTGAGTGGAAAGAAAGAGTTGAGAGAGAGAAAAAGAAAAAAGAAGAAGAGGAGAGGAGAGAAAAAAGAGAGAGAAGAGAGAGAGGAGAGACAAAAGAAAAAGAGTATGAAAAGCACTTCCTTATCCAAAGAGTTATTCAAGGAAGGAGAAAGAAAAGCAGTTGGAAAGATTCATGGAGTTGTTTAAGAAGTGGAGATCACTATACCATTTCTGAAGCATTGCAACAGATGCCAGCATATGCAAAGTTTTTGAAGGAACTCCTCACAAAGAAACACAAGTACATTGAGAAGGAAACTATCAATATACAGGGTAACTGCAGTGCAATCATACAGAAACTACCTCCTAAACTTAAAGATCCAGGAAGCTTCACTATTCCATGCACCATAGGAGATGTGAAAGTTGGAAGAGCATTGATTGATTTGGGAGCTAGCATTAATCTAATGCCGCTATCCATGTGCAGAACAATTCAGGGGCTGGAAATTAAACCAACCAGAATGGCTCTTCAATTGGCGGACAGGTCTCTTAAATATCCATATGGAGTGGTTGAAGATGTTCTAGTGAAGGTTGACAAATTTGTATTCCCAGTGGATTTTATTGTGATGGAGATGGAAGGAACTAGTGATGTTCCTCTTATTCTTGGGAGACCTTTTATGAAGACTGCTAGAGTTTTGATTGATGTAGAGAATGGTAAGCTTAAATTGAGAGTTGATGATGAAGAAGTCACTTTTGACGTATCCAAGGCCATGACATATCCAAATGATGACAAAGCATGTTTTCAATTTGATGAACTTGATGAAGTTTGTATGGTGCAAGAAAGGATGGTGCGAAATATTTCTCCATTGGAAAAAACTCTCATTGATGCATGTGAAGATTTAGATGAAGAAGAAGAGAAATTGATTGATGAATGTCTGATGGACTTGGAAACATTGAAAAAGAGTCCAGAGGAAGATCCAATATTCGAAATAATTGATAAGGAAGAAACAGTCAAAGCACAGACACCAGAATTAAAAAGATTGCCATCACATCTGAAATAGTGTTTCTAGAAGAAGATGGAACAAAGCCAGTCATCATCAATAACTCTTTATCTCTACAAGAAGAAGAGCAATTGATAGAAATTCTGAAAGCCAACAAAGAAGCAATTGGGTGGTCAATATCAGATCTTAAAGGTATTAGCCCAACTTACTGCATGCACAAAATTTTTATGGAAGAAGATTATAAACCAAGTGCTCAACCACAGAGAAGGTTAAATCCTGTTATGAAGGAGGTGGTCAGAAAAGAAGTGTTGAAACTGCTAGAAGCTGGTATCATCTATCCAATCTCTGACAGTGAATGGGTGAGTCCAGTACAGGTGGTTCCAAAGAAAGGTGGGATGACAGTAATTTATAATGATAAGAATGAACTTATTCCTACTCGGACAGTTACTGGTTGGCGTATGTGCATTGATTACAGGAAGCTGAATAAAGCTACTAGGAAAGATCATTTTCCTCTTCCTTTCATGGATCAGATGCTAGAAAGGTTATCAGGGCAGGCTTTCTATTGTTTTCTAGATGGATATTCTGGATATAATCAAATTGTGGTAGATCCAAAAGACCAGGAGAAGACGGCTTTTACTTGTCCTTTTGGTATCTTTGCGTATAGAAAGATGCCTTTTGGATTATGTAATGCTCCAGCTACGTTTCAGAGGTGTATGCAGGCAATCTTTGCGGATCTCTTAGAAAAATGCATTGAAGTATTCATGGATGATTTCTCAGTTTTTGGAAATTCTTTCCAAAGATGTTTGGCTAATTTGAACACTGTCCTCAAAAGATGTGTTCAGACAAATCTTGTTTTGAATTGGGAGAAATGTCATTTCATGGTAACTGAAGGAATTGTATTGGGGCATAAAATCTCTGCTAAAGGAATTGAGGTAGACAAAGCTAAAGTAGAAGTCATTGAGAAACTACCTCCACCAACAAATGTAAAGGGGATTAGAAGTTTTCTTGGTCATGCTGGGTTTTATAGAAGATTCATCAAGATTTCTCAAAATTGCTAAACCATTGAGTAATCTTTTGATGAAGGATGCCTTTTTGTGATGAATGAAGACTGTCTGAAAGCTTTTGACATATTGAAGAAGAAGTTAGTGTCAGCTCCAGTAATTGTAGCGCCAGATTGGAATCAAAATTTGAATTAATGTGTGATGCAAGTGATTATGCAATAGGAGTTGTCCTTGGCCAGGAAAGAACAAAAGTTTCATCCAATTTATTATGCTAGCAAGGTTCTGAATGATGCTCAATTGAATTATGCTACCACAGAGAAAGAATTTCTTGCTATTGTGTATGCTCTAGAGAAATTTAGACCTTATCTTATTGGGTCTAAGGTGATGTCTATACAGATCATGCAGCTATCAAATATTTGTTGACAAAACCAGATTCTAAGCCACGTCTGATTAGATGGGTACTACTATTGCAAGAATTTGATGTAGAAATCCGTGATAAGAAAGGAAGTGAGAACTTAATTGCTGATCATTTGTCACGGTTAGTCAACAATGAGGTCACTAGCAAGGAGTCTGAAATCTGGGAATCTTTTTCAGATGAATCACTCATGTATATTCAGCAGAGGCCCTGGTTTGCTGATATGGCTAATTTCAAAGCTGCAAGTCATGCCGGAAGACTTAACTTGGCAACAAAGAAAGAAATTTTGCATGATGCCAAGCAGTTTGTTTGGGATGATCCTTATTTGTTCAAAATTGGAGCAGATAATCTTCTAGGAGATGTGTTACAAATGAAGAAGCAGAAGGAATTCTCTGGCATTGTCATGATTCACCTTATGGAGGACATTTTAATGGAGAAAGAACAGCAGCAAAAGTCCTTCAATCAGGGTTTTATTGGCCAACTTTATTTAAAGATGCCATAATCATGCTAGAAATTGTGATAAATGTCAAAGAGCAGGGACAATCACTAAACGTCATGAGATGCCTTTACAAGGTATTTTAGAGGTTGAGGTTTTTGATTGTTGGGGTATTGATTTGTTGGACCTTTCCCTCCATCTTTCAACAATGAATATATTCTGGTAGCAGTGGATTATGTGAGTAAATGGGTGGAAGCATTAGCTTGTCCTAAAAATGATGCTAGCACGGTAATTAAATTCCTGAAGAGGCAGATATTCTCACGCTTTGGCACTCCAAGAGTGTTGATCAGTGATGGAGGATCTCATTTTTGCAATTATCAGCTAGAGAAAGTACTCAAACACTATGGAGTAAAACATAAGGTAGCTGCACCTTATCATCCACAAACCAATGGACAAGCTGAGGTGTCTAACAGGGAGATAAAAAGGATCCTGGAAAAAACAGTGACTTCATCAAGAAAGGATTGGTCTCTCAAATTGGATGATGCTCTTTGGGCTTATAGGACAGCAATGAAGACGTCTATGGGATTATCACCATTTCAATTAGTCTATGGGAAAGCATGCCATTTGCCAGTAGAATTGGAGCATAAAGCATTATGGGCTTTGAAATTCTTGAATTTTGATCCTTATGAAACTCAATGCACACGCAGACGGCAGATTTTGGAGCTTGAAGAAATGCGATTACATGCATATGATTCATCCAAGGCTTACAAAGACAAAATTAAATTTTATCATGACAGAAGTTGGTGAATAGAGTTTTCAATCCAGGACAACAGGTATTATTGTTCAATTCAAGATTGAAGATATTTCCTGGGAAGCTGAAGTCAAAATGGTCAGGACCATATGTGATAAAAGAAGTGCATCCGCATGGAGCAATTGAAATATTTAATCCAGCTGCTGATGATCCACAGAGAAGTTGGGTGGTGAATGGTCAACGTCTCAAACCTATCTAGGGGGAGAGGTGCAACAATTTTCCACAATGATGTTGTTGGTTGATCCTTGAAAGTTTGGGTCAGGCTCGTGACGTTAAACAAGCGCTTACTGGGAGGCAACCCAGTATTTGTAAGATTATTTGTTTTTAGATTAGGGTTTGATGTACTCTATTGAACCTGGTTTGTGATGGTTTGCTATTAACTGTGATTGTGTGATAAGTAATACTGAATGATGCTTATGATTGATTGATGTTGAGATGATGTGCACATTAAAATGCTTATACAGGTGATTCACAAGCTTTGTGAACAAATGCATGATATCATGATTGTGATTGTGAAATTAAGCAGGATGTGTATGTCAAATGTGAATGAGCTTATATGTGAGGTTTTGAGCTCCAGAGTTGTTATTGTTGAATGCTATTACTTTGAAAGCATGAATGATTTTGCCCAGGTTTTCTATGATTGAATCAATTGCTTGTTTTGCATCATATGATCAAGGCCGTTTGTTGGAAACCTTTTTATTGGCCAAATTGTAAAATTAGCCCACTAAAAGAGAACACTTTGTGTTCTATCCTTTGAACCCTTAGCCTTGAACATACACTGAAACCCTTGATTGAAAATCTTTACCTTGAGTTAAGTAGAAGATCTTGTGTGGTATTGTTAAATGTTCAAGTTTGGGGTTGTTGGGAAAACATGAAAAGCATTGAGCTAAGAGTAAAAAGTAAGAATATGCAAAGAAAAGAAAAGAAAAGAAAAAGAAGCAAAGCTCAATGCAAAGGCAAAAGAAAGTTGGGAATGAATAAGATGATTGTGTTGTTATGATTCTCTTAACTCAAGGATTTTGTGATCCAGAAAAACCAATTTTCTTGTTAGCCCAGCCACATTATAAGCCATTGAAAAGTCCTTGTGATGATGCATGCTTGTGAATGTTTTTGATTGTGGTAAAATGAAAGGCAAAGTTGATTCATGTGACATTGTGATAGTAGAGTGAATGAGTGATTACCTTTATACACTTGTGTGTTGAGTGAAATACTTTACCTAGTGAGGAAATATTCCATTAGCACATGAACATCCATGCTTAATTGATTGGTCATTCATGAAAAAGAGCATTTGTTGGGTATTAACTGATTTGTGAAACACTAAAGCATGTGCACATCTTGATTGAAATCTTGATCATAAGTTTGATTGATGTTTTTACTTATCTTGAAAAAGAGGATTTTTGAATGAAGTGAACCATCATATGAATTGGTTGAAGATGAGTTACATCTTGTTTGCTTGAGGACAAGTTGATAACAGTTGAAAAACTGTTATTTTCATGCTTAAAATTGATACTAAAAGCAACCTTTACTTAGAAACTAGCTTGAAATCATGCTTTTCTTCATATTTTTAGAAATAAGAGAGCTGGACAGGTTTATGCTTGATTTCAGTGTTTTTGTGCAGGTTTTAAGGTGAATTTGGTGAAAGAAGTGAAGAAGGAGAGAGTGAAATCAGAAAAGACAACAAAAAGTGCAAAAGGAGAAGCCGAAGTCACCGCTCAGCGGCAGTTTACCGCTGAGCGGCACTCAGGAAGTCACATGAGGTCCGCTGAGGGGCAAAATGGCCGCTGAGGGGAGAAAACAAGTCACGCACTCACCGCTGAGCGGCACTTTAATGGGCTTGGACTTGACTTTTTGTAATTTACGAATGATATATAAGCTTTAGGGTTTCCTAGGGTTAGGCATCTTTGGCTGGAACGAAGCAAACACTCTCTCTTCCACCCCTTTGAAGGAGGATCTTGGATGCTGAGGCTTCCTCTTCACCTTTTTAGGGTTTATTCTTTCATTCTTTCATTGTAATTCATCTAGGTTCACCATGAATATGGTGAACTAAACTCTGTATGTTTGTTGGGGAATCAATGTAATCTTGTGAAACTCTCATATATGGAATCTGTTTTTACATCTTTTAATTAAGACTTATGCTTTCTTTTCATCATTAGTTAGGGTTTTTCCTCTTTGCTTAATGCTTGCATTGTTTAACTCATTCGATGCATGATTATTGGTTTTGTCGATACGGGCACGTACGGGGAAGTCTAGATCCGGGGAATTTCTCCCAATTTTATATTGGTTGTCGTTAAGCTCCTGCACTTATGAACTGATCATTAGGAATGCTAGGAATTGTATGAACTCGTGATTAGGGAGAAGCCTTCTGGAAAGGTACATTAGAGAGTGGCATTAACAATGATGATTTGACTGTTGAATTCCTAAAATATATGAGAGTGGATAAGATGAAATTGACCCCCAACAACATATTCATACATTAATATCATTGAAAGTGTTTATCTTTTGCTTTTTGCCATTGATCAAAACTTCATGCATACATGTTTATTTTCTGTCTTGCATATTAAACTCCAAATATTTCGTTTGTAAGTCTTAGTTAATCAAGAAACCACATAACTAAACTAGGCCGTGAGTCCTTTGGGAAGAACGATACTTGGTCTAACCAAGTTTATTACTTGAACGATTCGGTCATACTTGCCGATTGAAAACAAGTTTGTGACATCATAATTTGGTGTTCATAAATTTGTCCATCAACAAGCAAAGTTCTAAGTTTGGGGTTGTGATAACAGTTGAAAAATGTTATTTTCATGCTTAAAATTCATACTAAAAGCAACCTTTATACTTAGAAACTAGCTTGAAATCATGGTTTTCTTCATATTTTCAGAAATAAGAGAGCTGGACAGGTTTATGCTTGATTTCAGTGTTTTTGTGCAGGTTTTAAGGTGAATTTGGTGAAAGAAGTGAAGAAGGAGAGATATGGAATCAGAAAAGACATCAAAAAGTGCAAAAAGAGAAGCCGAAGTCACCGCTCAGCGGCAGTTTACCGCTGAGCGGCACTCAAGAGCTGACGGGAGATCCGTTGAGGGGCAAAATGGCCGCTGAGGGGAAAAAACGNATACACCAAAAAAGCTTGATTTGCAATCTATTTTGGAGTGGCAAACAACAGCAACCAAAGTTTGAAGCCTACACTAGTTTTATGCATTATTTTAGGCTTGTTTAAGTCACTATATCACGGAACCTTTGCTGTTTCAAGTTGATTTTTGGTTTTTGGCTAAATGACTTGGGAGAATGCTCTTGAAGCAATTCCAAGATCACATTTGAACATTGTAATAGTGTAATTTCGTTTCTTTAGTGTGGAAGTGTGTCAAGGGGCTCCAAGTGTCACTTGCACTTTCACTTAGGGTCGTCTAGCATTTACATTTTGCATCTTTATTGCTTTCTTTCAATTGCTTGTTTGATCCTTTTTGTTTTAAGTCTCTGTGGTATATAGGATTGCATAGCATCTAGGTAAACCTTCTTTTGGTTTTTAGGAGCATTCATTATCATTGAAAATATTTTGAAAGATTTCTACCTAGAAACTAAGGTAAAAGATCATTCTAAGGAAACTCTAGCTAGGAAGAACTTGGTTTCTAAGCTTGTCCAATTGTACCTCACCTCTTCTTCCTGAGAGCTACTTGGAAACATTTTTGCCTTTAGAATCTCTTTAGAAATCTTTCACCAAAAACAAAGGAAGTTTGTGAAAACCTTTTCACTCATTACTTGTAAGGTTTTTTAAAAAACTTGTGAAAATTATTTTCTACATACTTGACAAAGATGAGTCAATCTAGTGTCCAAGGGAACGTGAGACGAAAAAGTGAGAGCTTACAACTAAGAGAGGAATTTGAGCAAAGGTTCCAACAAAGGGACAAAGAGATAAGTGAGCTCAAGGATATGATTGGTCAACTTTTGATCAATCAAGACAAGGGTAAAAGGAAAGAAGGGTCTACACATAGAAAATGAGAATACCTTGGAGATACATCCTCTCCACCTAGTGAACCTGAGCATTATACTAGTCATCACAATGATGACCACTATCAAATACCTCCTAGGAGAAATCATAGAGTGAGAGAGCATCACTCAAGAGAGCCCAAGATTGATCTTCCTCCTTTCCATGGAAAGGATGATGTGGAAGAATACTTAGAATGGGAGATGAAAGTTGAGCAATTGTATGAGTGCCACCAAATAGATGATGAGAGGAGAGTAACTATGGCCTCTTTAAGCTTTCAAGGCTATGCCTTATATTGGTGGACAGCCGTGGTCAAAGATCTGAGATTGAGAAACCTACCTTCCATTAGGATTGGAATGAGTGAGTCTGCCTTAAGAAGAAGGCATATGCCAGCTTACTATGATAGGGAGTTAATGGACAAGCCTTCATAAAACTCCAACAAAGAAACATGAGTGTTGAGGAATATAGGCAAAAGATGGAGTTCTCATGTTAAGAGCTGGATAGAGAGGAACCAAGGATAACAATTGCTAGGTTCCAAAGTGGACTTAATTATGACATAAAAGAAAGGTAGAACTCTTACCTTACAATGATCTCAATGAATTAGTCCAGCTTTGTGTAAGGGTGGAACAACAACTCAAGAGGAAAAGCTCCACTAGGAAGGACTACCCACTAAGTTCTAGCCATAAGAGAGAATACAAGAGGGAGGGTAGTCTTCTAAGCCAAGTATGAGTTCTAGGGAGTGAGAGAAAAAGAAAAGGTTAAAGAACCTTCAAGAGACTACAAAAGTAAGGAGACTAAGTGCTTTAGATGTGGGGAAAAAGGGCCTATGCATCTGAGTGTCGCAATAGAAGGTCAACTTACATTCTTGAGCATGAAGTGAAAGTGAGGGTTCTTCATATAGTGAATCTGAAACATCCACTTCTGAAGAAGAAGCCTTACCTTGTGATGATGACTTGCTCATGGTAAGAAGACTCCTTTAAAAGAAACATGTTGAGCTAGAACAGTCACAAAGAGAGAATCTATTCCACACAAGGTGTAAAGTTTTTGAAAAGACATGTCAATGATGTGGATAGTGGATCGTTGTAATTGTCGTAGTTCAAGAATGAGGTAGAGAAGTTAGGCTTAATTACTATTCCTCATCCTCAACCTTATAAACTTCAATGGATCAAAGAGGATGAAGGAATAGTAGTCAAAGAACAAGTAAGTGTACCATTTCCATTGGAAAATATGAAGACCAAATTGTTTGTATAGTCCAATGGAAGCTGGGCACATAGTACTTGGAAGGCCTTGGCAATTTGATAAGCAAAGCTTTACATGATGGAGTCACCAACAAAATCACCATTCAACACAAGGGCAAGAAGATTGTTTTGTGTCCTCCTAGTACATCATGGATTAATGAACCATGTTCTTAGGGAATGTATAGGAAGGTTGTATGGGTCTACTTTGATGGATATCTTAAATTATAGTAAGTCGGTTTTATAGAGCATCTTAGCCATGTCAGAAAGGTATTGCTTCTTTTAGAGAACATCATCTCTTTGCAAACTTTGATAAATATACTTTTTTCAAGAAAGTGTATATTCCTTGGATTCAAAGTTGGAAAAGAGGTGCCTGTGCTGTGTGATCCTGAGAAGATCAAGGCCATACAACAATGGCCAACCCCTAAGACAGTAGGAGAGGTGAGAAGTTTCCAAGGATTAGCCAACTTTTATAGAAGATTTGTAAAAGACTTCTCTACTTAGCTGCTCCTTGAATGAAACTGGTCAAGAAGGGATGGTCCTTTTATTTGGGGTAATAACACAAGTTTTATCTTTTGAGACCTTGAAAACATATGTTAACTCATGCACCTATTCTAGTCTGCTGATTTTTCCAAAGGCTTTTGAATAGAAGTGATGCATCTGGGGTAGGGATAGGAGATGTTTAATTAGGAAGGTCATCCCATCAGCTTAATTCAGTGAAAAACTTAGGGGACTACTCTAAAAACTATCCTACCTATGATAAACAATTAGATGCCCTCATTAGAGATTTAAGACTTGGGAGCACTATTGGTAAATAGAGAATTTATTATACATACTGACCATGAATCTCTCAAGATCTTAAAGGGACGGAAAAGCTAAACAAGAGACATGCCAAGTGGGTGGGAATACCTGGAGCAATTCCCTATGTCATCAAACACAAAAAGGGGAGTACTAAAATGTTGTTGCGAATGCTTTATCTAGAAGACATGAATATTAGTAACCTACGTTCACAAATATTAGGATTTGGTGATATAAGAGAACTTTGTGAAAATGATGAAACATTGCATCCACTATTCATCATGTCTTAAGAAGCCTTTTGATGGATTCTATCTTTCTAAGGGGTATCTTTTTAATAAAGGAAAACTTTGTATACCCCAAGGATCCATTAGAAAACTTCTTATCAAAGCAGAGTCATGGAGGAGGACTCATGGGTCACCATGGAGTTGATAAAATCTAAGCCTTTTAAAAAGTAAATTCTATTGGCCACTGATAACGGTTGAAAAAACCGTTTATTTTTATGCTTAAAATGATACTAAAAACAACCTTTAAGACTATAAAACTAGCTTGAACTCATATTTTGCTTTAGTTTTGTGAATAAGAGAGTTGAAAGTGAATTTAATGGTTTTGTGCAAGATTCCCTTGATTTTGTAGGCTAATGAATGATTTGAAAGAAGAATGAAGTACCGAATGATTGGAGTGCTGAAAAGTCAACCAGAAACCAAAAAAGTCAACCAGAAAAGTCAACCAGTCAACCAGAATGCCTGAAAGTCAACCAAATACAGAAAAAGTTCCACTGATCGAGTAAAATACCGCTGAGCGCCACTTTTCAGTTGCCAAAAATCACACTGAGGGGAAAAAACAGCAGTTGCGGGCAAAATGGATCATGCGCTATACGCTCAGCGGTAAAATACTACTGAGCGCTATTCTAAATGGGCTTGGATCGGTTTTCTGTTACTTTTATGGGCTTGGGCCTAATTTTCTGTATTTTTAGAATAGTATATAAGCTCTAGGACGTCCTAGAGTTGTATCTTTGGCTGGGAGGAAGCAAAAACAAACACTTTTCACCCCTTGGGGGTAGATTGGGAGATGATGACAACTCTCCTCTTCTTTTCTACGGTTTTTCTATCTCTTCCATCTTCATTATTGTTCATCTAGTTTCACATGATATCGTGAACTGAACTTGTATTGTTGTGGGGAATCAATGTAATCTTTGAAACTCTCATATATGGAATTTGTGTTTAAACATCTTATTTTGAGATACATGCTTCTTTCATCATTAGTTAGGGTTTTTCCTCTTTGCCTCAAAGCATGCATTGTTTAACCCATTCAATGTCATGATTATTGATTTTGTAGATATGGGGAACGTCGAGGAAATGTTGATCCGGGAAATTCTCCCAATAGCATATTGCCTAGACATAGGAATATGAGGGTTGGTTGCCTTTAAGCTCTTATGCTTCAGAATTAATTATTAGGGATGCTAGGAATGGTATGAACTCGTAATTAAGGATAGGGCCTTCTTGCAAGGTGATTAGAGAGTGACATTAACATGATGAAAAGAATGATGAATCCTAAAATTTATGAGAGTGGATAAGATGAAATTGATTACCCCAACAACATACTCTTCATCTAATTCGTTTCAAGTGTTTGTTTCCTCTTTTCATTGATCAAACTCATGCATACATGTTTACTTATTGTCTTTTGCATTTGAAACCTATAATCAATTGTTCAAGAGTCTTAAATAATCAACAAATCATATAACTAACTAGGTCGTGAGTCCTTTGGGAGAACGATACTTGGTCTTACCGGTTTATTACTGATACGATTCGGTCATATGTCGAGGGTTAAACAAGTTTTGGCGCCGTTGCCGGGGACTCGTGGTTTAATAGTTCATTTGTGTGATTATTGATTATCTTTGACTTGTTGAATTTGAATTTTGAAATTTGAATTTTTGTTTTTATGTTTCGGTTTTATTTATTTTATTTATTTTATTTTCATTTTGTTTATTTTTTTTCGGTTATTATTTAATTTATTTATTTTCTGTTTTTATTTTTTGTTTCTGTTTTTGTTTTCTGTTTATTTTTTCTGTTTTTATTTTATCTTCTTATCTCTGATTTTATATCTTCTTCTTATCTTTTTATGCTAACAAAATTTTTCTAGGGACTTCTTTCTATTTGTACGTATCTCTATTGTATATTGCTTTCTTTCTTTGATTGCAGGAAGCAATTCGAACTAGAAGCAAGAAAACCTTGGAACCTCTTCTTGAAGACTTAGACGAGAGTAGACGGAGGAGAAGAATCCGTACATCTAGAGAACTCCCTCCTTCGAAAGATCTCTTACAAGCTTCACCACAAGGTTCTCACCATAGCACTGAGGAGATGGAGAATAATAATGTCAGACGAACTCTTGCATATTACTCTAATGTAGCTGGACCTCAACATTTCAATAACATAGCAAGACCAAAGGTCAATGCAGCCAATATGGAGGTGAAACCAGCATTAATCCAACTGGTTAAGAGTAACCAATTTAATGGGTTGTCTCACGAAAGCCCATATGAGTACCTCACAAATTTTAATGAGATTTGCAATAAAGTGAAGATAAATGGGGTGCCTGACGAAGCAATAAAACTTAGCATGTTTCCATTCTCATTAGGAGGCAACGCTAAGCTTTGGTTGAACTCTTTTCCAGAAGGGAGCTTTACAGAGTGGGAAGCTGTGGTAACAAAGTTCTTGAACAAATACTTCCCACAATCCAAGGTAAATAAAGGGAAGCAAGAGATCTCATCTTTCAGGCAAGGCATGGAGGAATCACTAGGTCATGCATGGGACAGATATAAAAGCCTATTAAGAAAGACTCCCACGCATGGATTTGACGAAGTAGAAGTAGTCCTAATCTTCCTTGGAGGTCTTGGTTCACAAACGAAGATGATGCTTGATGCCTCAGCTAGAGGCAATATCAAATGGAAAACTCCAGAGGAAGCCACGAAAATAATTGAAAACATGGCTACTAATGATAATGAGCTTAATAGTGAAAGAGGAGCTCCTATTCAACAAAAAGGAGTTATATAGTTGCAATCCAATGATGCCTTGCTAGCTCAGAACATGATACTAACTCAACAATTGGAGAATCTCGCAAAGACACTTGCACAACTGCCAAAAGAGTTAAAGATTGTTGCACAGGTTCAACCACAGATGTGTGAATTATGTGGGGGTGACCATATCAATGGTCAATGCGCCTTTCCAGTGGAAGCTTTAGAGGATGTTAACTTCATGGCCAATCAATTTTCATACCGTCAGAGGAACTTCAATCAAGGATGGAAACCACACCCAAGTATTGCTCAAGGACAAAGTGGGCAAGCTGGACAAGCAGGGCAATTTAACGAGCAACAACAACAACCAACCTTATGGCAACAAATGTCTATACTTAATGAAAGATCAATAAGGATGGAAGAAACTCTTCAGCAATTCATACAGGCAATTGAATCCACTCAAAAGAGCACTGAAGCTGCTATTAAGAACTTGGAGATTCAAGTGGGTCAAATTACTAAGCTGTTGGAAGAAAGGCCTGACAGGAATTTTTGGGCTAATACTGAGGTTAACCCTAGGGAAGAGTGTAAAGTGCTAGTTGAAAAAGTTGAGTTGGAAAAAGAAGAGGGAAAAGAGAGAGAAGAGAGAGAAGAGAAAGAAGAAGAGAAAATTTGTGTGAAGATTGAGAAAGTGAGTAGAAAAAGAAAAGAAAAAAAGAGATTAAGAGAAAAGAAAAAGAGGAACAAGAAAGTGAGAGAAAAGAGAAAGAGGACGAGAGGAAGAGAGAGAGAATCATATGAAAAACCCTTTCGTCATCCAAAGAAGTACCATAGGAAGGAAAAGAAATTTAAGTGCTTAATGGAAATCTTCAAGAAATTGGAGATTAAAGTTCCTATGATTGAGACATTACAACAGGTTCCTGGTTTGATCAAATTTCTGAAGAAGATTAGTAGAAAGATGAAAAAGAAGATGGAACTTGAGCTTTATTGGGTCAAGCTAGTGACGTTAAAAGAGCGCTGCTGGGAGGCAACCTAGTTATTTAAGAACTTTTAATTTTTGGTTTGGTGATGTAATTTTGAACTTTTGGGTAGTTTTGTTTTTGTTATAAGTTTGTTACAGGGTTTACATCTACTGATGGATGTTAGGCGGAAGAGTATCTACTGAAGGATACTATGTTTGTATACACCTACTGATGGGTGTTGGTGAGAAAGATTTGCATCTATTGAAGGGTGCTGGAGGATTTTGGGTCAGGCTCGTGACGTTAAACAAGCACTACCTGGGAGGCAACCCAGTTGATTGATTTTATGTGTATTGTTTGTTTTGATTCTGCTTTAGTTGCCTGATAGGGATTGAATGTTTGAGTGATCTGAGAACTTAATTGTAGGGAGCAAGTGAGGGGCATGAGTAGAGGGCACCTAGGGTAAGCTAGGAAGAAGAAAAGCACAACACGAAGTGCCGCTGAGCGGTGGTATCGTAAAATGGGCTTAGGTTGCCCCTTAGCGGAACCCGAGCCCAATAGGGTATTTTTATACCCTAAGTCACGCTTTGGCCTCTATTTTTAGATTCTTCTCTGCAGACACACTCCTAAACATTTTTCCAAAGGTTCTCTACATTTTTCCTTTCATTCCTTTTTAGAAAATCTCCCTTCCACTCACTTTCTGACTAGTTTTCCATCTAAGTTTAGGGTTGGGAGAGAGCATCATTGATGGGGCTAAGTTTTTCAAAGCACTAGAGCAGGATTTGTTTTATCAATCACTTTTGGTTTTAGAATAGGATTTGATGTACTCAATTGGAAACTTCGTCTGTTATGATGGTTTGCTTATGATTATTGTTTGATAAGTAATGCCGATGATGCTTTGATATTGATTGATGTTGAGAATGTGCACATTATATGCTTATACAGGTGGTTTACAAGCATTGTGAACAAATGCAAGATTTTGTGATTGTGATTATGATTCTAAGCAGGATGTTATATGTGGAATGTGAATGAGCTTATATGTGAGGTTTTAAGCTCTAGAGTTGTTATTCTTGAATACTATTACTGTGAAAGCATGAATGACTTTGCCCAGGTTTTCTATGATTGAATTACTTGCCTGTTTGCATCTTATGATCAAGGCGATTTGTTGGTAACCCTTTTATTAGCCAAATTCATGAATTTAGCCCACTAAAAGAGAGCACTATGTGTTCTATCATTTGAACCCGTAGCCTTGAACATAATTTGAAAATCCCTTGTGAAAAGCTTTACCTTGAGTTAAGTAGAAAATATTTTGTGGTATTGACAAATGTCCAAGTTTGGGGTTGCTAGGAAGTTATGAAAGGGAAATTTAAAGCATTGAGCTAAGAGCTAAGAACTAAGTATGTGAAAAGAAAAAGAAAAAGAAAAAGAAAAGAGAAGAAAAAGTAAAGCTCAATGCAAAGGATAATTGGGAATAAGTAAGAATGGTTGTGTTTATATGATTCTCTTAACTCAAGGGTTTTGTGATCTAGAAAAACCAATTTTCTTGTTAGCCCGACCACATTTTAAATCATAGAAAAGTCCTTATGATGATGCTTGCTTGTAAGTGTTTTTGATTGTGGTTAAATGAAAGGCAAAGTTGATTCATGTGACATTGTGATAGTAGAGTGAATGAGTGAATACCTCTTATACACTTGTGTGTTTGAGTGAAACACTTTATATTGTGAGGAAAGATTCCATGAACATATAAGAACATATTTGCTTAGTTGATTGATCATTCATGAAAAGTAGCATTTGTTGGATAGTATGTGATTGTGTGAACACTAAAGCATGTGCATGTCTTGATTGAAATCTTTGCAATGAGCTAAATTGAGCACTTACTTATCTTGAAAAGGGAGTTTTGAATGTGGTGAACCATTATATGGATTGATGGAAGACTGAGTTACATCTAGTTTGCTTGAGGACAAGCCAAGTTTTAAGTTTGGGGTTGTGATAACGGTTGAAAAACCGTTATTTTTATGCTTAAAATTGATAACAAAAGCAACCTTTAAGACTTAGAAACTAGCTTGAACTCATATTTTTGCTTTAGTTTTGTGAATAAGAGAGTTAAAAGTGAATTTAATGGTTTTGTGCAAGATTCCCTTGATTTTGTAGGCTAATTGAATGATTTGAAAGAAGAATTGAAAAATCAGAAAAATTTCAATTAGAGTGTTGAAAAGTCAACAAAAACCAGAAAAATCAACTAGTCAACCAGAAAAGTCAACCAGTCAACCAGTCAATCAGAATGCTGAAAAATCAACCAGAATACAGAAAAAGTTTCGTTGAGCGGTAAAATACAACTAAGCGCCACTTTTCAGGTGCCAAAATCACTACTGAGGGGCAAAAACAATAGCTGGGGGCAAAATGGATCATGCGCTATTACCGCTCAACAAAAAAATACCGTTGAGCGTTATTCTAAATGGGCTTGGACCGGTTTTCTGTTACTTTTATGGGCTTGGGCCTAATTTTTTGTATTTTTAGAATAGTATATAAGCTTTAGGACGTCCTAGGGTTTGTATCTTTGGCTGGAAGGAAGCAGAAACACACTTTTCACCCCTTGGGGGTAGATTGGGAGATAGTGACAACTCTCCTCTTCTCTTTCTAGGGTTTTTCTATCTCTTCCATTCTTTCATTATTGTTCATCTAGTTTCACCATGAATATGGTGAACTAAACTTTGTATTGTTGTTGGGGAATCAATGTAATCTTTTGAAACTCTCATATATGGAATTGGTGTTTAAACATCTTATTTTGAGATACATGCTTTCTTTCATCATTAGTTAGGGTTTTTCCTCTTTGCTCAAAGCAAGCATTGTTTAACTCATTCGATGTCATGATTATTGATTTTGTCGATATGGGAACATACGGGGAAATCTAGATCCGGAGAAATTCTCCCAATAGCATATTGCCTAGACATAGGAGTATGAGGGTTGGTTGCCTTTAAGCTTCTGTGCTTCAAAATTAATTATTAGGGATGTGATAACAGTTGAAAAACTGTTATTTTCATGCTTAAAATTGATACTAAAAGCAACCTTTATACTTAGAAACTAGCTTGAAATCATGGTTTTCTTCATATTTTCAGAAATAAGAGAGTTGGACAGGTTTATGCTTGATTTCAGTGTTTTTGTGCAGGTTTTAAGGTGAATTTGGTGAAAGAAGTGAAGAAGGAGAGATATGGAATCAGAAAAGACATCAAAAAGTGCAAAAAGAGAAGCCGAAGTCACCACTCAGCGGCAGTTTACCGCTGAGCGGCACTCAAGAGCTTACGGGAGATCCGCTGAGGGGCAAAATGGCCGCTGAGGGGAGAAAACGTGACACGCACTTACCGCTGAGCGGTATTTTACCGCTGAGCGGCACTTTAATGGGCTTGGACCTAATTTTCTGTAATTTACGAATAATATATAAGCTTTAGGGTTTCCTAGGGTTAGGTATCTTTGGCTGGAACGAAGCAAACACTCTCTCTTCCACCCCTTTGAAGGAGGATCTTGGATGCTCAGGCTTCCTCTTCACCTTTTTAGGGTTTTATCTTTCATTCTTTCATTGTTATTCATCTAGGTTCACCATGAATATGGTGAACTAAACTCTGTATGTTTGTTGGGGAATCAATGTAATCTTTTGAAGCTCTCATATATGGAATCTGTTTTTACATCTTTTAATTAAGATCTATGCTTTCTTTCATCATTAGTTAGGGTTTTTCCTCTTTTCGTAATGCTTGCATTGTTTAACTCATTCGATGCATGATTATTGGTTTTGTCGATATGGGCGCGTACGGGGAAGTCTAGATCCGGGGAATTTCTCCCAATATTATATTGGTTGTCGTTAAGCTCCTGTACTTATGAACTGATCATTAGGAATGCTAGGAATTGTATGAACTCGTGATTAGGGAGAAGCCTTCTAGAAAGGTACTTTAGAGAGTGGCATTAACAATGATGATTTGAATGTTGAATTCCTAAAATATATGAGAGTGGATAAGATGAAATTGAACCCCAACAACATATTCATACATATATTTCATTGAAAGTGTTTATCTTTTGCTTTTTGCCATTGATCAAAACTTCATGCATACATATTTAATTTTCGTCTTTTGCATATAAAATCCAAATATTTCGTCATTAAGTCTTAGCTAATCAAGAAACCACATAACTAAACTAGGCCGTGAGTCCTTTGGGAAGAACGATACTTGGTCTTACCAAGTTTATTACTTGAACGATTCGGTCACACTTGCCGATTGAAAAACAAGTTTGTGACATCACATTTTGGTGTTCATAAATTTGTCCATCAAGTTTTTGGCGCCGTTGCCGGGGACTCGTGGTTTAACTGGTTAATTTGTGTGATTATTGATTATCTTTGACTTATTTTTTTTTATTTTTAATTTAAATTTCGAATTTTTTTTTTATTTTATTTTTCTGTTTATATTTTTCAGTTTGTATTTTATTTGATTTTATTTTATTTTTCTGTTTTCGGTTTTTCTGTTTTCTGTTTTCTGTTTTTATTTTCTGAATCTTATATCTTCTCTTATATCTTTTTGTGCTAACCAAATCTTTTCTAGGGTTTTGTGCTCTTGTGTATGCAGGAGGCAATTCGAACTAGGAGCAAGAAAACAACAGAACCTTTGCTTGAAGGATTAGAAGACAATAGACGGAGGAGAAGAATCCGAACATCTAGAGAACTTTTTCCTCCTCCGGAAATTCTGTTACAACCATCACCACAAGGTTCTGTTCATAGCACAGAAAATATGGAGAATAACAATGTTAGAAGAACTCTTGCTGATTACACCAATATAGCTGGACCTCAGCATTTTAACAGCATAGCTAGACCTAGAGTCAATGCAGCCAATATGGAGGTCAAACCAGCACTGATCCAACTGGTGAAAAGTAATCAATTTAATGGGTTATCTGATGAAAGCCCATATGAGCACCTTACTACATTCAATGAAATTTGCAACACAGTCAAAATTAATGGGGTGCCAGATGAAGCGATCAAACTTAGTTTGTTTCCTTTCTCATTGGGAGGCAATGCTAAGCTTTGGTTGAATTCTTTCCCAGAAGGAAGTTTCACAGAGTGGGAAGCAGTGGTAACAAAGTTTTTGAACAAGTACTTTCCACAATCAAAGGTGACAAAAGGCAAGCAAGAGATATCTTCATTTAAGCAGGGCATGGAAGAATCACTGGGGCATGCATGGGATAGATACAAAAGTCTGCTAAGAAAAACACCCACGCATGGCTTTGAAGAACAAGAAAGTAGTCTTAATTTTCCTTGGAGGTCTTGGTTCACACACTAAGATGCTGCTTCATGCCTCAGCAGGAGGAAACATCAAATGGAAAACTCCAGAGGAAGCTATAGAAATTATTGACAACATGGCTACTAGTGACAACGAACTTAACATTGAAAGAGGAGATCTTAGTCAGAAGGAGTTGTTACAATCAAATGATGCTTTGCTTATTCAAAATAAATTATCTCTCAACAGCTTGAAGAGGTAACTATGAAACTTTCTCAAATACCACAGGAAATACAACAGGTCTCAATGGTTCAAGTGCAACAACAAAAATGGCAAATGCAATTTACTCCAGTTGAGAAAACAACAAAACTTGAAGAGACTTTCCAAAGATTTTGAAGACAAATGTGTCTTATTGTCAGAATGTGGATGCTGCATTTAAAAATATGGAGGTTTATGTTGAGAGAATCGTTGACGAGATGAAACATGATAATCTCAGAAAGGAATGTAAAACTGTTGTGACTAGAAGTGGTAGAGTGTTAGAGGAGAGACAAAAAGAAAGAGAGGAGAAAGAAAATGAGAGTGAGAGTGAAAAAGAAACATGTGAGTGGAAAGAAAGAGTTGAGAGAGAGAAAAAGAAAAAAGAAGAAGAGGAGAGGAGAGAAAAAAGAGAGAGAAGAGAGAGAGGAGAGACAAAAGAAAAAGAGTATGAAAAGTCACTTCCTTATCCAAAGAGTTATTCAAGGAAGGAGAAAGAAAAGCAGTTGGAAAGATTCATGGAAGTTGTTTAACAAGCTGGAGATCACTATACCATTTCTGAAGCATTGCAACAGATGCCAGCATATGCAAAGTTTTTGAAGGAACTCCTCACAAAGAAACACAAGTACATTGAGAAGGAAACTATCAATATACAGGGTAACTGCAGTGCAATCATATAGAAACTACCTCCTAAACTTAAAGATCCAGGAAGCTTCACTATTCCATGCACCATAGGAGATGTGAAAGTTGGAAGAGCATTGATTGATTTGGGAGCTAGCATTAATCTAATGCCGCTATCCATGTGCAGAACAATTCAGGGGCTGGAAATTAAACCAACCAGAATGGCTCTTCAATTGGCGGACAGGTCTCTTAAATATCCATATGGAGTGGTTGAAGATGTTCTAGTGAAGGTTGAGAAATTTGTATTCCCAGTGGATTTTATTGTGATGGAGATGGAAGGAACTAGTGATGTTCCTCTTATTCTTGGGAGACCTTTTATGAAGACTGCTAGAGTTTTGATTGATGTAGAGAATGGTAAGCTTAAATTGAGAGTTGATGATGAAGAAGTCACTTTTGACGTATCCAAGGCCATGACATATCCAAATGATGACAAAGCATGTTTTCAATTTGATGAACTTGATGAAGTTTGTATGTGCAAGAAAGGATGGTGCGAAATATTTCTCCATTGGAAAAAACTCTCATTGATGCATGTGAAGATTTAGATGAAGAAGAAGAGAAATTGATTGATGAATGTCTGATGGACTTGGAAACATTGAAAAAGAGTCCAGAAGAAGATCCAATATTCGAAATAATTGATAAGGAAGAAACAGTCAAAGCACAGACACCAGAATTAAAAAGATTACCATCACATCTGAAATACGTGTTTCTAGAAGAAGATGGAACAAAGCCAGTCATCATCAATAACTCTTTATCTCTACAAGAAGAAGAGCAATTGATAGAAATTCTGAAAGCCAACAAAGAAGCAATTGGGTGGTCAATATCAGATCTTAAAGGTATTAGCCCAACTTACTGCATGCACAAAATTTTTATGGAAGAAGATTATAAACCAAGTGCTCAACCACAGAGAAGGTTAAATCCTGTTATGAAGGAGGTGGTCAGAAAAGAAGTGTTGAAACTACTAGAAGCTGGTATCATCTATCCAATCTCTGACAGTGAATGGGTGAGTCCAGTACAGGTGGTTCCAAAGAAAGGTGGGATGACAGTAATTTATAATGATAAGAATGAACTTATTCCTACTCGGACAGTCACTGGTTGGCGTATGTGCATTGATTACAGGAAGCTGAATAAAGCTACTAGGAAAGATCATTTTCCTCTTCCTTTCATGGATCAGATGCTAGAAAGGTTATCAGGGCAGGCTTTCTATTGTTTTCTAGATGGATATTCTGGATATAATCAAATTGTGGTAGATCCAAAAGACCAGAGAAGACGACTTTTACTTGTCCTTTTGGTATCTTTGCGTATAGAAAGATGCCTTTTGGATTATGTAATGCTCCAGCTACGTTTCAGAGGTGTATGCAGGCAATCTTTGCGGATCTCTTAGAAAAATGCATTGAAGTATTCATGGATGATTTCTCAGTTTTTGGAAATTCTTTCCAAAGATGTTTGGCTAATTTGAACACTGTCCTCAAAAGATGTGTTCAGACAAATCTTGTTTTGAATTGGGAGAAATGTCATTTCATGGTAACTGAAGGAATTGTATTGGGGCATAAAATCTCTGCTAAAGGAATTGAGGTAGACAAAGCTAAAGTAGAAGTCATTGAGAAACTACCTCCACCAACAAATGTAAAGGGGATTAGAAGTTTTCTTGGTCATGCTGGGTTTTATAGAAGATTATCAAAGATTTCTCAAAAATTGCTAAACCATTGAGTAATCTTTTGATGAAGGATGTTCCTTTTGTGATGAATGAAGACTGTCTGAAAGCTTTTGACATATTGAAGAAGAAGTTAGTGTCAGCTCCAGTAATTGTAGCGCCAGATTGGAATCAAAATTTTGAATTAATGTGTGATGCAAGTGATTATGCAATAGGAGTTGTCCTTGGCCAGAGGAAAGAACAAAAGTTTCATCCAATTTATTATGCTAGCAAGGTGCTGAATGATGCTCAATTGAATTATGCTACCACAGAGAAAGAATTTCTTGCCATTGTGTATGCTCTAGAGAAATTTAGACCTTATCTTATTGGGTCTAAGGTGATTGTCTATACAGATCATGCAGCTATCAAATATTTGTTGACAAAACCAGATTCTAAGCCACGTTGATTAGATGGGTACTACTATTGCAAGAATTTGATGTAGAAATCCGTGATAAGAAAGGAAGTGAGAACTTAATTGCTGATCATTTGTCACGGTTAGTCAACAATGAGGTCACTAGCAAGGAGTCTGAAATCTGGGAATCTTTTTCAGATGAATCACTCATGTATATTCAGCAGAGGCCCTGGTTTGCTGATATGGCGAATTTCAAAGCTGCAAGAGTCATGCCGGAAGACTTAACTTGGCAACAAAGAAAGAAATTTCTGCATGATGCCAAGCAGTTTGTTTGGGATGATCCTTATTTGTTCAAAATTGGAGCAGATAATCTTCTAAGGAGATGTGTTACAAATGAAGAAGCAGAAGGAATTCTCTGGCATTGTCATGATTCACCTTATGGAGGACATTTTAATGGAGAAAGAACAGCAGCAAAAGTCCTTCAATCAGGGTTTTATTGGCCAACTTTATTTAAAGATGCCCATAATCATGCTAGGAATTGTGATAAATGTCAAAGAGCAGGGACAATCACTAAACGTCATGAGATTCCTTTACAAGGTATTTTAGAGGTTGAGGTTTTTGATTGTTGGGGTATTGATTTTGTTGGACCTTTCCCTCCATCTTTCAACAATGAATATATTCTGGTAGCAGTGGATTATGTGAGTAAATGGGTGGAAGCATTAGCTTGTCCTAAAAATGATGCTAGCACGGTAATTAAATTCCTGAAGAGGCAGATATTCTCACGCTTTGGCACTCCAAGAGTGTTGATCAGTGATGGAGGATCTCATTTTTGCAATTATCAGCTAGAGAAAGTACTCAAACACTATGGAGTAAAACATAAGGTAGCTGCACCTTATCATCCACAAACCAATGGACAAGCTGAGGTGTCTAACAGGAAGATAAAAAGAATCCTGGAAAAAACAGTGACTTCATCAAGAAAGGATTGGTCTCTCAAATTGGATGATGCTCTTTGGGCTTATAGGACAACAATGAAGACGTCTATGGGATTATCACCATTTCAATTAGTCTATGGGAAAGCATGCCATTTGCCAGTAGAATTGGAGCATAGAGCATTATGGGCTTTGAAATTCTTGAATTTTGATCCTTATGAAACTCAATGCACACGCAGACGGTAGATTTTGGAGCTTGAAGAAATGTGATTACATGCATATGATTCATCCAAGGCTTACAAAGACAAAATTAAATTTTATCATGACAGGAAGTTGGTGAATAGAGTTTTCAATCCAGGACAACAGGTATTATTGTTCAATTCAAGATTGAAGATATTTCCTGGGAAGCTGAAATCAAAATGGTCAGGACCATATGTGATAAAAGAAGTGCATCCGCATGGAGCAATTGAAATATTTAATCCAGCTGCTGATGATCCACAGAGAAGTTGGGTGGTGAATGGTCAACGTCTCAAACCCTATCTAGGGGGAGAGGTGCAACAATTTTCCACAATGATGTTGTTGGTTGATCCTTGAAAGTTTGGGTCAGGCTCGTGACGTTAAACAAGCGCTTATTGGGAGGCAACCCAGTATTCTGTAAGCATTATTTGTTTTTAGATTAGGGTTTGATGTACTGTATTGAACACCTGGTTTGATGATGGTTTGCTATTAACTATGATTGTGTGATAAGTAATACTGAATGATGCTTATTGATTGATTGATGTTGAGATGATGTGCACATTAAAATGCTTATACAGGTGATTCACAAGCTTTGTGAACAAATGCATGATATCATGATTGTGATTGTGAAATTAAGCAGGATGTGTATGTCAAATGTGAATGAGCTTATATGTGAGGTTTTGAGCTCCAGAGTTGTTATTGTTGAATGCTATTACTTTGAAAGTATGAATGATTTTGCCCAGGTTTTCTATGATTGAATCAATTGCTTGTTTTGCATCATATGATCAAGGCCGTTTGTTGGAAACCTTTTTATTGGCCAAATGCATAAAATTAGCCCACTAAAAGAGAACACTTTGTGTTCTATCCTTTTGAACCCTTAGCCTTGAACATACACTGAAACCCTTGATTGAAAATCTTTACCTTGAGTTAAGTAGAAGATCTTGTGTGATATTGTTAAATGTTCAAGTTTGGGGTTGTTGGGAAAACATGAAAAGCATTGAGCTAAGAGTTAAAAAGTAAGAATATACAAAGAAAAAGAAAAGAAAAGAAAAAGAAGCAAAGCTCAATGCAAAGGCAAAAGAAAGTTGGGAATGAATAAGATGATTGTATTGTTATGATTCTCTTAACTCAAGGATTTTGTGATCCAGAAAAACCAATTTTCTTGTTAGCCCAGCCACATTATAAGCCATTGAAAAGTCCTTGTGATGGTGCATGCTTGTGAATGTTTTTGATTGTGGTAAAATGAAAGGTAAATTTGATTCAGGTGACATTGTGATAGTAGAGTGAATGAGTGATTACCTTTTATACACTTGTGTGTTGAGTGAAATACTTTACCTAGTGAGGAAATATTCCATTAGCACATGAACATCCATGCTTAATTGATTGGTCATTCATGAAAAAGAGCATTTGTTGGGTATTAACTGATTTTGTGAAACACTAAAGCATGTGCACATCTTAATTGAAATCTTGATCATAAGCTTGATTGATGTTTTTACTTATCTAAAAAGAGGATTTTTGAATGAAGTGAACCATCATAAGAATTGGTTGAAGATTGAGTTACATCTTGTTTGCTTGAGGACAAGTGATAACAGTTGAAAAACTGTTATTTTCATGCTTAAAATTGATACTAAAAGCAACCTTTATACTTAGAAACTAGCTTGAAATCATGCTTTTCTACATATTTTTAGAAATAAGAGAGCTGGACAGGTTTATGCTTGATTTCAGTGTTTTTGTGCAGGTTTTAAGGTGAATTTGGTGAAAGAAGTGAAGAAGGAGAGAGTTGAAATCAGAAAAGACAACAAAAAGTGCAAAAAGGACAAGCCGAAGTCACCGCTCAGCGGCAGTTTACCGCTGAGCGGCACTCTGGAAGTCACATGAGGTCCGCTGAGGGGCAAAATGGCCGCTGAGGGGAGAAAACAAGTCACGCACTCACCGCTGAGCGGCACTTTAATGGGCTTGGACTTGACTTTTTGTAATTTACGAATGATATATAAGCTTTAGGGTTTCCTAGGGTTAGGCATCTTTGGCTGGAACGAAGCAAACACTCTCTCTTCCACCCCTTTGAAGGAGGATCTTGGATGCTGAGGCTTCCTCTTCACCTTTTTAGGGTTTATTCTTTCATTCTTTCATTGTAATTCATCTAGGTTCACCATGAATATGGTGAACTAAACTCTGTATGTTTGTTGGGGAATCAATGTAATCTTGTGAAACTCTCATATATGGAATCTGTTTTTACATCTTTTAATTAAGACTTATGCTTTCTTTTCATCATTAGTTAGGGTTTTTCCTCTTTGCTTAATGCTTGCATTGTTTAACTCATTTGATGCATGATTATTGGTTTTGTCGATACGGGCACGTACGGGGAAGTCTAGATCCGGGGAATTTCTCCCAATTTTATATTGGTTGTCATTGAGCTCCTGCACTTATGAACTGATCATTAGGAATGCTAGGAATTGTATGAACTCGTGATTAGGGAGAAGCCTTCTGGAAAGGTACATTAGAGAGTGGCATTAACAATGATGATTTGACTGTTGAATTCCTAAAAATATATGAGAGTGGATAAGATGAAATTGACCCCCAACAACATATTCATACATTAATATCATTGAAAGTGTTTATCTTTTGCTTTTTGCCATTGATCAAAACTTCATGCATACATGTTTATTTTCTGTCTTGCATATTAAACTCTAAATATTTCGTTTGTAAGTCTTAGTTAATCAAGAAACCACATAACTAAACTAGGCCGTGAGTCCTTTGGGAAGAACGATACTTGGTCTAACCAAGTTTATTACTTGAACGATTCGGTCATACTTGCCGATTGAAAACAAGTTTGTGACATCATAATTTGGTGTTCATAAATTTGTCCATCAACAAGCAAAGTTCTAAGTTTGGGGTTGTGATAACAGTTGAAAAATTGTTATTTTCATGCTTAAAATTCATACTAAAAGCAACCTTTATACTTAGAAACTAGCTTGAAATCATGGTTTTCTTCATATTTTCAGAAATAAGAGAGCTGGACAGGTTTATGCTTGATTTCAGTGTTTTTGTGCAGGTTTTAAGGTGAATTTGGTGAAAGAAGTGAAGAAGGAGAGATATGGAATCAGAAAAGACATCAAAAAGTGCAAAAAGAGAAGCCGAAGTCACCGCTCAGCGGCAGTTTACCGCTGAGCGGCACTCAAGAGCTGACGGGAGATCCGTTGAGGGGCAAAATGGCCGCTGAGGGGAGAAAACGTGACACGCACTTACCGCTGAGCGGTATTTTACCGCTGAGCGGCACTTTAATGGGCTTGGACCTAATTTTCTGTAATTAACGAATAATATATAAGCTTTAGGGTTTCCTAGGGTTAGGTATCTTTGGCTGGAACGAAGCAAACACTCTCTCTTTCACCCCTTTGAAGGAGGATCTTGGATGCTCAGGCTTCCTCTTCACCTTTTTAGGGTTTTATCTTTCATTCTTTCATTGTTATTCATCTAGGTTCACCATGAATATGGTGAACTAAACTCTGTATGTTTGTTGGGGAATCAATGTAATCTTTTGAAGCTCTCATATATGGAATCTGTTTTTACATCTTTTAATTAAGATCTATGCTTTCTTTCATCATTAGTTAGGGTTTTTCCTCTTTTCGTAATGCTTGCATTGTTTAACTCATTCGATGCATGATTATTGGTTTTGTCGATACGGGCGCGTACGGGGAAGTCTAGATCCGGGGAATTTGTCCCAATATTATATTGGTTGTCGTTAAGCTCCTGTACTTATGAACTGATCATTAGGAATGCTAGGAATTGTATGAACTCGTGATTAGGGAGAAGCCTTCTAGAAAGGTACTTTAGAGAGTGGCATTAACAATGATGATTTGAATTTTGAATTCCTAAAATATATGAGAGTGGATAAGATGAAATTGAACCCCAACAACATATTCATACATATATTTCATTGAAAGTGTTTATCTTTTGCTTTTTGCCATTGATCAAAACTTCATGCATACATATTTAATTTTCGTCTTTTGCATATAAAATCCAAATATTTCGTCATTAAGTCTTAGCTAATCAAGAAACCACATAACTAAACTAGGCCGTGAGTCCTTTGGGAAGAACGATACTTGGTCTTACCAAGTTTATTACTTGAACGATTCGGTCACACTTGCCGATTGAAAAACAAGTTTGTGACATCACATTTTGGTGTTCATAAATTTTTCCATCAGGATGCTAGGAATTGTATGAACTCGTAATTAAGGATAGGCCTTCTTGCAAGGTGATTTAGAGAGTGGCATTAACATTGATGAAAAGAATGATGAATTCCTAAAATGTGAGAGTGGATAAGATGAAATTGATTACCCCAACAACATACTCATCCATCTAATTCTTTCAAGTGTTTGTGTTCCTCTTTTCCATTGATCAAACTCATGCATACATGTTTACTTATTGTCTTTTGCATTTGAAACCTATAATCAATTGTTCACAAGTCTTAAATAATCAACAAATCATATAACTAACTAGGCCGTGAGTCCTTTGGGAGAACGATACTTGGTCTTACCGAGTTTATTACTTGATACGATTCGGTCTCAAGTGCAAAAGAAGAGAAGCCTCAAGTACCGCTCAACGGCAGTTTACCGCTGAGCGACACTCAGGAACTCCCGTTGGGTCCGCTGAGGGGTGAAAATGCCGCTGAGGGGAAGAATCAACTCACGCACTTACCGCTGAGCGGCACTATTTTGGGCTTGGGCCTAATTTTTTGTATATGTTAAAATAGTATATAAGCTTTAGGACGTCCTAGGGTTTGTATCTTTGGCTGGGAGGAAGCAGAAACACACTTTTCACCCCTTGGGGTAGATTGGGAGACCGAATCGTATCAAGTAATGAACTCGGTAAGACCAAGTATCGTTCTCTCAAAGGACTCATGGCCTAGTTAGTTATATGATTTGTTGATTATTTAAAACTTGTGGACAATTGATTATAGGTTTCAAATGCAAAAGACAATAAATAAACATGTATGCATGAGTTTGATCAATGGAAAAGATGAACACAAACACTTGAACAAATTAAATGGATGACTATGTTGTTGGGGTTATCAATTTCATATTATCCACTCTCATATACGTTTAGGAATTCATCATTCTTTTCATCAATGCTAATGTCACTCTCTAAATCACCTTGCAAGAAGGCCTATCCTTAATTACGAGTTCATACAATTCCTAGCATCCCTAATAATTAATTCTGAAGCACAGAAGCTTAAAGGAAACCAACCCTCATATTCCTATGTCTAGGCAATATGCTATTGGGAGAATTTCCCCGGATCTAGATTTCCCCATAGTTCCCATATCGACAAAATCAATAATCATGACATCGAATGAGTTAAACAATGCATGCTTTGAGGAAAGAGGAAAAACCCTAACTAATGATGAAAGAAAGCATGTATCTCAAAATAAGATGTTTAAACTCAAATTCAATATATGAGAGCTTCAAAAGATTACATTGATTCCCCCAACAACAATACAAAGTTTAGTTCACCATATTCATGGTGAAACTAGATGAACAATAATGAAAGAATGGAAGAGATAGAAAAACCCTAGAAAGAGAAGAGGAGAGTTGTCACCATCTCCCAATCTACCCCAAGGGGTGAAAAGTGTGTTTTTGCTTCCTCCCAACCAAAGATACAAACCCTAGGACGTCCTAAAGCTTATATACTATTTTAAAATATACAGAAAATTAGGCCCAAGCCCAAAATAGTGCCGTTCAGCAGTAAACTACTGCTCAGTGGTAAGTGCGTGAGTTGATTCTTCCCCTCAGCGGCATTTTCATCCCTCAGTGGAGCCAACGGGAGTTCCTAAGTGCCGCTTAGCGATAAACTGCCGCTGAGCGGTACTTGCGGCTTCTCTTCTTTTGCACTTTTTGAGTTCTTTTCTGATTCCATCTCTATCCTTCTTCACTTCTTTCACCAAATTCACCTTAAAACCTGCATAAAACACTGAAATCAAGCATAAACCTGTCCAGCTCTCTTATTTCCAAAAATATGACAAAAAACATGATTCCAAGCTAGTTTCTAAGTGTTAAAGGTTGCTTTTGGTATCAATTTTAAGCATGAAAAAACAATTTTTGAACTGTTATCTCCTGTCTAGCTCTCTTATTTCCAAAAATATGAACAAAAGCATGATTCCAAGCTAGTTTATGAGTGTTAAAGGTTGCTTTTAGTATCAATTTTAAGCATGAAAATAACAGTTTTTCAACTGTTATCAGTAGCTTCCATCACTAACACTCTAGTAATACATTAAGCAATCTTAATTCATCAATTTAAACTTTTTTGTACTCTAATTGGGTTGAAAACCAAACTGTTTAGCAGAATCACCCTTCTACTTCCCAATTTCACTAAAAAATGAGGTTTGAATATGATATTTTGCACATACATGAATCTGGCTTCAATTTGAATGTTCTAAAAAGTTTAAAACAACTTTTAGGACCTGTACAAACTGCCAAATAGCATAGAATAACATCAGCACGAAAATTGGCCTAAACTAGGCTAAGAATATGTAGTCTTCATATCATAACAAGTTTAAACTTGTTAAATGTATATATTGTATGTTGATGTAGTCTTCATATCCCAACAAGTTTAAACTTGTTAAATGTATATATTGTATGTTGATGTAGTCTTCATATCCTAAAGTAGACTAATTTTACGTAATGGATATATTGTATGTTGATGTATATATTGTATGTTCCTATATATTGTATGTTCATTTATTAGGCAACAATTTGATTAAGTTAAGTAGTCATTTAAAATCCTATGGTACTACACACATTCTCAATAGGAAGAGAATGGTAAAAGTAGTATAAACACTTAGAACCTACAAAATATGTGGAAGTAATGCATAAAAGAGAACTTCAGTAATAATAAGTTTTCTCCCCCAAATTTAATACATAGCCCCTAAGGATGTCTAAGGCATTTCAATACTGAGGAGTTCTCTTTGCATGCCCTTATTGTATGCCTATGACAATAGTGGTCAAATGGCCTTCCATGTTCGACTTAAGTAGTAATAGGTTGATTACTTATGTCACATGGAATGTTGTTGTTTTGTCTAAAGTAGTTTATCTTTGTTTGGCTTGTCACAGAACATGGCCCATTTTCCCAACCACCGTGGATGGATGTACGATCGTTGTTATAGCGGAAGGAGAGGTTTGAAGGAAGCTTTTGTCATCGGAGTTGATGAGTTTGTGGAGACGGCTCGACGATATGAATATTATGCTCTTGATGGAGGGATTTGATGCCCATGCACCAAGGGCGAATGTACAAGGATTTTGAAAGATGAAGTCGTCAAAGTTCACCTATACAAAAAAGGGTTCATGCCTAATTACACGGTTTGGACATTTCATGGTGAAGAAATTCCATCGACCTCCACTGCAGCTGAAAAACGGCTTGCATCAAGTTTGAATAATATTGTACATACATCTGAGATAGATCAATTTGCCTATATGCAAGAGATGGTTGACAATGCTCTTCGTCGACATTCTAAACAAGAACCAAAAGATAATCATGACGAAGAGTCTCCGAATGAAACCACTCAAAGGTTTTACAATTTACTGACTGAGGCAAATCAACCTGTATTTGAAGGTTCATCTGAGTCAAAATTGTCAGTATGCATTAGACTAATGGCTGGTAAATAAAATTGGAACGTTCCCAATCAAGCATTGGACTTCTTTACAAAATTGATGTTAGATCTGACAACACCAAATAATTCTATGCCGAAGAATTATTATCAAGCCAAAAGATGTGTTTCAAAGCTGGGATTGGAAGCCAAGAAGATTGATTTTTGTGTTAATGGATGTATGTTATTCTATGACAATGATAGTGGAAAAAATGATGCATTGTTGGTTGAATGCAAGTTTTGTGGCTCACCTCGATATCATACGATGCATGCAGGATGAAGGCCATAAAAACCAATTCCCTTAAAGTCCATGTTCTACTTGCCTCTAATTCCAAGATTACAAAGAATGTTTACTTCAATGCAAACATCACAACACATGACATGGCATGATGGTAACAAAACTGAAGGAGTTTTGCGTCATCCTTTTGATGGTGAAGCTTGGAAGCACTTCAATCGTAGACATCCATTCTTTGCTAGTGAACCGCGTAACGTGAGACTTGGTCTATGCTCTGATGGGTTTACATCGTACATTCAGGCGTCTGCATGACCATATTCATGTTGGCCGGTGATAGTTACCCCATATAATCTACCACTTGAGATGTGTAGGGCAAAGCCTTACATGTTTTTAACATGTATAATACCAGGTCCATCTAATCCCAAATCAGTGATTGATGTATATTTGGAGCCTTTGAGACGGTTCTTGGAAATTGATCACCCCTTTAGAAGAAACAAAAAGGCATTTCGCAAGGGGCTACTTGAAACGGATATGCCCCCGCCGATGTTGACTGGATCACACATTTGGAGAAGAGTGAAAGACTAGCCAAAAGTCATTGAATGTGGTCAAAATAGGATAGAAGGGTTTGGGGAGTGGCATAATTGGACTAAAAGAAACATATTTTGGGATCTTCCCTATTGGAAAGACAACTTGCTAAGACATAACCTCGATGTCATGCACATAGAAAAAAATTTCTTTGACAATGTCTTCAACACAATTATGAATGTTATTGGGAAGACAAAAGATAATGACAAAGCAAGAAAATATTTACCTTTGTATTGTGGGCGAAAAGACTTACAGTTGAAGGCGCAAGCTAATGCCCGATTGTTCAAACCAAAAGCAAATTACACCATGTCAAAAGACGAGGCAAGAATAGTTTGTGGATGGATGAAGGAGCTTAGAATGCCAGATGGATATTCTTCTAACTTGTACAGATGTGTAAATGTTCAGAACGTTACTATTCAAGGGTTGAAGAGTCATGATTGTCATGTATTCATGGAGACATTCATCCCTCTTGCGTTCAGTTGTTTGTCAATGCATGTGTTAAATCCACTGATAGAAATCAATAACTTCTTTAAAGATTTGTGTTGCACGACACTAAAGGAAAATTCCCTAAGAAAGATGGAAGAAAATATTCCAATTATTCTCTGCAAATTAGAAAAAATACTCCCTCATGTATTCTTTGATTCAATGGAGCATCTTCCAATTCATCTTGCATATGAAGCTTGGCTTGGGGGACCGGTGCAATACAGGTGGATGTATCCCTTTGAAAGGTTTATGGGAAAATCCAAACGTTCAGTTAAAAATAAAGCTAGAGTAGAAGGATCAATTTGTGCAGCTTACTTGCACACAGAGACAACGTATTTTTGTTCACATTATTTCAAAAACTTCATGTTGTCCCCCACTAATGTCAGAAATGAAATGCAATTACAAGATGAACCATGTGAAGGTAAATTGTCAGTTTTTCGACAATCAGGCCGTCATGCAGGCAGAGAATTTACTCATTGGTTAACTGATGCTGAATTCAACTCTGCTCATGTCCATGTCTTGATCAATTGTAGTGAAGTTAAGTCGTACCTTGAGTATGTCATCATCCAACTCCTACCTTTGCAATGCTTAAATTTTTATACACTAATTCATTTCATTTGTACCAGCTCATTTCTTGTGGCTGAGCAAGCCGCAGGAGGAAATGCTTCTGCTAGAATACACTCAGAGTTTCCTCAATGGTTCAGAAATTAGGTCTGTACTTTTTCCCATGTTTTGAGTAAGGTTAATTTGACTCTTGCTTTGAAATTTTGTTCGTATCTTTGTAGGTTTTTAATCAGGCATTAACTCCCACGGTTCAAGAGTTAAGACATTTATCCAATTGGCCAATGAGATGTGTCAAAGAATGGCATACTTATTTCACCAATGGTTACAAATTTCATACACATGAGTGGTCGAAAACAACATATTCGAAATCCAAATGGCAAAAGAGAATAAGGTCTTAAATTTCTTAGTTAAAATCCGTTACACTAACTTGTTAAATTGCAAAATTATAAGTGTTTGATGAAATTGCCTCTTCAATTAGTTAATATATGTAAATTAATATAAATAATATAGCTAGAAGATATTTTTATATCAATTTCAATTTTTTATAAAAGAATACTTTTGGATAATTATACTTTTTAATTAATTTAGAACTCTTATAATATTTTAATTAAAAAAGATCGATTATTTTAACTAAATCTTAGTTTAATTGTTTTTTTTATGCTGTACATTATGCCATGAATTAATTTTACATCTTAAAATATTTTCAACCAAATTAAACCATATTTTCATCGGGCTAATTAATATGGCAATTACCACTGTAATATAAAACTAATATCTAAATTAAGTAATAAAAGACAGAATGAAATAATAAAGTCCTATCTGTGTAAAACAAAGTAAAATGTTTTTAGTAAACATTTTAAAAAAATAAAATACAGGTCAGGAACCCAAATCCTCAATTGAAATAACATTTCACATGAATGCTTCAAGATAATAAAAACATGTTTGTTATTAAAGATAATTAATATGGTCAAGCAAACTTTTCAATTAGTCATTAGTCAAGCCCATAAACAGTGTCAACAATACTCAATCGAGAATCAGGCAAGACAAAAGTATAAATATAAAACACAACAAAAAGTCCACAAATCATTATGTGAACTCTATTTTCTTGAAGCTCTCCACAAAGTCCTCCACAGCTCATAACAACAGCGTCACTCAGCAATTCTCTACATAATAAGTTAACAAAAAGAAAAGGAAGGATAAGAATGGAGAATAAGCCTGAATGATAATAGGAACCAGACAAAATGTAATATCATGAAGATGCATGCATACTCGTACCATGGATTATTATACATTGATAAGCAGGTATTTAAATCCTCATCACTGAACTTTTGAGTTCCATTTGGAGGATAAAGAATTTCATCTGCTTTGACCTCAGAAATGTTATCTTCTTTTCCATCTGATGGTAGAAGAGGAACGGGAAATGATGGTGGAAATTGCTGACACATCTCGTTAGATGATAGTGTACAAAAATTCATTTCACTTTGTCCTGAAAAATCATCCACACAATAGATGCATGTATCCTCACTGAAAACTTTTCCATCAATATCATTTTCATTGTTCATAAATTCACCAGAGTCAGATGTGTAAAATTGATTTTTTTCAGAAGTTGATGTTTGATCACTTGAATTTAGGAAATCAAGTAAAGGGTTCCGTAAAGAATACTGATGCATGCAATCACAAATATTAATAGGACGGTTTTGCAGTTGACGCCTTTTCCTATTATCATTGTCCGCTTGAAACAGATGTTGTGATCCCATATTCAAATTAGAAGAATGCATATTATTGTGTTGTTGAATTGGACTAGCTTGTCTCAAGTATTGCTGAAATAGATAAATATACATGTAGGTTATGATTCAAGTACATCATAATGCTCAATCAAGTGGAGACTAACTAGCAGTGTGTTGAAATAATTACTAGGGCTGCAGTCAGCTAAAACATATATGAATCTAAAAATATAAGTTGCAAATCTAGAAATAGAGTATGACAATTTAGAGAGAGAAAGAAAGAGAGTATGCTTCTGTCATTAAATCTTGAATGGCGCAAAAGAAAAGGAGAAAATGCTGTCATCCAAAAGTCTCCCCTTCAAAAATTTGTATTAAAGAGAAAATGCTTAGAAACATGAGGGCCTTTCCCTATTATATTTCCTTACTATTGCAGATAATCTTGCAACCATAATCCGACACAAAATCCTATGAATACTTTGTAACTGACTTTATAATTTCCTTACGTCCTGAACACAAACAATATTGAAACAAAACTCCAAACTATAGTATTTAGCAGCTTCATAAAGCTAGGAAATGAAATATAACTGACTTCATAATCCCACACAAAATTCTATGAATACTTTGTAACTGACTTTATAACTTCCTTACGTCCTGAACACAATCAGTATTGAAACAAAACTCCAAACTATAGTATTTAGCAGCTTCATAAGCTAGGAAATGAAATATAGCTGAAACCATATTGCCGACTTTTAATAAGCACAACTAATTTTCAAGTATAGTCTGCCTATTTTGAAACACCTTGATGCGGCAGTAAGGTTTCCGTCATATGACTTGGTGATCATAGATTCAATAACAGAAATAAACTCTTCACTCACAGATCATGCCATGGTATAAGCCTGCATACGTAAAAGGGAATTTATTGAAAAGAAAAGAACAAACCTGGAAATGACTTTCAATATTTTGTATTGCAAGTCCTGACACATTCCTAAGCTGGGTTCTTTGATCTGGAAGAGCTTCTCAAAAGAAAAACAGCAAGTGTCACTCTTATAGCTGGCAGCTACAGCATAAATGACAAATAAATAAATAAGCTAAGACCAAACTTACCACTGGTTCTGGCCAATTCAACACCTCCACCTCCTAAGAACTTCACATGTGAATCATAAGTCTGATTGAGCCTTTTTCTACCCAGCATTAATGATTCACTTTGTTTTCCCCCTGTTTCATGTTTACGTTCTCCAATTATAACACTTTGGAGAGTCTGTCCTCCAGTATTTATGAATGACTCACATTCTCTATTGTTGTTTACAATAGTTTCCTGTGACTGAAACCTCCCAAAACCCTCTACATCTATAGTTATTACTCTTCCATCTTCTATCTTCCATAATGCGTATTTCCACAGACTGTTTAGATCTGAAATCTTAATTGGTTTTTCAAAACATAGTTTAGATCCAAACAGCTCTCCAAGAGTGTTATTATTAGCCGTCATAACTACAGAAACAATAAACAGGCTGTCAATTAAAGATGGAAATCATGAATGACATTTGTGGTTACAAATAAAACAAGCTAAAGATAATTTGAGAACTTAACGGAAATATGGCATGGTTGTTAATTCTCTTATTTTCTGAGATAGCAAAACTATCCCCATGTCAGGTAAGTGAACCTCGACAAGGGCAAGGTTAAGCTCATTCCTCTTCTCCTTGACAATGGATAATGCCTCAGAAGCAAGTGAAGCAGTCACAACTAGTAGTACAAGAAAGTAGGAAATTTTAAAAAATAAACCAATGATTATATACTGTGAAGGCCATCAAGTTCATTAACTAGTGAGAAGAGGAAATAATACCCTCATAATTTTGGCCTCAACTAATAAAATTAGAAACAACTATTATTGCTACACTACATTATGTAATAAAATCATATGATAATCTTCTAAGAGAAAGATCCATGTACGCACAATTTATATGCATAGTCACGGCCAGAGTTAAGTTTTCTTGAATTTTTTTACTCACTTCATTTTGTATGTATTTTTAGAAGCATCATTTTTTAGCTAAACTTTATTTATTGTGTGACTACAATCGTAGTTGTGGATGTTAGAACCAAGTCATATTGGAGGATCTCTAATCCCTCAAACATTATAAGCTTTGATAACAAAACAGGAGGAAATGATTAACGAACAAGATATTCTGACCTAAGCAAGCATATCTATACATGTTATCTTATCAAGTATCATTTAAGCTATTGCGGAACATCTGAAGTTGAGGTTGCAAAGATATTTCAATGCAATTAAACAGTATATAAGCCACGTATATATAAAAGAAAAATAACTTTTAGCTTTCAGAAATATGTGTTCACTGCCACTTACCTTCATATCCTAGGGCTTGAAGCATTTTTGACACCGCTGCAAGACATTTCAAGTTATTGTCTAGAACTAAAACTTTCAAGCCCAATACTGGACAATAGTATTTCTTTGAATCAGCTGACTGGAACATATTTGAATCCATTTTAAGGAATATAAGACAGAAAGTATATCTGGGTCAAAAAAATGTCAAGAGTGAGAACAAGAAAGGAGATTTTACATTTATACACATCGCATTAATCAACTATATTGTTTATAAAGAATTTTCAGCAATAAGCTCTTAATTTTGTAACATTAATCAAGCTGTTTTCTCATCCAAACAAGAAAAAATCCCTCACAACATTCTGAACTCTCTAACCAACTCTAAGGGGGGGGCCAGGAAATAGTTGAAATCCCTGTACCTGATGTGAGCATGGAGTGTTTTTTTATGCAAAAAAATAAAAATGAGGCAGGAATAACAAGTGACTCTAGAAGACTTCCAAAAATGACACATGAATGAATTGAATACACATCAGAATAAGAGGGATCCATCCAGAGACTGTGTAAGGATAAAACAATACTGTTGAGGATAACTTCAAATATATTTGATTGGTCTACCTAAATTAAAACCCTTCATCTTCAATTTACAATTACATTATGAAGTAATATAATGAATTAAAAATAAGTATGATCTCCCTTACTGCACATTGCCTTTCAAGTTGTCAAAGCATTTTAAATTTTTTGAACTAAAGTATAAACAGTCCAATCCTATGTAAACGACAAAAAAGATCATACCAAAAATACCATGAATGAAAAAAGAAGAAAATTTTAATTCGCTTGTGGATCCAATTTTGAAACCAAACGAAACTTCTATGCACATAGATAACTTTATTCATGAAATTAGCATACATCCAAACCCCTTTTTTATTAAAAGCAAGTATGCTATAGCATCACTATGCTATGTACTATCCTAACTAGGTTAGTACCCCAGATAACATCAATCAGCTGCAACATATTAGATTATTAGAAGGAAAGAAAACCTATACAAGATCATGGGTGGGGGAAACCAAACCCATCAACAAAAAGCAAAAACCTATAAAACAGTAAATGGTATGTGTCCCTAGAAAAAACAATACTAAGAAAAGAAGGCAAGTAAGGCAGCACATCTATTACACTCTCTCTATATATGTAAACCTTCAACCCCATCTCCTTAAGCAGGCCCATACAATTTAACCACCTATTCAAAAGTAGGAATAATGGGAAACACGATCTCTCTTTTCCTTAAATTTTCATAAGTAGGAATATCGGCATGAATTAATCTCCATAAGATTGCTGATTTTGATGGGGAAATAATGGAATACCATATAAATTTATATATTTATGAATACTATATTATTTTTCCTTTTTTACTTAATCTTATTCTCTGAAGTACAGACTACTATTTTTAATGTGTTTATACGTTTATTATCTCTATATCACTGTTAATCAAATACTAGCTTTCTTGATAGGAATCATCATCTTCTAAATCCAAGTTTTCTTCTTTATCATCTTCACTACACTAATATTTGTAGATTTCATGTTCGGAAATTGAAATCCAAAAATTATACCCTCTCCCAGAAAAGCCCAAAATGTCACTATTAAAAGGGTTTTTTTTTAACAGAATCAACCCATGGTGTTGCTATCCTGTCTGCTCAGACCACTACAGTAAACCACTTCGCTATGGAATAGCATGCAGGGGTCATTCCACTCCACTGTAGCTCGCTCTTCAAAATCCAATTTTGGATTAATGTATAGTTGATTTTATACTTACACATCGTGTCTTATATAAAAAAAACTTCATAAAAAAATACATAAAATTAATAGTTAACATAGCATTTATTTAATCGAAACCACTTAGGCCTACATTGAGCCGAATTATAATTGATTTGATTGATTGATTGATACAATGAAAAATAAGAAAAGAAATATGGAAGAGGACGGAGTTGTTTTTCTTCTCCAAATTTATCCAAGCCAACTTACAAACAACACAAGGTTTAACATCATTAGATACTGTTTTGAAGTGATTCTCCAACCACATCATATCACTTTATGTGTCCCACAATAATCACAACACAACATACATGCAAGCACAAGCATAACTTAAAATCTTGTTAACAACAATTGTCAAAGGGAACACCAAAAGAATTGAGAAACTACAGTTTCACCTATATTTCATTTCATACAAATCAACTCAGATTACTTATACTATCAAGGAAACTATTTTAATATTGATACTTAAAGACTATTTGGCTTCTTTTTTTATAAATTCATGTTAGACATCACTCTGTACCTTGACAACTCAGATAAGTTGACATCACAAATATACCAATCATTTGTCATCACATGAAAAATATTATTAGAAAAAAGAAAATAAATACAAAAATTAGGAGACCAAACCAAACCCATGTACGTAAAAACAAAGGAAAACTTCCGATCAAAGAACTAAATAACTCTAATGGAGCATCTGGTTAGCAAAACATCACATATTCTTGTTTTGATGTTCTAAAAATAGTTTTCATTTCAATATTTGTTTGGCTCATCACTCTTTTCTACCTCCCCACCATTATCAAGCATGTCTAGTGTCATTGCTTACTTCAAACCACCTTCCTCATCAGATACCTCCCTAATGCAAAAAATGTGACTTGAGACCAACTAGCCTCTAGAAAGAAGTTAATGGTTGTCTAGATGATGCCATAGTCATAAACATTGTCACCAGTGGCTTCAAAGCTAGTGTCGGAACCATTAACAACTTTGAGGGGTGATGGTTTGTTAGGGATTTATTAGTCCTGATCAGGGACTCTAATGGTTGCAATTGATGGGAACACACAAAGAAAATAGATAATGAAAAATAAATCCAAATTTTGGCATGTATTTTAAGACATTTTTGAGGAAAATGTTTTCTAATCTTTAATCAAACAATTTTCAACTTCTTTGGAAATGAACACAGAAAATGCTTAAAGCAAATATCTTCTAAAGGTGTCTGAACAACCTTCAAAAGAAAAATAAAGAAATTAGGGAGCATACCTCAATTAGTTCAACAAATTGCTACTAAACTCTGTTGAATTTGATAAATCTTGCAAGCTATTCAGATCTTTGTTCAAGGAAAAGGGCCGATGCGGCAGATCTTATAAAGAGGCGTAGGGTTCGTAGCTTTGCATTTTCATTTAATACCTAAACATTTGTAATTTGATAAAGTGGAGTAAATAAATGCGTAGTTGACTTTAACTAAAATATACAAACAAACTTTAAATTCGTAACCAAAGGTATGAAATTACCATTAAAATCATGAATTTTTAGCTAATTTTTGAATATGAATCATAAATGATATCAAGTTGTCAATCCAAAAACAATAAATATAAATAATAAATGATATAAATGTAGAGAGAGAGCGTGTTCCTAGCCTTTCACAATGATGCATATCACTTGTTGGGGATCTCATATCGACTAGAGACATAGCCAAAGTGTATTATATAAGAGAGTGCAAGCTCACCTTCTAAGTTGGTTTGGTAGGATTGAATCAAGCCTAAATCTACTTTCCAAGATGGTATCAAAGCCTATCTTGGTAGATTTTCCAAGTTTATCTTACCATCCCCTACTATAATTTGGGGACAAGACTGCTTCACAAGACTAAATATGGGGAAACAGAATACAATGTATAAAAAGAGTGACCATGTTAGGAAGGGAATATTGTTAAGAAGTGGACTTTAAGTCTAATTCAACTCCACAAAACCGGTTTGTAAGGTGATGTCTAGTGGAGCTAAACATTAATGGGTGATTCGATAGCGGTCTGATAATGGTGGAATGATATGCCCAACAAACACAAATCTCACTACAATAGGCTCTAACTCATGGCTTTGAATCCATGTTAAGAAGTGGACTTTAAGTCTAACTCATTACCACAAAACCAACTTGTAAGGTGAGGTTTACACCCACATATAAACTCTAAATTAACCTTATCTCTAGTCGATGTGAGACTTCCAACAAATATCATATAACACATGTCAATACTTGCTTCCATAATTTTTAACTTGAGAGATAGGGAACCCAATGATCAACGATCAAGCTAGCCAATACCTTCATGCATTGGGTTAAATTCATTGAGATCACTTTGTATGATGTGCCTCCTTCAAAATTTTAAGATCCAGATCAAGGTCCAAATACATGGTGTAGCATTAGCATTGAAAAATATCACCTAAAGGAGAAACCAAATATCAAACACTTATGTATAGACTCATCACTTCTAATCTTCACCCAAATTGTCAACAAAGGTTTGACCCTATGTGAAACCCCAAAACTCTTACCACTTCCTTATTCAGACATATGTCATGCTTGAGATGAACCCAACCTCTTCAACTGAGGATTCCAAATTCTGTGGTAAGACCATGAAATTACAGAGTAACATTATCAGATGAAACTGAAGCACTCATACTAAATTTTAGTTATTTTAAAGCCATTTCAAACCCTGCCTAATAGCTAAAAAAATAGGTTGAATGATTTGTTGACAGTGCAAATTTTCTTTGATCTGTTGGATTAGTTATCTATAGTTTGATCCAAACTGCTAAACTCCATGATCATTAGACATAGATACCAATGAAAGTTAGGAGTAGGACTAAACTTTGTTACACTTAAATCCCACTATTTTTTTGGTCCTTACCCAATATTATGGGTTAAGTTTTTCAATAAACAAACTTCTGATGGTTAAAAATACCCAGTCAACAACAACATGAAATTTAAAGCTTAAGTTCTCAGATCTTATGTCAATGCCAGTAACTCAATTATAAGATTTTTTCACTCACTTGTTAATGTTTCTCCTAAACTCCTAATGGTACTAGGAAATCCAAAGCACATGAGTTAGATAAAAGGAAACACTTCACACATTTTGAAAGGTTAGAGCTTGAGACTTTCCTTGTTTTCCATATCCTTATGAGGCCCATTGCCTTCGTTGTCAAAGTTCTTGGATAGTTCTCTTTTTTTATGACTGACTTGGGTAGAATTTTGTCATGTTTATCTGGTTACATTTTTGTTGGTAATGCAGATTTTTCATTTTCTTGGGAAGCATACTTGAACTCTTTCTTATTTCCAAAAATCCTCCCTGTCCTGCAAATTTAAAGGACCAATAAATACTCTTAGACTCAAACTTGCAACAACATAAAGAATAACAAAGAAAAATATAAGTAACTTTAATGTAGACAAACCTTTGACTTAGCAGTAGAACAAATCTAAATCATCTTAACTTCTCTGTTTTTCTCTTTTTTTTCCTTCCATTATTTTCCCTTCAATATCATTTTACTAACTGCATCTCCAGAAAGACGTGAATACCTTAGTTAACCAGATTTAGCTCACAGTCCAAGAGAGACACATGTGATTCAAATTTTGTTGTTCACGAATCTATAATGCAACTCCTGTTCCCCTGAACTCAACTACTCGACCCAGAACATAATTATGGAAGCAAAATACGCTCAAACCATCCACAGAAAATTTTCCAATTTAGAACAAAACAATTAACCAACACTCCTAGAACATGGAAGACCTATTAAATGATTAAATTATTGTCCCCAAACTGAAAATACTTTTACAATCAATCCCCCTGTACATTTTTTTCCAGCCATCATAATTGAAACCCTTTTACCACCACTTCAAGATCTATTTTCTTATTCAATAAAAGTGGTAGAACAGACACCCTAAGTACTATGGGTGTCAACGACATGCTCAGAGTGCCAGCAAAAGCCCTAACTAACTACAAGCTGTTGTATCCTGTTGCAGCCACCCAACAAGTCTCTAGGCGTCAAAAGATCACCTTCAAGAGGGTTTCCCGCCAAGAGGGAAAAGTGGGCGAGAGGGGATTCGAATCCACACCTTGGAAGGTGAGAGTTTGTTTGGAATCCTTATCATTAATCACTTGCATGAACCCACTGTTGTCACCAACAAATCAAGTTGATCCATTAAACTAAGTTCTCCTCACTAAAATTTTCACAATTAAAGAAAGAAATGCAAATAAAAAGAAGGCTAAATGGAAAAGACTAAACTAAATACCTGTTCATGGCAAAGACAGAGACTTTGCGGTAGAACACAAGCACCCACAAGAGATACTTTGCGGTGGAACAGAAGATCCCAAAAGGAGTCCATTCAATGGCCCTCATCTTGTTGCTCACATTTTCTCTTGCCACTTTTCAGTATCAACATTGGTGGCATCCATGGTTTTACATAGCATGGTAAAAGTTTCTAAGACTGCACCACGCAAACTGCTATAGCATCAGCCACATTTTTCACAATGTCAAGGATCAACGATGGCTATTTACAACAACCTATGGCAGTAACCCTTTGATCAATCTGAATCCAATGTTTGTGCCTTCTAAATTTGGATTATATTCTTCCACAGGGTGATATAAATGAAATTAAAAAAAAAATTCGTATTTTTAAGGTATAATATATGTTTCAGAAAAAATCCATCACATTAATAGAATATGAGAGTGAAAGCGAAGGGATATTCTGAGATGTATACGAAGAGAAGAGCATTTGATTTAAGGGCAAACGTGGAAGAATTGGGTAACACTATTTTCAGACTACTGATAGGGTATAGGATTAGGAAAGAGTAATATGCATGTTTCAATTCAATCATATTTTGTTTTAATTTATAAATTTACTACGGATTTTGTTTTAAGTTTATAAATTTACCACGGATTATTTGTAAGTTCTTTGACTTTATATGATTTTATATATATATATATATATGGATTTTATTTTACTCACATATGTCACTAATTTTCATTTAAAATATACATGTTATTGTCTTCAAATTTTAAATTATTCTATTTATTTGCAAGATTACTCGATTAGTTAACATATTCACTTTTTTTTAATGGGTTGATTAAGTATTTTTAACTCCTTATCTTCAACTATTCCTTTGATTGGTTTGGTAGGCCTTCAAGGTTATTTGTGTGTAGTTTATATTCGATGATATTTGTAGAAAGCATTATAATACTTAAGTTAGAAAGAATCTCAACGCAAAGGTATTAAATTCAATCATGAAAGAAATCAATTATCTGGTTTCGATTTTCTATTTATATAAATTATAAAGGCTTTTTCTTATCATTAACTTAATTACGACCTAAACATTTCTTAAACATAATTACTAAGTTGACTTGAACTAACCTATTTTTAGACTAATTGAACAATACTGACATTTCTATCAGTCAGTATCTCTAATAGTCGATCAATCATCTTAATCATTAATGTCAGACATTTATGTTTTGGCTCTTGAATAGGTATGCCCTAGATTCCTCACTTTTAGGTCCTACATGGTTACACTATCTGATGTGGTCGTTCGCTACCTGATGACTCGTCCTTGTGACTTGGAAAAATATTATACATTGGTCTCCCAAACCCAAGCATTTTCGAGAACTAGGTGAAGGGGTTTGTTCTAGTGATTGTCACCTGGTACTATCATCTAGTGATTGGACGCCTTAAAATGAGCGGTTTCAATTTTGACATGTGATGTGAAGCATAAGATCTTTCCAACCTTTGGATTGGATTAGATCTGATGGTGTACACTACACAACTATTGGCCTTCTGATTCTATAAATAACATTAGGGTTGGGCTTTCATTTTCATCCTTTCTCTTGCACTGCCGTACCCAAAGCGAACGATTTTTCTTTAAGGTAATAATATCTACTATTAACATTTCTTTTTCCAAGGGGTTTTATGGTCAAGAGGGTCGAGGGTATGCTGACGATGTCGGTTCATTAGCGTCATCGCTTAAGTCATTTGATAGCTTAGGATCAACTGAGTGAAGTGTGTTATGGATCAATACTAGCATGATAAATGTAAATAAGGGGATCAATAATGAGGGTGAGGCTCTAGAGGACCCTACTCATGACACGATGGGTGAAGTTCAAGTTGATGCGTCCGAGGAAAGGGATGAGTTGAACTTGCCTAAAATTTCAAGTTACAACTAGGTTCCTCATGACGTCCGTGGGTATGCCACATGGTTTCTATGAGGGGCTGATAACATTTTGGCAAGTGAACCAAATCATTTCAAGTAGTAAGTGTAAGTTCCAAATATCGTTCTCCCAAGGGATTTGTGTTTTGTTTGTCTAATCAGAATTATTTACCGAAATCAATTTAGACATAATAACGATTGAATTCATGATTACGGAAATAAATTTTAATAACAAGAAATTTAGATATTTTGGTGGAAATTGAAGAGAAGCTTCGTTGAAATTAGATTTCATGAATCATATGAAGATAAAACTTTGTACATCATATCATTATTTTATTCAAACATTCACATGAAGGCATATTAGTCCTAATCCCTTATCAACTAGTTCAAAATTCATACATCAAAGTGTTAATCCCTTGGTCAAATTAATATACAATTTGCATTAAATCAGATGCTAAGAATGACTAAGTTATTGAGTCTATCTGTAGATTCCAAATCACTTAGGTGTTCCATGTTCAAAGTTACTTTCTAGTAAGCAAAGACATTCAAATATCATTATATTTCCATAAATGATAGTAAATTCAAGAAAGAGCATATGAACGAACAACGATATATTGCATAGGAATTTTACAACGATATTTGGAAAAGGTAGTGGGTATGAAAAGGATCGGTTAAAAGGATGACCCCAATTGGTTTGATTTTCTTTTGCATGCTTTTGCTGGCTGGTTGGCAAAGAGATCCCTTCTTCCTGAGACATTATTTTTTCTCTTTTTCCTTTTTCATTCATTTTCAAATTTTTTTGTTTTGTTTTTTTTTTTTTTTTTGACACATTGAAATCACTTCGCCTTATCGCAAAATTAAGCTTTATGAAAATTTGAGCAATCATTATTCAATCTGCATGGACTTTATTAGGCTTGTAATGTGGCCAGGGCTAGAAGGTATTGAAAGGAAGGGGTATAAAGGCCCAAATGAATGTTTGTCGGATACATTTTTTGAAGCAAGGGTTGTCATCTGGCATTGTGTCAACTATTTGACCTTTTGAGAACTTTGCTTTTCTTGAACTCCATTTTTTTATTTTTCATCATCACTTTGTGATTTTTTGTTTTTTTTTCTTTTTGTTTACCATCTTGAAGGATTTCTCCGTTTGATCATTGAGTGCTCTTCATTTGCATCATGAGTTGACTCCTACCTGATGACAACCCTTGCTTGGGGATAATTTTGAAAAAGAATTTATTTTTTGGCTCAAACGGGGTAACAATGGTTATAGTTTTTGCTTTTTTGGATAAAGAAAGAAGGCCACACATCATTTTGAACTCTGATTGCCTTATTTTTCAAAAGATTAATTCTACGATTAGATGACCTCAACATGAGTCATTTTTTCTTTTTCCTTCTTTCTAGACCACACTTTTGGGTTTTCAATCTAGTGGACTTATTCTCCTTTTGAAAATTCTTTTATTTGTCTCAATGAATTCAGGGATCACCCAACTAGTGCAAGCAAGGAAAATTTTGGCCATGCCAATCTGCCCTAGTGTAAAGGTTTACTTCATTACTGAAGGCAGTGACAGTGTTTGTTGGGAAATATCCTTTATTCTGGAAAAGTGAAGGGTGAAGGTTTTCAAGCAAAATGCGTACAAACGTCTCGGGAGAAAACGTCAAATTGTTATTTTTTGATTAAACACTTGACCTTAGAAAAACTTGACATCCCAATTTTCCCTTTTGATTATTCATCATTTTTTCTTTTGCTCTTTTCTATTTTCGAAAAACAAAAGTTTGACGATTTGCAAGAAAGATAAGTGACTCAAGATTGACTTCATTTCATTTTTTTTTTCACGATACCCTTTCAGGACTCGATTTCCAGCAATACTTGGAGAAACCCTGTAGTGAATGTTCGCATTGCAAGTCATGGATGAAGATGTGATACCAATGAGCATACTTCCCAGTAGCAAGACACTCCACAACATCAAATTCACTTGTACAATGACTTATGATTTCTTGTGTGATCTTAAAGCCTACTTCCTTTCTTCATGGCATTTGTAGAGGCATTCTCAAGCCTTGCCTTAGTGTCCGGGTTAACTTTCTTCACACTTTAATCATCTTGAATGAATCAAAGTTTGCCTTTACGCTTGAACAACCAGCACTTTTGGTGGAATGACAGATAGCCACTCCATGGTAATCACCTTTTGCATCACGAGTCTTGAGGTATTGAGGCTTTAAAGGCTTCATGTAACAAGTAGAGGCCACGCCTGACAGCTTGGTAAGAAGTTGAGTTTGGGTCTGGTCTCCAATCTTCCTCAGAACGGTTTCAAAGGGTAGGCCAACGGTATTTGAGCGGTGGGATGTGATTGAGCTCTTTCTTCTCTCCTTATCCCAAGCTTAGACCGAACTTGTTAACATTTGCCATCATGGTAGTATCGTGTCGGATTTTTCCTCACATTAATGTCAATTCTTTCTCCAAGTATCCTCAAGTCTGCAAAGTTTGAGGAAATACTGCTCATCATATGCTCATAGAAGGGTGATTGTAAAGTTTTTAAGATCATGACAACCATTTCCGTGTCACTCATAGGATACCCTACTTGAGCAGCAATCTCTTTCCACCCTTGGGCGTACTCTTTGAACGATTTGAACTCCCTCATCACGCTCTACAATTGCAATCTATCAGGTGCTACATCCAGATTGTACTTGTACTGCCTCAAGAAAACATCCACCAGATCCTCCCAAGACCGGATGCACGAAGATTCAAGATGAGTGCCCCAGTTTGGTGCCATGCCAACCAAACTATCTTGGGAAAAATGAATTGGCAACTTTCATCACATGCGTGAACAACCATTTTCTTCCCATATGTCATGAGATGGGTCTTAAGACAAATGGTCTCTCTTTTTCATCTACGCTTTGGGAGGTATCACCACATCTGGGACTAAGCATAGCCCTACAACATTTTCAAACTTAAGGCTTCCTCCAACTTCTATGACTCTCGCCCTTTTCTAGCATTTCCAATTTACGTCTGTCAACCTCGACATCCATTGGCGTAACGATATGAGGAGAAGATTTCAACTCAGGTTGCTTTGTCCTTGTCTTGCTCACTACACTGGGCTGAATCATTTATGTAAGGACCATGAAAGTGGTTGCCCTAAGCTTGTTTCTTCCTTCAACTGCGTTATATTCTGCCTTTTGAATGCAAAGTTGTCCCGAGTCCATTCCCAAGGGTGTAGTGTAATTCAGGAAGACCATAAGGGGGGGGAAAGTTTGTGCTCATGGAACTCTTTGTTGCGCTCGTGATGCGCGCGAATCTACAAGGCTTTGCAAGGCATTCAGAAGCTCTAGAATTCAACTCATTTGCTCATTCAATTGTTGGACACGACCTTCATCCCTTCTTGAACTTCTCCTTGGTTCTCCAAGATTTGATAAACGGTTCGAGTCCTTTAGGGTATCGTGGATGTTTAGCCGTATTATTTATTTATTATTATTATTTTTTTTAGATGAAACAAATTAAGAAAAAGAAAATGAAAATGAAAAGAAAAAAAGAAAAGACAATGTAGTTCAAATACTCTAGTTGGAAATTATATAGTTATGAAAATATTGCCTCGGTATAGTTTGGAAATTAACATGAAACAGAGTCAATAGGGTGGCTCATTATTCAGAAGTTCCGAAAAAGTGAGTTATAGGCAGTCTTGGTCAACTGACTCGGGCCTCATCCATCAGATTCTTCATTTCTCCGATCAGTTTCTTGCAATGACTGAAGAAAGTTACAATCCCCTTAGACGGGTTAAAGATCGGCATTGCAGACTCAACATCAGTTAATAACTTTAGAACACCTTCAATGGCTTCACTGACGAGGGAAGCTAGTTATGAGAGACTTCTCTTTCAATTCCCCCTTGTTCAACAATATGCTTCTTCATATGAATTACAAATTCTTGATGCCTTTTTTCTTAGCTCGGTGACATTTCTTCTCTAGTTTTCCCACTGCTGCTTTCACACGTTGCTCAGCAGTGTGAAATTACTTTTCACAATTTGGGTCTGGAGAAATTACATTGAATGACAACTTGATTGTCTTAACCCTCTCTGTGATCTATTGGCTAAGGGAACCTTCATCAAAACTCCATGATCTTGGGCCTTTCCTCGAAGCGAACAACATTGCCCCCAAGCGTTCTTAACTTGATGAAGCATTTTAGCAAAAGTTCATTCCTCACAACATAAAATGGCCACGAAAGAAGATGAAGAAACCAAGAGGGAAAAGGGAGTGTTCCCACGAGTCCTAGCAGCCTTCCAAGCTCTCCTCTAAGTGAGATGCATCTCCAAAGAACCAAAGACCGTAAGCCCTTCGTATTTCTGGATTAAATAGACACATCAGCAAAAGTTGCGCCCGTGGAAAAATCGAAAGCAGATGAGCGTTCACTGAAATTTGGACGAGCGTCCTATTCTCTGGCTTGGACGAACGTCCCAAATCTTGGACGAGCGCCCTCTTATCCCACTGGACGAGCGTCCTCTTCTACTTCACGACGAGCATCGTCTTCAAAACGAGCGTCCTCTTCTGCTCAAGGACGAGCGTCGTCTTCAAAACGAGCGTCCTCTTCTGTTCCAGGCCGAGCGTCCATTCTAAGAGTCCTGGACGAACGTCCTCTTCTCACGTCATCTGGACGAGCGTCTTCAAAACGAGCGTCCTCTTCTGCTCCAGGACGAGCGTCCATTTCTGCCTGGACGATCGTCCTCTCTTAGAGTCCTGGACGAACGTCCTCTTCTCACGTCATCTGGACGAGCGTCTTCAAAACGAGCGTCCTCTTCTGCTTCAGGACGAGCGTCGTCTTCAAAACGAGCGTCCTCTTCTGCTCCAGGACGAGCGTCCATTTCTGCCTGGACGATCGTCCTCTCTAAGAGTCCTGGACGAACGTCCTCTTCTCACGTCATCTGGACGAGCGTCTTCAAAACGAGCGTCCTCTTCTGCTTCAGGACGAGCGTCGTCTTCAAAACGAGCGTCCTCTTCTGCTTTAGGACGAGCGTCCATTTCTGCCTGGACGATCGTCCTCTCTAAGAGTCCTGGACGAACGTCCTCTTCTCACGTCATCTGGACGAGCGTCTTCAAAACGAGCGTCCTCTTCTGCTTCAGGACGAGCGTCGTCTTCAAAACGAGCGTCCTCTTCTGCTTTAGGACGAGCGTCCATTTCTGCCTGGACGATCGTCCTCTCTAAGAGTCCTGGACGAACGTCCTCTTCTCACGTCATCTGGACGAGCGTCTTCAAAACGAGCGTCCTCTTCTGCTTCAGGACGAGCGTCGTCTTCAAAACGAGCGTCCTCTTCTGCTCCAGGACGAGCGTCGTCTTCAGAGAGCTGGACGAACGTTCGCTTGGCGTCACTCTTGCGCCGAGCGTTTCTGCATGTGTGACGAGCGTTTCTGCGTGCCTTGTGGTTGATTCATCTATAATTTGTTGGAGACTCTTCCAAGCTCGTTTTTAGCTCCTGCAATGATATATAATCTGCGATCTATGCTGCCAAGGGACACGCCGTTAATGTTCTCTTTAAACTTGCACAAAGTTGTGCCCATTCATTTGCTCCTTTCACATTCGGTTTACTCTGCAGTACCTAGTCCGTGGGGTATGGGGAATTTAAGGCGTCTCGGGAAATGAACCACATATACAACACTGGTAGACAACATAACATCTTTCCCCCCTTAAGTTCGTAACAACGATTAAGGGTCCCATAAACTTCATCCAGGATGGCACTGACTGGATTCTCACAGCGCTCTTTATATTCCACAAATGCATTCGTAGCGGCATAATTGACGAGGTTTTTGACATTTAGGAGAAAGCATGACACCATAGAGGAGAAGAGCTAGTACATCCGTAAACATCTCCCAATTTTCCTCTTAAGCCAAACGATGTAGGTATTCCCATAAGTATCTTTGAGGAAGGCCCCTCACTTTGCCCTTGATTGTGAACTTGCTTTCCAACTTCATTGGGTGTACTTTCCTGATCCTCGTTAACTGCAAGATAGGAATATACTGCTCAAGGTAGTTGTAGGGAATTTTTCCTTCAAGAGGTATATCTAAGATTTGCTCGAATTCTTCTACCATAGGCACCAATTGGAAATCCCAGAAAGTGAAACATCTCAATGGTGGTTCATAAGACTGGGCTAAAAGAGTAATGGCCGGTGTTTGAACTTCCACCTCTAACAGGCTCAACAAATTCCCATACTCCTTCCTGAATACATCCTTTTGGGTTGTCTCCATTTTCTTCAGCAGTTCTCTCAGGCCATCCGTATTACCCTCCCTTACTTCAATGGCTATCCTTTCCTTTAAAATGTCTGAACTTGAACCCCCCTTGACTTCAGATCTCATGTTAATTTCCATTTTATCTCAAAGGCTTAGTCACAAATTTATAATTTCCTGACTAGAACCAGTGACAAGACCATAAAAATGCATGAGAAAAAGAAAGAAAGAAAAGAAAAAGGTGTATAAAAACGGTATAAAGATATGTACAAGGTGTTGGATTTTATTAAGAAACAATGAGGATTATAAGGCTGCACACATCTCCCTTTGTGCCATAATGAAGGTTGACCACTTCGGATTCGAGGTCAACCACATGCAATCTCACTAGGATGGTTCCCTAAACTTAAAGGTCGACGGTCACTAGAGCTATGGCCCCCTTCATAGCATCTCCACAACAGTCGAGTAATCAACTAGGTGTGGAAACACATATGAAGAGAACAAACTCTAGCTGGAGTTCTCACGATAGCCAAACAGGAAGTACATCCCAGAGTGACACCGCTACACAACTCCTCTAATTCTAAACTACGCTCAGACCCGGGTATAGGGCCTCACTCATGATATGCCGAAAGTGTGTGTGTGAAGGGAGAATGCAATGCATACCCAAACCCTCACCTGCAAAACAACCAGAAAAATTCCCAGGCAGATATAAACATATTGTCTACCCTAGGGTTCAATATTCCACAGTTATTGCAGTTATTCTAAATATCAAGCATAGATAGAGAAAAGGGAAAGAAAAACACAAAGCAAAACCACACCAAATTCGCGCATCTAATTAAATGGCTCGACTTCTCTAAGCGTCCCCAGTGAAGTCGCCATCTGTCGCAACCGGAATCGCGACGGGACGACGATCCAAAAAGAAACGGGTTTTAAAAAGGGATTTGGAGTCGCCACCATAGTTTATTATGGAAAACTATGGAAAAACCTCAAAACGATAAAGCATGGTCCACGAAAACCAAAGATTGGGTTCGGGAGTCGGTTACGCGTGGGGAAGGTGTTAGCACCCCACAACGCCTGCCCTAAGGCAGTGCCTTTAACTAAATGCACGAATATGATGTGGTTTTTCAAAATGTTTAATTATCCCCTAAAATAAAATTCTAAATAAACAAAACATATTTTTTAGTTTTTTGGGCCCGACAAGGATTGACCTTGCTCCTACGTATTCTCATTCAAAATGAGAAATCAGGGTTACGTAGTTCTAGCTGAAAGACTGTTTGTTTGTTTGAAAAAGCAGATGTTTTTAATTTTTGGAGATTTTTATGTTTTTAATATTTTCGAGAAAAAGAAGGTAATGAGTACTAGGCCGACGCGGACGGTCGCACGAGTACTCATACCTTTAAAATAATATTTAAATGTTTTTAATTATTTTTGAAAAGAGAGATAACGATATTAAGCACTAGGCCGATGCGGACGATCACACGAGCACTCATATCGTTATTTACTTATTTAGGAAGACTTGAGAGTATTGAGTGCTAGGCTGATGCGGGCGATCGCACGAGCACTCATACCGTTATTTACTTATTTAGGAAGACTTGAGAGTATTGAGTGCTAGGCTGATGCGGGCGATCGCACGAGCACTCGTACCCTCGTTTAATATTACGTAAATAAGAGAGAAAAAGTATTGAACACTAGGACGATGCGAACGATCACACGAGTGTTCAACCTTTAAACGTATTTTTGAAATTTTATTTAAGAAAAGAAGAAAAAGGTTTTTAGCACAAGGACGACGCGAGCGGTCACACGTGTACTTAACCTTCAAAACCTAATTTTTATGTAAATTTATTTAAGGAAGAAGAAAAAGGTTTTTAGCACAAGGAAGACGCGAGCGGTCACACGTGTACTTAAACCTTTAAAACATATTTTTGTAAATTTATTTAAGGAAGAAGAAGAGGTTTTTAGCACAAGGACGACGCGAGCGGTCACACGTGTGCTTAAACCTTTAAAACGTATTTTTGAAATTTTATTTAAGAAAAGAAGAAAAGGTTTTTAGCACAAGGACGACGCGAGCGGTCACACGTGTGCTTAAACCTTTAAAATATTTTTGTAATTTTTTATTTAAGAAAAGAAGAAAAGGTTTTTAGCACAAGGACGACGCGAGCGGTCACACGTGTGCTTAAACCTTTAAAATATTTTTGTAATTTTTTATTATTATTTTTATTATCGTCATTTTCGTGTTTAAAGTGCAGCAATTAACTAAAATGAAAATAAAAGACAAGATCTAGGAGTGAGGTTATCATACAAAGGGTTACATACAGTAAAAACTAATAACCAAACAAATACTAATAAAAATAAAAGAACAAAAGCATAAAACTAAAGCAAGAGAACAACCCAATAAGAATAGGGGTGCAGAGATAAAAAACCAGGAGTGCAAAGTAAAGTTGAGGCTCCTTTAGTTTGGGTCAAAGTCCTTTTTCTCCAACTTTGAATCTGCCAAGGTGTAAAGATGAAAATGGAGGTGTCTCCGAAATGTGTGTACAGGTCCAATTCTTTTTTACTTGCAGAAACAAAATGGGTTTCAGCCCATATGGCAGGGGGGTGCGAATGGAGTTGCGCGTGTGGCAGGAAGAGAAGGGAAGCAAACCGCACCAGGCCCAAGGCCTCTTAACCCTAATCAGAAACCCATTAGGGGTTCCTCCAACTTCATCTCATTTGTGCGAGCAACGCCGAGACCCAGGTCTTCTCCTCTGAATGAAAGAACACAGAGACACTCATCTCTGCCACCCACGGCCATGACTCAGCCTCCACTCCAACCGGCCACCGCGAATCGTGATCCACGGCGTCACCAGTGACGACACCCGCCGCCGGAGCTACCACCGTCCACAACACTAGGTCTATCTCCTCCTTCCTATCTTCGCGCTCCCTGTTCCTCGCGGTTGGCCAAGAACATTGCCGGCGACAACGCCAATGTTGGAAGCGTCGTCGCCGTCCACGGCCCTCCTCCTTCCGCGCTCTCCCTTTCACGCATGAGACAGAAACGCCGCCACCGCGAGACATCGTTGCCGCTAATCGCACCTCAGTCGCTGCCAGTTGCGGCCAAAGACGCCGATGGCGCTTCCTAAAGCCGGGGTTACTGCTCCCTTCTTCGTTTTCTGTGAGACGGGTCCTCCCTCCAACTTGGGGCACGACGTTCTGCATTCCACCTTGAGATAGCCACCACCAAAGGTTTTGCGAACACTTCCATCATCGTTCCTCTCATCTCTACTCGAGTCTAATCATTCTCTACGAATGCAACACCAAACCTTTGCTTGAGTTTCTCTCTTTGTAGCATCGCTGCCATTGGAGCCACTAATCGCCGCCCACACCACCACCGAGCTTGCAACCAGAGATAATCACTAACAAACTGTTGAGATTATTCTTTCAGTTTACTCTTTCAATCTTGGTTTTCTGATTGGGTGAAAAAGGTAGGGGAAATGATGAAGGAGAAGTGTGAAAAGAAAATAATGAGTATTGTGTTGTTCTGTTAGAATTGCAGGTGATGATAGGATGTCATTGGGTGATGAAAATGGAAGAAGAAGGTAAGGTGTTTAGGGAGAATTGTGGTTGTTTTGATTGGGTGTGGGGTGGAAAAGGATGGTGACGAGAAATGTGGTGGAGGTAGTGAGTGAGTTGTGAAGAAGAACGGTTTTGAATAAACGGGTGGCTACGGGTATGTGAATGATGGTGGTGTTAGAAAACGTGGTGGAGGCAGAGGTGTTTGGTCAGAGGTGAATCATGGATCCTCTTGGAGGTAATGGAGTTGGGAGTGAAAAAGGAAAAGTGGTTAGGTGGTTACGGGTGTGTGAGGACCAGAGGGTTGGAGAGCCAGGGAGCGTGTGCGTGAGGGAGGACTGTTTTTTCTTTTCTTTTCTTTCTGAATTCGGTGCGAGTGTACGTGGCGGGTTCTGCTTTCTTTTTTTCTTTTTGCTTTCTTTTTTTTTTAAAATACTTATATGGAAAATCAAATGAAATAATAAAAAAACAAAATAAAATAATAATAAAATTCATAAAAAAACATAAAATAAAATAAGATACAATAAAAAAGAAAGACCTATATTATTTAGTCATCCGGACGAAATTGGGTGTTGACAATATGAGAGTGGATAAGATGAAATTGATAACCCCAACAACATACTCATCCATATATTCCATTGAAGTGTTTGTATTTTGTTTTAGCCATTGATCAAGTTCATGCATACATGTTTAGTTTCTGTTTTGCATATTAAAATCCACTTATTTCGTTCTTAAGTCTTAAATAATCAACGAATCACATAACTAAACTAGGTCGTGAGTCCTTTGGCAGAACGATACTTGGTCTTACCGAGTTTATTACTTGAAACGATTCGGTCACACTTGCCGATTGTTTAACAAGTTTGTGGCGCCGTATTTCGGTGTTCATAAATTTGTCCTCAGTGACCCAGCATGCTTCCCGTGATCCACCTGACTTGACCTTCGTTTTGTATTTTGAATTTTGGAGGGAATTTAGCTCAGAATTGAGGCCCTTCTTCACCTATAAGTAAGAGGGCCTCCCCTTTGTATTTTCTCACTTTTGAGCTTAGTGAAATGTAGCAGAAATTAATTTCCAGCCTTGTTGCTCTTGAGTCACTCTTGATTTTCTACTTCTCCATCATTCCTCTAACGTCTGTCCTCTATAGGAAGGCCTTCTGAGCTGTGAGGCCTCAACCACACTCTTCCCTTCACCTTTAAACACTTCAAACACTTCACTATTTTCCATTTTCCGCTGCACCTATTTCCATGGTTGTTCTACTCTAGTTTGAAACCTCTCGTTGCGTGAATCCAGCTGGAAGTAGCTTCCATCAAGTGGTATTATGAGCTTAGGTCGTCCACGAACCAAGACCTAAGCAATTCCTCCATCTTTTCATTCCATTTCTACTGATTTCCTTGTTTCTGTTTTGCTGTTGTTTACAGCATTTTGGTACTATTTTTTTTGTGCTTAATTCAATTTCCAGTCTCTGATTTCTTGTTTCCATTGTGTGTTCATGTTTATCCTTCATTTTAAAAGGTAAATCATTATTCTTGTTTGTGTCAATTCTAGCTTTAATTTTCAATTTCAGTAGTGTCTTAGTCTTGTGCACTTTATAGTTGCAGTTTTCATTTTGTCTCTGTTTGGTATTCATATCTGCTGGTTCATTTTGTTTTTGGTTGAGTTCAAATGCTAGACAAGCTATATATCTACCAATAAAGGCAATGAAGACTTGTTCTAGCCTTGGTGATACAAGCTGAAGCACTCAAAAGCAAATATGATTTTCATTGTTGTTCTAATTTTGATGCAGAATTTTTATTCTGGTTTAAATTGTTAAATCTGTTTTAGCTGTTTTCCATTGAGTTTAAAGCTTGGTACAACATTGTTTAGTGTTGTTGAATGATGCTAAAAGTGTAGCAAACCAGAATAAGGAAGGAAATGCAATTTGCATAGCTTGGTTGTGCATAAACACTAGCATTTCACTGTTTCAGATTTTATTATAGCTTTTCACCGTGCTAAACATCTTTGCTTGGTCCATTCTAAGTTTGGTCATGCTAAGCTTTTCAATTCTAGCTTAGATCAGTGCATTCATACTTCTTTGAGTCAATTTTATTGTTGCTTAAGCCTTTTGATTCTTAGAAAACTGATTTTGGTGGTGAAATGGTGCATTTTACTGCATAAATGGTGTAGCAAAGGTGATTTTGCGAAATCTGCTGATTTTGTGTTGTTTAATAGTTTGAGAAAGTTTAAATTGATGATTTAAAGTTGCTAGCACTATTCATTTGGTCAAAACTAGGCCTAAATGCAGATTTGCACTTTATACCATCACTTTTTGAGTAAAAATGGAAGTGGAATGATGATTTTGAGTTGCCAACAGTTTATAAGTTGTTTCAGAGTTTAAACACACTCAAAATCATCAATTAAAGTTGCTTGAACTGTTAGTTGTGAGTTTAAATCACTTTCACACGAAATTGAGTCTTAAACCACCATTTTCCACTGTTTGAGATTTTCTTTAATCAAATTCATTTCTGGATTGGTAAAGGCTGGTTCAATGTTTGAAAACGAAAATTAATGATCAAAAGAAGAATAATCAAGTGATAAAAAGCTTATAAAACCATACAATCCAGTTTATAGGCCCTAAAGCTCAAAATCTGAATTTCATTGGGGCATTTTATCAAACACCTTTGCAAAATATCAAACAGTTTGGGTCTGGATGGATTTTGATCTGCGAATTTGATTTTTCTTACTTTCTTAATCTGTTCTAGAGCTTTTATTAAGTTCTTTTTGAGTGCTTGATGTTATTCCATCCCTGTTTTCATTTGATTTCTTCAATTTTATTGTCCAAAGTTTAGAAATCTGGTTTGAAATTCTGGTGCAGTTTGCTAATTCTGTTTGGTGTGTTTTAAGTGGAATTTTGAGGTGTTGTGTTACCTATTGTGAGGCATCCAGAAGCAGAAACCTTCACCTACTGAGGTAGCATCTTAGGAAGTGGAAAGGAGGCTGAAGTGGAAACAGAAAGGGGGCTTTTGAGCAGCTGTAAACCTGCTGTTCCAGCAGCTAAAATACACCAAAAAAGCTTGATTTGCAATCTATTTTGGAGTGGCAAACAACAGCAACCAAAGTTTGAAGCCTACACTAGTTTTATGCATTATTTTAGGCTTGTTTAAGTCACTATATCACGGAACCTTTGCTGTTTCAAGTTGATTTTTGGTTTTTGGCTAAATGACTTGGGAGAATGCTCTTGAAGCAATTCCAAGATCACATTTGAACATTGTAATAGTGTAATTTCGTTTCTTTAGTGTGGAAGTGTGTCAAGGGGCTCCAAGTGTCACTTGCACTTTCACTTAGGGTCGTCTAGCATTTACATTTTGCATCTTTATTGCTTTCTTTCAATTGCTTGTTTGATCCTTTTTGTTTTAAGTCTCTGTGGTATATAGGATTGCATAGCATCTAGGTAAACCTTCTTTTGGTTTTTAGGAGCATTCATTATCATTGAAAATATTTTGAAAGATTTCTACCTAGAAACTAAGGTAAAAGATCATTCTAAGGAAACTCTGGCTAGGAAGAACTTGGTTTCTAAGCTTGTCCAATTGTACCTCACCTCTTCTTCCTGAGAGCTACTTGGAAACATTTTTGCCTTTAGAATCTCTTTAGAAATCTTTCACCAAAAACAAAGGAAGTTTGTGAAAACCTTTTCACTCATTACTTGTAAGGTTTTTTAAAAAACTTGTGAAAATTATTTTCTACATACTTGACAAAGATGAGTCAATCTAGTGTCCAAGGGAACGTGAGACGAAAAAGTGAGAGCTTACAACTAAGAGAGGAATTTGAGCAAAGGTTCCAACAAAGGGACAAAGAGATAAGTGAGCTCAAGGATATGATTGGTCAACTTTTGATCAATCAAGACAAGGGTAAAAGGAAAGAAGGGTCTACACATAGAAAATGAGAATACCTTGGAGATACATCCTCTCCACCTAGTGAACCTGAGCATTATACTAGTCATCACAATGATGACCACTATCAAATACCTCCTAGGAGAAATCATAGAGTGAGAGAGCATCACTCAAGAGAGCCCAAGATTGATCTTCCTCCTTTCCATGGAAAGGATGATGTGGAAGAATACTTAGAATGGGAGATGAAAGTTGAGCAATTGTATGAGTGCCACCAAATAGATGATGAGAGGAGAGTAACTATGGCCTCTTTAAGCTTTCAAGGCTATGCCTTATATTGGTGGACAGCCGTGGTCAAAGATCTGAGATTGAGAAACCTACCTTCCATTAGGTATTGGAATGAGTTGAGGTCTGCCTTAAGAAGAAGGCATATGCCAGCTTACTATGATAGGGAGTTAATGGACAAGCTTCATAAACTCCAACAAAGAAACATGAGTGTTGAGGAATATAGGCAAAAGATGGAGTTACTCATGTTAAGAGCTGGGATAAGAGAGGAACCAAGGATAACAATTGCTAGGTTCCAAAGTGGACTTAATTATGACATAAAAGATAAGGTAGAACTCTTACCTTACAATGATCTCAATGAATTAGTCCAGCTTTGTGTAAGGGTGGAACAACAACTCAAGAGGAAAAGCTCCACTAGGAAGGACTACCCTACTAGTTCTAGCCATAAGAGAGAATACAAGAGGGAGGGTAGTCTATCTAAGCCAATGTATGATGGGTCTAGGGAGTGAGAGAAAAAGAAAAGGTTAAAGAACCTTCAAGAGACTACAAAAGTAAGGAGACTAAGTGCTTTAGATGTGGGGAAAAAGGGCACTATGCATCTGAGTGTCGCAATAGAAGGTCAACTTACATTCTTGAGCATGAAAGTGAAAGTGAGGGTTCTTCATATAGTGAATCTGAAACATCCACTTCTGAAGAAGAAGCCTTACCTTGTGATGATGACTTGCTCATGGTAAGAAGACTCCTTTAAAATAAACATGTTGAGCTAGAACAGTCACAAAGAGAGAATCTATTCCACACAAGGTGTAAAGTTTTTGAAAAGACATGTTCAATGATTGTGGATAGTGGATCTTGTTGTAATTGTCGTAGTTCAAGAATGGTAGAGAAGTTAGGCTTAATTACTATTCCTCATCCTCAACCTTATAAACTTCAATGGATCAAAGAGGATGAAGGAATAGTAGTCAAAGAACAAGTAAGTGTACCCATTTCCATTGGAAAATATGAAGACCAAATTGTTTGTGATATAGTACCAATGGAAGCTGGGCACATATTACTTGGAAGGCCTTGGCAATTTGATAAGCAAGCTTTACATGATGGAGTCACCAACAAAATCACCATTCAACACAAGGGCAAGAAGATTGTTTTGTGTCCTCCTAGTACATTCATGAGATTAATGAACCATGTTCTTAGGGAATGTATAGGAAGGTTTGTAGTGGTCTACTTTGATGATATCTTAATCTATAGTCAAGGTTTTATAGAGCATCTTAGCCATGTCAGAAAGGTATTGCTTCTTCTTAGAGAACATCATCTCTTTGCAAACTTTGATAAATATACTTTTTTTCAAGAAAGTGTAATATTCCTTGGATTCAAAGTTGGAAAAGAGGGTGTGCATGTTGATCCTGAGAAGATCAAGGCCATACAACAATGGCCAACCCCTAAGACAGTAGGAGAGGTGAGAAGTTTCCAAGGATTAGCCAACTTTTATAGAAGATTTGTAAAAGACTTCTCTACTCTAGCTGCTCCTTTGAATGAACTGGTCAAGAAGGATGGTCCTTTTATTTGGGGTAATAAGCAAGTTTTATCTTTTGAGACCTTGAAACATATGTTAACTCATGCACCTATTCTAGTCTTGCCTGATTTTTCCAAAGCTTTTGAACTAGAATGTGATGCATCTGGGGTAGGGATAGGAGCTGTTTTAATTCAAGAAGGTCATCCCATGGCTTAATTCAGTGAAAAACTTAGGGGACCTACTCTAAACTATCCTACCTATGATAAACAATTAGATGCCCTCATTAGAGATTTAAAGACTTGGGAGCACTATTTGGTAAATAGAGAATTTATTATACATACTGACCATGAATCTCTCAAGTATCTTAAAGGGCAGGAAAAGCTAAACAAGAGACATGCCAAGTGGGTGGAATACCTGGAGCAATTTCCCTATGTCATCAAACACAAAAAGGGGAGTACTAATGTTGTTGCGAATGCTTTATCTAGAAGACATGAATTATTAGTAACCTTACGTTCACAAATATTAGGATTTGGTGATATAAGAGAACTTTGTGAAAATGATGAAACATTTGCATCCACTTATTCATCATGTCTTAAGAAGCCTTTTGATGGATTCTATCTTTCTAAGGGGTATCTTTTTAATAAAGGAAAACTTTGTATACCCCAAGGATCCATTAGAAAACTTCTTATCAAAGAGAGTCATGGAGGAGGACTCATGGGTCACCATGGAGTTGATAAAACTCTAAGCCTTTTAAAAAGTAAATTCTATTGGCCACATGATAACGGTTGAAAAACCGTTATTTTTATGCTTAAAATTGATACTAAAACAACCTTTAAGACTTATAAACTAGCTTGAACTCATATTTTTGCTTTAGTTTTGTGAATAAGAGAGTTGAAAGTGAATTTAATGGTTTTGTGCAAGATTCCCTTGATTTTGTAGGCTAATTGAATGATTTGAAAGAAGAATTGAAGTACCGAATGATTGGAGTGCTGAAAAGTCAACCAGAAACCAAAAAAGTCAACCAGAAAAGTCAACCAGTCAACCAGAATGCTGAAAAGTCAACCAAAATACAGAAAAAGTTCCACTGAGCGGTAAAATACCGCTGAGCGCCACTTTTCAGTTGCCAAAATCATCACTGAGGGGAAAAAACAGCAGTTGCGGGCAAAATGGATCATGCGCTATTACCGCTCAGCGGTAAAATACTACTGAGCGCTATTCTAAATGGGCTTGGATCGGTTTTCTGTTACTTTTATGGGCTTGGGCCTAATTTTCTGTATTTTTAGAATAGTATATAAGCTCTAGGACGTCCTAGAGTTTGTATCTTTGGCTGGGAGGAAGCAAAAACACACTTTTCACCCCTTGGGGGTAGATTGGGAGATGATGACAACTCTCCTCTTCTCTTTCTACGGTTTTTCTATCTCTTCCATTCTTTCATTATTGTTCATCTAGTTTCACATGAATATCGTGAACTGAACTTTGTATTGTTGTTGGGGAATCAATGTAATCTTTTGAAACTCTCATATATGGAATTTGTGTTTAAACATCTTATTTTGAGATACATGCTTTCTTTCATCATTAGTTAGGGTTTTTCCTCTTTGCTCAAAGCATGCATTGTTTAACCCATTCAATGTCATGATTATTGATTTTGTAGATATGGGAACGTACGAGGAAATGTTGATCCGGGGAAATTCTCCCAATAGCATATTGCCTAGACATAGGAATATGAGGGTTGGTTGCCTTTAAGCTTCTATGCTTCAGAATTAATTATTAGGGATGCTAGGAATTGTATGAACTCGTAATTAAGGATAGGCCTTCTTGCAAGGTGATTTAGAGAGTGACATTAACATTGATGAAAAGAATGATGAATTCCTAAAATTTATGAGAGTGGATAAGATGAAATTGATTACCCCAACAACATACTCTTCCATCTAATTCGTTCAAGTGTTTGTGTTCCTCTTTTCCATTGATCAAACTCATGCATACATGTTTACTTATTGTCTTTTGCATTTGAAACCTATAATCAATTGTTCAAGAGTCTTAAATAATCAACAAATCATATAACTAACTAGGTCGTGAGTCCTTTGGGAGAACGATACTTGGTCTTACCGAGTTTATTACTTGATACGATTTGGTCATACTTGTCGAGGGTTAAACAAGTTTTTGGCGCCGTTGCCGGGGACTCGTGGTTTAATTAGTTCATTTGTGTGATTATTGATTATCTTTGACTTGTTTTGAATTTTGAATTTTGAAATTTGAATTTTTGTTTTTATTTTTCGGTTTTTATTTTATTTTATTTTATTTTACTTTATTTTCTGTTTTTATTTTTTTTTCGGTTATTATTTAATTTTATTTTATTTTCTGTTTTTATTTTTTTGTTTTCTGTTTTTGTTTTCTGTTTTTATTTTTTCTGTTTTTATTTTATCTTCTTATCTCTGATTTTATATCTTCTTCTCTATCTTTTTATGCTAACAAATTTTTCTAGGGACTTGTTTTCTTGTGTATGCAGGAAGCAATTCGAACTAGAAGCAAGAAAACCTTGGAACCTCTTCTTGAAGACTTAGACGAGAGTAGACGGAGGAGAAGAATCCGTACATCTAGAGAACTCCCTCCTTCGAAAGATCTCTTACAAGCTTCACCACAAGGTTCTCACCATAGCACTGAGGAGATGGAGAATAATAATGTCAGACGAACTCTTGCATATTACTCTAATGTAGCTGGACCTCAACATTTCAATAACATAGCAAGACCAAAGGTCAATGCAGCCAATATGGAGGTGAAACCAGCATTAATCCAACTGGTTAAGAGTAACCAATTTAATGGGTTGTCTCACGAAAGCCCATATGAGTACCTCACAAATTTTAATGAGATTTGCAATAAAGTGAAGATAAATGGGGTGCCTGACGAAGCAATAAAACTTAGCATGTTTCCATTCTCATTAGGAGGCAACGCTAAGCTTTGGTTGAACTCTTTTCCAGAAGGGAGCTTTACAGAGTGGGAAGCTGTGGTAACAAAGTTCTTGAACAAATACTTCCCACAATCCAAGGTAAATAAAGGGAAGCAAGAGATCTCATCTTTCAGGCAAGGCATGGAGGAATCACTAGGTCATGCATGGGACAGATATAAAAGCCTATTAAGAAAGACTCCCACGCATGGATTTGACGAAGTAGAAGTAGTCCTAATCTTCCTTGGAGGTCTTGGTTCACAAACGAAGATGATGCTTGATGCCTCAGCTAGAGGCAATATCAAATGGAAAACTCCAGAGGAAGCCACGAAAATAATTGAAAACATGGCTACTAATGATAATGAGCTTAATAGTGAAAGAGGAGCTCCTATTCAACAAAAAGGAGTTATATAGTTGCAATCCAATGATGCCTTGCTAGCTCAGAACATGATACTAACTCAACAATTGGAGAATCTCGCAAAGACACTTGCACAACTGCCAAAAGAGTTAAAGATTGTTGCACAGGTTCAACCACAGATGTGTGAATTATGTGGGGGTGACCATATCAATGGTCAATGCGCCTTTCCAGTGGAAGCTTTAGAGGATGTTAACTTCATGGCCAATCAATTTTCATACCGTCAGAGGAACTTCAATCAAGGATGGAAACCACACCCAAGTATTGCTCAAGGACAAAGTGGGCAAGCTGGACAAGCAGGGCAATTTAACGAGCAACAACAACAACCAACCTTATGGCAACAAATGTCTATACTTAATGAAAGATCAATAAGGATGGAAGAAACTCTTCAGCAATTCATACAGGCAATTGAATCCACTCAAAAGAGCACTGAAGCTGCTATTAAGAACTTGGAGATTCAAGTGGGTCAAATTACTAAGCTGTTGGAAGAAAGGCCTGACAGGAATTTTTGGGCTAATACTGAGGTTAACCCTAGGGAAGAGTGTAAAGTGCTAGTTGAAAAAGTTGAGTTGGAAAAAGAAGAGGGAAAAGAGAGAGAAGAGAGAGAAGAGAAAGAAGAAGAGAAAATTTGTGTGAAGATTGAGAAAGTGAGTAGAAAAAGAAAAGAAAAAAAGAGATTAAGAGAAAAGAAAAAGAGGAACAAGAAAGTGAGAGAAAAGAGAAAGAGGACGAGAGGAAGAGAGAGAGAATCATATGAAAAACCCTTTCGTCATCCAAAGAAGTACCATAGGAAGGAAAAGAAATTTAAGTGCTTAATGGAAATCTTCAAGAAATTGGAGATTAAAGTTCCTATGATTGAGACATTACAACAGGTTCCTGGTTTGATCAAATTTCTGAAGAAGATTAGTAGAAAGATGAAAAAGAAGATGGAACTTGAGCTTTATTGGGTCAAGCTAGTGACGTTAAAAGAGCGCTGCTGGGAGGCAACCTAGTTATTTAAGAACTTTTAATTTTTGGTTTGGTGATGTAATTTTGAACTTTTGGGTAGTTTTGTTTTTGTTATAAGTTTGTTACAGGGTTTACATCTACTGATGGATGTTAGGCGGAAGAGTATCTACTGAAGGATACTATGTTTGTATACACCTACTGATGGGTGTTGGTGAGAAAGATTTGCATCTATTGAAGGGTGCTGGAGGATTTTGGGTCAGGCTCGTGACGTTAAACAAGCACTACCTGGGAGGCAACCCAGTTGATTGATTTTATGTGTATTGTTTGTTTTGATTCTGCTTTAGTTGCCTGATAGGGATTGAATGTTTGAGTGATCTGAGAACTTAATTGTAGGGAGCAAGTGAGGGGCATGAGTAGAGGGCACCTAGGGTAAGCTAGGAAGAAGAAAAGCACAACACGAAGTGCCGCTGAGCGGTGGTATCGTAAAATGGGCTTAGGTTGCCCCTTAGCGGAACCCGAGCCCAATAGGGTATTTTTATACCCTAAGTCACGCTTTGGCCTCTATTTTTAGATTCTTCTCTGCAGACACACTCCTAAACATTTTTCCAAAGGTTCTCTACATTTTTCCTTTCATTCCTTTTTAGAAAATCTCCCTTCCACTCACTTTCTGACTAGTTTTCCATCTAAGTTTAGGGTTGGGAGAGAGCATCATTGATGGGGCTAAGTTTTTCAAAGCACTAGAGCAGGATTTGTTTTATCAATCACTTTTGGTTTTAGAATAGGATTTGATGTACTCAATTGGAAACTTCGTCTGTTATGATGGTTTGCTTATGATTATTGTTTGATAAGTAATGCCGATGATGCTTTGATATTGATTGATGTTGAGAATGTGCACATTATATGCTTATACAGGTGGTTTACAAGCATTGTGAACAAATGCAAGATTTTGTGATTGTGATTATGATTCTAAGCAGGATGTTATATGTGGAATGTGAATGAGCTTATATGTGAGGTTTTAAGCTCTAGAGTTGTTATTCTTGAATACTATTACTGTGAAAGCATGAATGACTTTGCCCAGGTTTTCTATGATTGAATTACTTGCCTGTTTGCATCTTATGATCAAGGCGATTTGTTGGTAACCCTTTTATTAGCCAAATTCATGAATTTAGCCCACTAAAAGAGAGCACTATGTGTTCTATCATTTGAACCCGTAGCCTTGAACATAATTTGAAAATCCCTTGTGAAAAGCTTTACCTTGAGTTAAGTAGAAAATATTTTGTGGTATTGACAAATGTCCAAGTTTGGGGTTGCTAGGAAGTTATGAAAGGGAAATTTAAAGCATTGAGCTAAGAGCTAAGAACTAAGTATGTGAAAAGAAAAAGAAAAAGAAAAAGAAAAGAGAAGAAAAAGTAAAGCTCAATGCAAAGGATAATTGGGAATAAGTAAGAATGGTTGTGTTTATATGATTCTCTTAACTCAAGGGTTTTGTGATCTAGAAAAACCAATTTTCTTGTTAGCCCGACCACATTTTAAATCATAGAAAAGTCCTTATGATGATGCTTGCTTGTAAGTGTTTTTGATTGTGGTTAAATGAAAGGCAAAGTTGATTCATGTGACATTGTGATAGTAGAGTGAATGAGTGAATACCTCTTATACACTTGTGTGTTTGAGTGAAACACTTTATATTGTGAGGAAAGATTCCATGAACATATAAGAACATATTTGCTTAGTTGATTGATCATTCATGAAAAGTAGCATTTGTTGGATAGTATGTGATTGTGTGAACACTAAAGCATGTGCATGTCTTGATTGAAATCTTTGCAATGAGCTAAATTGAGCACTTACTTATCTTGAAAAGGGAGTTTTGAATGTGGTGAACCATTATATGGATTGATGGAAGACTGAGTTACATCTAGTTTGCTTGAGGACAAGCCAAGTTTTAAGTTTGGGGTTGTGATAACGGTTGAAAAACCGTTATTTTTATGCTTAAAATTGATAACAAAAGCAACCTTTAAGACTTAGAAACTAGCTTGAACTCATATTTTTGCTTTAGTTTTGTGAATAAGAGAGTTAAAAGTGAATTTAATGGTTTTGTGCAAGATTCCCTTGATTTTGTAGGCTAATTGAATGATTTGAAAGAAGAATTGAAAAATCAGAAAAATTTCAATTAGAGTGTTGAAAAGTCAACAAAAACCAGAAAAATCAACTAGTCAACCAGAAAAGTCAACCAGTCAACCAGTCAATCAGAATGCTGAAAAATCAACCAGAATACAGAAAAAGTTTCGTTGAGCGGTAAAATACAACTAAGCGCCACTTTTCAGGTGCCAAAATCACTACTGAGGGGCAAAAACAATAGCTGGGGGCAAAATGGATCATGCGCTATTACCGCTCAACAAAAAAATACCGTTGAGCGTTATTCTAAATGGGCTTGGACCGGTTTTCTGTTACTTTTATGGGCTTGGGCCTAATTTTTTGTATTTTTAGAATAGTATATAAGCTTTAGGACGTCCTAGGGTTTGTATCTTTGGCTGGAAGGAAGCAGAAACACACTTTTCACCCCTTGGGGGTAGATTGGGAGATAGTGACAACTCTCCTCTTCTCTTTCTAGGGTTTTTCTATCTCTTCCATTCTTTCATTATTGTTCATCTAGTTTCACCATGAATATGGTGAACTAAACTTTGTATTGTTGTTGGGGAATCAATGTAATCTTTTGAAACTCTCATATATGGAATTGGTGTTTAAACATCTTATTTTGAGATACATGCTTTCTTTCATCATTAGTTAGGGTTTTTCCTCTTTGCTCAAAGCAAGCATTGTTTAACTCATTCGATGTCATGATTATTGATTTTGTCGATATGGGAACATACGGGGAAATCTAGATCCGGAGAAATTCTCCCAATAGCATATTGCCTAGACATAGGAGTATGAGGGTTGGTTGCCTTTAAGCTTCTGTGCTTCAAAATTAATTATTAGGGATGTGATAACAGTTGAAAGACTGTTATTTTCCTGCTTAAAATTGATACTAAAAGCAACCTTTATACTTAGAAACTAGCTTGAAATCATGGTTTTCTTCATATTTTCAGAAATAAGAGAGTTGGACAGGTTTATGCTTGATTTCAGTGTTTTTGTGCAGGTTTTAAGGTGAATTTGGTGAAAGAAGTGAAGAAGGAGAGATATGGAATCAGAAAAGACATCAAAAAGTGCAAAAAGAGAAGCCGAAGTCACCACTCAGCGGCAGTTTACCGCTGAGCGGCACTCAAGAGCTTACGGGAGATCCGCTGAGGGGCAAAATGGCTGCTGAGGGGAGAAAACGTGACACGCACTTACCGCTGAGCGGTAGTTTACCGCTGAGCGGCACTTTAATGGGCTTGGACCTAATTTTCTGTAATTTACGAATAATATATAAGCTTTAGGGTTTCCTAGGGTTAGGTATCTTTGGCTGGAACGAAGCAAACACTCTCTCTTCCACCCCTTTGAAGGAGGATCTTGGATGCTCAGGCTTCCTCTTCACCTTTTTAGGGTTTTATCTTTCATTCTTTCATTGTTATTCATCTAGGTTCACCATGAATATGGTGAACTAAACTCTGTATGTTTGTTGGGGAATCAATGTAATCTTTTGAAGCTCTCATATATGGAATCTGTTTTTACATCTTTTAATTAAGATCTATGCTTTCTTTCATCATTAGTTAGGGTTTTTCCTCTTTTCGTAATGCTTGCATTGTTTAACTCATTCGATGCATGATTATTGGTTTTGTCGATATGGGCGCGTACGGGGAAGTCTAGATCCGGGGAATTTCTCCCAATATTATATTGGTTGTCGTTAAGCTCCTGTACTTATGAACTGATCATTAGGAATGCTAGGAATTGTATGAACTCGTGATTAGGGAGAAGCCTTCTAGAAAGGTACTTTAGAGAGTGGCATTAACAATGATGATTTGAATGTTGAATTCCTAAAATATGAGAGTGGATAAGATGAAATTGAACCCCAACAACATATTCATACATATATTTCATTCAAAGTGTTTATCTTTTGCTTTTTGCCATTGATCAAAACTTCATGCATACATATTTAATTTTCGTCTTTTGCATATAAAATCCAAATATTTCGTCATTAAGTCTTAGCTAATCAAGAAACCACATAACTAAACTAGGCCGTGAGTCCTTTGGGAAGAACGATACTTGGTCTTACCAAGTTTATTACTTGAACGATTCAGTCACACTTGCCGATTGAAAAACAAGTTTGTGACATCACATTTTGGTGTTCATAAATTTGTGCATCAAGTTTTTGGCGCCGTTGCCGGGGACTCGTGGTTTAACTGGTTAATTTGTGTGATTATTGATTATCTTTGACTTATTTTTTTTTATTTTTAATTTAAATTTCGAATTTTTTTTTTATTTTATTTTTCTGTTTATATTTTTCAGTTTGTATTTTATTTGATTTTATTTTATTTTTCTGTTTTCGGTTTTTCTGTTTTCTGTTTTCTGTTTTTATTTTCTGAATCTTATATCTTCTCTTATATCTTTTTGTGCTAACCAAATCTTTTCTAGGGTTTTGTGCTCTTGTGTATGCAGGAGGCAATTCGAACTAGGAGCAAGAAAACAACAGAACCTTTGCTTGAAGGATTAGAAGACAATAGACGGAGGAGAAGAATCCGAACATCTAGAGAACTTTTTCCTCCTCCGGAAATTCTGTTACAACCATCACCACAAGGTTCTGTTCATAGCACAGAAAATATGGAGAATAACAATGTTAGAAGAACTCTTGCTGATTACACCAATATAGCTGGACCTCAGCATTTTAACAGCATAGCTAGACCTAGAGTCAATGCAGCCAATATGGAGGTCAAACCAGCACTGATCCAACTGGTGAAAAGTAATCAATTTAATGGGTTATCTGATGAAAGCCCATATGAGCACCTTACTACATTCAATGAAATTTGCAACACAGTCAAAATTAATGGGGTGCCAGATGAAGCGATCAAACTTAGTTTGTTTCCTTTCTCATTGGGAGGCAATGCTAAGCTTTGGTTGAATTCTTTCCCAGAAGGAAGTTTCACAGAGTGGGAAGCAGTGGTAACAAAGTTTTTGAACAAGTACTTTCCACAATCAAAGGTGACAAAAGGCAAGCAAGAGATATCTTCATTTAAGCAGGGCATGGAAGAATCACTGGGGCATGCATGGGATAGATACAAAAGTCTGCTAAGAAAAACACCCACGCATGGCTTTGAAGAACAAGAAAGTAGTCTTAATTTTCCTTGGAGGTCTTGGTTCACACACTAAGATGCTGCTTCATGACTCAGCAGGAGGAAACATCAAATGGAAAACTCCAGAGGAAGCTATAGAAATTATTGACAACATGGCTACTAGTGACAACGAACTTAACATTGAAAGAGGAGATCTTAGTCAGAAGGAGTTGTTACAATCAAATGATGCTTTGCTTATTCAAAATAAAATTATCTCTCAACAGCTTGAAGAGGTAACTATGAAACTTTCTCAAATACCACAGGAAATACAACAGGTCTCAATGGTTCAAGTGCAACAACAAAAATGGCAAATGCAATTTACTCCAGTTGAGAAAACAACAAAACTTGAAGAGACTTTCCAAAGATTTTTGAAGACAAATGTGTCTTATTGTCAGAATGTGGATGCTGCATTTAAAAATATGGAGGTTTATGTTGAGAGAATCGTTGACGAGATGAAACATGATAATCTCAGAAAGGAATGTAAAACTGTTGTGACCAGAAGTGGTAGAGTGTTAGAGGAGAGACAAAAAGAAAGAGAGGAGAAAGAAAATGAGAGTGAGAGTGAAAAAGAAACATGTGAGTGGAAAGAAAGAGTTGAGAGAGAGAAAAAGAAAAAAGAAGAAGAGGAGAGGAGAGAAAAAAGAGAGAGAAGAGAGAGAGGAGAGACAAAAAGAAAAAGAGTATGAAAAGTCACTTCCTTATCCAAAGAGTTATTCAAGGAAGGAGAAAGAAAAGCAGTTGGAAAGATTCATGGAGTTGTTTAACAAGCTGGAGATCACTATACCATTTTCTGAAGCATTGCAACAGATGCCAGCATATGCAAAGTTTTTGAAGGAACTCCTCACAAAGAAACACAAGTACATTGAGAAGGAAACTATCAATATACAGGGTAACTGCAGTGCAATCATATAGAAACTACCTCCTAAACTTAAAGATCCAGGAAGCTTCACTATTCCATGCACCATAGGAGATGTGAAAGTTGGAAGAGCATTGATTGATTTGGGAGCTAGCATTAATCTAATGCCGCTATCCATGTGCAGAACAATTCAGGGGCTGGAAATTAAACCAACCAGAATGGCTCTTCAATTGGCGGACAGGTCTCTTAAATATCCATATGGAGTGGTTGAAGATGTTCTAGTGAAGGTTGAGAAATTTGTATTCCCAGTGGATTTTATTGTGATGGAGATGGAAGGAACTAGTGATGTTCCTCTTATTCTTGGGAGACCTTTTATGAAGACTGCTAGAGTTTTGATTGATGTAGAGAATGGTAAGCTTAAATTGAGAGTTGATGATGAAGAAGTCACTTTTGACGTATCCAAGGCCATGACATATCCAAATGATGACAAAGCATGTTTTCAATTTGATGAACTTGATGAAGTTTGTATTGTGCAAGAAAGGATGGTGCAAAATATTTCTCCATTGGAAAAAACTCTCATTGATGTATGTGAAGATTTAGATGAAGAAGAAGAGAAATTGATTGATGAATGTCTGATGGACTTGGAAACATTGAAAAAGAGTCCAGAAGAAGATCCAATATTCGAAATAATTGATAAGGAAGAAACAGTCAAAGCACTAGACACCAGAATTAAAAAGATTACCATCACATCTGAAATACGTGTTTCTAGAAGAAGATGGAACAAAGCCAGTCATCATCAATAACTCTTTATCTCTACAAGAAGAAGAGCAATTGATAGAAATTCTGAAAGCCAACAAAGAAGCAATTGGGTGGTCAATATCAGATCTTAAAGGTATTAGCCCAACTTACTGCATGCACAAAATTTTTATGGAAGAAGATTATAAACCAAGTGCTCAACCACAGAGAAGGTTAAATCCTGTTATGAAGGAGGTGGTCAGAAAAGAAGTGTTGAAACTACTAGAAGCTGGTATCATCTATCCAATCTCTGACAGTAAATGGGTGAGTCCAGTACAGGTGGTTCCAAAGAAAGGTGGGATGACAGTAATTTATAATGATAAGAATGAACTTATTCCTACTCGGACAGTCACTGGTTGGCGTATGTGCATTGATTACAGGAAGCTGAATAAAGCTACTAGGAAAGATCATTTTCCTCTTCCTTTCATGGATCAGATGCTAGAAAGGTTATCAGGGCAGGCTTTCTATTGTTTTCTAGATGGATATTCTGGATATAATCAAATTGTGGTAGATCCAAAAGACCAAGAGAAGACGACTTTTACTTGTCCTTTTGGTATCTTTGCGTATAGAAAGATGCCTTTTGGATTATGTAATGCTCCAGCTACGTTTCAGAGGTGTATGCAGGCAATCTTTGCGGATCTCTTAGAAAAATGCATTGAAGTATTCATGGATGATTTCTCAGTTTTTGGAAATTCTTTCCAAAGATGTTTGGCTAATTTGAACACTGTCCTCAAAAGATGTGTTCAGACAAATCTTGTTTTGAATTGGGAGAAATGTCATTTCATGGTAACTGAAGGAATTGTATTGGGGCATAAAATCTCTGCTAAAGGAATTGAGGTAGACAAAGCTAAAGTAGAAGTCATTGAGAAACTACCTCCACCAACAAATGTAAAGGGGATTAGAAGTTTTCTTGGTCATGCTGGGTTTTATAGAAGATTTATCAAAGATTTCTCAAAAATTGCTAAACCATTGAGTAATCTTTTGATGAAGGATGTTCCTTTTGTGATGAATGAAGACTGTCTGAAAGCTTTTGACATATTGAAGAAGAAGTTAGTGTCAGCTCCAGTAATTGTAGCGCCAGATTGGAATCAAAATTTTGAATTAATGTGTGATGCAAGTGATTATGCAATAGGAGTTGTCCTTGGCCAGAGGAAAGAACAAAAGTTTCATCCAATTTATTATGCTAGCAAGGTGCTGAATGATGCTCAATTGAATTATGCTACCACAGAGAAAGAATTTCTTGCCATTGTGTATGCTCTAGAGAAATTTAGACCTTATCTTATTGGGTCTAAGGTGATTGTCTATACAGATCATGCAGCTATCAAATATTTGTTGACAAAACCAGATTCTAAGCCACGTTTGATTAGATGGGTACTACTATTGCAAGAATTTGATGTAGAAATCCGTGATAAGAAAGGAAGTGAGAACTTAATTGCTGATCATTTGTCACGGTTAGTCAACAATGAGGTCACTAGCAAGGAGTCTGAAATCTGGGAATCTTTTTCAGATGAATCACTCATGTATATTCAGCAGAGGCCCTGGTTTGCTGATATGGCGAATTTCAAAGCTGTAAGAGTCATGCCGGAAGACTTAACTTGGCAACAAAGAAAGAAATTTCTGCATGATGCCAAGCAGTTTGTTTGGGATGATCCTTATTTGTTCAAAATTGGAGCAGATAATCTTCTAAGGAGATGTGTTACAAATGAAGAAGCAGAAGGAATTCTCTGGCATTGTCATGATTCACCTTATGGAGGACATTTTAATGGAGAAAGAACAGCAGCAAAAGTCCTTCAATCAGGGTTTTATTGGCCAACTTTATTTAAAGATGCCCATAATCATGCTAGGAATTGTGATAAATGTCAAAGAGCAGGGACAATCACTAAACGTCATGAGATTCCTTTACAAGGTATTTTAGAGGTTGAGGTTTTTGATTGTTGGGGTATTGATTTTGTTGGACCTTTCCCTCCATCTTTCAACAATGAATATATTCTGGTAGCAGTGGATTATGTGAGTAAATGGGTGGAAGCATTAGCTTGTCCTAAAAATGATGCTAGCACGGTAATTAAATTCCTGAAGAGGCAGATATTCTCACGCTTTGGCACTCCAAGAGTGTTGATCAGTGATGGAGGATCTCATTTTTGCAATTATCAGCTAGAGAAAGTACTCAAACACTATGGAGTAAAACATAAGGTAGCTGCACCTTATCATCCACAAACCAATGGACAAGCTGAGGTGTCTAACAGGAAGATAAAAAGAATCCTGGAAAAAACAGTGACTTCATCAAGAAAGGATTGGTCTCTCAAATTGGATGATGCTCTTTGGGCTTATAGGACAACAATGAAGACGTCTATGGGATTATCACCATTTCAATTAGTCTATGGGAAAGCATGCCATTTGCCAGTAGAATTGGAGCATAGAGCATTATGGGCTTTGAAATTCTTGAATTTTGATCCTTATGAAACTCAATGCACACGCAGACGGTAGATTTTGGAGCTTGAAGAAATGTGATTACATGCATATGATTCATCCAAGGCTTACAAAGACAAAATTAAATTTTATCATGACAGGAAGTTGGTGAATAGAGTTTTCAATCCAGGACAACAGGTATTATTGTTCAATTCAAGATTGAAGATATTTCCTGGGAAGCTGAAATCAAAATGGTCAGGACCATATGTGATAAAAGAAGTGCATCCGCATGGAGCAATTGAAATATTTAATCCAGCTGCTGATGATCCACAGAGAAGTTGGGTGGTGAATGGTCAACGTCTCAAACCCTATCTAGGGGGAGAGGTGCAACAATTTTCCACAATGATGTTGTTGGTTGATCCTTGAAAGTTTGGGTCAGGCTCGTGACGTTAAACAAGCGCTTATTGGGAGGCAACCCAGTATTCTGTAAGCATTATTTGTTTTTAGATTAGGGTTTGATGTACTGTATTGAACACCTGGTTTGATGATGGTTTGCTATTAACTATGATTGTGTGATAAGTAATACTGAATGATGCTTATTGATTGATTGATGTTGAGATGATGTGCACATTAAAATGCTTATACAGGTGATTCACAAGCTTTGTGAACAAATGCATGATATCATGATTGTGATTGTGAAATTAAGCAGGATGTGTATGTCAAATGTGAATGAGCTTATATGTGAGGTTTTGAGCTCCAGAGTTGTTATTGTTGAATGCTATTACTTTGAAAGTATGAATGATTTTGCCCAGGTTTTCTATGATTGAATCAATTGCTTGTTTTGCATCATATGATCAAGGCCGTTTGTTGGAAACCTTTTTATTGGCCAAATGCATAAAATTAGCCCACTAAAAGAGAACACTTTGTGTTCTATCCTTTTGAACCCTTAGCCTTGAACATACACTGAAACCCTTGATTGAAAATCTTTACCTTGAGTTAAGTAGAAGATCTTGTGTGATATTGTTAAATGTTCAAGTTTGGGGTTGTTGGGAAAACATGAAAAGCATTGAGCTAAGAGTTAAAAAGTAAGAATATACAAAGAAAAAGAAAAGAAAAGAAAAAGAAGCAAAGCTCAATGCAAAGGCAAAAGAAAGTTGGGAATGAATAAGATGATTGTATTGTTATGATTCTCTTAACTCAAGGATTTTGTGATCCAGAAAAACCAATTTTCTTGTTAGCCCAGCCACATTATAAGCCATTGAAAAGTCCTTGTGATGGTGCATGCTTGTGAATGTTTTTGATTGTGGTAAAATGAAAGGTAAATTTGATTCAGGTGACATTGTGATAGTAGAGTGAATGAGTGATTACCTTTTATACACTTGTGTGTTGAGTGAAATACTTTACCTAGTGAGGAAATATTCCATTAGCACATGAACATCCATGCTTAATTGATTGGTCATTCATGAAAAAGAGCATTTGTTGGGTATTAACTGATTTTGTGAAACACTAAAGCATGTGCACATCTTAATTGAAATCTTGATCATAAGCTTGATTGATGTTTTTACTTATCTAAAAAGAGGATTTTTGAATGAAGTGAACCATCATAAGAATTGGTTGAAGATTGAGTTACATCTTGTTTGCTTGAGGACAAGTGATAACAGTTGAAAAACTGTTATTTTCATGCTTAAAATTGATACTAAAAGCAACCTTTATACTTAGAAACTAGCTTGAAATCATGCTTTTCTACATATTTTTAGAAATAAGAGAGCTGGACAGGTTTATGCTTGATTTCAGTGTTTTTGTGCAGGTTTTAAGGTGAATTTGGTGAAAGAAGTGAAGAAGGAGAGAGTTGAAATCAGAAAAGACAACAAAAAGTGCAAAAAGGACAAGCCGAAGTCACCGCTCAGCGGCAGTTTACCGCTGAGCGGCACTCTGGAAGTCACGTGAGGTCCGCTGAGGGGCAAAATGGCCGCTGAGGGGAGAAAACAAGTCACGCACTCACCGCTGAGCGGCACTTTAATGGGCTTGGACTTGACTTTTTGTAATTTACGAATGATATATAAGCTTTAGGGTTTCCTAGGGTTAGGCATCTTTGGCTGGAACGAAGCAAACACTCTCTCTTCCACCCCTTTGAAGGAGGATCTTGGATGCTGAGGCTTCCTCTTCACCTTTTTAGGGTTTATTCTTTCATTCTTTCATTGTAATTCATCTAGGTTCACCATGAATATGGTGAACTAAACTCTGTATGTTTGTTGGGGAATCAATGTAATCTTGTGAAACTCTCATATATGGAATCTGTTTTTACATCTTTTAATTAAGACTTATGCTTTCTTTTCATCATTAGTTAGGGTTTTTCCTCTTTGCTTAATGCTTGCATTGTTTAACTCATTTGATGCATGATTATTGGTTTTGTCGATACGGGCACGTACGGGGAAGTCTAGATCCGGGGAATTTCTCCCAATTTTATATTGGTTGTCATTAAGCTCCTGCACTTATGAACTGATCATTAGGAATGCTAGGAATTGTATGAACTCGTGATTAGGGAGAAGCCTTCTGGAAAGGTACATTAGAGAGTGGCATTAACAATGATGATTTGACTGTTGAATTCCTAAAAATATATGAGAGTGGATAAGATGAAATTGACCCCCAACAACATATTCATACATTAATATCATTGAAAGTGTTTATCTTTTGCTTTTTGCCATTGATCAAAACTTCATGCATACATGTTTATTTTCTGTCTTGCATATTAAACTCTAAATATTTCGTTTGTAAGTCTTAGTTAATCAAGAAACCACATAACTAAACTAGGCCGTGAGTCCTTTGGGAAGAACGATACTTGGTCTAACCAAGTTTATTACTTGAACGATTCGGTCATACTTGCCGATTGAAAACAAGTTTGTGACATCATAATTTGGTGTTCATAAATTTGTCCATCAACAAGCAAAGTTCTAAGTTTGGGGTTGTGATAACAGTTGAAAAACTGTTATTTTCATGCTTAAAATTCATACTAAAAGCAACCTTTATACTTAGAAACTAGCTTGAAATCATGGTTTTCTTCATATTTTCAGAAATAAGAGAGCTGGACAGGTTTATGCTTGATTTCAGTGTTTTTGTGCAGGTTTTAAGGTGAATTTGGTGAAAGAAGTGAAGAAGGAGAGATATGGAATCAGAAAAGACATCAAAAAGTGCAAAAAGAGAAGCCGAAGTCACCGCTCAGCGGCAGTTTACCGCTGAGCGGCACTCAAGAGCTGACGGGAGATCCGTTGAGGGGCAAAATGGCCGCTGAGGGGAGAAAACGTGACACGCACTTACCGCTGAGCGGTATTTTACCGCTGAGCGGCACTTTAATGGGCTTGGACCTAATTTTCTGTAATTAACGAATAATATATAAGCTTTAGGGTTTCCTAGGGTTAGGTATCTTTGGCTGGAACGAAGCAAAAACTCTCTCTTTCACCCCTTTGAAGGAGGATCTTGGATGCTCAGGCTTCCTCTTCACCTTTTTAGGGTTTTATCTTTCATTCTTTCATTGTTATTCATCTAGGTTCACCATGAATATGGTGAACTAAACTCTGTATGTTTGTTGGGGAATCAATGTAATCTTTTGAAGCTCTCATATATGGAATCTGTTTTTACATCTTTTAATTAAGATCTATGCTTTCTTTCATCATTAGTTAGGGTTTTTCCTCTTTTCGTAATGCTTGCATTGTTTAACTCATTCGATGCATGATTATTGGTTTTGTCGATACAGGCGCGTACGGGGAAGTCTAGATCCGGGGAATTTGTCCCAATATTATATTGGTTGTCGTTAAGCTCCTGTACTTATGAACTGATCATTAGGAATGCTAGGAATTGTATGAACTCGTGATTAGGGAGAAGCCTTCTAGAAAGGTACTTTAGAGAGTGGCATTAACAATGATGATTTGAATTTTGAATTCCTAAAATATATGAGAGTGGATAAGATGAAATTGAACCCCAACAACATATTCATACATATATTTCATTGAAAGTGTTTATCTTTTGCTTTTTGCCATTGATCAAAACTTCATGCATACATATTTAATTTTCGTCTTTTGCATATAAAATCCAAATATTTCGTCATTAAGTCTTAGCTAATCAAGAAACCACATAACTAAACTAGGCCGTGAGTCCTTTGGGAAGAACGATACTTGGTCTTACCAAGTTTATTACTTGAACGATTCGGTCACACTTGCCGATTGAAAAACAAGTTTGTGACATCACATTTTGGTGTTCATAAATTTTTCCATCAGGATGCTAGGAATTGTATGAACTCGTAATTAAGGATAGGCCTTCTTGCAAGGTGATTTAGAGAGTGGCATTAACATTGATGAAAAGAATGATGAATTCCTAAAATGTGAGAGTGGATAAGATGAAATTGATTACCCCAACAACATACTCATCCATCTAATTCTTTCAAGTGTTTGTGTTCCTCTTTTCCATTGATCAAACTCATGCATACATGTTTACTTATTGTCTTTTGCATTTGAAACCTATAATCAATTGTTCACAAGTCTTAAATAATCAACAAATCATATAACTAACTAGGCCGTGAGTCCTTTGGGAGAACGATACTTGGTCTTACCGAGTTTATTACTTGATACGATTCGGTCTCAAGTGCAAAAGAAGAGAAGCCTCAAGTACCGCTCAACGGCAGTTTACCGCTGAGCGACACTCAGGAACTCCCGTTGGGTCCGCTGAGGGGTGAAAATGCCGCTGAGGGGAAGAATCAACTCACGCACTTACCGCTGAGCGGCACTATTTTGGGCTTGGGCCTAATTTTTTGTATATGTTAAAATAGTATATAAGCTTTAGGACGTCCTAGGGTTTGTATCTTTGGCTGGGAGGAAGCAGAAACACACTTTTCACCCCTTGGGGTAGATTGGGAGACCGAATCGTATCAAGTAATGAACTCGGTAAGACCAAGTATCGTTCTCTCAAAGGACTCATGGCCTAGTTAGTTATATGATTTGTTGATTATTTAAAACTTGTGGACAATTGATTATAGGTTTCAAATGCAAAAGACAATAAATAAACATGTATGCATGAGTTTGATCAATGGAAAAGATGAACACAAACACTTGAACAAATTAAATGGATGACTATGTTGTTGGGGTTATCAATTTCATATTATCCACTCTCATATACGTTTAGGAATTCATCATTCTTTTCATCAATGCTAATGTCACTCTCTAAATCACCTTGCAAGAAGGCCTATCCTTAATTACGAGTTCATACAATTCCTAGCATCCCTAATAATTAATTCTGAAGCACAGAAGCTTAAAGGAAACCAACCCTCATATTCCTATGTCTAGGCAATATGCTATTGGGAGAATTTCCCCGGATCTAGATTTCCCCATAGTTCCCATATCGACAAAATCAATAATCATGACATCGAATGAGTTAAACAATGCATGCTTTGAGGAAAGAGGAAAAACCCTAACTAATGATGAAAGAAAGCATGTATCTCAAAATAAGATGTTTAAACTCAAATTCAATATATGAGAGCTTCAAAAGATTACATTGATTCCCCCAACAACAATACAAAGTTTAGTTCACCATATTCATGGTGAAACTAGATGAACAATAATGAAAGAATGGAAGAGATAGAAAAACCCTAGAAAGAGAAGAGGAGAGTTGTCACCATCTCCCAATCTACCCCAAGGGGTGAAAAGTGTGTTTTTGCTTCCTCCCAACCAAAGATACAAACCCTAGGACGTCCTAAAGCTTATATACTATTTTAAAATATACAGAAAATTAGGCCCAAGCCCAAAATAGTGCCGTTCAGCAGTAAACTACTGCTCAGTGGTAAGTGCGTGAGTTGATTCTTCCCCTCAGCGGCATTTTCATCCCTCAGTGGAGCCAACGGGAGTTCCTAAGTGCCGCTTAGCGATAAACTGCCGCTGAGCGGTACTTGCGGCTTCTCTTCTTTTGCACTTTTTGAGTTCTTTTCTGATTCCATCTCTATCCTTCTTCACTTCTTTCACCAAATTCACCTTAAAACCTGCATAAAACACTGAAATCAAGCATAAACCTGTCCAGCTCTCTTATTTCCAAAAATATGACAAAAAACATGATTCCAAGCTAGTTTCTAAGTGTTAAAGGTTGCTTTTGGTATCAATTTTAAGCATGAAAAAACAATTTTTGAACTGTTATCACCTGTCTAGCTCTCTTATTTCCAAAAATATGAACAAAAGCATGATTCCAAGCTAGTTTATGAGTGTTAAAGGTTGCTTTTAGTATCAATTTTAAGCATGAAAATAACAGTTTTTCAACTGTTATCAGTAGCTTCCATCACTAACACTCTAGTAATACATTAAGCAATCTTAATTCATCAATTTAAACTTTTTTGAACTCTAATTGGGTTGAAAACCAAACTGTTTAGCAGAATCACCCTTCTACTTCCCAATTTCACTAAAAAATGAGGTTTGAATATGATATTTTGCACATACATGAATCTGGCTTCAATTTGAATGTTCTAAAAAGTTTAAAACAACTTTTAGGACCTGTACAAACTGCCAAATAGCATAGAATAACATCAGCACGAAAATTGGCCTAAACTAGGCTAAGAATATGTAGTCTTCATATCATAACAAGTTTAAACTTGTTAAATGTATATATTGTATGTTGATGTAGTCTTCATATCCCAACAAGTTTAAACTTGTTAAATGTATATATTGTATGTTGATGTAGTCTTCATATCCTAAAGTAGACTAATTTTACGTAATGGATATATTGTATGTTGATGTATATATTGTATGTTCCTATATATTGTATGTTCATTTATTAGGCAACAATTTGATTAAGTTAAGTAGTCATTTAAAATCCTATGGTACTACACACATTCTCAATAGGAAGAGAATGGTAAAAGTAGTATAAACACTTAGAACCTACAAAATATGTGGAAGTAATGCATAAAAGAGAACTTCAGTAATAATAAGTTTTCTCCCCCAAATTTAATACATAGCCCCTAAGGATGTCTAAGGCATTTCAATACTGAGGAGTTCTCTTTGCATGCCCTTATTGTATGCCTATGACAATAGTGGTCAAATGGCCTTCCATGTTCGACTTAAGTAGTAATAGGTTGATTACTTATGTCACATGGAATGTTGTTGTTTTGTCTAAAGTAGTTTATCTTTGTTTGGCTTGTCACAGAACATGGCCCATTTTCCCAACCACCGTGGATGGATGTACGATCGTTGTTATAGCGGAAGGAGAGGTTTGAAGGAAGCTTTTGTCATCGGAGTTGATGAGTTTGTGGAGACGGCTCGACGATATGAATATTATGCTCTTGATGGAGGGATTTGATGCCCATGCACCAAGGGCGAATGTACAAGGATTTTGAAAGATGAAGTCGTCAAAGTTCACCTATACAAAAAAGGGTTCATGCCTAATTACACGGTTTGGACATTTCATGGTGAAGAAATTCCATCGACCTCCACTGCAGCTGAAAAACGGCTTGCATCAAGTTTGAATAATATTGTACATACATCTGAGATAGATCAATTTGCCTATATGCAAGAGATGATTGACAATGCTCTTCGTCGACATTCTAAACAAGAACCAAAAGATAATCATGACGAAGAGTCTCCGAATGAAACCACTCAAAGGTTTTACAATTTACTGACTGAGGCAAATCAACCTGTATTTGAAGGTTCATCTGAGTCAAAATTGTCAGTATGCATTAGACTAATGGCTGGTAAATAAAATTGGAACGTTCCCAATCAAGCATTGGACTTCTTTACAAAATTGATGTTAGATCTGACAACACCAAATAATTCTATGCCGAAGAATTATTATCAAGCCAAAAGATGTGTTTCAAAGCTGGGATTGGAAGCCAAGAAGATTGATTTTTGTGTTAATGGATGTATGTTATTCTATGACAATGATAGTGGAAAAAATGATGCATTGTTGGTTGAATGCAAGTTTTGTGGCTCACCTCGATATCATACGATGCATGCAGGATGAAGGCCATAAAAACCAATTCCCTTAAAGTCCATGTTCTACTTGCCTCTAATTCCAAGATTACAAAGAATGTTTACTTCAATGCAAACATCACAACACATGACATGGCATGATGGTAACAAAACTGAAGGAGTTTTGCGTCATCCTTTTGATGGTGAAGCTTGGAAGCACTTCAATCGTAGACATCCATTCTTTGCTAGTGAACCGCGTAACGTGAGACTTGGTCTATGCTCTGATGGGTTTACATCGTACATTCAGGCGTCTGCATGACCATATTCATGTTGGCCGGTGATAGTTACCCCATATAATCTACCACTTGAGATGTGTAGGGCAAAGCCTTACATGTTTTTAACATGTATAATACCAGGTCCATCTAATCCCAAATCAGTGATTGATGTATCTTTGGAGCCTTTGAGACGGTTCTTGGAAATTGATCACCCCTTTAGAAGAAACAAAAAGGCATTTCGCAAGGGGCTACTTGAAACGGATATGCCCCCGCCGATGTTGACTGGATCACACATTTGGAGAAGAGTGAAAGACTAGCCAAAAGTCATTGAATGTGGTCAAAATAGGATAGAAGGGTTTGGGGAGTGGCATAATTGGACTAAAAGAAACATATTTTGGGATCTTCCCTATTGGAAAGACAACTTGCTAAGACATAACCTCGATGTCATGCACATAGAAAAAAATTTCTTTGACAATGTCTTCAACACAATTATGAATGTTATTGGGAAGACAAAAGATAATGACAAAGCAAGAAAATATTTACCTTTGTATTGTGGGCGAAAAGACTTACAGTTGAAGGCGCAAGCTAATGCCCGATTGTTCAAACCAAAAGCAAATTACACCATGTCAAAAGACGAGGCAAGAATAGTTTGTGGATGGATGAAGGAGCTTAGAATGCCAGATGGATATTCTTCTAACTTGTACAGATGTGTAAATGTTCAGAACGTTACTATTCAAGGGTTGAAGAGTCATGATTGTCATGTATTCATGGAGACATTCATCCCTCTTGCGTTCAGTTGTTTGTCAATGCATGTGTTAAATCCACTGATAGAAATCAATAACTTCTTTAAAGATTTGTGTTGCACGACACTAAAGGAAAATTCCCTAAGAAAGATGGAAGAAAATATTCCAATTATTCTCTGCAAATTAGAAAAAATACTCCCTCATGTATTCTTTGATTCAATGGAGCATCTTCCAATTCATCTTGCATATGAAGCTTGGCTTGGGGGACCGGTGCAATACAGGTGGATGTATCCCTTTGAAAGGTTTATGGGAAAATCCAAACGTTCAGTTAAAAATAAAGCTAGAGTAGAAGGATCAATTTGTGCAGCTTACTTGCACACAGAGACAACGTATTTTTGTTCACATTATTTCAAAAACTTCATGTTGTCCCCCACTAATGTCAGAAATGAAATGCAATTACAAGATGAACCATGTGAAGGTAAATTGTCAGTTTTTCGACAATCAGGCCGTCATGCAGGCAGAGAATTTACTCATTGGTTAACTGATGCTGAATTCAACTCTGCTCATGTCCATGTCTTGATCAATTGTAGTGAAGTTAAGTCGTACCTTGAGTATGTCATCATCCAACTCCTACCTTTGCAATGCTTAAATTTTTATACACTAATTCATTTCATTTGTACCAGCTCATTTCTTGTGGCTGAGCAAGTCGCAGGAGGAAATGCTTCTGCTAGAATACACTCAGAGTTTCCTCAATGGTTCAGAAATTAGGTCTGTACTTTTTCCCATGTTTTGAGTAAGGTTAATTTGACTCTTGCTTTGAAATTTTGTTCGTATCTTTGTAGGTTTTTAATCAGGCATTAACTCCCACGGTTCAAGAGTTAAGACATTTATCCAATTGGCCAATGAGATGTGTCAAAGAATGGCATACTTATTTCACCAATGGTTACAAATTTCATACACATGAGTGGTCGAAAACAACATATTCGAAATCCAAATGGCAAAAGAGAATAAGGTCTTAAATTTCTTAGTTAAAATCCGTTACACTAACTTGTTAAATTGCAAAATTATAAGTGTTTGATGAAATTGCCTCTTCAATTAGTTAATATATGTAAATTAATATAAATAATATAGCTAGAAGATATTTTTATATCAATTTCAATTTTTTATAAAAGAATACTTTTGGATAATTATACTTTTTAATTAATTTAGAACTCTTATAATATTTTAATTAAAAAAGATCGATTATTTTAACTAAATCTTAGTTTAATTGTTTTTTTTATGCTGTACATTATGCCATGAATTAATTTTACATCTTAAAATATTTTCAACCAAATTAAACCATATTTTCATCGGGCTAATTAATATGGCAATTACCACTGTAATATAAAACTAATATCTAAATTAAGTAATAAAAGACAGAATGAAATAATAAAGTCCTATCTGTGTAAAACAAAGTAAAATGTTTTTAGTAAACATTTTAAAAAAATAAAATACAGGTCAGGAACCCAAATCCTCAATTGAAATAACATTTCACATGAATGCTTCAAGATAATAAAAACATGTTTGTTATTAAAGATAATTAATATGGTCAAGCAAACTTTTCAATTAGTCATTAGTCAAGCCCATAAACAGTGTCAACAATACTCAATCGAGAATCAGGCAAGACAAAAGTATAAATATAAAACACAACAAAAAGTCCACAAATCATTATGTGAACTCTATTTTCTTGAAGCTCTCCACAAAGTCCTCCACAGCTCATAACAACAGCGTCACTCAGCAATTCTCTACATAATAAGTTAACAAAAAGAAAAGGAAGGATAAGAATGGAGAATAAGCCTGAATGATAATAGGAACCAGACAAAATGTAATATCATGAAGATGCATGCATACTCGTACCATGGATTATTATACATTGATAAGCAGGTATTTAAATCCTCATCACTGAACTTTTGAGTTCCATTTGGAGGATAAAGAATTTCATCTGCTTTGACCTCAGAAATGTTATCTTCTTTTCCATCTGATGGTAGAAGAGGAACGGGAAATGATGGTGGAAATTGCTGACACATCTCGTTAGATGATAGTGTACAAAAATTCATTTCACTTTGTCCTGAAAAATCATCCACACAATAGATGCATGTATCCTCACTGAAAACTTTTCCATCAATATCATTTTCATTGTTCATAAATTCACCAGAGTCAGATGTGTAAAATTGATTTTTTTCAGAAGTTGATGTTTGATCACTTGAATTTAGGAAATCAAGTAAAGGGTTCCGTAAAGAATACTGATGCATGCAATCACAAATATTAATAGGACGGTTTTGCAGTTGACGCCTTTTCCTATTATCATTGTCCGCTTGAAACAGATGTTGTGATCCCATATTCAAATTAGAAGAATGCATATTATTGTGTTGTTAAATTGGACTAGCTTGTCTCAAGTATTGCTGAAATAGATAAATATACATGTAGGTTATGATTCAAGTACATCATAATGCTCAATCAAGTGGAGACTAACTAGCAGTGTGTTGAAATAATTACTAGGGCTGCAGTCAGCTAAAACATATATGAATCTAAAAATATAAGTTGCAAATCTAGAAATAGAGTATGACAATTTAGAGAGAGAAAGAAAGAGAGTATGCTTCTGTCATTAAATCTTGAATGGCGCAAAAGAAAAGGAGAAAATGCTGTCATCCAAAAGTCTCCCCTTCAAAAATTTGTATTAAAGAGAAAATGCTTAGAAACATGAGGGCCTTTCCCTATTATATTTCCTTACTATTGCAGATAATCTTGCAACCATAATCCGACACAAAATCCTATGAATACTTTGTAACTGACTTTATAATTTCCTTACGTCCTGAACACAAACAATATTGAAACAAAACTCCAAACTATAGTATTTAGCAGCTTCATAAAGCTAGGAAATGAAATATAACTGACTTCATAATCCCACACAAAATTCTATGAATACTTTGTAACTGACTTTATAACTTCCTTACGTCCTGAACACAATCAGTATTGAAACAAAACTCCAAACTATAGTATTTAGCAGCTTCATAAGCTAGGAAATGAAATATAGCTGAAACCATATTGCCGACTTTTAATAAGCACAACTAATTTTCAAGTATAGTCTGCCTATTTTGAAACACCTTGATGCGGCAGTAAGGTTTCCGTCATATGACTTGGTGATCATAGATTCAATAACAGAAATAAACTCTTCACTCACAGATCATGCCATGGTATAAGCCTGCATACGTAAAAGGGAATTTATTGAAAAGAAAAGAACAAACCTGGAAATGACTTTCAATATTTTGTATTACAAGTCCTGACACATTCCTAAGCTGGGTTCTTTGATCTGGAAGAGCTTCTCAAAAGAAAAACAGCAAGTGTCACTCTTATAGCTGGCAGCTACAGCATAAATGACAAATAAATAAATAAGCTAAGACCAAACTTACCACTGGTTCTGGCCAATTCAACACCTCCACCTCCTAAGAACTTCACATGTGAATCATAAGTCTGATTGAGCCTTTTTCTACCCAGCATTAATGATTCACTTTGTTTTCCCCCTGTTTCATGTTTACGTTCTCCAATTATAACACTTTGGAGAGTCTGTCCTCCAGTATTTATGAATGACTCACATTCTCTATTGTTGTTTACAATAGTTTCCTGTGACTGAAACCTCCCAAAACCCTCTACATCTATAGTTATTACTCTTCCATCTTCTATCTTCCATAATGCGTATTTCCACAGACTGTTTAGATCTGAAATCTTAATTGGTTTTTCAAAACATAGTTTAGATCCAAACAGCTCTCCAAGAGTGTTATTATTAGCCGTCATAACTACAGAAACAATAAACAGGCTGTCAATTAAAGATGGAAATCATGAATGACATTTGTGGTTACAAATAAAACAAGCTAAAGATAATTTGAGAACTTAACGGAAATATGGCATGGTTGTTAATTCTCTTATTTTCTGAGATAGCAAAACTATCCCCATGTCAGGTAAGTGAACCTCGACAAGGGCAAGGTTAAGCTCATTCCTCTTCTCCTTGACAATGGATAATGCCTCAGAAGCAAGTGAAGCAGTCACAACTAGTAGTACAAGAAAGTAGGAAATTTTAAAAAATAAACCAATGATTATATACTGTGAAGGCCATCAAGTTCATTAACTAGTGAGAAGAGGAAATAATACCCTCATAATTTTGGCCTCAACTAATAAAATTAGAAACAACTATTATTGCTACACTACATTATGTAATAAAATCATATGATAATCTTCTAAGAGAAAGATCCATGTACGCACAATTTATATGCATAGTCACGGCCAGAGTTAAGTTTTCTTGAATTTTTTTACTCACTTCATTTTGTATGTATTTTTAGAAGCATCATTTTTTAGCTAAACTTTATTTATTGTGTGACTACAATCGTAGTTGTGGATGTTAGAACCAAGTCATATTGGAGGATCTCTAATCCCTCAAACATTATAAGCTTTGATAACAAAACAGGAGGAAATGATTAACGAACAAGATATTCTGACCTAAGCAAGCATATCTATACATGTTATCTTATCAAGTATCATTTAAGCTATTGCGGAACATCTGAAGTTGAGGTTGCAAAGATATTTCAATGCAATTAAACAGTATATAAGCCACGTATATATAAAAGAAAAATAACTTTTAGCTTTCAGAAATATGTGTTCACTGCCACTTACCTTCATATCCTAGGGCTTGAAGCATTTTTGACACCGCTGCAAGACATTTCAAGTTATTGTCTAGAACTAAAACTTTCAAGCCCAATACTGGACAATAGTATTTCTTTGAATCAGCTGACTGGAACATATTTGAATCCATTTTAAGGAATATAAGACAGAAAGTATATCTGGGTCAAAAAAATGTCAAGAGTGAGAACAAGAAAGGAGATTTTACATTTATACACATCGCATTAATCAACTATATTGTTTATAAAGAATTTTCAGCAATAAGCTCTTAATTTTGTAACATTAATCAAGCTGTTTTCTCATCCAAACAAGAAAAAATCCCTCACAACATTCTGAACTCTCTAACCAACTCTAAGGGGGGGGCCAGGAAATAGTTGAAATCCCTGTACCTGATGTGAGCATGGAGTGTTTTTTTATGCAAAAAAATAAAAATGAGGCAGGAATAACAAGTGACTCTAGAAGACTTCCAAAAATGACACATGAATGAATTGAATACACATCAGAATAAGAGGGATCCATCCAGAGACTGTGTAAGGATAAAACAATACTGTTGAGGATAACTTCAAATATATTTGATTGGTCTACCTAAATTAAAACCCTTCATCTTCAATTTACAATTACATTATGAAGTAATATAATGAATTAAAAATAAGTATGATCTCCCTTACTGCACATTGCCTTTCAAGTTGTCAAAGCATTTTAAATTTTTTGAACTAAAGTATAAACAGTCCAATCCTATGTAAACGACAAAAAAGATCATACCAAAAATACCATGAATGAAAAAAGAAGACAATTTTAATTCGCTTGTGGATCCAATTTTGAAACCAAACGAAACTTCTATGCACATAGATAACTTTATTCATGAAATTAGCATACATCCAAACCCCTTTTTTATTAAAAGCAAGTATGCTATAGCATCACTATGCTATGTACTATCCTAACTAGGTTAGTACCCCAGATAACATCAATCAGCTGCAACATATTAGATTATTAGAAGGAAAGAAAACCTATACAAGATCATGGGTGGGGGAAACCAAACCCATCAACAAAAAGCAAAAACCTATAAAACAGTAAATGGTATGTGTCCCTAGAAAAAACAATACTAAGAAAAGAAGGCAAGTAAGGCAGCACATCTATTACACTCTCTCTATATATGTAAACCTTCAACCCCATCTCCTTAAGCAGGCCCATACAATTTAACCACCTATTCAAAAGTAGGAATAATGGGAAACACGATCTCTCTTTTCCTTAAATTTTCATAAGTAGGAATATCGGCATGAATTAATCTCCATAAGATTGCTGATTTTGATGGGGAAATAATGGAATACCATATAAATTTATATATTTATGAATACTATATTATTTTTCCTTTTTTACTTAATCTTATTCTCTGAAGTACAGACTACTATTTTTAATGTGTTTATACGTTTATTATCTCTATATCACTGTTAATCAAATACTAGCTTTCTTGATAGGAATCATCATCTTCTAAATCCAAGTTTTCTTCTTTATCATCTTCACTACACTAATATTTGTAGATTTCATGTTCGGAAATTGAAATCCAAAAATTATACCCTCTCCCAGAAAAGCCCAAAATGTCACTATTAAAAGGGTTTTTTTTTAACAGAATCAACCCATGGTGTTGCTATCCTGTCTGCTCAGACCACTACAGTAAACCACTTCGCTATGGAATAGCATGCAGGGGTCATTCCACTCCACTGTAGCTCGCTCTTCAAAATCCAATTTTGGATTAATGTATAGTTGATTTTATACTTACACATCGTGTCTTATATAAAAAAAACTTCATAAAAAAATACATAAAATTAATAGTTAACATAGCATTTATTTAATCGAAACCACTTAGGCCTACATTGAGCCGAATTATAATTGATTTGATTGATTGATTGATACAATGAAAAATAAGAAAAGAAATATGGAAGAGGACGGAGTTGTTTTTCTTCTCCAAATTTATCCAAGCCAACTTACAAACAACACAAGGTTTAACATCATTAGATACTGTTTTGAAGTGATTCTCCAACCACATCATATCACTTTATGTGTCCCACAATAATCACAACACAACATACATGCAAGCACAAGCATAACTTAAAATCTTGTTAACAACAATTGTCAAAGGGAACACCAAAAGAATTGAGAAACTACAGTTTCACCTATATTTCATTTCATACAAATCAACTCAGATTACTTATACTATCAAGGAAACTATTTTAATATTGATACTTAAAGACTATTTGGCTTCTTTTTTTATAAATTCATGTTAGACATCACTCTGTACCTTGACAACTCAGATAAGTTGACATCACAAATATACCAATCATTTGTCATCACATGAAAAATATTATTAGAAAAAAGAAAATAAATACAAAAATTAGGAGACCAAACCAAACCCATGTACGTAAAAACAAAGGAAAACTTCCGATCAAAGAACTAAATAACTCTAATGGAGCATCTGGTTAGCAAAACATCACATATTCTTGTTTTGATGTTCTAAAAATAGTTTTCATTTCAATATTTGTTTGGCTCATCACTCTTTTCTACCTCCCCACCATTATCAAGCATGTCTAGTGTCATTGCTTACTTCAAACCACCTTCCTCATCAGATACCTCCCTAATGCAAAAAATGTGACTTGAGACCAACTAGCCTCTAGAAAGAAGTTAATGGTTGTCTAGATGATGCCATAGTCATAAACATTGTCACCAGTGGCTTCAAAGCTAGTGTCGGAACCATTAACAACTTTGAGGGGTGATGGTTTGTTAGGGATTTATTAGTCCTGATCAGGGACTCTAATGGTTGCAATTGATGGGAACACACAAAGAAAATAGATAATGAAAAATAAATCCAAATTTTGGCATGTATTTTAAGACATTTTTGAGGAAAATGTTTTCTAATCTTTAATCAAACAATTTTCAACTTCTTTGGAAATGAACACAGAAAATGCTTAAAGCAAATATCTTCTAAAGGTGTCTGAACAACCTTCAAAAGAAAAATAAAGAAATTAGGGAGCATACCTCAATTAGTTCAACAAATTGCTACTAAACTCTGTTGAATTTGATAAATCTTGCAAGCTATTCAGATCTTTGTTCAAGGAAAAGGGCCGATGCGGCAGATCTTATAAAGAGGCGTAGGGTTCGTAGCTTTGCATTTTCATTTAATACCTAAACATTTGTAATTTGATAAAGTGGAGTAAATAAATGCGTAGTTGACTTTAACTAAAATATACAAACAAACTTTAAATTCGTAACCAAAGGTATGAAATTACCATTAAAATCATGAATTTTTAGCTAATTTTTGAATATGAATCATAAATGATATCAAGTTGTCAATCCAAAAACAATAAATATAAATAATAAATGATATAAATGTAGAGAGAGAGCGTGTTCCTAGCCTTTCACAATGATGCATATCACTTGTTGGGGATCTCATATCGACTAGAGACATAGCCAAAGTGTATTATATAAGAGAGTGCAAGCTCACCTTCTAAGTTGGTTTGGTAGGATTGAATCAAGCCTAAATCTACTTTCCAAGATGGTATCAAAGCCTATCTTGGTAGATTTTCCAAGTTTATCTTACCATCCCCTACTATAATTTGGGGACAAGACTGCTTCACAAGACTAAATATGGGGAAACAGAATACAATGTATAAAAAGAGTGACCATGTTAGGAAGGGAATATTGTTAAGAAGTGGACTTTAAGTCTAATTCAACTCCACAAAACCGGTTTGTAAGGTGATGTCTAGTGGAGCTAAACATTAATGGGTGATTCGATAGCGGTCTGATAATGGTGGAATGATATGCCCAACAAACACAAATCTCACTACAATAGGCTCTAACTCATGGCTTTGAATCCATGTTAAGAAGTGGACTTTAAGTCTAACTCATTACCACAAAACCAACTTGTAAGGTGAGGTTTACACCCACATATAAACTCTAAATTAACCTTATCTCTAGTCGATGTGAGACTTCCAACAAATATCATATAACACATGTCAATACTTGCTTCCATAATTTTTAACTTGAGAGATAGGGAACCCAATGATCAACGATCAAGCTAGCCAATACCTTCATGCATTGGGTTAAATTCATTGAGATCACTTTGTATGATGTGCCTCCTTCAAAATTTTAAGATCCAGATCAAGGTCCAAATACATGGTGTAGCATTAGCATTGAAAAATATCACCTAAAGGAGAAACCAAATATCAAACACTTATGTATAGACTCATCACTTCTAATCTTCACCCAAATTGTCAACAAAGGTTTGACCCTATGTGAAACCCCAAAACTCTTACCACTTCCTTATTCAGACATATGTCATGCTTGAGATGAACCCAACCTCTTCAACTGAGGATTCCAAATTCTGTGGTAAGACCATGAAATTACAGAGTAACATTATCAGATGAAACTGAAGCACTCATACTAAATTTTAGTTATTTTAAAGCCATTTCAAACCCTGCCTAATAGCTAAAAAAATAGGTTGAATGATTTGTTGACAGTGCAAATTTTCTTTGATCTGTTGGATTAGTTATCTATAGTTTGATCCAAACTGCTAAACTCCATGATCATTAGACATAGATACCAATGAAAGTTAGGAGTAGGACTAAACTTTGTTACACTTAAATCCCACTATTTTTTTGGTCCTTACCCAATATTATGGGTTAAGTTTTTCAATAAACAAACTTCTGATGGTTAAAAATACCCAGTCAACAACAACATGAAATTTAAAGCTTAAGTTCTCAGATCTTATGTCAATGCCAGTAACTCAATTATAAGATTTTTTCACTCACTTGTTAATGTTTCTCCTAAACTCCTAATGGTACTAGGAAATCCAAAGCACATGAGTTAGATAAAAGGAAACACTTCACACATTTTGAAAGGTTAGAGCTTGAGACTTTCCTTGTTTTCCATATCCTTATGAGGCCCATTGCCTTCGTTGTCAAAGTTCTTGGATAGTTCTCTTTTTTTATGACTGACTTGGGTAGAATTTTGTCATGTTTATCTGGTTACATTTTTGTTGGTAATGCAGATTTTTCATTTTCTTGGGAAGCATACTTGAACTCTTTCTTATTTCCAAAAATCCTCCCTGTCCTGCAAATTTAAAGGACCAATAAATACTCTTAGACTCAAACTTGCAACAACATAAAGAATAACAAAGAAAAATATAAGTAACTTTAATGTAGACAAACCTTTGACTTAGCAGTAGAACAAATCTAAATCATCTTAACTTCTCTGTTTTTCTCTTTTTTTTCCTTCCATTATTTTCCCTTCAATATCATTTTACTAACTGCATCTCCAGAAAGACGTGAATACCTTAGTTAACCAGATTTAGCTCACAGTCCAAGAGAGACACATGTGATTCAAATTTTGTTGTTCACGAATCTATAATGCAACTCCTGTTCCCCTGAACTCAACTACTCGACCCAGAACATAATTATGGAAGCAAAATACGCTCAAACCATCCACAGAAAATTTTCCAATTTAGAACAAAACAATTAACCAACACTCCTAGAACATGGAAGACCTATTAAATGATTAAATTATTGTCCCCAAACTGAAAATACTTTTACAATCAATCCCCCTGTACATTTTTTTCCAGCCATCATAATTGAAACCCTTTTACCACCACTTCAAGATCTATTTTCTTATTCAATAAAAGTGGTAGAACAGACACCCTAAGTACTATGGGTGTCAACGACATGCTCAGAGTGCCAGCAAAAGCCCTAACTAACTACAAGCTGTTGTATCCTGTTGCAGCCACCCAACAAGTCTCTAGGCGTCAAAAGATCACCTTCAAGAGGGTTTCCCGCCAAGAGGGAAAAGTGGGCGAGAGGGGATTCGAATCCACACCTTGGAAGGTGAGAGTTTGTTTGGAATCCTTATCATTAATCACTTGCATGAACCCACTGTTGTCACCAACAAATCAAGTTGATCCATTAAACTAAGTTCTCCTCACTAAAATTTTCACAATTAAAGAAAGAAATGCAAATAAAAAGAAGGCTAAATGGAAAAGACTAAACTAAATACCTGTTCATGGCAAAGACAGAGACTTTGCGGTAGAACACAAGCACCCACAAGAGATACTTTGCGGTGGAACAGAAGATCCCAAAAGGAGTCCATTCAATGGCCCTCATCTTGTTGCTCACATTTTCTCTTGCCACTTTTCAGTATCAACATTGGTGGCATCCATGGTTTTACATAGCATGGTAAAAGTTTCTAAGACTGCACCACGCAAACTGCTATAGCATCAGCCACATTTTTCACAATGTCAAGGATCAACGATGGCTATTTACAACAACCTATGGCAGTAACCCTTTGATCAATCTGAATCCAATGTTTGTGCCTTCTAAATTTGGATTATATTCTTCCACAGGGTGATATAAATGAAATTAAAAAAAAAATTCGTATTTTTAAGGTATAATATATGTTTCAGAAAAAATCCATCACATTAATAGAATATGAGAGTGAAAGCGAAGGGATATTCTGAGATGTATACGAAGAGAAGAGCATTTGATTTAAGGGCAAACGTGGAAGAATTGGGTAACACTATTTTCAGACTACTGATAGGGTATAGGATTAGGAAAGAGTAATATGCATGTTTCAATTCAATCATATTTTGTTTTAATTTATAAATTTACTACGGATTTTGTTTTAAGTTTATAAATTTACCACGGATTATTTGTAAGTTCTTTGACTTTATATGATTTTATATATATATATATATGGATTTTATTTTACTCACATATGTCACTAATTTTCATTTAAAATATACATGTTATTGTCTTCAAATTTTAAATTATTCTATTTATTTGCAAGATTACTCGATTAGTTAACATATTCACTTTTTTTTAATGGGTTGATTAAGTATTTTTAACTCCTTATCTTCAACTATTCCTTTGATTGGTTTGGTAGGCCTTCAAGGTTATTTGTGTGTAGTTTATATTCGATGATATTTGTAGAAAGCATTATAATACTTAAGTTAGAAAGAATCTCAACGCAAAGGTATTAAATTCAATCATGAAAGAAATCAATTATCTGGTTTCGATTTTCTATTTATATAAATTATAAAGGCTTTTTCTTATCATTAACTTAATTACGACCTAAACATTTCTTAAACATAATTACTAAGTTGACTTGAACTAACCTATTTTTAGACTAATTGAACAATACTGACATTTCTATCAGTCAGTATCTCTAATAGTCGATCAATCATCTTAATCATTAATGTCAGACATTTATGTTTTGGCTCTTGAATAGGTATGCCCTAGATTCCTCACTTTTAGGTCCTACATGGTTACACTATCTGATGTGGTCGTTCGCTACCTGATGACTCGTCCTTGTGACTTGGAAAAATATTATACATTGGTCTCCCAAACCCAAGCATTTTCGAGAACTAGGTGAAGGGGTTTGTTCTAGTGATTGTCACCTGGTACTATCATCTAGTGATTGGACGCCTTAAAATGAGCGGTTTCAATTTTGACATGTGATGTGAAGCATAAGATCTTTCCAACCTTTGGATTGGATTAGATCTGATGGTGTACACTACACAACTATTGGCCTTCTGATTCTATAAATAACATTAGGGTTGGGCTTTCATTTTCATCCTTTCTCTTGCACTGCCGTACTCAAAGCGAACGATTTTTCTTTAAGGTAATAATATCTACTATTAACATTTCTTTTTCCAAGGGGTTTTATGGTCAAGAGGGTCGAGGGTATGCTGACGATGTCGGTTCATTAGCGTCATCGCTTAAGTCATTTGATAGCTTAGGATCAACTGAGTGAAGTGTGTTATGGATCAATACTAGCATGATAAATGTAAATAAGGGGATCAATAATGAGGGTGAGGCTCTAGAGGACCCTACTCATGACACGATGGGTGAAGTTCAAGTTGATGCGTCCGAGGAAAGGGATGAGTTGAACTTGCCTAAAATTTCAAGTTACAACTAGGTTCCTCATGACGTCCGTGGGTATGCCACATGGTTTCTATGAGGGGCTGATAACATTTTGGCAAGTGAACCAAATCATTTCAAGTAGTAAGTGTAAGTTCCAAATATCGTTCTCCCAAGGGATTTGTGTTTTGTTTGTCTAATCAGAATTATTTACCGAAATCAATTTAGACATAATAACGATTGAATTCATGATTACGGAAATAAATTTTAATAACAAGAAATTTAGATATTTTGGTGGAAATTGAAGAGAAGCTTCGTTGAAATTAGATTTCATGAATCATATGAAGATAAAACTTTGTACATCATATCATTATTTTATTCAAACATTCACATGAAGGCATATTAGTCCTAATCCCTTATCAACTAGTTCAAAATTCATACATCAAAGTGTTAATCCCTTGGTCAAATTAATATACAATTTGCATTAAATCAGATGCTAAGAATGACTAAGTTATTGAGTCTATCTGTAGATTCCAAATCACTTAGGTGTTCCATGTTCAAAGTTACTTTCTAGTAAGTAAAGACATTCAAATATCATTATATTTCCATAAATGATAGTAAATTCAAGAAAGAGCATATGAACGAACAACGATATATTGCATAGGAATTTTACATCATAATGAAGTCATTACATCCAATTTCAATGAAAGAGAAATCTAGCTACTCCTAGTCATCTAAAACATACACATTTGATGCAAATCAGTGAAGAATGTTGTCTAGAAGTCTTGAAGCAGCCTTCCTGGACTTCCTGGAATGTTTTCATATTTTTCCCTCTTTAGAATTACTTGTTTTCTATCTTTCTCGAACTAAAAAACTAATCCAGAATTATATAATTCACTCAGCATACAAATATGCATGCGTTCAGTGAAAAATCAACTGATCATCTCTCAACTAATCCCACTCGTTGAGCGAGTGGTACTAGTGTGTTTAGTGAATGATCTTCCTTGTAGCTTAGTGCATGATGACTGACTTAGCGAGAAACTACTAACAACACTCAAATGATGTATAAGATTCCTGAACAAAGAACTACACAATTTTCCTACTAACTATTACATCTTTTCTATGAGGAAAACATATAATTCATGAATAATCACAACTTTGAGCTAATTAATAAGTATGAAAACAAGAATTTTCCACACTTATCAAGGGCTTGACTTGGAAGATTTTGCCAAACGAGCGTACATACTCGGTGACAACGTTAATGACTATGTTGTGAATATTCAAGTTTGTAAAGGGAATGAATATATATGTCACGTTCAACGGAGTTCCAAGTTCGACTTCTTTTCTGTCTATGCTTGCTTTTTAATTGACATGTTCATAAGGATTCCCTTTGACGACTTCTAAGTGAGGGTATTACAGACATTGAATGTTGCCCCTACCCAATTTCATCCTAACGCATGGCAACCATTTAGGCTTTTCGGGTCTTATGCGCGAGGTTAGGCATAACCCCCACACTTGCTTAATTTTATCCATCGTTTTCGCACGAGTTTGAATGAGAAGAAGGGTTGATTGTCTTTGATAAGTGAATCAAAGAAATAAGTATTCCAACAATTTATCGCTTCATATAAGGGTTTGAAGATGAGCTTTTTTAAGATTTCCATAAAGGAGAGGGTTCAGAAGTACTTTTTTTTTTATGTTGATGATCGACTCAAGCTTCCCTTTTATTGGACTATTTCTCTCAAGTAGTTGACTTCCTAGTGACTCACTTTGATGACACTTGATAAGCGATCGACATTAGAAGTGTTCGACCAAATCCCTCACCCGCTCTTGATGAGATAACTCCTCAAGTGTTATAGATCTTTAACCCTTTGCAACGGTGTGTTTGGTGAGTAGTTTGTAACAACAATAGTGAGAGAACAACGAACCAAAAAAGATACATTTAAAAACAGAGTAAGAATCACCACCCTCGTTTATTATGAAAAATGAAAAAGCATAAAAATAAGTTTATGCTTTACAAAATTGGATTTTGGATTCGCGGCCACACGTAAGAAAAATATTAACTGAATTTAGATAATTATACATGTGTTCACTTTTTCTTATGATAATAATAAAAAATAACAAAATTATTATTATTATTATTATAATCATAATGTTAAGTATAAATATTTCTTACAATTTTATTGTAAATTTTTATTTATTTATTTTGTAGACAAATTTATAATAAAAAATGGTTAAGTTTAAAAAAACATTCAAATCGGAAAAACAGTTAAATTAAAAAAACAATTACTTAAAAAAATAAAATTGATAAAATAACTTTTTGGTTTAAAAAATATTTAAAAGGTAAAATTTGGAAACAAATGTGGACATCAAAAAAGGAATTCATTTTATATATGGACTAGTGGAGACACATGTGTTATCAAACCTGTATGTCTGCAATTTCTTTTTAAAAAATTTAGTATTATAATACATACACGCTCTTGTACACTCATATATCCATGCATGCACCAACTCCTCCATCCACACTATCAATTTACTAATATTAATAACTTATGATATAATATGAAAAAAGCGTACAAACATGGATGTATGATATTTTTAGTTCATACTTTATTTTTAACAACACACATGCATAGATGCATCCATACATGCACCCACACGCACTTACATGAACATCCATTCACACACGTACACACACTCATACTATTAATTTACAAATATTAATAACTTATATTATAATATAAAATTTAAAAATGAAAACACAAAAGTGTAGTGATACTCATGTTTTTGTTAGTGTGTTACAGTATATTTAGTATAACATAAGATGGAAGTATAATTATGTTTAATTTGTTGAAATCATATAATATCTATGTTAAATTAATTAAAGTAGAGAAAAAAAGAATTTAATTATCAATTTTGGAGAGAAAAGAAAGTACAAGTATAGTAATCAATGTGTTTATGGTTGTTTTCAATAAACAACAAGTATTTGAAAATAACACATAATAAATCACATTAATATGTTTAAGTATAACGAAAAATTTTGATAATACAAATATATTATTGAAAGTCAGAAGATTAACATGAATTTTATATTCAATTTACAGATATCAAAAACACTAAAAATAAAGTTAAGACAAAAACAATAGGTTAACAAACATGATAAAAAAAAGAAATATAATATAAGTAAATGTTTCATATATGAGGGTGAGTCACTTCCAACACCTACACAACTTCTGCTCTTCAACCGTTCGGTCTTCAACTCGAGTCTTCAACTCGAGTCTTCCTCTTCGATCTATAGCTCGGAGGTGTACCTGCTAAAGGTTTTTTGATGCTAAAGTCAGTACGATGTATGTTCGATAGCTTAATGCAATAGTAATAAATGCACAATAAATGCAATCACTTACCTCTTACCTTTGATCTGTATTTATAGTTTTTGGACTTGGGTCTGAGATTAGTGAAACCTTAATCACGACCCAATCTCATCCCAACACCTTTAATTATTATTTAGCTTAATATAACCTACTTTCTGCCTTCTGCCGAGCGTCCTTAGTTGGACAGTTGGTCCCGTTATAGTCGGCTCTGTCCTGATTTCCTTCTCATATTGTCCAGCTTTGACCAGCACGAAACGTTCTATACAACCGTCCGATTTGTACAGTACACAGGCCCCCCAAGCCCTAGGCAACATAGTTGTTGTTGGGTTTTTAGGCGGCGGCGGTTGTTTCAATAACTTTAATGAAACCGGTTGGTCTCCCGTTAGAGTGTTGTTTGGGCGGGAAAACACGTGGCGCAACCTCGTGTGCCCTTCTTCTTGGGCAGTGGGAGTGTCGTTTAATCAAGGCCGTTGGGCGTGGTGATTTTCAACGGTTGTGATGCGTTAACGGCTTTCAAAGTTTTTCTATAAATAGGGGGTGAGGACGCTGTCACTCTGACCTTTTTCCATAACTTCTTCTATTTCCGGTTCAGAGCGTTCATTCTTCTTACCAAGGTAAGAAATGACCGTCGTTGATGTTGAGTCGTCGTTGGAGTCGTCGAGCAGGGGCAGCGGAGGTGCAACGATCTTCTTCTCCAAGCTCAGTATCGTCCTCTTACCTTGAGAAGTCTGATCGGGACGAGGATTCGAGGCCTCTGTCCCCTATACGTAGCGGGAAGGAGGGATCGGGGTCTCATTCTCCTGTATTCGGTGGAGGAAAAGTCATCAACAGGGTAGCCATCCACCTACTAAAGAGGGGCCTCGATATCGACCACGTCGCTAGGGTGCCGACTGATGAACTGCCGATCGTCCAAGGGTATGATTGGGCCTCACATGACGAGGGTCTTTACGTGTCTGACTATCCCACAAAAAGGAGGCTAAAGTGGCGAGTCGATCGGTCGTATATCGTTAGGGATGAGGAGGACGCCCGCCTAATACGGTTGGGCGTTAGCCGAAAGAACGAGTGGGTGTTTCACGGGAAAGAGTTGAGTGCAGATGACTATTTCTTTGTGTATACCTATATGTTCAACCAACTTTTCGTTTGGGTGTCTTTCACGCATTTCAGTCGGTCGTCCTTCGAGAGCTTAATGTCGCTCCTCCCCAATTGCATCCGAATGCTTGGGCTTCAATTCAGGCATTCGCAACAATGTGCTCTGCCTTAGGGATAAATCCTACTGTCCCCATCCTTTTACATTATTTCGACGTCTTCCCCCTTGATGCACAAATTTATGATCACCAAAATATGATGTCACAAACTTGTTTAACAATCGGCAAGTATAACCGAATCGTTTCAAGTAATAAACTCGGTAAGACCAAGTATCGTTCTGTCAAAGGACTCACGACCTAGTTTAATTATGTGATTTGTTGATTAGCTAAGACTTAAGAACAAAATAATTGAATTTTACTATGCAAAAGACGAAAATAAACATGTATGCATGAGGTTGATCAATGGCTAAAACAAAAGACAAGCACTTTCAATGAAATATATTGATGAATATGTTGTTGGGGGTCAATTTCATCTTATCCACTCTCATATGTTTTAGGAATTCAACATTCAAGTCATCATTGTTAATGTCACTCTCTAAATTACCTTTCAAGAAGGCTTCTCCCTAATTACGAGTTCATACGATTCCTAGCATTCCTAATAATTAGTTTTTTTAGCACAGGAGCTTAAGGCAACCAATATACTGTTGGGAGAAATTCCCCGGATCTAGACTTCCCCGTACGTTCCCGTATCGACAAAATCAATAATCATGCATTGAATGAGTTAAACAAAGCAAGCATTGAGCAAAGAGGAAAAACCCTAACTAATGATGAAAGAAAGGATAAGTCTTAGATTAAGATGCAAGCACAAATTCCATATATGAGAGCTTCAAAAGATTACATTGATTCCCCAACAAACATACAAGGTTTAGTTCACCAAATTCATGGTGAACCTAGATGAACAATAATGAAAGAATGAAAGATAAAACCCTAGAAAGGTGAAGAGGTAGCCTGAGCATCCAAGATCCTCCTTCAAAGGGGTGGAAGAGAGAGTGTTTGCTTCGTTTCTGGCAAAGATACAAACCCTAGGACGTCCTAAAGCTTATATACTATTCTAAAATTACAGAAAATCTAGGTCCAAGCCCATAAGTGTGCCGCTCAGCGGTAAAGTGCCGCTCAGCGGTAAGTGCGTGAGTAGTTTCTTCCCCTCAGCGGCCATTTTGCCCCTCAGCGGTTCCAACGTGAACTCTTGAGTGCCGCTCAGCGGTAAACTACCGCTGAGCGGCAGTTGCGACTTCTCCTTTTGCACTTTCTGATGTCTTTTCTGATTCCATCTCTCTCCTTCTTCACTTCTTTCACCAAATTCACCTTAAAACCTGCACAAAAACACTGAAATCAAGCATAAACCTGTCCAGCTCTCTTATTTATGAAAATATGAATAAAAGCATGATTTCAAGCTAGTTTCTAAGTGTTAAAGGTTGCTTTTAGTATCAATTTAAGCATGAAAATAACAGTTTTTCAACTGTTATCACAACCCCAAACTTAGAACTTTGCTTGGCCTCAAGCAAATAAGATGTAACTCAATCTTCAACCAATTCATATGATGGTTCACTTATTCAAAGATCCTCTTTTTCAAGATAAGTAAAAACTTGAATCAAACTTATGACCAAGAGTTCAATCAAGATGTGCACATGCTTTAGTGTTCACAAAGTCATTTAAATTCCAACAAATGCTATTTTTCATGAATGATCAATCAATTAAGCATGGATGTTCATGTGTTCATGGAATATTTCCTCACTAGGTAAAGTGTTTCACTCACACACAAGTGTATAAGAGGTAATCACTCATTCACTCTACTATCACAATGTCACATGAATCAACTTTGCCTTTCATTTTACCACAATCAAAAACATTCACAAGCATGCATCATCACAAGGACTTTTCAATGGCTTATACTGTGGCTGGGCTAACAAGAAAATTGGTTTTTCTGGATCACAAAATCTTTGAGTTAAGAGAATCATAATCAACACAATTATTCTTATTTTTCCCAACTTGCCTTTTGCATTTGCATTGAGCTTTGCTTCTTTTTTTCTTTTCTTTTCTTTTTCTTTGCATATTCTTACTTTTTAGCTCTTAGCTCAATGCTTTTCCTTTTTCATGTTTTCCCATCAACCCCAAACTTGAACATTTAACAATACCACACAATATCTTCTACTTAACTCAAGGTAAAGATTTTCAATCAAGGGTTTTCAATTTATGTTCAAGGCTAAGGGTTCAAAGGATAGAACACAAAGTGTTCTCTTTTAGTAGGCTAACTTTATGAATTTGGCCAATAAAAAAGGTTCCAACAAACGGCCTTGATCATATGATGCAAAACAGGCAATTGATTCAATCATAGAAAACCTGGGCAAAATCATTCATGCTTTCAAAATAATAGCATTTAATCATAACAAAAACTCTGGAGTTCAAAACCTCACATATAAGCTCATCCACATTTAACATACACATCCTGCTTAATCTCACAATCACAATCATAATATCATGCATTTGTTTACAAAGCTTGTGAATCACCTGTATCAGCATTTTAATGTGCACATCATCTCAACATCAATCAATCAATAAGCATCATCAAGCATTACTTATCAAACAATCACAATTAATAGTAAACCATCATAACAAACTAGGTGTTCAATAGAGTACATCAAACCTTAATCTAAAAACAAAAAAAAAATAAGTTCAGAAAACTTAAACCAACAAAAGCATAAGCATATGATAGCATTCATCAGTAAATGCTATCTAAGCTCCTCATCAATCTGAGTTGTCCTCTGTATCTTCCTCTTCCTCCTCATCTTCATCATCTTCAAATGCATCATCATCATCAGCTTCATCTTCTTCCATCTCTCTAACTGAAGCTTCAGCTGCTTCAGTTCCTCCTCCATGCACTGGCTCCTTTGGCCAAGCTACCACATTATGGAATTCATCCATAGTCCACCTGTGGGCTGGAGGTGTATCATACATTCCTACAATCATCTCAGCAGTAGCCACCTGCCCTTTGTGAATGGACTGCAACTGAGCACCTATAAGAGACATATACATGTCCCTCATCTGTAATGGTTCTGCTTCATGTGTCTCAGCAGATGTCTGGCTCTGTGCTGGCCCTCTCTCTCTATGAGCACGGCGTAGTGGAACTGGCTGAGCTGCCTCCTCACCTCCACAGTACTGTTTGTAATAGGCTTCATCAATAGCTTTTCTTGGCCTCTCAAATGGTGGAGCAGAAGTGTCCACCCCAGCTATCTTGCAAAGGTGAGTGATCAAGGAAGGATGTCCTAGTGGTGCTTTGTTGTTTGAGGTATTGGCGCACACACTTATCTCATCAGCTATCACCTGCCCAATATTAACATTTAAGTTTCTGATAGCACAGTAGATGAATAGTGCCCTACTGAGAGTAATATCTGACACATGTGAACATGGCTGAATGTTGGCATGAGAAAATGCCATCCAATACTTTGCAAGAGGAGTTAAATCCGTCCTCCTAATGTTAACCATTGAGCCAGATCTATTCCTTTGGAAGTGTCCTCCAGGTATGCATAGTACTCTCTCCACATCCTCATAATCAGCACCTTCCTCCATGCAAAGAGCAAACTAGCACTGCTCACCAGCCCACACAGTGTCCAGGAAGTTATTGATAGAATCAGGATCATACCTGATAGCATGGCCTCTGACATAGCCCAGATAATTTTCAGCTGGATAGTCACCAATCTTCTTTGCATTGGTGTAGAACTCTTTTACCACAGCTATGTTGGCAGGTGCAGGATATGTGGCTAGCTTTCCCCAGTCATTTCCTAACACTTGCTCTCCAAATTGAGGAGCAAAGTTAGGTATCATTCCAACTTTTCTTTCCATCAGAAGTCTCCTGTCCTGAACCACCCTAAAGTGCTTCTCATGTTTCCTAGAGAGGAACCTGCTAGAGTGGGTTTGCTCTGGTTCCTTTTCCTTTCTCTTGGTTGCCATGGTTTTCAATCTCTTTCCTGAAGAGGATGCCATTCCTGCATTCAAACATAAATACAAAACCACAGAACATGATGTTAATCATTAGTAAAACACAGAACACAACTCCTTTCGAAGCTAAACCACCGCTGAGGGCCAGAATTTCCCCTCAGCGCCACTAGTGCCACATTCCAGATAAAAAAAAACCAGAAAAACCAAGTCTGGCAGAGTGCCGCTCAGCGACAGTTTACCCCTGAGCGGTAACTCTGCAGATTTTTGAAAAATCTCTTTTAAGTTGTCCTAACTCCACCCAAATGCAATTTTCAGTTTTCCAGTTCATAATCATGCAGTTTAATCGGTTCAAACATCAAATATATCATCAAATCATGCATAGAAACCAAAACCCCTAAATATTCATGCTTTGACAATCACATTCAAATCAAGAACCCTAGAATGAACAAAATGCATTTTACTTACTTGGGTGGAGATAATAGATGCAATGAAAATGCTTCCAAGCTAGAATGCTCTCTTCCAACCCCAAACTTTGATAGCACACTAGTGAAAAAGTGAGTGGAAGAGAAATTTTCTTAAGAGGGAAGAGTGAAAAGATGTGGAAAACCTTGGAGAAGGTATGTGGGAGTGTTTGTGCAGAGAAGAGCCTGAAAGAATGAGCATATGCGCAGCTTAGGGTATACAAATACCCTAATGGGCTCGAGTCCCACTGAGGGGAAACTAAAGTCCATCTGCGAGAGTACCGCTCAGCGGCACTTTCGTGATGTGCTCTTCTCCTTCTTTTCTTAACCTACGTGCCTCCTAGACATGCCCCTCACTGGTTCCCTGCAATTCAATGTTTAAAATACTTATGCAAACCCTATTATGCAACTAAAATAAAACAAACAAAAATAATCAATCAACTGGGTTGCCTCCCAGGTAGCGCTTGTTTAATGTCACGAGCCTGACCCAAAATCCACCAACACCCATCAGTAGGTGTTACAAACTTAGCATCCTTCAGTAGATGCTATGTCCAGCAAAATATTTACACAATAATGTTCAACAGATTTAAAAATTACAAACCAAAATAAAATTTAAAAGTTTTTAAATCAATTGGGTTGCCTCCACACAATTCGCACAACTGGGATTGTACCTGTGCAGCAATCTTCAACTCTTTGGGTAATTGTTCAAGAGTTTTAGTAAGAGTCTCCAGCTGTTGAGTTAGAATTTTGTTTTGAGCTAGCAAGGCATCATGTGTCTGTAATTGGATAACTCCTTTTTGTTGCATAGGAGCTCCTCTCTCACTATGCAGCTCATTATCACTAGTAGCCATGTTTTCTATAATTTCTGTGGCTTCCTCTGGAGTTTTCCATTTAATATTGCCTCCTGCTGAGGCATCAAGCATCATCTTGGTTTGTGAACCAAGCCCTCCAAGGAAAGTTAAGACTATTTCCTGTTCTTCAAAGCCATGCGTGGGTGTTTTTCTTAGCAAACTTTTGTATCTATCCCATGCATGCCCCAGTGATTCTTCCATGCCTTGCCTAAATGAAGAAATCTCTTGCTTGCCTTTTGTCACCTTTGATTGTGGAAAGTACTTGTTTAAAAACTTTGTTACCACTACTTCCCACTCTGTGAAATTTCCTTCTGGGAAAGAATTCAACCAAAGTTTAGCATTGCCTCCCAATGAGAAAGGAAACAAGCTAAGTTTGATCGCTTCATCTGGCACCCCATTAATCTTCACTGTATTGCAAATCTCGTTGAATGTAGTGAGGTGCTCATATGGGCTTTCATGAGACAACCCATTAAATTGGTTGCTTTTCACCAGTTGGATCAGTGCTGGTTTGACCTCCTTATTAGCTGCATTGACTTTAGGTCTAGCTATACTGTTAAAGTGCTGAGGTCCAACTATATTGGTGTAATCAGCAAGAGTTCTTCTGACATTGTTGTTCTCCATATTTTCTGTGCTATAGTCAGAACCTTGTGGTGATGGTTGCAATAGAGTTTCCGGAGGAGGGAAAAGTTCTCTAGATGTTCGGATTCTTCTCCTCCGTCTACTCTCGTCTAAACCTTCAAGAAGAGGTTCTGCAGTTATCTTGCTCCTAGTTCGAATTGCCTCCTGCATACACAAGAACACAAAACCCTAGAATATTTGGTTAGCACAAAAAGATATAGGAGAAGATATAAGATTTGAGATGAGAAGATAAAAACAGAAAACAGAAAAATAAAAATAAAAACAGAAAATAAAATGAAATAAAATAAAATAAAATAAAATAAAATAAAATAATAAAATAAAATAAAATCAGAAAAAATAAAAACAGAAAAAATGAAAACAGAAATTCAAAATTAAAGTCAAAGATAATCAATAATCACACAAATTAACCAGTTAAACCACGAGTCCCCGGTAGCGGCGCCAAAAACTTGATGCACAAATTTATGATCACCAAAATATGATGTCACAAACTTGTTTAACAATCGGCAAGTATGACCGAATCGTTTCAAGTAATAAACTCGGTAAGACCAAGTATCGTTCTCCCAAAGGACTCACGGCCTAGTTTAGTTATGTGATTTGTTGATTAGCTAAGACTTAAGAACAAAATAATTGGATTTTACTATGCAAAAGACGAAAATAAACGTGTATGCATGAGGTTGATCAATGGGTAAAACAAAAGACAAGCACCTTCAATGAAATATATTGATGAATATGTTTTTGGGGGTCAATTTCATGTTATCCACTCTCATATGTTTTAGGAATTCAACATTCAAGTCATCATTGTTAATGCCACTCTCTAGATTACCTTTCAAGAAGGCTTCTCCCTAATTACGAGTTCATACGATTCCTAGCATTCCTAATAATTAGTTTTTTTAGCACAGGAGCTTAAGGCAACCAATATACTATTGGGAGAAATTCCCCGGATCTAGACTTCCCCGTATGTTCCCGCATCGATAAAATCAATAATCATGCATTGAATGAGTTAAACAAAGCAAGCATTGAGCAAAGAGGAAAAACCTTAACTAATGATGAAAGAAAGCATAAGTCTTAGATTAAGATGCAAGCACAAATTCCATATATGAGATCTTCAAAAGATTACATTGATTCCCCAACAAACATACAAGGTTTAGTTCACCATATTCATGGTGAACCTAGATGAACAATAATGAAAGAATGAAAGATAAAACCCTAGAAAGGTGAAGAGGTAGCCTGAGCATCGAAGATCCTCCTTCAAAGGGGTGGAAGAGAGAGTGTTTGCTTCGTTTCTGCCAAAGATACAAACCCTAGGACGTCCTAAAGCTTATATACTATTCTAAAATTACAGAAAATCTAGGTCCAAGCCCATAAGTGTGCCGCTAAGCGGTAAAGTGCCGCTCAGCGGTAAGTGCGTGAGTAGTTTCTTCCCCTCAGCGGCCATTTTGCCCCTCAGCGGTTCCAACGTGAACTCCTGAGTGCCGCTCAGCGGTAAACTGCCGCTGAGCGGCAGTTGCGGCTTCTCCTTTTGCACTTTTTGATGTCTTTTCTGATTCCATCTCTCTCCTTCTTCACTTCTTTCACCAAATTCACCTTAAATCCTGCACAAAAACACTGAAATCAAGCATAAACCTGTCCAGCTCTCTTATTTATGAAAATATGAATAAAAGCATGATTTCAAGCCAGTTTCTAAGTGTTAAAGGTTGCTTTTAGTATCAATTTAAGCATGAAAATAACAGTTTTTTAACTGTTATCAGAAAAGACATCAAAAAGTGCAAAAGGAGAAGTGAAGAACTAGAAGTGAAGTGAAGAAGGAGAGAGATGGAATCAGAAAAGACATCAAAAAGTGCAAAAGGAGAAGCCGCAACTGCCGCTCAGCGGCAGTTTACCGCTGAGCGGCACTCAGGCAGTCACGTTGGATCCGTTGAGGGGTGAAAAGGCCGCTGAGGGGAGGAAAACAACTCACGCACTTACCGCTGAGCGGTAGTTTACCGCTGAGCGGCACTATTTGGGGCTTGGGCCTAATTTTCTGTATATTTTAGAATAATATATAAGCTTTAGGACGTCCTAGGGTTTGTATCTTTGGCTGGGAGGAAGCATAAACACACTTTCCACCCCTTGAGGGTAGATTGGGAGATGGTGACGGCTCTCCTCTTCTCTTTCTAGGGTTTTATCTTTCATTCTTTCATTATTGTTCATCTAGTTTCACCATGAATATGGTGAACTAAACCTTGTATTGTTGTTGGGGAATCAATGTAGTCTTGTGAAACTCTCATATATGGAATTTGTTTTAATGTCTTATCTTAAGATATATGCTTTCTTTCATCTTTAGCTAGGGTTTTCCCCTTTGCTTATTGCTTGCTTTTTTTAACTCATTCATTGCCATGATTATTGATTTTGTCGATACGGGAACGTACGGGAAAGTCTAGATCCGGGGAATTTCTCCCAATAGCATATTGGTTGCCTTTAAGCTCCTGCACTTTAAGAACTAATTACTAGGAATGCTAGGAATTGTATGAACTCGTAATTAAGGATAGGCCTTCTTGCAAGGTGATTTAGAGAGTGGCATTAGCATTTATGATAAGAATGATGAATTCCTAAAATTATGAGAGTGGATAAGATGAAATTGATAACCCAACCAACATACTCATCCATCAAATTCATTGAAGTGTTTGTATTCTGTTTTTCTCCATTGATCAAATTCATGCATACATATTTAATTACTGTCTCTTGCATTGAAACCTACAATTAATTTGTTCTTAAGTCTTAAAGAATCAACAAATCACATAGCTAAACTAGGCCGTGAGTCCTTTGGGAAAACAATACTTGGTCTTACCTTGTTTTATTACTTGATACGATTCGGTCACACTTGCCGATTGTTAAACAAGTTTGTGGCGCCGTTTTTGGTGTTCATAAATTTGTCATCAAGTTTTTGGCGCCGTTGTCGGGGACTCGTGGTTTAACTAGTTCATTTGTGTGATTATTAATTATCTTTGACTTGAATTTTGAATTTTGAATTTTGAATTTTGAATTTCTGTTTTTTATTTTTTCTGTTTTTATTTTATTTTATTTTATTTTATTTTTCTGTTTTTATTTTTTCTGTTTTTTGTTTTTATTTTATCTTCTTATCTCTGATCTTATATCTTCTTTTATATCTTTTTGTGCTAACCAATTTTTCTAGGGTTTTGTTTTCTTGTGTATGTAGGAAGCAATCCGAACTAGAAGCAAGAAAACTGCAGAACCTCTCCTTGAAGGTTTAGACGAGAGTAGACGGAGGAGAAGAATCCGTACATCTAGAGAACTTTTTCCTCCTCCGGAAACTCTGTTACAACCATCACCACAAGGTTCTGACCATAACATTGTAAATATGGAGAATAATAATGCCAGAAGAACTCTTGCAGATTATACAAATATAGCTGGACCTCAACATTTTAATAGCATAGCAAGACCAAGGGTCAATGTAGTCAACATGGAGGTTAAGCCAGCATTAATCCAACTGGTGAAGAGTAATCAATTTAATGGGTTGTCTCACGAAAGCCCATATGAGCACCTCACAACTTTTAATGAAATCTGCAACACGGTGAAAATAAATGGGGTGCCGGATGAAGCAATCAAACTTAGCTTGTTTCCATTTTCACTAGGAGGCAACGCTAAGCTTTGGTTAAATTCTTTTCCAGAAGAAAGCTTTACAGAGTGGAAAATAGTGGTGACCAAGTTCCTAAACAAATACTTTCCACAATCAAAAGTAAATAAAGGAAAGCAAGAGATTTCATCATTCAGGCAAGGCATGGAAGAATCACTGGGGCATGCATGGGACAGGTATAAAAGCTTATTAAGAAAAACAACCACGCATGGCTTTGATGATGTGCAAGTAGTCCTAACCTTCCTTGGAGGTCTTGGTCCACAAACCACGATGATGCTTGACGCCTCAGCAGGAGGAAATATCAAATGGAAAACTCCAGAGGAAGCTACAGAAATCATTGAAAATATGGCTACAAGTGATAATGAGCTGAACAGTGAAAGAGGAGCTCCTATTCAACAAAAAGGAGTTCTACAGTTGTAATCCAATGATGCCTTGCTAGCTCAAAACAAGATACTAACTCAACAATTGGAGAATCTCACAAAGATACTTGCACAACTGCCAAAAGAGTTAAAGACTGTTGCACAGGTACAACCACAGATGTGTGAATTATGTGGTGGTGACCATATAAATGGTCAATGCGCCTTTCCAGTGGAAGCTTTAGAGGATGTTAACTTCATGGCCAATCAATTTCCATACTGTTAGGGGAATTTCAATCAAGGGTGGAAAGCACACCCAAGCATTGGTCACGGACAAAGTAGGCAAGCTGGACAAGAAGGGCAATTTAACAAGCAACAGCAACAACCAACCTTATGGCAACAAATTTCTATACTTAATGAAAGATCAATAAGGATGGAAGAAACTCTTAATTAGTTCATACAGAAAACTGAGTCTACTCAAAAGAGCACTGAGGCTTCTATTAAGTATTGGGAGACTCAAATGGGTCAGATTACCAAGCAATTGGAAGAGAGGCCAAACAGAAATTTTGGGGCTAATACTGAGGTTAACCCCAAGGAAGAATGCAAAGTGGTGGAGAGTACAAATGATGAGAGAGTTGAGTTAAAAGAAAAGAGAGAAAAGAAAGAAAAAGAAGAGAGAGAAAAGAGAGAAAAAGAAAAAGAAGAGAGAGAAAAAGAAAAAGAGAGAAAAGAGAAAGGAGAGAGAAGAGAGATAGAGAGTAATGATATTTTTCCTTTTCCAATGAATCAAAAGAAGCAATTTGATTTTATAGAATTATTCAAGATGGTGGACAATGATGTACCTTGGAATCAGATACTACAACAAATTGCAGTTTATACTAAACCTGAAGAAGAAGTCTCTACAAGGAAAAGACGTAGAGAGGAAGATACAAAAAAGTATAAAGCTGTTAAAAAGGAGCCATTCCCTCTAAAGGCAAAAGATCCAGGAGGTTTCTCCATTCCATGCACAATAGGCAAGAAGAGGATAAACAAAGCCTTACTCGATTTAGGATCAAGTGTTAACTTGATACCTTATTCTTTACTGGAGCAGATCGGTGATGTTGATGTGAAACCTGTAAAGGTTAACTTAGTAATGGCAGATGGATCTTCAAAGGAACCCTGTGGAATAGCAGAAGATATTATAGTTTGTGTGGGCAAACTCCAGTTCTTGGTAGACTTTGTGGTGATGAAGATGGAGACTGAAAAGATACCCATTATTCTTGGAAGACCGTTTATGAAAACGGCCAAAGCTATCATTGATGTGAACGAATGTATAGTGGTGCTCCAAGACAGAGAAGAGAGAGTTGTTGTAGATGTCTTCAAAGATGAGAGGCAGATGCAGGAGGAAGAAGCTAGTCATAAAGCTGCATTTCAAGATGTACTCATGACTAGCTCTCAAGATGAAAAGCCCAAGGTTAAAGGTAACCATTGTTTATTGTTTCAGGTATCGGAAAAAGAGAAGATTGGAAGAGGAAGGAAAGTTCCTGATGACTGGATGAAAGAACAACTCCAACTGGGTACACCTGTGCGAGTCAAAAACAAATTGTGGGTTGTGAAAGGCTATAAAGAAAAGGAGATGATAGAGATAGAGTCTCCATATTCTAGAAGAGTCAAAACAGTACACCGGAAGCAGTTGAGGAGTTGGTGGAATATGGACATCAACCAGGAAGAAGGAACTTGAACTTTATTGGGTCAAGCTAATGACGTTAAAAGAGCGCTTGCTGGGAGGCAACCCAGTGATTTAAGGACTTTTAATTTTTGTTTTGGTGATGTAATTTTGAACTTTTGGACATTATTTCTGTAAATATTTTGTTGGGATATAGCATCTACTGAAGGATGCTAGGTGGTTAAGTATCCACTGAAGGATACTAGGTTTGTTACACCTACTGATGGGTGTTGGTAAGAAAATTTTGCACCTACTGATGGATGCTGGTGGATATTGGGTCAGGCTCGTGACGTTAAACAAGCGCTACCTGGGAGGCAACCCAGTTGATTGATTATATTTTTGTTTGTTCTGCTGTAGTTGCATAATAGGATTTTGCATGAGTAATCTGAGCATATTATTGCAGGGAGTAAGTGAGAGGCAGGGAGTAAGTGAGAGGCATGGGTAGGAGGCACCTAGGTTAAGCTAGGAAGAAGAAGAGCACTTCCCGAAAGTGCCGCTGAGCGGCAAACTACCGCTGAGCGGTAGTGTCGCAGACTGGGCTTAGGTTGCCCCTAAGCGGGACCCGAGCCCATTAGGGTATTTTTATACCTTAAGCTGCGCCTTAGTGTCTCTTTTCAGATTTTTCTTTGCACACACACTCCTACATACTTTTTCAAAGGTTCTCTACAACTTTTCCCTCATTCCTCTTGAGAAAATCTCTCTTTCACTCATTTTATCACTAATTCCATCTAAGTTTGGGGTAGGAAGAGAGAGCATCATAGCTTGAAAGCATTCTCAGTGCATCTAGCATCTCCGCCCAAGTAAGTCAAGCATTTTTCATTCTAGGGTTCTTGAATTTGAATCTTTAGGGGTTTTGATTTCTATGCATGATTTGATGATTTAATTGAAGTTTGAACCGATTAAACTGAATGATTTTGAGCTGAAAAAGTGAAAATTGCATGTGGGTGGAGTTAGGACAGGTTAAAGCGAAATTTTCAAGAATCTGCAGATTTACCGCTGAGGGGTAAATTACCGCTGAGTGGTACTCTGACAGATAATAGATTTTTGCTGAATTGTGTTCTGGATTGTTACACTGGTGGCGCTGAGGGGTGATTTTTGACCCTCAGCGGTGGTTTAGCCCCGAAATAAGGTGTTGTTTGTGTCTTTACTAATGATTAACAACATGTTTTGTGGTTTGGTATCTGTGTTTGATGTAGGAATGGCATCCTCTTCAGGCAAAAGATTTAAGACCATGGCATCCAAAAGAAAAGAAAAGGAACCAGAACAACCCCATTCTA